>NC_139915.1:22218080-22818080 GCF_963514095.1 Eutrigla gurnardus | reverse complement strand
GAGTTTCTAGGTGAAAGTATGCCTGAACTACAAAGAACTACAAATCCCACTGACTGCTCCTGTCTGCTGCTCCTGTCAGCCAATCAGAGCACACCTGCTGTCACTTCTAAAGATCAAAGCCACAGAGATCAAAGCCCTCTATGCGTGTGTGTAACTGCCTGTCTCTATTCCTCCATTTCGGCTTTGTGGAGGCTCCGAACAAAAGCTTCTCACGCTCACAATGAGACTCCTATCACCAAAATTTTCGCACCGTTAGCGCCACAAGACTCTGCTGAAGACACTGATCACTTTAATTTTTTCATAGTGTCAGAAATGTGGACGCTAGGGCGAGTTAGAAATGGCCCTGCTTTCAGGTTTCTGTGAAAATCTGTTTCTCAATTTGTATGGCAGCCCATTGGGAGAAAAAACCGACGTGGCCGCACTTAGAGGTTGCTAGTTCAAATTCTGTAAATCTCACAGAGTTTTTGAGCACATTGATAGAGACAGGACAAGTTTCTCTACAAAATTGGAAAATATCACATCTGTAACGTGAAAATTGTGGCCGGGAGGAGTTTGGAAAGATAAAAAAGCTGAAGTGTGTTGGGCTGCTCTCACACTCTAAGCGATGATGTCACCCACTCTAGCACACGCAATACACACCCATTATAAACTCTGATGAGGTCTGAAAAAAACATAAAACATAAACTGTGATTATAGAGAAACTGTAAAAGATATCAAAAAACTGAATATGAATTGAATAGTTTAGAATCTTGTAGGTTGTTTAAAGTTTAAATGGAGTCTGTAGGTGGAAGTATGTGAAAGGAGTCGGAGTTCAAAGAGGAGGATGTTAAAGAGGTTTTTAGGCTGATCTCCATAGGAATGCATTGAAAAAAAAATATGGAAAAGGCTGAATATATTAAAAAGTATGAAAGGTAGAAAAAAGGTTGAAAATCAGCACAAAAGAGCTGAAAAAGCTGAACATTTTGATAGTTGAATGGTTTTTGTAGCTGAAAGTATGCAGAAGTTAGAGACGACCAAAAAACGTACGGAAGAAGAATAAAAAAAAGAAAAAAAATAACTAGAAAATGCATTTCCTGCGGAAATACGTGGAAATGCTTTAATGCTGAAGCAACACTGAAAAAAAGCTGAATATTTGAAGAAAATATTAAAAAAGCAGAGTATTTGAAGAAAATATTAAAAAAGCTGAATATTTCAAGAGAATATTCAAAAAAGCTGAATATGTGCAAAAGTTTGAAAAAGCTGAATAGTTGAAGAGAATATTCAAAAAGCTGAATATGTGCAAACGTTTGAAAAAGCTGAATAGTTGAAGAGAATATTCAAAAAGCTGAATAGTTGAAGGGAATTTTGAAAAAGCTGAATAGTTGAAGAGAATATTCAAAAAGCTGAATAGTTGAAGAGAATTTTGAAAAAGCTGAACATGTGCAAAATTATGAAAAAAGCTAAATTTTTGAAAATAATATTAAGAAAGCTTAATATCTGCAAATGTATGAAATAAGCTAAATAGCTGAACAAATATGAAAAACCTGAATATTTGAAAAGAATATGAAAGGCAAAAAAATGTTGAAGACATGTTGAAATGTCCATAAAGAGCTGAACATTTTAATATTTGAATGTTCTTTTTGTTTTTAGTATTAGTAGGGTACTAATAGAAGTAGTAGGAGTAGTATCAGTAGTAGTAGTAGTAGCAGTAATACTAGTATTATTAGTAAAAGTAGTATTAGTAGTAGCAGTAGTATTAGCAGTAGTACTAGTAATATTAGTACAAGTATTAGTATTATTATTAGTAGTAGAAGTAGAAGTACTACTAGTACTAGTAATATTAGTACAAGTATTAGTAGTATTAGTAGTAGTAGAAGTAGAAGTACTAGTAGTAGTAGTCCTAGTACTACTACAAGTAGTGGAGGTAGTATCAGTAGTAAACTAGAAGTAGTACTAGTACTAGTACAAGTACAAGTAGTGGACATGGTATCAGTAGTAGGCTAGTAGCAAAAGGAGTAGTAGTACGAGTAAAAGTTCAAGTAGTGGACGTAGTATCAGTAGTAGACGTAGTAGTAGTACTAGTACTACTACAAGTAGTGGAGGTAGTATTAGTAGTAGGCTAGTAGTAGTAGTAGTAGTACTATTACAAGTAGTGGACATAGTATCAGTAGTAGTACTAGTACAAGTTCAAGTAGTGGACGTAGTATCAGTAGTAAACTAGAAGTAGTACTATGACTAGTACAAGTACAAGTAGTGGACATGGTATCAGTAGTAGGCTAGAGGAGTAGTAGTACTTGTAAAAGTTTAAGTAGTGGACATAGTATCAGTAGTAGAAGAAGTAGTAGTAGTACTAGTACTACTACAAGTAGTGGAGGTAGTATCAGTAGTAAACTAGAAGTAGTACTAGTACTAGTACTACTACAAGTAGTGGAGGTAGTATCAGTAGTAGGCTAGTAGTAGTAGATAGTACTATTACAAGTAGTGGAGGTAGTATCAGTAGTAGGCTAGTAGTATCAGTAGTAGTACTAGTACAAGTTCAAGTAGTGGACGTAGTATCAGTAGTAGAAGAAGTAGTAGTAGTAGTAGTAGTACTACTACAAGTAGTGGAGGAAGTATCAGTAGTAGGCTAGTAGTAGAAGTATTAGAAGTAGTATCAGTAGTTGGCTAGTAGAAGAAGTAGTAGTAGTAGTAGTAGTACTAGTACTACTACAAGTAGTGGAGGTAGTATCAGTAGTAGGCTAGTAGTAGTAGTATTAGTAGTAGTACTATTACAAGTAGTGGACATAGTATCAGTAGTAGGCTAGTAGTAGCAGTAGTAGTAGTACTAGTACAAGTACGAGCAGTGGACGTAGTATCAGTAGTAGGCTAGTAGTAGAAGTAGTAGTAGTAGTAGTCAGACAGACAGAGAGTGAGACAGAGAGAGATAGACAGACTTGTGTATACATTTTAAAGTTTAAATGGAGTTTCTAGGTGAAAGTATGTTTAAGCAGAAGATGTTTGACAAAAAAAACTACAAATCCCACTGACTGCTCCTGTCTGCCGCTCCTGTCCGCCAATCAGAGCACACCTGCTGTCACTTCTAAAGATCAAAGCCACAGAGATCAAAGCCATCTACGCGCCTGTGTAACTGTCAAGAGCCTGTCTCTTTTCCTCCATTTCGGACGGTCCGAACAAAAGCTTCTCACGCTCACACCGAAAGTCGTATTGCCAAAATTTTCGCACCGTTAGCGCCACAAGACTCTGCTGAAGACACTGATCACTTTTATTTTTTCCTAGTCTCAGAAATGTGGACGCTAGGGCGAGTTAGAAAATGCTGTTCATATCAGGTTTCTTTGAAAATCTGCTTCTCAATTAACATTAGAGTGGATGAGGAAAAAAAGAGACTTGGCCGCACTTAGAGGTTGCTAGTTCAAATTCTGTAACTGTCACAGAGTTTTTGATCACATTGATAGAGACAGGACAAGTTTGTCTACAAAATTGGAAAATATCACGTCTGTAACGTGAAGTTTGTGGCCAGGAGGAGTTTGGAAAGAAAAAAAAGCTGAAGTATGACGAGGAGCTCTCACACTCTAACGATGATGTCACGCACTCTAGCAGGCGCAATACACACCCATTGTAAACTCTGATCAGGTCTGAAAAAAACATAAAACATAAACTGTGATTATAGAAAAACTGTAAAAGATATCAAAAAACTGAATATGAATTGAATAGTTCAGAATCTTGTAGGTTGTTTAAAGTTTAAATGGAGTCTGTAGGTGGAAGTATGTGAAAGAAGTCGGAGTTCAAAGAGGAGGATGTTAAAGAGGTTTTCAGGCTGATCTCCATAGGAATGCATTGAAAAAAAAATATGGAAAAGGCTGAATATATGAAAAAGTATGAAAGGTAGAAAAAAGGTTGAAGGTGAGCATAAAAGAGCTGAAAAAGCTGAACATTTTGATAGTTGAATGGTTTTTGTAGCTGAAAGTATGCAGAAGTTAGAGACGACCAAAAAAGGTACGGAAGAAGAATAATAAAAAAAAAGAAAATGCATTTCCTGCGGAAATACGTGGAAATGCTTTAATGCTGAAGCAACACTGAAAAAAAAGCTGAATATTTGAAGAAAATATTAAAAAAGCTGAATATTTGAAGAAAATATAAAAAAAACTGAACATTTGAAGAGAATATTAAAAAAAGCTGAATATGTGCAAAAGTATGAAAAAGCTGAATAGCTCAGGAGAATATTCAAAAAGCTGAATATGTGAAAAGTATGAATAAGCTGAATAGTTGAAGAGAATATTCAAAAAGCTGAATATTTGAAGAGAATATTAAAAAAAGCTGAATATTTGAAAAGTTTGAAAAAGCTGAATAGCTGTAGAGAATATTCAAAAAGCTGAATATGTGAAAAGTATGATAAAGCTGAATGTGTGCAAAATTATGAAAAAAGCTAAATATTTGTAAATTATATTAAGAAAGCTAAATATCTGCAAATGTATGAAATAGGCTAAATAGCTGAACCAATATGAAAAACCTGAATATTACAAAGAATATGAAAGGCAAAAAAATGTTGAAATGTCCTTAAAAAGCTGAACATTTTAATATTTGAATGTTCTTTTTGTTTGTAGTATTAGTAGGGTACTAATAGGAGTAGGAGTAGTATCAGTAGTAGTAGAAGCAGTAGTACTAGTAGTATTAGTAGAAGTAGTATTAGTAGTAGAAGTAGTATTAGCAGTAGTTATAGTAATATTAGTACAAGTATTAGTAGTAGTAGAAGTAGAAGTACTACTAGTACTAGTAATATTAGTATAAGTATTAGTAGTATTAGTAGAAGTACTACTAGTACTAGTTAATATTAGTCCAAGTATTAGTAGTAGTAGAAGTAGAAGTACTAGTAGTAGTAGTCCTAGTACTACTACAAGTAGTGGAGGTAGTATCAGTAGTAGGCTAGTAGTAGTAGTAGTAGTAGTAGTAGTAGTACTATTACAAATAGTGGACATAGTATCAGTAGTAGAAGAAGTTGTAGTAGTATTACTACTACAAGCAGTGGAGGTAGTATCAGTAGTAGGCTAGTAGTATAAGTATTAGAAGTAGTATCAGTAGTAGAAGTAGTAGTAGTAGTACTAGTACTAGTACAAGTAGTGGACATATTATCAGTAGTAAGCTAGTAGTAGTAGTATAAGTAGTAGTACTATTACAAGCAGTGGACATAGTATCAGTAGTAGGCTAGCAGAATAAGTAGTAGTAGTACTAGTACAAGTTCAAGTAGTGGACGTAGTATCAGTAGTAGAAGAAGTTGTAGTAGTATTACGCTACAAGCAGTGGAGGTAGTATCAGTAGTAGGCTAGTAGTAGAAGTATTAGAAGTAGTATCAGTAGTAGTCTAGTAGTAGAAGTAGTAGTACTAGTACTACTACAAGTAGTGGAGGTAGTATCAGTAGTAGGCTAGTAGTAGTAGTAGTAGTAGTAGTAGTAGTAGTAGTACTTTTACAATTAGTGGACATAGTATCCGTAGTAGTACTAGTACAAGTTCAAGTAGTGGACGTAGTATCAGTAGTAGAAGAAGTTGTAGTAGTATTACTACTACAAGTAGTGGAGGTAGTATCAGTACAAGGCTAGTAGTAGAAGTAGTAGTACTAGTACTAGTACTACTACAAGTAGTGGAGGTAGTATCAGTAGTAGGCTAGTAGTAGTAGTATTAGTAGTAGTACTATTACAAGTAGTGGACATAGTATCAGTAGTAGGCTAGTAGTAGAAGTAGTATCAGTAGTAGGCTAGTTGTAGTAGTAGTAGTAGTAGTACTAGTACTACTACAAGTAGTGGAGGTAGTATCAGTAGTAGGCTAGTAGCAAAAAGAGTAGTAGTACAAGTAAAAGCTTAAGTAGTGGATGTAGTATCAGTAGTAGAAGAAGTTGTAGTAGTATTACTACTACAAGCAGTGGAGGTTGTATCAGTATTAGGCTAGTAGTATAAGTATTAGAAGTAGTATCAGTAGTAGTCTAGTAGTAGAAGTAGTTGTACTAGTACTAGTACTACTACAAGTAGTGGAGGTAGTATCAGTAGTAGGCTAGTAGTAGTAGTATTAGTAGTAGTACTATTACAAGTAGTGGACATAGTATCAGTAGTAGGCTAGCAGAATAAGTAGTAGTACTAGTACAAGTATGAGCAGTGGACGTAGTATCACTAGTAGGCAAGTAGTAGAAGCAGTTGTAGTACTAGTACAAATACAAGTAGGGGACGTAGTATCAGTAGTAGGCTAGTAGGAGAAGTAGTAGTAGTAGTAGTCAGATAGACAGAGAGTGAGACAGAGAGAGATAGACAGACTTGTGTCTACATTTTAAAGTTTAAATGGAGTTTCTAGGTGAAAGTATGCCTGAACTACAAAGAACTACAAATCCCACTGACTGCTCCTGTCTGCTGCTCCTGTCAGCCAATCAGAGCACACCTGCTGTCACTTCTAAAGATCAAAGCCACAGAGATCAAAGCCCTCTATGCGTGTGTGTAACTGCCTGTCTCTATTCCTCCATTTCGGCTTTGTGGAGGCTCCGAACAAAAGCTTCTCACGCTCACAATGAGACTCCTATCACCAAAATTTTCGCACCGTTAGCGCCACAAGACTCTGCTGAAGACACTGATCACTTTAATTTTTTCATAGTGTCAGAAATGTGGACGCTAGGGCGAGTTAGAAATGGCCCTGCTTTCAGGTTTCTGTGAAAATCTGTTTCTCAATTTGTATGGCAGCCCATTGGGAGAAAAAACCGACGTGGCCGCGCTTAGAGGTTGCTAGTTCAAATTCTGTAAATCTCACAGAGTTTTTGAGCACATTGATAGAGACAGGACAAGTTTCTCTACAAAATTGGAAAATATCACATCTGTAACGTGAAAATTGTGGCCGGGAGGAGTTTGGAAAGATAAAAAAGCTGAAGTGTGTTGGGCTGCTCTCACACTCTAAGCGATGATGTCACCCACTCTAGCACACGCAATACACACCCATTATAAACTCTGATGAGGTCTGAAAAAAACATAAAACATAAACTGTGATTATAGAGAAACTGTAAAAGATATCAAAAAACTGAATATGAATTGAATAGTTTAGAATCTTGTAGGTTGTTTAAAGTTTAAATGGAGTCTGTAGGTGGAAGTATGTGAAAGGAGTCGGAGTTCAAAGAGGAGGATGTTAAAGAGGTTTTTAGGCTGATCTCCATAGGAATGCATTGAAAAAAAAATATGGAAAAGGCTGAATATATTAAAAAGTATGAAAGGTAGAAAAAAGGTTGAAAATCAGCACAAAAGAGCTGAAAAAGCTGAACATTTTGATAGTTGAATGGTTTTTGTAGCTGAAAGTATGCAGAAGTTAGAGACGACCAAAAAAGGTACGGAAGAAGAATAATAAAAAAAACTAGAAAATGCATTTCCTGCGGAAATACGTGGAAATGCTTTAATGCTGAAGCAACACTGAAAAAAAGCTGAATATTTGAAGAAAATATTAAAAAAGCAGAGTATTTGAAGAAAATATTAAAAAAGCTGAATATTTCAAGAGAATATTCAAAAAAGCTGAATATGTGCAAAAGTTTGAAAAAGCTGAATAGTTGAAGAGAATATTCAAAAAGCTGAATATGTGCAAACGTTTGAAAAAGCTGAATAGTTGAAGAGAATATTCAAAAAGCTGAATAGTTGAAGGGAATTTTGAAAAAGCTGAATAGTTGAAGAGAATATTCAAAAAGCTGAATAGTTGAAGAGAATTTTGAAAAAGCTGAACATGTGCAAAATTATGAAAAAAGCTAAATTTTTGAAAATAATATTAAGAAAGCTTAATATCTGCAAATGTATGAAATAAGCTAAATAGCTGAACAAATATGAAAAACCTGAATATTTGAAAAGAATATGAAAGGCAAAAAAATGTTGAAGACATGTTGAAATGTCCATAAAGAGCTGAACATTTTAATATTTGAATGTTCTTTTTGTTTTTAGTATTAGTAGGGTACTAATAGAAGTAGTAGGAGTAGTATCAGTAGTAGTAGTAGTAGCAGTAATACTAGTATTATTAGTAAAAGTAGTATTAGTAGTAGCAGTAGTATTAGCAGTAGTACTAGTAATATTAGTACAAGTATTAGTATTATTAGTAGTAGTAGAAGTAGAAGTACTACTAGTACTAGTAATATTAGTACAAGTATTAGTAGTATTAGTAGTAGTAGAAGTAGAAGTACTAGTAGTAGTAGTCCTAGTACTACTACAAGTAGTGGAGGTAGTATCAGTAGTAAACTAGAAGTAGTACTAGTACTAGTACAAGTACAAGTAGTGGACATGGTATCAGTAGTAGGCTAGTAGCAAAAGGAGTAGTAGTACGAGTAAAAGTTCAAGTAGTGGACGTAGTATCAGTAGTAGACGTAGTAGTAGTACTAGTACTACTACAAGTAGTGGAGGTAGTATTAGTAGTAGGCTAGTAGTAGTAGTAGTAGTACTATTACAAGTAGTGGACATAGTATCAATAGTAGTACTAGTACAAGTTCAAGTAGTGGACGTAGTATCAGTAGTAAACTAGAAGTAGTACTATGACTAGTACAAGTACAAGTAGTGGACATGGTATCAGTAGTAGGCTAGAGGAGTAGTAGTACTTGTAAAAGTTTAAGTAGTGGACATAGTATCAGTAGTAGAAGAAGTAGTAGTAGTACTAGTACTACTACAAGTAGTGGAGGTAGTATCAGTAGTAAACTAGAAGTAGTACTAGTACTAGTACTACTACAAGTAGTGGAGGTAGTATCAGTAGTAGGCTAGTAGTAGTAGATAGTACTATTACAAGTAGTGGAGGTAGTATCAGTAGTAGGCTAGTAGTATCAGTAGTAGTACTAGTACAAGTTCAAGTAGTGGACGTAGTATCAGTAGTAGAAGAAGTAGTAGTAGTAGTAGTAGTACTACTACAAGTAGTGGAGGAAGTATCAGTAGTAGGCTAGTAGTAGAAGTATTAGAAGTAGTATCAGTAGTAGGCTAGTAGAAGAAGTAGTAGTAGTAGTAGTAGTACTAGTACTACTACAAGTAGTGGAGGTAGTATCAGTAGTAGGCTAGTAGTAGTAGTATTAGTAGTAGTACTATTACAAGTAGTGGACATAGTATCAGTAGTAGGCTAGTAGTAGCAGTAGTAGTAGTACTAGTACAAGTACGAGCAGTGGACGTAGTATCAGTAGTAGGCTAGTAGTAGAAGTAGTAGTAGTAGTAGTCAGACAGACAGAGAGTGAGACAGAGAGAGATAGACAGACTTGTGTATACATTTTAAAGTTTAAATGGAGTTTCTAGGTGAAAGTATGTTTGAGCAGACGATGTTTGACAAAAAAAACTACAAATCCCACTGACTGCTCCTGTCTGCCGCTCCTGTCCGCCAATCAGAGCACACCTGCTGTCACTTCTAAAGATCAAAGCCACAGAGATCAAAGCCATCTACGCGCCTGTGTAACTGTCAAGAGCCTGTCTCTTTTCCTCCATTTCGGACGGTCCGAACAAAAGCTTCTCACGCTCACACCGAAAGTCGTATTGCCAAAATTTTCGCACCGTTAGCGCCACAAGACTCTGCTGAAGACACTGATCACTTTTATTTTTTCCTAGTCTCAGAAATGTGGACGCTAGGGCGAGTTAGAAAATGCTGTTCATATCAGGTTTCTTTGAAAATCTGCTTCTCAATTAACATTAGAGTGGATGAGGAAAAAAAGAGACTTGGCCGCACTTAGAGGTTGCTAGTTCAAATTCTGTAACTGTCACAGAGTTTTTGATCACATTGATAGAGACAGGACAAGTTTGTCTACAAAATTGGAAAATATCACGTCTGTAACGTGAAGTTTGTGGCCAGGAGGAGTTTGGAAAGAAAAAAAAGCTGAAGTATGACGAGGAGCTCTCACACTCTAACGATGATGTCACGCACTCTAGCAGGCGCAATACACACCCATTGTAAACTCTGATCAGGTCTGAAAAAAACATAAAACATAAACTGTGATTATAGAAAAACTGTAAAAGATATCAAAAAACTGAATATGAATTGAATAGTTCAGAATCTTGTAGGTTGTTTAAAGTTTAAATGGAGTCTGTAGGTGGAAGTATGTGAAAGAAGTCGGAGTTCAAAGAGGAGGATGTTAAAGAGGTTTTCAGGCTGATCTCCATAGGAATGCATTGAAAAAAAAATATGGAAAAGGCTGAATATATGAAAAAGTATGAAAGGTAGAAAAAAGGTTGAAGGTGAGCATAAAAGAGCTGAAAAAGCTGAACATTTTGATAGTTGAATGGTTTTTGTAGCTGAAAGTATGCAGAAGTTAGAGACGACCAAAAAAGGTACGGAAGAAGAATAATAAAAAAAAAAATAATAAAGATTAGGATAACATAGGTTGGAAATGCTTTAAAGCATTTCCACCAACTAGAAAATGTATTTCCTGCGGAAATACGTGGAAATGCTTTAATGCTGAAGCAACACTGAAAACAAAGCTGAATATTTGAAGAAAATATTAAAAAAGCAGAATATTTGAAGAAAATATTGAAAAAGCTGAATATTTCAAGAGAATATTAAAAAAGCTGAATAAGTGCAAAAGTTTGAAAAAGCTGAATATTTGAAGAGAATATAAAAAAAGCTGAATATGCAAAAAGTTTGAAAATCTGAATAGCTGAAGAGAATATTCAAAAAGCTGAATATGTGAAAAGTATGAAAAAGCTGAACATGTGCAAAATTATGAAAAAAGCTAAATATTTGAAAATAATATTAAGAAAGCTTAATATCTGCAAATGTATGAAATAAGCTAAATAGCTGAACAAATATGAAAAACCTGAATATTTTATAAGAATATGAAAGGCAAAAAAATGTTGAAGACATGTTGAAATATCCATAAAGAGCTGAACATTTTAATATTTGAATGTTCTTTTTGTTTTTAGTATTAGTAGGGTACTAATAGAAGTAGTAGGAGTAGTATCAGTAGTAGTAGTAGTAGCAGTAATACTAGTATTATTAGTAAAAGTAGTATTAGTAGTAGCAGTAGTATTAGCAGTAGTACTAGTAATATTAGTACAAGTATTAGTATTATTAGTAGTAGTAGAAGTAGTACTAGTAATATTAGTACAAGTATTAGTAGTATTAGTAGTAGTAGAAGTAGAAGTACTATTAGTAGTAGTCCTAGTACTACTACAAGTAGTGGAGGTAGTATCAGTAGTAAAGTAGAAGTAGTACTAGTACTAGTACAAGTACAAGTAGTGGACATGGTATCAGTAGTAGGCTAGTAGCAAAAGGAGTAGTAGTACGAGTAAAAGTTCAAGTAGTGGACGTAGTATCAGTAGTAGACGTAGTAGTAGTACTAGTACTACTACAAGTAGTGGAGGTAGTATCAGTAGCAGGCTAGTAGTAGTAGTAGTAGTAGTACTATTACAAGTAGTGGACATAGTATCAGTAGTAGTACTAGTACAAGTTCAAGTAGTGGACGTAGTATCAGTAGTAGAAGAAGTAGTAGTAGTAGTAGTACTACTACAAGTAGTGGAGGAAGTATCAGTAGTAGGCTAGTAGTAGAAGTATTAGAAGTAGTATCAGTAGTAGGCTAGTAGAAGAAGTAGTAGTAGTAGTAGTAGTAGTAGTAGTACTAGTACTACTACAAGTAGTGGAGGTAGTATCAGTAGTAGGCTAGTAGTAGTAGTATTAGTAGTAGTACTATTACAAGTAGTGGACATAGTATCAGTAGTAGGCTAGTAGTAGCAGTAGTAGTAGTACTAGTACAAGTACGAGCAGTGGACGTAGTATCAGTAGTAGGCTAGTAGTAGAAGTAGTAGTAGTAGTAGTCAGACAGACAGAGAGTGAGACAGAGAGAGATAGACAGACTTGTGTATACATTTTAAAGTTTAAATGGAGTTTCTAGGTGAAAGTATGTTTAAGCAGAAGATGTTTGACAAAAAAAAACTACAAATCCCACTGACTGCTCCTGTCTGCCGCTCCTGTCCGCCAATCAGAGCACACCTGCTGTCACTTCTAAAGATCAAAGCCACAGAGATCAAAGCCATCTACGCGCCTGTGTAACTGTCAAGAGCCTGTCTCTTTTCCTCCATTTCGGACGGTCCGAACAAAAGCTTCTCACGCTCACACCGAAAGTCGTATTGCCAAAATTTTCGCACCGTTAGCGCCACAAGACTCTGCTGAAGACACTGATCACTTTTATTTTTTCCTAGTCTCAGAAATGTGGACGCTAGGGCGAGTTAGAAAATGCTGTTCATATCAGGTTTCTTTGAAAATCTGCTTCTCAATTAACATTAGAGTGGATGAGGAAAAAAAGAGACTTGGCCGCACTTAGAGGTTGCTAGTTCAAATTCTGTAACTGTCACAGAGTTTTTGATCACATTGATAGAGACAGGACAAGTTTGTCTACAAAATTGGAAAATATCACGTCTGTAACGTGAAGTTTGTGGCCAGGAGGAGTTTGGAAAGAAAAAAAAGCTGAAGTATGACGAGGAGCTCTCACACTCTAACGATGATGTCACGCACTCTAGCAGGCGCAATACACACCCATTGTAAACTCTGATCAGGTCTGAAAAAAACATAAAACATAAACTGTGATTATAGAAAAACTGTAAAAGATATCAAAAAACTGAATATGAATTGAATAGTTCAGAATCTTGTAGGTTGTTTAAAGTTTAAATGGAGTCTGTAGGTGGAAGTATGTGAAAGAAGTCGGAGTTCAAAGAGGAGGATGTTAAAGAGGTTTTCAGGCTGATCTCCATAGGAATGCATTGAAAAAAAAATATGGAAAAGGCTGAATATATGAAAAAGTATGAAAGGTAGAAAAAAGGTTGAAGGTGAGCATAAAAGAGCTGAAAAAGCTGAACATTTTGATAGTTGAATGGTTTTTGTAGCTGAAAGTATGCAGAAGTTAGAGACGACCAAAAAAGGTACGGAAGAAGAATAATAAAAAAAAAAATAATAAAGATTAGGATAACATAGGTTGGAAATGCTTTAAAGCATTTCCACCAATAAAGATTAGGATAACATAGGTTGGAAATGCTTTAAAGCATTTCCACCAACTAGAAAATGCATTTCCTGCGGAAATACGTGGAAATGCTTTAATGCTGAAGCAACACTGAAAAAAAAGCTGAATATTTGAAGAAAATATTAAAAAAGCTGAATATTTGAAGAAAATATAAAAAAAACTGAACATTTGAAGAGAATATTAAAAAAAGCTGAATATGTGCAAAAGTATGAAAAAGCTGAATAGCTCAGGAGAATATTCAAAAAGCTGAATATGTGAAAAGTATGAATAAGCTGAATAGTTGAAGAGAATATTCAAAAAGCTGAATATTTGAAGAGAATATTAAAAAAAGCTGAATATTTGAAAAGTTTGAAAAAGCTGAATAGCTGTAGAGAATATTCAAAAAGCTGAATATGTGAAAAGTATGATAAAGCTGAATGTGTGCAAAATTATGAAAAAAGCTAAATATTTGTAAATTATATTAAGAAAGCTAAATATCTGCAAATGTATGAAATAGGCTAAATAGCTGAACCAATATGAAAAACCTGAATATTACAAAGAATATGAAAGGCAAAAAAATGTTGAAATGTCCTTAAAAAGCTGAACATTTTAATATTTGAATGTTCTTTTTGTTTGTAGTATTAGTAGGGTACTAATAGGAGTAGGAGTAGTATCAGTAGTAGTAGAAGCAGTAGTACTAGTAGTATTAGTAGAAGTAGTATTAGTAGTAGAAGTAGTATTAGCAGTAGTTATAGTAATATTAGTACAAGTATTAGTAGTAGTAGAAGTAGAAGTACTACTAGTACTAGTAATATTAGTATAAGTATTAGTAGTATTAGTAGTAGTAGAAGTACTACTAGTACTAGTTAATATTAGTCCAAGTATTAGTAGTATTAGTAGTAGTAGAAGTAGAAGTACTAGTAGTAGTAGTCCTAGTACTACTACAAGTAGTGGAGGTAGTATCAGTAGTAGGCTAGTAGTAGTAGTAGTAGTAGTAGTAGTAGTACTATTACAAATAGTGGACATAGTATCAGTAGTAGAAGAAGTTGTAGTAGTATTACTACTACAAGCAGTGGAGGTAGTATCAGTAGTAGGCTAGTAGTATAAGTATTAGAAGTAGTATCAGTAGTAGAAGTAGTAGTAGTAGTACTAGTACTAGTACAAGTAGTGGACATAGTATCAGTAGTAAGCTAGTAGTAGTAGTATAAGTAGTAGTACTATTACAAGCAGTGGACATAGTATCAGTAGTAGGCTAGTAGTAGAAGTAGTATCAGTAGTAGGCTAGTTGTAGTAGTAGTAGTAGTACTAGTACTACTACAAGTAGTGGAGGTAGTATCAGTACAAGGCTAGTAGTAGAAGTAGTAGTACTAGTACTAGTACTACTACAAGTAGTGGAGGTAGTATCAGTAGTAGGCTAGTAGTAGTAGTAGTATCAGTAGTAGGCTAGTTGTAGTAGTAGTAGTAGTAGTACTAGTACTACTACAAGTAGTGGAGGTAGTATCAGTAGTAGGCTAGTAGCAAAAAGAGTAGTAGTACAAGTAAAAGCTTAAGTAGTGGATGTAGTATCAGTAGTAGAAGAAGTTGTAGTAGTATTACTACTACAAGCAGTGGAGGTTGTATCAGTATTAGGCTAGTAGTATAAGTATTAGAAGTAGTATCAGTAGTAGTCTAGTAGTAGAAGTAGTTGTACTAGTACTAGTACTACTACAAGTAGTGGACGTAGTATCAGTAGTAGGCTAGTAGTAGTAGTATTAGTAGTAGTACTATTACAAGTAGTGGACATAGTATCAGTAGTAGGCTAGCAGAATAAGTAGTAGTACTAGTACAAGTATGAGCAGTGGACGTAGTATCACTAGTAGGCAAGTAGTAGAAGCAGTTGTAGTACTAGTACAAATACAAGTAGGGGACGTAGTATCAGTAGTAGGCTAGTAGGAGAAGTAGTAGTAGTAGTAGTCAGATAGACAGAGAGTGAGACAGAGAGAGATAGACAGACTTGTGTCTACATTTTAAAGTTTAAATGGAGTTTCTAGGTGAAAGTATGCCTGAACTACAAAGAACTACAAATCCCACTGACTGCTCCTGTCTGCTGCTCCTGTCAGCCAATCAGAGCACACCTGCTGTCACTTCTAAAGATCAAAGCCACAGAGATCAAAGCCCTCTATGCGTGTGTGTAACTGCCTGTCTCTATTCCTCCATTTCGGCTTTGTGGAGGCTCCGAACAAAAGCTTCTCACGCTCACAATGAGACTCCTATCACCAAAATTTTCGCACCGTTAGCGCCACAAGACTCTGCTGAAGACACTGATCACTTTAATTTTTTCATAGTGTCAGAAATGTGGACGCTAGGGCGAGTTAGAAATGGCCCTGCTTTCAGGTTTCTGTGAAAATCTGTTTCTCAATTTGTATGGCAGCCCATTGGGAGAAAAAACCGACGTGGCCGCACTTAGAGGTTGCTAGTTCAAATTCTGTAAATCTCACAGAGTTTTTGAGCACATTGATAGAGACAGGACAAGTTTCTCTACAAAATTGGAAAATATCACATCTGTAACGTGAAAATTGTGGCCGGGAGGAGTTTGGAAAGATAAAAAAGCTGAAGTGTGTTGGGCTGCTCTCACACTCTAAGCGATGATGTCACCCACTCTAGCACACGCAATACACACCCATTATAAACTCTGATGAGGTCTGAAAAAAACATAAAACATAAACTGTGATTATAGAGAAACTGTAAAAGATATCAAAAAACTGAATATGAATTGAATAGTTTAGAATCTTGTAGGTTGTTTAAAGTTTAAATGGAGTCTGTAGGTGGAAGTATGTGAAAGGAGTCGGAGTTCAAAGAGGAGGATGTTAAAGAGGTTTTTAGGCTGATCTCCATAGGAATGCATTGAAAAAAAAATATGGAAAAGGCTGAATATATTAAAAAGTATGAAAGGTAGAAAAAAGGTTGAAAATCAGCACAAAAGAGCTGAAAAAGCTGAACATTTTGATAGTTGAATGGTTTTTGTAGCTGAAAGTATGCAGAAGTTAGAGACGACCAAAAAACGTACGGAAGAAGAATAAAAAAAAGAAAAAAAACTAGAAAATGCATTTCCTGCGGAAATACGTGGAAATGCTTTAATGCTGAAGCAACACTGAAAAAAAGCTGAATATTTGAAGAAAATATTAAAAAAGCAGAGTATTTGAAGAAAATATTAAAAAAGCTGAATATTTCAAGAGAATATTCAAAAAAGCTGAATATGTGCAAGAGTTTGAAAAAGCTGAATAGTTGAAGAGAATATTCAAAAAGCTGAATATGTGCAAACGTTTGAAAAAGCTGAATAGTTGAAGAGAATATTCAAAAAGCTGAATAGTTGAAGGGAATTTTGAAAAAGCTGAATAGTTGAAGAGAATATTCAAAAAGCTGAATAGTTGAAGAGAATTTTGAAAAAGCTGAACATGTGCAAAATTATGAAAAAAGCTAAATTTTTGAAAATAATATTAAGAAAGCTTAATATCTGCAAATGTATGAAATAAGCTAAATAGCTGAACAAATATGAAAAACCTGAATATTTGAAAAGAATATGAAAGGCAAAAAAATGTTGAAGACATGTTGAAATGTCCATAAAGAGCTGAACATTTTAATATTTGAATGTTCTTTTTGTTTTTAGTATTAGTAGGGTACTAATAGAAGTAGTAGGAGTAGTATCAGTAGTAGTAGTAGTAGCAGTAATACTAGTATTATTAGTAAAAGTAGTATTAGTAGTAGCAGTAGTATTAGCAGTAGTACTAGTAATATTAGTACAAGTATTAGTATTATTAGTAGTAGTAGAAGTAGAAGTACTACTAGTACTAGTAATATTAGTACAAGTATTAGTAGTATTAGTAGTAGTAGAAGTAGAAGTACTAGTAGTAGTAGTCCTAGTACTACTACAAGTAGTGGAGGTAGTATCAGTAGTAAACTAGAAGTAGTACTAGTACTAGTACAAGTACAAGTAGTGGACATGGTATCAGTAGTAGGCTAGTAGCAAAAGGAGTAGTAGTACGAGTAAAAGTTCAAGTAGTGGACGTAGTATCAGTAGTAGACGTAGTAGTAGTACTAGTACTACTACAAGTAGTGGAGGTAGTATTAGTAGTAGGCTAGTAGTAGTAGTAGTAGTACTATTACAAGTAGTGGACATAGTATCAGTAGTAGTACTAGTACAAGTTCAAGTAGTGGACGTAGTATCAGTAGTAAACTAGAAGTAGTACTATGACTAGTACAAGTACAAGTAGTGGACATGGTATCAGTAGTAGGCTAGAGGAGTAGTAGTACTTGTAAAAGTTTAAGTAGTGGACATAGTATCAGTAGTAGAAGAAGTAGTAGTAGTACTAGTACTACTACAAGTAGTGGAGGTAGTATCAGTAGTAAACTAGAAGTAGTACTAGTACTAGTACTACTACAAGTAGTGGAGGTAATATCAGTAGTAGGCTAGTAGTAGTAGATAGTACTATTACAAGTAGTGGAGGTAGTATCAGTAGTAGGCTAGTAGTATCAGTAGTAGTACTAGTACAAGTTCAAGTAGTGGACGTAGTATCAGTAGTAGAAGAAGTAGTAGTAGTAGTAGTAGTAGTACTACAAGTAGTGGAGGAAGTATCAGTAGTAGGCTAGTAGTAGAAGTATTAGAAGTAGTATCAGTAGTAGGCTAGTAGAAGAAGTAGTAGTAGTAGTACTAGTACTACTACAAGTAGTGGAGGTAGTATCAGTAGTAGGCTAGTAGTAGTAGTATTAGTAGTAGTACTATTACAAGTAGTGGACATAGTATCAGTAGTAGGCTAGTAGTAGCAGTAGTAGTAGTACTAGTACAAGTACGAGCAGTGGACGTAGTATCAGTAGTAGGCTAGTAGTAGAAGTAGTAGTAGTAGTAGTCAGACAGACAGAGAGTGAGACAGAGAGAGATAGACAGACTTGTGTATACATTTTAAAGTTTAAATGGAGTTTCTAGGTGAAAGTATGTTTAAGCAGAAGATGTTTGACAAAAAAAACTACAAATCCCACTGACTGCTCCTGTCTGCCGCTCCTGTCCGCCAATCAGAGCACACCTGCTGTCACTTCTAAAGATCAAAGCCACAGAGATCAAAGCCATCTACGCGCCTGTGTAACTGTCAAGAGCCTGTCTCTTTTCCTCCATTTCGGACGGTCCGAACAAAAGCTTCTCACGCTCACACCGAAAGTCGTATTGCCAAAATTTTCGCACCGTTAGCGCCACAAGACTCTGCTGAAGACACTGATCACTTTTATTTTTTCCTAGTCTCAGAAATGTGGACGCTAGGGCGAGTTAGAAAATGCTGTTCATATCAGGTTTCTTTGAAAATCTGCTTCTCAATTAACATTAGAGTGGATGAGGAAAAAAAGAGACTTGGCCGCACTTAGAGGTTGCTAGTTCAAATTCTGTAACTGTCACAGAGTTTTTGATCACATTGATAGAGACAGGACAAGTTTGTCTACAAAATTGGAAAATATCACGTCTGTAACGTGAAGTTTGTGGCCAGGAGGAGTTTGGAAAGAAAAAAAAGCTGAAGTATGACAAGGAGCTCTCACACTCTAACGATGATGTCACGCACTCTAGCAGGCGCAATACACACCCATTGTAAACTCTGATCAGGTCTGAAAAAAACATAAAACATAAACTGTGATTATAGAAAAACTGTAAAAGATATCAAAAAACTGAATATGAATTGAATAGTTCAGAATCTTGTAGGTTGTTTAAAGTTTAAATGGAGTCTGTAGGTGGAAGTATGTGAAAGAAGTCGGAGTTCAAAGAGGAGGATGTTAAAGAGGTTTTCAGGCTGATCTCCATAGGAATGCATTGAAAAAAAAATATGGAAAAGGCTGAATATATGAAAAAGTATGAAAGGTAGAAAAAAGGTTGAAGGTGAGCATAAAAGAGCTGAAAAAGCTGAACATTTTGATAGTTGAATGGTTTTTGTAGCTGAAAGTATGCAGAAGTTAGAGACGACCAAAAAAGGTACGGAAGAAGAATAATAAAAAAAAAAATAATAAAGATTAGGATAACATAGGTTGGAAATGCTTTAAAGCATTTCCACCAATAATAAAGATTAGGATAACATAGGTTGGAAATGCTTTAAAGCATTTCCACCAACTAGAAAATGCATTTCCTGCAGAAAATGCGTGGAAATGCTTTAATGCTGAAGCAACACTGGAAAAAAAAGCTGAATATTTGAAGAAAATATTAAAAAAGCTGAATATTTGAAGAGAATATTGAAAAGTGCAAAAGTATGAAAAAGCTTAATGTTTGAAAACAATATTAAAAAAGCTGAATATGTGAAAAGTTTGAAAAAGCTGAATATTTGAAACCAATATTAAAAAAGCTGAATATATGCAAAAGTATAATTAAGCTGGATGCTCAACGGCACCTCGGCAGAGCCCAGGAGGTGAACTGGCACCTCTCCGTTCTTGGTCCATACAGGGACTCGAACCGGCGACCCTACGGTTCCCAGTTGAGTTGTGTGAAGAGTGCCCTAATGATGTTATCACATGTGAGCAACAGTAAAACGTTAATCACAGTCAGGCTTGCTGGGGGCAGGCTTTGGTAGCTAAGCAACCAGGGCCAGATGGAGCCCACCAATCAGAGCAGAGCAGTCAACCGCAGCTGGTCCTGTGACGTGTCGGTCCTGTCTGTCTGTCTGCCCTGTCTGTCTGTCTGTCAGGTGTGTGTTTGTGTGTGTGTCTGTGTCTGTCTGTCTGTCTGTCTTCTTTGAAAAACTACAACTCCCACTGACTGCTCCTGTCGGCCAATCAGAGCGCACCTGCTGTCACTTCTGAGTGAGACGGGGGGTGCAGTCGAATAGTCCAAAAATAAGGTCCTAACTCCTATTCCTAACTCCTATTCCTTGACCTCTGGGGAAAACGTCACGGGGTTAAGGAAAGGCGATAGGAGAACTCAAAAGGATTTAGGAAAAGACGACCGCGGTGCTCAGAGAATCCGACCGGACTTTCACTAAGCTACGTCATTATAACGCGGCCGCTGATGATTGACAGCTGATGATCGGCACCGGCGATTGACGTGCGTCTGCACTGGAGAAACTACAATAATGGACTACAAAAAGCGCATCGTCCACTTCTCCCCATGTTGGTTTTATAAAAAGCTGTTCACTGACCGGCTTCAGGTCCAGCAGCTCCTCCTTCCTGTTGCTTTATTTACGTTTCATTTGTGGTTTTAGTTTCGTTTTTGTCAAACATTTGTAACATGATTGAAATAAATTAAAAAAATACCATTCAATTATTATCACTGTCCACACATTTATCAACACTATTCCAATTACTATATGTCTGCATGAAAGTCATTGTTAAATATGTAAATGCACATATCGTTTGTTTTCATTAATGGCCGACGTGTGCGGCACTTTAAATGTTGCTCTCGCTAAGAATTGTGGGTCGGCCTAGTCTCCTTTCCTTTCGCATAGGAAGGTCCGTTGCATCCTATGCTAAAGGAGCTCTGAAAGGAAGCATTGGAGCTCCTTTCCTTTGCATTTAGAGAATTCGAACGGCTCTTATCATGGCAGCCACTTGTTTACTTCCGGGTCACTTCTTCAGTTAGGAACCTTCCTAAGCAAAAAAGACTATTTGACTGCACCCAGAGAGATAGACAGACATTTTAAAGTTTAAATGGAGTTTCTAGGTGAAAGTATGCCTCAGCAGACGATGTTTGACAAAAAAAACTACAAATCCCACTGACTGCTCCTGTCTGCCGCTCCTGTCCGCCAATCAGAGCACACCTGCTGTCACTTCTAAAGATCAAAGCCACAGAGATCAAAGCCATCTACGCGCCTGTGTAACTGTCTAGAGCCTGTCTCTATTCCTCCATTTCGGAGGGTCCGAACAAAAGCTTCTCACGCTCACACCGAAAGTCGTATTGCCAAAATTTTCGCACCGTTAGCGCCACAAGACTCTGCTGAAGACACTGATGACTTTTATTTTTTCCTAGTGTCAGAAATGTGGACGCTAGGGCGAGTTAGAAATGCTGTTCATATCAGGTTTCTTTGAAAATCTGCTTCTCAATTAACATTGGAGCGGATGAGGAGAAAAAAAGGACTTGGCCGCACTTAGAGGTTGCTGGTTCAAATTCTGTAAATCTCACAGAGATTTTGAGCACATTGTGAGAGACAGGACAAGTTTGTCTACAAAATTGGAAAAGATCACGTGTGTAGAGTGAAAATTGTGGCCGGGAGGAGTTTGGAAAGGAAAAAAATCTGAAGTATGTCGAGGACCCCTCACACTCTAACGATGATGTCACGCACTCTAGCAGGCGCAATACACACCCATTATAAACTCTGATGAGGTCTGAAAAAACCATGAAACATAAACTGTGATTATAGAAAAACTGTAAAAGATATCAAAAAACTGAATATGAATTGAATAGTTCAGAATCTTGTAGGTTGTTTAAAGTTTAAATGGAGTCTGTAGGTGGAAGTATGTGAAAGTAGTCGGAGTTCAAAAGGGAGGATGTTAAAGAGGTTTTTAGGCTGATCTCCATAGGAATGCATTGAAAAAAAAATATGGAAAAGGCTGAATATATGAAAAAGTATGAAAGGTAGAAAAAAGTTTGAAGGTGAGCATAAAAGAGCTGAAAAGGCTGAACATTTTGATAGTTGAATGGTTTTTGTAGCTGAAAGTATGCAGAAGCTAGAGGCGACTGAAAAACGTACGGAAGAAGAATAATAACTAGAAAATGTATTTCCTGCGGAAATACGTGGAAATGCTTTAATGCTGAAGCAACACTGAAAAAAAAGCTGAATATTTGAAGAAAATATTAAAAAAGCTGAATATTTGAAGAAAATATTTAAAAAGCTGAATATTTCAAGAGAATATTCAAAAAGCTGAATATGTGCAAAAGTATGAAAAAGCTGAATATTTCAAGAGAATATTAAAAAAGCTGAATATGCAAAAAGTTTGAAAAAGCTGAATAGTTGAAGAG
Organism: Eutrigla gurnardus; assembly: GCF_963514095.1. Classification (NCBI taxonomy): domain Eukaryota; kingdom Metazoa; phylum Chordata; class Actinopteri; order Perciformes; family Triglidae; genus Eutrigla; species Eutrigla gurnardus. Next base: position 22,796,202 of record NC_139915.1, on the reverse strand, counting down.
AATATTAAAAAAAGCTGAATATGCAAAAAGTTTGAAAATCTGAATAGCTGAAGAGAATATTCAAAAAGTTGAATAGTTGAAGAGAATTTTGAAGAAGCTGAACATGTGCAAAATTATGAAAAAAGCTAAATATTTGAAAATAATATTAAGAAAGCTTAATATCTGCAAATGTATGAAATAAGCTAAATAGCTGTACAAATATGAAAAACCTGAATATTTGAAAAGAATATGAAAGGGAAAAAATGTTGAAGACACGTTGAAATGTCCTTAAAGAGCTGAACATTTTAATATTTGAATGTTCTTTTTGTTTGTAGTATTAGTAGGGTACTAATAGAAGTAGTAGGAGTAGTAACAGTAGTAGTAGTAGTAGCAGTAATACTAGTATTATTAGTAAAAGTAGTATTAGTAGTAGCAGTAGTATTAGCAGTAGTACTAGTAATATTAGTACAAGTATTAGTATTATTAGTAGTAGTAGAAGTAGAAGTACTACTAGTACTAGTAATATTAGTACAAGTATTAGTAGTAGTAGAAGTAGAAGTACTAGTAGTAGTAGTCCTAGTACTACTACAAGTAGTGGAGGTAGTATCAGTAGTAAACTAGAAGTAGTACTAGTACTAGTACAAGTACAAGTAGTGGACGTAGTATCAGTAGTAGATGTAGTAGTAGTACTAGTACTACTACAAGTAGTGGAGGTAATATCAGTAGTAGGCTAGTAGTAGTAGTAGTAGTACTATTACAAGTAGTGGACATAGTATCAGTAGTAGTACTAGTACAAGTTCAAGTAGTGGACGTAGTATCAGTAGTAGAAGAAGTAGTAGTAGTAGTAGTACTACTACAAGTAGTGGAGGAAGTATCAGTAGTAGGCTAGTAGTAGAAGTATTAGAAGTAGTATCAGTAGTAGGCTAGTAGAAGAAGTAGTAGTAGTAGTAGTAGTAGTACTAGTACTACTACAAGTAGTGGAGGTAGTATCAGTAGTAGGCTAGTACTAGTAGTATTAGTAGTAGTACTATTACAAGTAGTGGACATAGTATCAGTAGTAGGCTAGTAGTAGCAGTAGTAGTAGTACTAGTACAAGTACGAGCAGTGGACGTAGTATCACTAGTAGGCTAGTAGTAGAAGCAGTTGTAGTACTAGTACAAGTACAAGTAGTGGACGTAGTATCAGTAGTAGGCTAGTAGTAGAAGTAATAGTAGTAGTTGTAGTACTAGTACTACTACAAGTAGTGGAGGTAGTATCAGTAGTAGGCTAGTAGTAGTAGTATTAGTAGTAGTACTATTACAAGTAGTGGACATAGTATCAGTAGTAGGCTAGTAGCAAAAGGAGTAGTAGTACGAGTAAAAGTTCAAGTAGTGGACGTAGTATCAGTAGTAGACGTAGTAGTAGTACTAGTACTACTACAAGTAGTGGAGGTAGTATCAGTAGTAGGCTAGTAATAGTAGGAGTAGTACTATTACAAGTAGTGGACATAGTATCAGTAGTAGTACTAGTACAAGTTCAAGTAGTGGACGTAGTATCAGTAGTAGAAGAAGTAGTAGTAGTAGTAGTACTACTACAAGTAGTGGAGGAAGTATCATTAGTAGGCTAGTAGTAGAAGTATTAGAAGTAGTATCAGTAGTAGGCTAGTAGAAGAAGTAGTAGTAGTAGTACTAGTACTACTACAAGTAGTGGAGGTAGTATCAGTAGTAGGCTAGTACTAGTAGTATTAGTAGTAGTACTATTACAAGTAGTGGACATAGTATCAGTAGTAGGCTAGTAGTAGCAGTAGTAGTAGTACTAGTACAAGTATGAGCAGTGGACGTAGTATCAGTAGTAGGCTAGTAGTAGAAGTAGTAGTAGTAGTAGTCAGACAGACAGAGAGTGAGACAGAGAGAGATAGACAGACTTGTGTATACATTTTAAAGTTTAAATGGAGTTTCTAGGTGAAAGTATACCTGAGCAGACGATGTTTGACAAAAAAAACTACAAATCCCACTGACTGCTCCTGTCTGCCGCTCCTGTCCGCCAATCAGAGCACACCTGCTGTCACTTCTAAAGATCAAAGCCACAGAGATCAAAGCCATCTACGCGCCTGTGTAACTGTCTAGAGCCTGTCTCTATTCCTCCATTTCGGAGGGTCCGAACAAAAGCTTCTCACGCTCACACCGAAAGTCGTATTGCCAAAATGTTCGCACCGTTAGCGCTACAAGACTCTGCTGAAGACACTGATCACTTTTATTTTTTCCTAGTCTCAGAAATGTGGACGCTAGGGCGAGTTAGAAATGCAGCTCATTTCAGGTTTCTTTGAAAATCTGTTTCTCAATTTGTATTGTAAGTCAATGGGGAGAAAAATGTTGTGGCCGCGCTTAGAGGTTGCTAGTTCAAATTCTGTAAATCTCACAGAGTTTTTGAGCACATTGTTAGAGACAGGACAAGTTTGTCTACAAAATTGGAAAATATCACATCTGTAACGTGAAAATTGTGGCCGGGAGGAGTTTGGAAAGAAAAAAAAGCTGAAGTGTGTTGGGCTGCTCTCACACTCTAACGATGATGTCACGCACTCTAGCAGGCGCAATACACACCCATTATAAACTCTGATGAGGTCTGAAAAAAACATAAAACATAAACTGTGATTATAGAAAAACTGTAAAAGATATCAAAAAACTGAATATGAATTGAATAGTTCAGAATCTTGTAGGTTGTTTAAAGTTTAAATGGCGTCTGTAGGTGGAAGTATGTGAAAGAAGTCGGAGTTCAAAGAGGAGGATGTTAAAGAGGTTTTCAGGCTGATCTCCATAGGAATGCATTGAAAAAAAAATATGGAAAAGGCTGAATATATGAAAAAGTATGAAAGGTAGAAAAAAGGTTGAAAATCAGCACAAAAGAGCTGAAAAAGCTGAACATTTTGATAGTTGAATGGTTTTTGTAGCTGAAAGTATGCAGAAGTTAGAGACGACCAAAAAAGGTACGGAAGAAGAATAATAAGAAAAAGAAAAAAAAAAATAATAAAGATTAGGATAACATAGGTTGGAAATGCTTTAAAGCATTTCCACCAACTAGAAAATGCATTTCCTGCGGAAATACGTGGAAATGCTTTAATGCTGAAGCAACACTGAAAAAAAAGCTGAATATTTGAAGAAAATATTAAAAAAGCTGAATATTTGAAGAAAATATAAAAAAAACTGAACATTTGAAGAGAATATTAAAAAAAGCTGAATATGTGCAAAAGTATGAAAAAGCTGAATAGCTCAGGAGAATATTCAAAAAGCTGAATATGTGAAAAGTATGAATAAGCTGAATAGTTGAAGAGAATATTCAAAAAGCTGAATATTTGAAGAGAATATTAAAAAAAGCTGAATATTTGAAAAGTTTGAAAAAGCTGAATAGCTGTAGAGAATATTCAAAAAGCTGAATATGTGAAAAGTATGATAAAGCTGAATGTGTGCAAAATTATGAAAAAAGCTAAATATTTGTAAATTATATTAAGAAAGCTAAATATCTGCAAATGTATGAAATAGGCTAAATAGCTGAACCAATATGAAAAACCTGAATATTACAAAGAATATGAAAGGCAAAAAAATGTTGAAATGTCCTTAAAAAGCTGAACATTTTAATATTTGAATGTTCTTTTTGTTTGTAGTATTAGTAGGGTACTAATAGGAGTAGGAGTAGTATCAGTAGTAGTAGAAGCAGTAGTACTAGTAGTATTAGTAGAAGTAGTATTAGTAGTAGAAGTAGTATTAGCAGTAGTTATAGTAATATTAGTACAAGTATTAGTAGTAGTAGAAGTAGAAGTACTACTAGTACTAGTAATATTAGTATAAGTATTAGTAGTATTAGTAGTAGTAGAAGTACTACTAGTACTAGTTAATATTAGTCCAAGTATTAGTAGTATTAGTAGTAGTAGAAGTAGAAGTACTAGTAGTAGTAGTCCTAGTACTACTACAAGTAGTGGAGGTAGTATCAGTAGTAGGCTAGTAGTAGTAGTAGTAGTAGTAGTAGTAGTACTATTACAAATAGTGGACATAGTATCAGTAGTAGAAGAAGTTGTAGTAGTATTACTACTACAAGCAGTGGAGGTAGTATCAGTAGTAGGCTAGTAGTATAAGTATTAGAAGTAGTATCAGTAGTAGAAGTAGTAGTAGTAGTACTAGTACTAGTACAAGTAGTGGACATAGTATCAGTAGTAAGCTAGTAGTAGTAGTATAAGTAGTAGTACTATTACAAGCAGTGGACATAGTATCAGTAGTAGGCTAGTAGTAGAAGTAGTATCAGTAGTAGGCTAGTTGTAGTAGTAGTAGTAGTACTAGTACTACTACAAGTAGTGGAGGTAGTATCAGTACAAGGCTAGTAGTAGAAGTAGTAGTACTAGTACTAGTACTACTACAAGTAGTGGAGGTAGTATCAGTAGTAGGCTAGTAGTAGTAGTAGTATCAGTAGTAGGCTAGTTGTAGTAGTAGTAGTAGTAGTACTAGTACTACTACAAGTAGTGGAGGTAGTATCAGTAGTAGGCTAGTAGCAAAAAGAGTAGTAGTACAAGTAAAAGCTTAAGTAGTGGATGTAGTATCAGTAGTAGAAGAAGTTGTAGTAGTATTACTACTACAAGCAGTGGAGGTTGTATCAGTATTAGGCTAGTAGTATAAGTATTAGAAGTAGTATCAGTAGTAGTCTAGTAGTAGAAGTAGTTGTACTAGTACTAGTACTACTACAAGTAGTGGACGTAGTATCAGTAGTAGGCTAGTAGTAGTAGTATTAGTAGTAGTACTATTACAAGTAGTGGACATAGTATCAGTAGTAGGCTAGCAGAATAAGTAGTAGTACTAGTACAAGTATGAGCAGTGGACGTAGTATCACTAGTAGGCAAGTAGTAGAAGCAGTTGTAGTACTAGTACAAATACAAGTAGGGGACGTAGTATCAGTAGTAGGCTAGTAGGAGAAGTAGTAGTAGTAGTAGTCAGATAGACAGAGAGTGAGACAGAGAGAGATAGACAGACTTGTGTCTACATTTTAAAGTTTAAATGGAGTTTCTAGGTGAAAGTATGCCTGAACTACAAAGAACTACAAATCCCACTGACTGCTCCTGTCTGCTGCTCCTGTCAGCCAATCAGAGCACACCTGCTGTCACTTCTAAAGATCAAAGCCACAGAGATCAAAGCCCTCTATGCGTGTGTGTAACTGCCTGTCTCTATTCCTCCATTTCGGCTTTGTGGAGGCTCCGAACAAAAGCTTCTCACGCTCACAATGAGACTCCTATCACCAAAATTTTCGCACCGTTAGCGCCACAAGACTCTGCTGAAGACACTGATCACTTTAATTTTTTCATAGTGTCAGAAATGTGGACGCTAGGGCGAGTTAGAAATGGCCCTGCTTTCAGGTTTCTGTGAAAATCTGTTTCTCAATTTGTATGGCAGCCCATTGGGAGAAAAAACCGACGTGGCCGCACTTAGAGGTTGCTAGTTCAAATTCTGTAAATCTCACAGAGTTTTTGAGCACATTGATAGAGACAGGACAAGTTTCTCTACAAAATTGGAAAATATCACATCTGTAACGTGAAAATTGTGGCCGGGAGGAGTTTGGAAAGATAAAAAAGCTGAAGTGTGTTGGGCTGCTCTCACACTCTAAGCGATGATGTCACCCACTCTAGCACACGCAATACACACCCATTATAAACTCTGATGAGGTCTGAAAAAAACATAAAACATAAACTGTGATTATAGAGAAACTGTAAAAGATATCAAAAAACTGAATATGAATTGAATAGTTTAGAATCTTGTAGGTTGTTTAAAGTTTAAATGGAGTCTGTAGGTGGAAGTATGTGAAAGGAGTCGGAGTTCAAAGAGGAGGATGTTAAAGAGGTTTTTAGGCTGATCTCCATAGGAATGCATTGAAAAAAAAATATGGAAAAGGCTGAATATATTAAAAAGTATGAAAGGTAGAAAAAAGGTTGAAAATCAGCACAAAAGAGCTGAAAAAGCTGAACATTTTGATAGTTGAATGGTTTTTGTAGCTGAAAGTATGCAGAAGTTAGAGACGACCAAAAAACGTACGGAAGAAGAATAAAAAAAAGAAAAAAAATAATAAAGATTAGGATAACATAGGTTGGAAATGCTTTAAAGCATTTCCACCAACTAGAAAATGCATTTCCTGCGGAAATACGTGGAAATGCTTTAATGCTGAAGCAACACTGAAAAAAAAGCTGAATATTTGAAGAAAATATTAAAAAAGCTGAATATTTGAAGAAAATATAAAAAAAACTGAACATTTGAAGAGAATATTAAAAAAAGCTGAATATGTGCAAAAGTATGAAAAAGCTGAATAGCTCAGGAGAATATTCAAAAAGCTGAATATGTGAAAAGTATGAATAAGCTGAATAGTTGAAGAGAATATTCAAAAAGCTGAATATTTGAAGAGAATATTAAAAAAAGCTGAATATTTGAAAAGTTTGAAAAAGCTGAATAGCTGTAGAGAATATTCAAAAAGCTGAATATGTGAAAAGTATGATAAAGCTGAATGTGTGCAAAATTATGAAAAAAGCTAAATATTTGTAAATTATATTAAGAAAGCTAAATATCTGCAAATGTATGAAATAGGCTAAATAGCTGAACCAATATGAAAAACCTGAATATTACAAAGAATATGAAAGGCAAAAAAATGTTGAAATGTCCTTAAAAAGCTGAACATTTTAATATTTGAATGTTCTTTTTGTTTGTAGTATTAGTAGGGTACTAATAGGAGTAGGAGTAGTATCAGTAGTAGTAGAAGCAGTAGTACTAGTAGTATTAGTAGAAGTAGTATTAGTAGTAGAAGTAGTATTAGCAGTAGTTATAGTAATATTAGTACAAGTATTAGTAGTAGTAGAAGTAGAAGTACTACTAGTACTAGTAATATTAGTATAAGTATTAGTAGTATTAGTAGTAGTAGAAGTACTACTAGTACTAGTTAATATTAGTCCAAGTATTAGTAGTATTAGTAGTAGTAGAAGTAGAAGTACTAGTAGTAGTAGTCCTAGTACTACTACAAGTAGTGGAGGTAGTATCAGTAGTAGGCTAGTAGTAGTAGTAGTAGTACTATTACAAATAGTGGACATAGTATCAGTAGTAGAAGAAGTTGTAGTAGTATTACTACTACAAGCAGTGGAGGTAGTATCAGTAGTAGGCTAGTAGTATAAGTATTAGAAGTAGTATCAGTAGTAGAAGTAGTAGTAGTAGTACTAGTACTAGTACAAGTAGTGGACATAGTATCAGTAGTAAGCTAGTAGTAGTAGTATAAGTAGTAGTACTATTACAAGCAGTGGACATAGTATCAGTAGTAGGCTAGTAGTAGAAGTAGTATCAGTAGTAGGCTAGTTGTAGTAGTAGTAGTAGTACTAGTACTACTACAAGTAGTGGAGGTAGTATCAGTACAAGGCTAGTAGTAGAAGTAGTAGTACTAGTACTAGTACTACTACAAGTAGTGGAGGTAGTATCAGTAGTAGGCTAGTAGTAGTAGTAGTATCAGTAGTAGGCTAGTTGTAGTAGTAGTAGTAGTAGTACTAGTACTACTACAAGTAGTGGAGGTAGTATCAGTAGTAGGCTAGTAGCAAAAAGAGTAGTAGTACAAGTAAAAGCTTAAGTAGTGGATGTAGTATCAGTAGTAGAAGAAGTTGTAGTAGTATTACTACTACAAGCAGTGGAGGTTGTATCAGTATTAGGCTAGTAGTATAAGTATTAGAAGTAGTATCAGTAGTAGTCTAGTAGTAGAAGTAGTTGTACTAGTACTAGTACTACTACAAGTAGTGGACGTAGTATCAGTAGTAGGCTAGTAGTAGTAGTATTAGTAGTAGTACTATTACAAGTAGTGGACATAGTATCAGTAGTAGGCTAGCAGAATAAGTAGTAGTACTAGTACAAGTATGAGCAGTGGACGTAGTATCACTAGTAGGCAAGTAGTAGAAGCAGTTGTAGTACTAGTACAAATACAAGTAGGGGACGTAGTATCAGTAGTAGGCTAGTAGGAGAAGTAGTAGTAGTAGTAGTCAGATAGACAGAGAGTGAGACAGAGAGAGATAGACAGACTTGTGTCTACATTTTAAAGTTTAAATGGAGTTTCTAGGTGAAAGTATGCCTGAACTACAAAGAACTACAAATCCCACTGACTGCTCCTGTCTGCTGCTCCTGTCAGCCAATCAGAGCACACCTGCTGTCACTTCTAAAGATCAAAGCCACAGAGATCAAAGCCCTCTATGCGTGTGTGTAACTGCCTGTCTCTATTCCTCCATTTCGGCTTTGTGGAGGCTCCGAACAAAAGCTTCTCACGCTCACAATGAGACTCCTATCACCAAAATTTTCGCACCGTTAGCGCCACAAGACTCTGCTGAAGACACTGATCACTTAATTTTTTCATAGTGTCAGAAATGTGGACGCTAGGGCGAGTTAGAAATGGCCCTGCTTTCAGGTTTCTGTGAAAATCTGTTTCTCAATTTGTATGGCAGCCCATTGGGAGAAAAAACCGACGTGGCCGCACTTAGAGGTTGCTAGTTCAAATTCTGTAAATCTCACAGAGTTTTTGAGCACATTGATAGAGACAGGACAAGTTTCTCTACAAAATTGGAAAATATCACATCTGTAACGTGAAAATTGTGGCCGGGAGGAGTTTGGAAAGATAAAAAAGCTGAAGTGTGTTGGGCTGCTCTCACACTCTAAGCGATGATGTCACCCACTCTAGCACACGCAATACACACCCATTATAAACTCTGATGAGGTCTGAAAAAAACATAAAACATAAACTGTGATTATAGAGAAACTGTAAAAGATATCAAAAAACTGAATATGAATTGAATAGTTTAGAATCTTGTAGGTTGTTTAAAGTTTAAATGGAGTCTGTAGGTGGAAGTATGTGAAAGGAGTCGGAGTTCAAAGAGGAGGATGTTAAAGAGGTTTTTAGGCTGATCTCCATAGGAATGCATTGAAAAAAAAATATGGAAAAGGCTGAATATATTAAAAAGTATGAAAGGTAGAAAAAAGGTTGAAAATCAGCACAAAAGAGCTGAAAAAGCTGAACATTTTGATAGTTGAATGGTTTTTGTAGCTGAAAGTATGCAGAAGTTAGAGACGACCAAAAAACGTACGGAAGAAGAATAAAAAAAAGAAAAAAAATAACTAGAAAATGTATTTCCTGCGGAAATACGTGGAAATGCTTTAATGCTGAAGCAACACTGAAAAAAAAGCTGAATATTTGAAGAAAATATTAAAAAAGCTGAATATTTGAAGAAAATATTTAAAAAGCTGAATATTTCAAGAGAATATTCAAAAAGCTGAATATGCAAAAAGTTTGAAAAAGCTGAATAGTTGAAGAGAATATTAAAAAAAGCTGAATATGCAAAAAGTTTGAAAATCTGAATAGCTGAAGAGAATATTCAAAAAGCTGAATAGTTGAAGAGAATTTTGAAAAAGCTGAACATGTGCAAAATTATGAAAAAAGCTAAATATTTGAAAATAATATTAAGAAAGCTTAATATCTGCAAATGTATGAAATAAGCTAAATAGCTGAACAAATATGAAAAACCTGAATATTTGAAAAGAATATGAAAGGCAAAAAAATGTTGAAGACATGTTGAAATGTCCATAAAGAGCTGAACATTTTAATATTTGAATGTTCTTTTTGTTTTTAGTATTAGTAGGGTACTAATAGAAGTAGTAGGAGTAGTATCAGTAGTAGTAGTAGTAGCAGTAATACTAGTATTATTAGTAAAAGTAGTATTAGTAGTAGCAGTAGTATTAGCAGTAGTACTAGTAATATTAGTACAAGTATTAGTATTATTAGTAGTAGTAGAAGTAGAAGTACTACTAGTACTAGTAATATTAGTACAAGTATTAGTAGTATTAGTAGTAGTACAAGTAGAAGTACTAGTAGTAGTAGTCCTAGTACTACTACAAGTAGTGGAGGTAGTATCAGTAGTAAACTAGAAGTAGTACTAGTACTAGTACAAGTACAAGTAGTGGACATGGTATCAGTAGTAGGCTAGTCGCAAAAGGAGTAGTAGTACGAGTAAAAGTTCAAGTAGTGGATGTAGTATCAGTAGTAGACGTAGTAGTAGTACTAGTACTACTACAAGTAGTGGAGGTAGTATCAGTAGTAGGCTAGTAGTAGTAGTAGTAGTACTATTACAAGTAGTGGACATCTATTACAAGTAGTGGACATAGTATCAGTAGTAGTACTAGTACAAGTTCAAGTAGTGGACGTAGTATCAGTAGTAGAAGAAGTAGTAGTAGTAGTAGTACTACTACTTCAAGTAGTGGAGGAAGTATCAGTAGTAGGCTAGTAGTAGAAGTATTAGAAGTAGTATCAGTAGTAGGCTAGTAGAAGAAGTAGTAGTCGTAGTAGTAGTAGTAGTACTACTACAAGTAGTGGAGGTAGTATCAGTAGTAGGCTAGTACTAGTAGTATTAGTAGTAGTACTATTACAAGTAGTGGACATAGTATCAGTAGTAGGCTAGTAGTAGCAGTAGTAGTAGTAATAGTACAAGTAAGAGCAGTGGACGTAGTATCACTAGTAGGCTAGTAGTAGAAGCAGTTGTAGTACTAGTACAAGTACAAGTAGTGGACGTAGTATCAGTAGTAGGCTAGTAGTAGAAGTAGTAGTAGTAGTTGTAGTACTAGTACTACTACAAGTAGTGGAGGTAGTATCAGTAGTAGGCTAGTAGTAGTAGTAGTAGTAGTAGTACTATTACAAGTAGTGGACATAGTATCAGTAGTAGTACTAGTACAAGTTCAAGTAGTGGACGTAGTATCAGTAGTAGAAGAAGTAGTAGTAGTAGTAGTACTACTACAAGTAGTGGAGGAAGTATCAGTAGTAGGCTAGTAGTAGAAGTATTAGAAGTAGTATCAGTAGTAGGCTAGTAGAAGAAGTAGTAGTAGTAGTACTAGTACTACTACAAGTAGTGGAGGTAGTATCAGTAGTAGGCTAGTACTAGTAGTATTAGTAGTAGTACTATTACAAGTAGTGGACATAGTATCAGTAGTAGGCTAGTAGTAGCAGTAGTAGTAGTACTAGTACAAGTATGAGCAGTGGACGTAGTATCAGTAGTAGGCTAGTAGTAGAAGTAGTAGTAGTAGTAGTCAGACAGACAGAGAGTGAGACAGAGAGAGATAGACGGACTTGTGTATACATTTTAAAGTTTAAATGGAGTTTCTAGGTGAAAGTCTACCTGAGCAGACGATGTTTGACAAAAAAAACTACAAATCCCACTGACTGCTCCTGTCCCTGTCCGCCAATCAGAGCACACCTGCTGTCACTTCTGAAGATCAAAGCCACAGAGATCAAAGCCATCTACGCGCCTGTGTAACTGTCTAGAGCCTGTCTCTATTCCTCCATTTTGGAGGGTCCGAACAAAAGCTTCTCACGCTCACACCGAAAGTCGTATTGCCAAAATGTTCGCACCGTTAGCGCTACAAGACTCTGCTGAAGACACTGATCACTTTTATTTTTTCCTAGTCTCAGAAATGTGGACGCTAGGGCGAGTTAGAAATGCAGCTCATTTCAGGTTTCTTTGAAAATCTGTTTCTCAATTTGTATTGTAAGTCAATGGGGAGAAAAATGTCGTGGCCGCGCTTAGAGGTTGCTAGTTCAAATTCTGTAAATCTCACAGAGTTTTTGAGCACATTGTTAGAGACAGGACAAGTTTGTCTACAAAATTGGAAAATATCACATCTGTAACGTGAAAATTGTGGCCGGGAGGAGTTTGGAAAGAAAAAAAAGCTGAAGTGTGTTGGGCTGCTCTCACACTCTAACGATGATGTCACGCACTCTAGCAGGCGCAATACACACCCATTATAAACTCTGATGAGGTCTGAAAAAAACATAAAACATAAACTGTGATTATAGAAAAACTTTAAAAGATATCAAAAAACTGAATATGAATTGAATAGTTCAGAATCTTGTAGGTTGTTTAAAGTTTAAATGGCGTCTGTAGGTGGAAGTATGTGAAAGAAGTCGGAGTTCAAAGAGGAGGATGTTAAAGAGGTTTTCAGGCTGATCTCCATAGGAATGCATTGAAAAAAAAATATGGAAAAGGCTGAATATATGAAAAAGTATGAAAGGTAGAAAAAAGGTTGAAAATCAGCACAAAAGAGCTGAAAAAGCTGAACATTTTGATAGTTGAATGGTTTTTGTAGCTGAAAGTATGCAGAAGTTAGAGACGACCAAAAAAGGTACGGAAGAAGAATAATAAGAAAAAGAAAAAAAAAAATAATAAAGATTAGGATAACATAGGTTGGAAATGCTTTAAAGCATTTCCACCAATAAAGATTAGGATAACATAGGTTGGAAATGCTTTAAAGCATTTCCACCAACTAGAAAATGCATTTCCTGCAGAAAATGCGTGGAAATGCTTTAATGCTGAAGCAACACTGGAAAAAAAAGCTGAATATTTGAAGAAAATATTAAAAAAGCTGAATATTTGAAGAGAATATTGAAAAGTGCAAAAGTATGAAAAAGCTTAATGTTTGAAAACAATATTAAAAAAGCTGAATATGTGAAAAGTTTGAAAAAGCTGAATATTTGAAACCAATATTAAAAAAGCTGAATATATGCAAAAGTATAATTAAGCTGGATGCTCAACGGCACCTCGGCAGAGCCCAGGAGGTGAACTGGCACCTCTCCGTTCTTGGTCCATACAGGGACTCGAACCGGCGACCCTACGGTTCCCAGTTGAGTTGTGTGAAGAGTGCCCTAATGATGTTATCACATGTGAGCAACAGTAAAACGTTAATCACAGTCAGGCTTGCTGGGGGCAGGCTTTGGTAGCTAAGCAACCAGGGCCAGATGGAGCCCACCAATCAGAGCAGAGCAGTCAACCGCAGCTGGTCCTGTGACGTGTCGGTCCTGTCTGTCTGTCTGCCCTGTCTGTCTGTCTGTCAGGTGTGTGTTTGTGTGTGTGTCTGTGTCTGTCTGTCTGTCTGTCTTCTTTGAAAAACTACAACTCCCACTGACTGCTCCTGTCGGCCAATCAGAGCGCACCTGCTGTCACTTCTGAGTGAGACGGGGGGTGCAGTCGAATAGTCCAAAAATAAGGTCCTAACTCCTATTCCTAACTCCTATTCCTTGACCTCTGGGGAAAACGTCACGGGGTTAAGGAAAGGCGATAGGAGAACTCAAAAGGATTTAGGAAAAGACGACCGCAGTGCTCAGAGAATCCGACCGGACTTTCACTAAGCTACGTCATTATAACGCGGCCGCTGATGATTGACAGCTGATGATCGGCACCGGCGATTGACGTGCGTCTGCACTGGAGAAACTACAATAATGGACTACAAAAAGGGCATCGTCCACTTCTCCCCATGTTGGTTTTATAAGCAGCTGGTTCACTGACCGGCTTCAGGTCCAGCAGCTCCTCCTTCCTGTTGCTTTATTTACGTTTCATTTGTGGTTTTAGTTTCGTTTTTGTCAAACATTTGTAACATGATTGAAATAAATAAAAAAAATACCATTCAATTATTATCACTGTCCACACATTTATCAACACTATTCCAATTACTATATGTCTGCATGAAAGTCATTGTTAAATATGTAAATGCACATATCGTTTGTTTTCATTAATGGCCGACGTGTGCGGCACTTTAAATGTTGCTCTCGCTAAGAATTGTGGGTCAGCGTAATCTCATTTCCTTTCGCATAGGAAGGTCCGTGGCATCCTATGCTAAAGGAGCTCTGAAAGGAAGCATTGGAGCTCCTTTCCTTTGCATTTAGAGAATTCGAACGGCTCTTATCATGGCAGCCACTTGTTTACTTCCGGGTCACTTCTTCAGTTAGGAACCTTCCTAAGCAAAAAAGACTATTTGACTGCACCCAGAGAGATAGACAGACATTTTAAAGTTTAAATGGAGTTTCTAGGTGAAAGTATGCCTGAGCAGACGATGTTTGACAAAAAAAACTACAAATCCCACTGACTGCTCCTGTCTGCTGCTCCTGTCGGCCAATCAGAGCGCACCTGCTGTCACTTCTGAGTGAGACAGAGAGAGATAGACAGACATTTTAAAGTTTAAATGGAGTTTCTAGGTGAAAGTATACCTGAGCAGACGATGTTTGACAAAAAAAACTACAAATCCCACTGACTGCTCCTGTCTGCCGCTCCTGTCCGCCAATCAGAGCACACCTGCTGTCACTTCTAAAGATCAAAGCCACAGAGATCAAAGCCATCTACGCGCCTGTGTAACTGTCTAGAGCCTGTCTCTATTCCTCCATTTCGGAGGGTCCGAACAAAAGCTTCTCACGCTCACACCGAAAGTCGTATTGCCAAAATTTTCGCACCGTTAGCGCTACAAGACTCTGCTGAAGACACTGATCACTTTTATTTTTTCCTAGTCTCAGAAATGTGGACGCTAGGGCGAGTTAGAAATGCTGCTCATTTCAGGTTTCTTTGAAAATCTGTTTCTCAATTTGTATTATAAGTCAATGGGGAGATAAACTGACGTGGCCGCGCTTAGAGGTTGCTAGTTCAAATTCTGTAAATCTCACAGAGTTTTTGATCACATTGAGAGAGACAGGACAAGTTTCTCTACAAAATTGGAAAAGATCACGTGTGTAGAGTGAAAATTGTGGCCGGGAGGAGTTTGGAAAGGAAAAAAATCTGAAGTATGTCGAGGATCCCTCACACTCTAACGATGATGTCACGCACTCTAGCAGGCGCAATACACACCCATTATAAACTCTGATGAGGTCTGAAAAAAACATAAAACATAAACTGTGATTATAGAAAAACTGTAAAAGATATCAAAAAACTGAATATGAATTGAATAGTTCAGAATCTTGTAGGTTGTTTAAAGTTTAAATGGAGTCTGTAGGTGGAAGTATGTGAAAGAAGTCGGAGTTCAAAGAGGAGGATGTTAAAGAGGTTTTCAGGCTGATCTCCATAGGAATGCATTGAAAAAAAAATATGGAAAAGGCTGAATATATTAAAAAGTATGAAAGGTAGAAAAAAGGTTGAAGGTGAGCATAAAAGAGCTGAAAAAGCTGAACATTTTGATAGTTGAATGGTTTTTGTAGCTGAAAGTATGCAGAAGTTAGAGGCGACTGAAAAACGTACGGAAGAAGAATAAAAATAAAGATTAGGATAACATAGGTTGGAAATGCTTGAAAGCATTTCCACCAATAAAAAAAAAAATAAAGATTAGGATAACATAGGTTGGAAATGCTTGAAAGCATTTCCACCAACTAGAAAATGCATTTCCTGCGGAAATACGTGGAAATGCTTTAATGCTGAAGCAACACTGAAAAAAAAGCTGAATATTTGAAGAAAATATTTAAAAAACTGAATATTTGAAGAAAATATAAAAAAAACTGAACATTTGAAGAGAATATTAAAAAAAAGCTGAATATGTGCAAAAGTATGAAAAAGCTGAATAGCTCAGGAGAATATTCAAAAAGCTGAATATGTGAAAAGTATGAATAAGCTGAATAGTTGAAGAGAATATTCAAAAAGCTGAATATTTGAAGAGAATATTAAAAAAAGCTGAATATTTGAAAAGTTTGAAAAAGCTGAATAGCTGTAGAGAATATTCAAAAAGCTGAATATGTGAAAAGTATGATAAAGCTGAATGTGTGCAAAATTATGAAAAAAGCTAAATATTTGTAAATTATATTAAGAAAGCTAAATATCTGCAAATGTATGAAATAGGCTAAATAGCTGAACCAATATGAAAAACCTGAATATTACAAAGAATATGAAAGGCAAACAAATGTTGAAATGTCCTTAAAAAGCTGAACATTTTAATATTTGAATGTTCTTTTTGTTTGTAGTATTAGTAGGGTACTAATAAGAGTAGGAGTAGTATCAGTAGTAGTAGAAGCAGTAGTACTAGTAGTATTAGTAGAAGTAGTATTAGTAGTAGAAGTAGTATTAGCAGTAGTTATAGTAATATTAGTACAAGTATTAGTAGTAGTAGAAGTAGAAGTACTACTAGTACTAGTAATATTAGTATAAGTATTAGTAGTATTAGTAGTAGTAGAAGTACTACTAGTACTAGTTAATATTAGTCCAAGTATTAGTAGTATTAGTAGTAGTAGAAGTAGAAGTACTAGTAGTAGTAGTCCTAGTACTACTACAAGTAGTGGAGGTAGTATCAGTAGTAGGCTAGTAGTAGTAGTAGTAGTAGTAGTAGTAGTACTATTACAAATAGTGGACATAGTATCAGTAGTAGAAGAAGTTGTAGTAGTATTACTACTACAAGCAGTGGAGGTAGTATCAGTAGTAGGCTAGTAGTATAAGTATTAGAAGTAGTATCAGTAGTAGAAGTAGTAGTAGTAGTACTAGTACTAGTACTACTACAAGTAGTGGACATAGTATCAGTAGTAAGCTAGTAGTAGTAGTATTAGTAGTAGTACTATTACAAGTAGTGGACATAGTATCAGTAGTAGGCTAGCAGAATAAGTAGTAGTAGTACTAGTACAAGTTCAAGTAGTGGACGTAGTATCAGTAGTAGAAGAAGTTGTAGTAGTATTACGCTACAAGCAGTGGAGGTAGTATCAGTAGTAGGCTAGTAGTAGAAGTATTAGAAGTAGTATCAGTAGTAGTCTAGTAGTAGAAGTAGTAGTACTAGTACTACTACAAGTAGTGGAGGTAGTATCAGTAGTAGGCTAGTAGTAGTAGTAGTAGTAGTAGTAGTAGTAGTACTTTTACAAATAGTGGACATAGTATCCGTAGTAGTACTAGTACAAGTTCAAGTAGTGGACGTAGTATCAGTAGTAGAAGAAGTTGTAGTAGTATTACTACTACAAGTAGTGGAGGTAGTATCAGTACAAGGCTAGTAGTAGAAGTAGTAGTACTAGTACTAGTACTCCTACAAGTAGTGGAGGTAGTATCAGTAGTAGGCTAGTAGTAGTAGTATTAGTAGTAGTACTATTACAAGTAGTGGACATAGTATCAGTAGTAGGCTAGTAGTAGAAGTAGTATCAGTAGTAGGCTAGTTGTAGTAGTAGTAGTAGTAGTAGTACTAGTACTACTACAAGTAGTGGAGGTAGTATCAGTAGTAGGCTAGTAGCAAAAAGAGTAGTAGTACAAGTAAAAGCTTAAGTAGTGGATGTAGTATCAGTAGTAGAAGAAGTTGTAGTAGTATTACTACTACAAGCAGTGGAGGTTGTATCAGTATTAGGCTAGTAGTATAAGTATTAGAAGTAGTATCAGTAGTAGTCTAGTAGTAGAAGTAGTTGTACTAGTACTAGTACTACTACAAGTAGTGGACGTAGTATCAGTAGTAGGCTAGTAGTAGTAGTATTAGTAGTAGTACTATTACAAGTAGTGGACATAGTATCAGTAGTAGGCTAGCAGAATAAGTAGTAGTTCTAGTACAAGTATGAGCAGTGGACGTAGTATCACTAGTAGGCAAGTAGTAGAAGCAGTTGTAGTACTAGTACAAATACAAGTAGGGGACGTAGTATCAGTAGTAGGCTAGTAGGAGAAGTAGTAGTAGTAGTAGTCAGACAGACAGAGAGTGAGACAGAGAGAGATAGACAGACTTGTGTCTACATTTTAAAGTTTAAATGGAGTTTCTAGGTGAAAGTATGCCTGAACTACAAAGAACTACAAATCCCACTGACTGCTCCTGTCTGCTGCTCCTGTCAGCCAATCAGAGCACACCTGCTGTCACTTCTAAAGATCAAAGCCACAGAGATCAAAGCCCTCTATGCGTGTGTGTAACTGCCTGTCTCTAATCCTCCATTTCGGCTTTGTGGAGGCTCCGAACAAAAGCTTCTCACGCTCACAATGAGACTCCTATCACCAAAATTTTCGCACCGTTAGCGCCACAAGACTCTGCTGAAGACACTGATCACTTTAATTTTTTCATAGTGTCAGAAATGTGGACGCTAGTGCGAGTTAGAAATGGCCCTGCTTTCAGGTTTCTGTGAAAATCTGTTTCTCAATTTGTATGGCAGCCCATTGGGAGAAAAAACCGACGTGGCCGCGCTTAGAGGTTGCTAGTTCAAATTCTGTAAATCTCACAGAGTTTTTGAGCACATTGATAGAGACAGGACAAGTTTCTCTACAAAATTGGAAAATATCACATCTGTAACGTGAAAATTGTGGCCGGGAGGAGTTTGGAAAGATAAAAAAGCTGAAGTGTGTTGGGCTGCTCTCACACTCTAAGCGATGATGTCACCCACTCTAGCACGCGCAATACACACCCATTATAAACTCTGATGAGGTCTGAAAAAAACATAAAACATAAACTGTGATTATAGAGAAACTGTAAAAGATATCAAAAAACTGAATATGAATTGAATAGTTTAGAATCTTGTAGGTTGTTTAAAGTTTAAATGGAGTCTGTAGGTGGAAGTATGTGAAAGGAGTCGGAGTTCAAAGAGGAGGATGTTAAAGAGGTTTTTAGGCTGATCTCCATAGGAATGCATTGAAAAAAAAATATGGAAAAGGCTGAATATATTAAAAAGTATGAAAGGTAGAAAAAAGGTTGAAAATCAGCACAAAAGAGCTGAAAAAGCTGAACATTTTGATAGTTGAATGGTTTTTGTAGCTGAAAGTATGTAGAAGTTAGAGGCGACTGAAAAACGTACGGAAGAAGAATAAAAAGAAAAAAAATAACTAGAAAATGCATTTCCTGCGGAAATACGTGGAAATGCTTTAATGCTGAAGCAACACTGAAAAAAAAGCTGAATATTTGAAGAAAATATTAAAAAAAAGCTGAATATGTGCAAAAGTATGAAAAAGCTGAATAGCTCAGGAGAATATTCAAAAAGCTGAATATGTGAAAAGTATGAATAAGCTGAATAGTTGAAGAGAATATTCAAAAAGCTGAATATTTGAAGAGAATATTAAAAAAAGCTGAATATTTGAAAAGTTTGAAAAAGCTGAATAGCTGTAGAGAATATTCAAAAAGCTGAATATGTGAAAAGTATGATAAAGCTGAATGTGTGCAAAATTATGAAAAAAGCTAAATATTTGTAAATTATATTAAGAAAGCTAAATATCTGCAAATGTATGAAATAAGCTAAATAGCTGAACCAATATGAAAAACCTGAATATTACAAAGAATATGAAAGGCAAAAAAATGTTGAAATGTCCTTAAAAAGCTGAACATTTTAATATTTTAATGTTCTTTTTGTTTGTAGTATTAGTAGGGTACTAATAGGAGTAGGAGTAGTATCAGTAGTAGTAGAAGCAGTAGTACTAGTAGTATTAGTAGAAGTAGTATTAGTAGTAGAAGTAGTATTAGCAGTAGTTATAGTAATATTAGTACAAGTATTAGTAGTAGTAGAAGTAGAAGTACTACTAGTACTAGTAATATTAGTATAAGTATTAGTAGTATTAGTAGTAGTAGAAGTACTACTAGTACTAGTTAATATTAGTCCAAGTATTAGTAGTATTAGTAGTAGTAGAAGTAGAAGTACTAGTAGTAGTAGTCCTAGTACTACTACAAGTAGTGGAGGTAGTATCAGTAGTAGGCTAGTAGTAGTAGTAGTAGTAGTAGTAGTAGTACTATTACAAATAGTGGACATAGTATCAGTAGTAGAAGAAGTTGTAGAAGTATTACTACTACAAGCAGTGGAGGTAGTATCAGTAGTAGGCTAGTAGTATAAGTATTAGAAGTAGTACCAGTAGTAGAAGTAGTAGTAGTAGTACTAGTACTAGTACTACTACAAGTAGTGGACATAGTATCAGTAGTAAGCTAGTAGTAGTAGTATCAGTAGTAGTACTATTACAAGTAGTGGACATAGTATCAGTAGTAGGCTAGCAGAATAAGTAGTAGTAGTACTAGTACAAGTTCAAGTAGTGGACGTAGTATCAGTAGTAGAAGAAGTTGTAGTAGTATTACGCTACAAGCAGTGGAGGTAGTATCAGTAGTAGGCTAGTAGTAGAAGTATTAGAAGTAGTATCAGTAGTAGTCTAGTAGTAGAAGTAGTAGTACTAGTACTACTACAAGTAGTGGAGGTAGTATCAGTAGTAGGCTAGTAGTAGTAGTATTAGTAGTAGTACTATTACAAGTAGTGGACATAGTATCAGTAGTAGGCTAGTAGTAGAAGTAGTATCAGTAGTAGGCTAGTTGTAGTAGTAGTAGTAGTAGTAGTAGTACTAGTACTACTACAAGTAGTGGAGGTAGTATCAGTAGTAGGCTAGTAGCAAAAAGAGTAGTAGTACAAGTAAAAGCTTAAGTAGTGGATGTAGTATCAGTAGTAGAAGAAGTTGTAGTAGTATTACTACTACAAGCAGTGGAGGTTGTATCAGTATTAGGCTAGTAGTATAAGTATTAGAAGTAGTATCAGTAGTAGTCTAGTAGTAGAAGTAGTTGTACTAGTACTAGTACTACTACAAGTAGTGGACGTAGTATCAGTAGTAGGCTAGTAGTAGTAGTATTAGTAGTAGTACTATTACAAGTAGTGGACATAGTATCAGTAGTAGGCTAGCAGAATAAGTAGTAGTACTAGTACAAGTATGAGCAGTGGACGTAGTATCACTAGTAGGCAAGTAGTAGAAGCAGTTGTAGTACTAGTACAAATACAAATAGGGGACGTAGTATCAGTAGTAGGCTAGTAGGAGAAGTAGTAGTAGTAGTAGTCAGACAGACAGAGAGTGAGACAGAGAGAGATAGACAGACTTGTGTCTACATTTTAAAGTTTAAATGGAGTTTCTAGGTGAAAGTATGCCTGAACTACAAAGAACTACAAATCCCACTGACTGCTCCTGTCTGCTGCTCCTGTCAGCCAATCAGAGCACACCTGCTGTCACTTCTAAAGATCAAAGCCACAGAGATCAAAGCCCTCTATGCGTGTGTGTAACTGCCTCTCACTATCGCTCCATTCCGGCTTTGCGGGCGCTCCGAACAAAAGCTTCTCACGCTCACAATGAGACTCCTATCACCAAAATTTTCGCACCGTTAGCGCCACAAGACTCTGCTGAAGACACTGATCACTTTAATTTTTTCATAGTGTCAGAAATGTGGACGCTAGGGCGAGTTAGAAATGGCCCTGCTTTCAGGTTTCTGTGAAAATCTGTTTCTCAATTTGTATGGCAGCCCATTGGGAGAAAAAACAGACGTGGCCGCGCTTAGAGGTTGCTAGTTCAAATTCTGTAAATCTCACAGAGTTTTTGAGCACATTGATAGAGACAGGACAAGTTTCTCTACAAAATTGGAAAATATCACATCTGTAACGTGAAAATTGTGGCCGGGAGGAGTTTGGAAAGATAAAAAAGCTGAAGTGTGTTGGGCTGCTCTCACACTCTAAGCGATGATGTCACCCACTCTAGCACGCGCAATACACACCCATTATAAACTCTGATGAGGTCTGAAAAAAACATAAAACATAAACTGTGATTATAGAGAAACTGTAAAAGATATCAAAAAACTGAATATGAATTGAATAGTTTAGAATCTTGTAGGTTGTTTAAAGTTTAAATGGAGTCTGTAGGTGGAAGTATGTGAAAGGAGTCGGAGTTCAAAGAGGAGGATGTTAAAGAGGTTTTTAGGCTGATCTCCATAGGAATGCATTGAAAAAAAAATATGGAAAAGGCTGAATATATGAAAAAGTATGAAAGGTAGAACAAAGTTTGAAAATCAGCACAAAAGAGCTGAAAAAGCTGAACATTTTGATAGTTGAATGGTTTTTGTAGCTGAAAGTATGCAGAAGTTAGAGACGACCAAAAAACGTACGGAAGAAGAATAAAAAAAAGAAAAAAAATAATAAAGACTAGAAAATGCATTTCCTGCGGAAATACGTGGAAATGCTTTAATGCTGAAGCAACACTGAAAAAAAAGCTGAATATTTGAAGAAAATATAAAAAAAGCTGAATATTTGAAGAAAATATAAAAAAAACTGAACATTTGAAGAGAATATTAAAAAAAAGCTGAATATGTGCAAAAGTATGAAAAAGCTGAATAGCTCAGGAGAATATTCAAAAAGCTGAATATGTGAAAAGTATGAATAAGCTGAATAGTTGAAGAGAATATTCAAAAAGCTGAATATTTGAAGAGAATATTAAAAAAAGCTGAATATTTGAAAAGTTTGAAAAAGCTGAATAGCTGTAGAGAATATTCAAAAAGCTGAATATGTGAAAAGTATGATAAAGCTGAATGTGTGCAAAATTATGAAAAAAGCTAAATATTTGTAAATTATATTAAGAAAGCTAAATATCTGCAAATGTATGAAATAGGCTAAATAGCTGAACCAATATGAAAAACCTGAATATTACAAAGAATATGAAAGGCAAAAAAATGTTGAAATGTCCTTAAAAAGCTGAACATTTTAATATTTGAATGTTCTTTTTGTTTGTAGTATTAGTAGGGTACTAATAAGAGTAGGAGTAGTATCAGTAGTAGTAGAAGCAGTAGTACTAGTAGTATTAGTAGAAGTAGTATTAGTAGTAGAAGTAGTATTAGCAGTAGTTATAGTAATATTAGTACAAGTATTAGTAGTAGTAGAAGTAGAAGTACTACTAGTACTAGTAATATTAGTATAAGTATTAGTAGTATTAGTAGTAGTAGAAGTACTACTAGTACTAGTTAATATTAGTCCAAGTATTAGTAGTATTAGTAGTAGTAGAAGTAGAAGTACTAGTAGTAGTAGTCCTAGTACTACTACAAGTAGTGGAGGTAGTATCAGTAGTAGGCTAGTAGTAGTAGTAGTAGTAGTAGTAGTACTATTACAAATAGTGGACATAGTATCAGTAGTAGAAGAAGTTGTAGTAGTATTACTACTACAAGCAGTGGAGGTAGTATCAGTAGTAGGCTAGCAGAATAAGTAGTAGTACTAGTACAAGTATGAGCAGTGGACGTAGTATCACTAGTAGGCAAGTAGTAGAAGCAGTTGTAGTACTAGTACTAGTACTACTACAAGTAGTGGACATAGTATCAGTAGTAAGCTAGTAGTAGTAGTATTAGTAGTAGTACTATTACAAGTAGTGGACATAGTATCAGTAGTAGGCTAGCAGAATAAGTAGTAGTAGTACTAGTACAAGTTCAAGTAGTGGACGTAGTATCAGTAGTAGAAGAAGTTGTAGTAGTATTACGCTACAAGCAGTGGAGGTAGTATCAGTAGTAGGCTAGTAGTAGAAGTATTAGAAGTAGTATCAGTAGTAGTCTAGTAGTAGAAGTAGTAGTACTAGTACTACTACAAGTAGTGGAGGTAGTATCAGTAGTAGGCTAGTAGTAGTAGTAGTAGTAGTAGTAGTAGTACTTTTACAAATAGTGGACATAGTATCCGTAGTAGTACTAGTACAAGTTCAAGTAGTGGACGTAGTATCAGTAGTAGAAGAAGTTGTAGTAGTATTACTACTACAAGTAGTGGAGGTAGTATCAGTACAAGGCTAGTAGTAGAAGTAGTAGTACTAGTACTAGTACTACTACAAGTAGTGGAGGTAGTATCAGTAGTAGGCTAGTAGTAGTAGTATTAGTAGTAGTACTATTACAAGTAGTGGACATAGTATCAGTAGTAGGCTAGTAGTAGAAGTAGTATCAGTAGTAGGCTAGTTGTAGTAGTAGTAGTAGTAGTAGTAGTAGTAGTACTACTACAAGTAGTGGAGGTAGTATCAGTAGTAGGCTAGTAGCAAAAAGAGTAGTAGTACAAGTAAAAGCTTAAGTAGTGGATGTAGTATCAGTAGTAGAAGAAGTTGTAGTAGTATTACTACTACAAGCAGTGGAGGTTGTATCAGTATTAGGCTAGTAGTATAAGTATTAGAAGTAGTATCAGTAGTAGTCTAGTAGTAGAAGTAGTTGTACTAGTACTAGTACTACTACAAGTAGTGGACGTAGTATCAGTAGTAGGCTAGTAGTAGTAGTATTAGTAGTAGTACTATTACAAGTAGTGGACATAGTATCAGTAGTAGGCTAGCAGAATAAGTAGTAGTACTAGTACAAGTATGAGCAGTGGACGTAGTATCACTAGTAGGCAAGTAGTAGAAGCAGTTGTAGTACTAGTACAAATACAAGTAGGGGACGTAGTATCAGTAGTAGGCTAGTAGGAGAAGTAGTAGTAGTAGTAGTCAGACAGACAGAGAGTGAGACAGAGAGAGATAGACAGACTTGTGTCTACATTTTAAAGTTTAAATGGAGTTTCTAGGTGAAAGTATGCCTGAACTACAAAGAACTACAAATCCCACTGACTGCTCCTGTCTGCTGCTCCTGTCAGCCAATCAGAGCACACCTGCTGTCACTTCTAAAGATCAAAGCCACAGAGATCAAAGCCCTCTATGCGTGTGTGTAACTGCCTGTCTCTATTCCTCCATTTCGGCTTTGTGGAGGCTCCGAACAAAAGCTTCTCACGCTCACAATGAGACTCCTATCACCAAAATTTTCGCACCGTTAGCGCCACAAGACTCTGCTGAAGACACTGATCACTTTAATTTTTTCATAGTGTCAGAAATGTGGACGCTAGTGCGAGTTAGAAATGGCCCTGCTTTCAGGTTTCTGTGAAAATCTGTTTCTCAATTTGTATGGCAGCCCATTGGGAGAAAAAACCGACGTGGCCGCGCTTAGAGGTTGCTAGTTCAAATTCTGTAAATCTCACAGAGTTTTTGAGCACATTGATAGAGACAGGACAAGTTTCTCTACAAAATTGGAAAATATCACATCTGTAACGTGAAAATTGTGGCCGGGAGGAGTTTGGAAAGATAAAAAAGCTGAAGTGTGTTGGGCTGCTCTCACACTCTAAGCGATGATGTCACCCACTCTAGCACGCGCAATACACACCCATTATAAACTCTGATGAGGTCTGAAAAAAACATAAAACATAAACTGTGATTATAGAGAAACTGTAAAAGATATCAAAAAACTGAATATGAATTGAATAGTTTAGAATCTTGTAGGTTGTTTAAAGTTTAAATGGAGTCTGTAGGTGGAAGTATGTGAAAGGAGTCGGAGTTCAAAGAGGAGGATGTTAAAGAGGTTTTTAGGCTGATCTCCATAGGAATGCATTGAAAAAAAAATATGGAAAAGGCTGAATATATTAAAAAGTATGAAAGGTAGAAAAAAGGTTGAAAATCAGCACAAAAGAGCTGAAAAAGCTGAACATTTTGATAGTTGAATGGTTTTTGTAGCTGAAAGTATGTAGAAGTTAGAGGCGACTGAAAAACGTACGGAAGAAGAATAAAAAGAAAAAAAATAACTAGAAAATGCATTTCCTGCGGAAATACGTGGAAATGCTTTAATGCTGAAGCAACACTGAAAAAAAGCTGAATATTTGAAGAAAATATTAAAAAAGCAGAGTATTTGAAGAAAATATTAAAAAAGCTGAATATTTCAAGAGAATATTCAAAAAAGCTGAATATGTGCAAAAGTTTGAAAAAGCTGAATAGTTGAAGAGAATATTCAAAAAGCTGAATATGTGCAAACGTTTGAAAAAGCTGAATAGTTGAAGAGAATATTCAAAAAGCTGAATAGTTGAAGGGAATTTTGAAAAAGCTGAATAGTTGAAGAGAATATTCAAAAAGCTGAATAGTTGAAGAGAATTTTGAAAAAGCTGAACATGTGCAAAATTATGAAAAAAGCTAAATTTTTGAAAATAATATTAAGAAAGCTTAATATCTGCAAATGTATGAAATAAGCTAAATAGCTGAACAAATATGAAAAACCTGAATATTTGAAAAGAATATGAAAGGCAAAAAAATGTTGAAGACATGTTGAAATGTCCATAAAGAGCTGAACATTTTAATATTTGAATGTTCTTTTTGTTTTTAGTATTAGTAGGGTACTAATAGAAGTAGTAGGAGTAGTATCAGTAGTAGTAGTAGTAGCAGTAATACTAGTATTATTAGTAAAAGTAGTATTAGTAGTAGCAGTAGTATTAGCAGTAGTACTAGTAATATTAGTACAAGTATTAGTATTATTAGTAGTAGTAGAAGTAGAAGTACTACTAGTACTAGTAATATTAGTACAAGTATTAGTAGTATTAGTAGTAGTAGAAGTAGATGTACTAGTAGTAGTAGTCCTAGTACTACTACAAGTAGTGGAGGTAGTATCAGTAGTAAACTAGAAGTAGTACTAGTACTAGTACAAGTACAAGTAGTGGACATGGTATCAGTAGTAGGCTAGTAGCAAAAGGAGTAGTAGTACGAGTAAAAGTTCAAGTAGTGGACGTAGTATCAGTAGTAGACGTAGTAGTAGTACTAGTACTACTACAAGTAGTGGAGGTAGTATTAGTAGTAGGCTAGTAGTAGTAGTAGTAGTACTATTACAAGTAGTGGACATAGTATCAGTAGTAGTACTAGTACAAGTTCAAGTAGTGGACGTAGTATCAGTAGTAAACTAGAAGTAGTACTATGACTAGTACAAGTACAAGTAGTGGACATGGTATCAGTAGTAGGCTAGAGGAGTAGTAGTACTTGTAAAAGTTTAAGTAGTGGACATAGTATCAGTAGTAGAAGAAGTAGTAGTAGTACTAGTACTACTACAAGTAGTGGAGGTAGTATCAGTAGTAAACTAGAAGTAGTACTAGTACTAGTACTACTACAAGTAGTGGAGGTAGTATCAGTAGTAGGCTAGTAGTAGTAGATAGTACTATTACAAGTAGTGGAGGTAGTATCAGTAGTAGGCTAGTAGTATCAGTAGTAGTACTAGTACAAGTTCAAGTAGTGGACGTAGTATCAGTAGTAGAAGAAGTAGTAGTAGTAGTAGTAGTACTACTACAAGTAGTGGAGGAAGTATTAGTAGTAGGCTAGTAGTAGAAGTATTAGAAGTAGTATCAGTAGTATGCTAGTAGAAGAAGTAGTAGTAGTAGTAGTAGTAGTACTAGTACTACTACAAGTAGTGGAGGTAGTATCAGTAGTAGGCTAGTAGTAGTAGTATTAGTAGTAGTACTATTACAAGTAGTGGACATAGTATCAGTAGTAGGCTAGTAGTAGCAGTAGTAGTAGTACTAGTACAAGTACGAGCAGTGGACGTAGTATCAGTAGTAGGCTAGTAGTAGAAGTAGTAGTAGTAGTAGTCAGACAGACAGAGAGTGAGACAGAGAGAGATAGACAGACTTGTGTATACATTTTAAAGTTTAAATGGAGTTTCTAGGTGAAAGTATGTTTAAGCAGAAGATGTTTGACAAAAAAAACTACAAATCCCACTGACTGCTCCTGTCTGCCGCTCCTGTCCGCCAATCAGAGCACACCTGCTGTCACTTCTAAAGATCAAAGCCACAGAGATCAAAGCCATCTACGCGCCTGTGTAACTGTCAAGAGCCTGTCTCTTTTCCTCCATTTCGGACGGTCCGAACAAAAGCTTCTCACGCTCACACCGAAAGTCGTATTGCCAAAATTTTCGCACCGTTAGCGCCACAAGACTCTGCTGAAGACACTGATCACTTTTATTTTTTCCTAGTCTCAGAAATGTGGACGCTAGGGCGAGTTAGAAAATGCTGTTCATATCAGGTTTCTTTGAAAATCTGCTTCTCAATTAACATTAGAGTGGATGAGGAAAAAAAGAGACTTGGCCGCACTTAGAGGTTGCTAGTTCAAATTCTGTAACTGTCACAGAGTTTTTGATCACATTGATAGAGACAGGACAAGTTTGTCTACAAAATTGGAAAATATCACGTCTGTAACGTGAAGTTTGTGGCCAGGAGGAGTTTGGAAAGAAAAAAAAGCTGAAGTATGACGAGGAGCTCTCACACTCTAACGATGATGTCACGCACTCTAGCAGGCGCAATACACACCCATTGTAAACTCTGATCAGGTCTGAAAAAAACATAAAACATAAACTGTGATTATAGAAAAACTGTAAAAGATATCAAAAAACTGAATATGAATTGAATAGTTCAGAATCTTGTAGGTTGTTTAAAGTTTAAATGGAGTCTGTAGGTGGAAGTATGTGAAAGAAGTCGGAGTTCAAAGAGGAGGATGTTAAAGAGGTTTTCAGGCTGATCTCCATAGGAATGCATTGAAAAAAAAATATGGAAAAGGCTGAATATATGAAAAAGTATGAAAGGTAGAAAAAAGGTTGAAGGTGAGCATAAAAGAGCTGAAAAAGCTGAACATTTTGATAGTTGAATGGTTTTTGTAGCTGAAAGTATGCAGAAGTTAGAGACGACCAAAAAAGGTACGGAAGAAGAATAATAAAAAAAAAAATAATAAAGATTAGGATAACATAGGTTGGAAATGCTTTAAAGCATTTCCACCAATAAAGATTAGGATAACATAGGTTGGAAATGCTTTAAAGCATTTCCACCAATTAGGATAACATAGGTTGGAAATGCTTGAAAGCATTTCCACCAATAAAGATTAGGATAACATAGGTTGGAAATGCTTTAAAGCATTTCCACCAAAAATAATAAAGATTAGGATAACATAGGTTGGAAATGCTTTAAAGCATTTCCACCAATAAACAAAATGGCCGAACAGGATAACATAGGTTGGAAATGCTTGAAAGCATTTCCACCAATAATAAAGATTAGGATAACATAGGTTGGAAATGCTTTAAAGCATTTCCACCAATTATAAGCCTGTATTCACTTAAAGTCCCAGTCGGCAACATATTTTTGATCATATTCACTGAAGCCGACACTGCTCCGATAGAACAACATAAATCATCCGGTTTAAGAAAAAAAAGTTGTGTTCTTGCACACACAGAGCCCCTCCCCCCTCGGGTCGTTCTATTATGACAGGGGGAAGCGGAGGGAAGTAACAACAGGCTTCCAATTCCTCGGTTAAAAAACGAAATGAGGAGGTCCAAAACAACCAAGGAAAAGAAAACACCGGCTGAAAATAAGGAAAAAAAGAAAGATTGCGACGGTGCCCGTGATAAAACAAGAGTCAACATCGGACCCGCGTTTCAAAGATGGCGTGATCTAAGGGATTTCAAAGGGCAGGAAGTCGAGGGGAAGGAGCTCGGTGGTCGTGGGGGAGGAGCCTGAGAGTTGTAAACATTCAAAATCTGACAGAGTGCCCTCGATCTGCCGGACTTGCCGACTGGGACTTTAATTTATGAAGTTGTGCAAGTTGCAGCATTTTCCCACAACAGTCCTGCATATCTGGGGATAAAAGCCAGGAAAGGAAGCAATTATGTCCAGTGAAAAATGCAGAATTGCCTTTATTTTGAAAAGGAAAACAGGAAGTGTTGAGTTAAAAATAAAAAGTATTTTTTCATGTCTGTGTCATGTTCTACATATATAGACGTCCAAAATGTAGTGATGTTACTGGTACAGGCAGTGAGGCTGCTCTAAGCTCTCAACGTGGGTGCCGAAGTAAAAAAGGAAGAAGTTCTGTGTCTGGAGATAATTAGCTTAGGTTAGCACGAAAAAGCATGGTGTACAGCTTCCATATACCTTGTAAAACCCTCTCAAGCTTGTTTAATCCATGTAAAAAAAAAAAAAAAAAAAACAGAAATATAAAACCACAAATTGTGGTTTTATGAAAAGTTGTGCCATTTCTTGGCTGGGTGCATCCAGGGTCATTGCGAGGTTGCTAATCAGCCAGCATTGAACCAACACTTATTGTGTGGACTGTGGAAACAAAACACAAATACAAATATCCTTACAGAAAAGACTCTGAACTCTCCCTTTGAATTTCCTGGTGTGCTTTTGGAAAATGACGTATTAGCCTCAGGGGCACAGAGTGTCTCTATGTGTCTTGAATATAAAAGCTAAATATGCCTCACTAATGTCATATAAATGCCACTCCAGACACCCGCTAGTGCTGTAATTGCCACTCTGACTCACTGCGCACCATGTCAGAGCTCGCTGACAAGTAAAGTACACAATAATGCAGCACTACACTGGAGCTCAAAGATATTCACTTCGAGTACTTGAACGATCATTAATTACACGTTTCTGAGGTTTTTGGAATAAGAGACGGCAGTGAAGCCAAGAATGTAATATGATCCAAATATCAAATTGATATGTATGGCTATGTTATTATGAGCTGCTTGATTACTATTAGTACTTTTTCAACCCAATTTTTTCAAAAAGAGTCAATTGGCAATATAATCGCCATTCACTATCACATAACTATGATGTTGCAGTGATGGAAATCATGCTGTGGATGTCTAAATTAACCAGTCATTATACTTTAATGTTAGCATTTTAACCAGTGTTGGGAACGTTACTTTAAAAAAGTAATTAGTTATAGTTACTCACTACTTGTTCCAAAAAGTAACTGAGTTAGTAACTGAATTAGTTTATAATAAAAGTAACTAGTTACCATGGAAAGTAACTATTTGCATTACTGTAAAAAAAAAAGTTGCTTTATGTCAAAGAATTTGGATTTTTCTTGTAATGAGATGGCAAACTGTAGTCTTGTAGTCTACTCCTATAGTCGCGTAGCGTGTAGTCTTGTGTATAATAATTGAGATCGCATTCTCCGCACCTCGCATGCGGGAATAATTAAAACTTGAGGAGAAATTATACAGTGGGAGACGCTGTGTCTGTCATATATCACAAAACAGGGTCAGAGCGCACAGCAGTAGACATAATGACGGCGAGACCCCGGTGCCTCCACGAGCCGCCGGGCCGTTCATCATCATCATCACCACCACCGTCTTCACCATCCGCGCTCCACAGCTGCACCAGATTCCCGTCCAACACCAGAACGGCGGGACACCTGGGCGTGGCCCTCGCGCGCCGCTCAGACCAGCAGCAGCCCCAACTCCGGCTCCAGCTCGCGGCAAGTTTGCACGTTTCTCCACGGACAACAGGCTGCCGAGACCAGGCACGAGCGGCGCGCAAGCAGAACACGATCCTGACTTTTTTTTTTAACCGACAACCGACAAATTCAATTCATAGTAACGCACCGCATTTAACGTTCAGTAACGATAACGGCGTTGTAACGACGGAAACAGTAATAAGTTAGATTACCCCGTTACTGAAAAAATAACGGCGTTACCTAACGCCGTTCTTTTAAACGGCGTTATTCCAAACACTGATTTTAACGTACCAATATGATTGCAAGATGAGATGAAGGCTATGTACCTTAATCAGGGCTATATGTAAAACTAGGTAAGAACATAAAGCAATATGTTGGTTAGTCATGAGGGTGTAATATCAGGCTTACAGACTCAAGTATGTCCAGGTCTTGCCAGGGGAGAACCAGATGCTTGATGTTTTTCGGCCTGCCGAGAGGACATCCAATTTGGCCCCCCGCTGCTCCAACACCCTCTCCATCATCTTCTGCCTCGGGCCCCACCTGGTCGGGACTTCTGTGATGAGTGAGAGCTCTGGGAGGATGTCCTCCTCTTGTGCATCTTTCAGTGCCATCTTCTGCTGTGGAAGGAATATCAATGTCATCAATGTCAATGTCATCCATGTCAACATCATCAATATAAATATCATCAATGTCAATATCATCAATATTAATATCATCAATGTCAATCTTTTGAAATGTGTTTATCATGCATGTTTGATCCCGATAATGATGAAAATACAATTTATCATTTGACACTAATCCACACCTGTCTCATGTCAAATGTAGTATTATAGTTTTGGCATAGTGTCATCCACCAGTTTCGCCCACAACCTTACTGAATATCATCTTTATGCTGTTGTATATTCTTTCATACTGAGCCTTCTGCCTTTGGTGTCATGTTCCTAGTTAAGTCTTTCACCATTGCAGGCCTGATTACAATGTTTATTACCCGTCAGCCTACACAAAGCAGAGAATTCAGAGAAAGCAGCCACGGCGGCCCGTGCAGGCTAATCTGCCAGCCGTGCGAGCCTTCGGGGCAGGGTTTGGTAATGTGATTTAGATGAGTTTCCCACGCTGGTGTGTCACCGCCGTCTCCCCTCAGCGCTCCAGCGACAGTCCCTCATTACACACTGTCCCACCGTCAGCCGTAGCGCCAACGAGCGTGACAGTTTTTGACACTGGGACACCCGTTTTTTTTTTCTCTCTCTCTCTCAGGGCGAAATGAGAGGAATGAAGCAGGGTTAGGGAAGGAAAGAGTTTACAGAATTAGATATAACACAATTGGAATTTCCTTCCTTTAACTCACATGCTTTTAGCTTATTAAAGAGCATTACAGCTCTCACAACACATTTGACCTGTCGTTGCTCTGCGACCCTTGAAATTGCTTCTTTGGAAAGTTTGATAACATGGCTGTCCTGGTGGAATTTTAAATCTCTACAAGAGATTAAAAAAAAGCTCAACTAAGTTTCCATGTAAGCTGAATTTGAAGTTCTGTAGAGTTTAACAAGTGCTGCTCATATATTCTATAGTTGTGAATAAAGGACCAGGAAGACAAACCCTGGAAAAGATTGCCTCGACCTCAACTGACTCTCGGCCAACGTCCACCTTGTGAGATGAATGTGTATGTTTTCAGGAGATGATAAAGAAGGAAAGAGTAACTGAAAGAGAACATTTGAGAACATTGTGTGTGCTCTCTGTATGTGCATTGCAGAGGTTTTACGTGTGTGGATGAGATTTGTGGCGACACATAGCCTTCTGTAGTGTGTGTGTGTGTGTGTGTGTGTGTGTGTGTGTGTGTGTGTGCGTGTGTGCGTGTGTGTGTCAGTTTAAAACTCTCCTTGGGTTGGGAACCGATTCTTTTGGCTGTTCCCCACATCCCTCTCCCTGTAGCGAGGCTGACTGACAATGCCATGGCCATCTCTAACAGAGGTAAACAACAGGCATCTCAACCTGTTATGTTTGTGTGTGTGTGTGTGTGTGTGTGTGTGTGCGTGTGTGTGTGTGTGTGTGTGTGTTAGAGTATTTGTGTGCCTGTGTTTAAGAGTGAACTCTCGGTAGATGTCGAGAACAAAGCAAGCAAGTGACTTTCAGTCGGTCTTCATTAACCCAACAGCTAGGTTGTCAAAAACGCCTCTGCGCATCCCTTTGAACTGTATCAAACAAAACCAAACAGTATTATCACTTGCAGCCTTTCCACTTTAGTTGCAGACCAGGCATCTTCAGGAAAAATATTTGGAACAAAGAGGACTTTGAGAAGTCGGGACAAGGGCAGATTTGTTCATTCCTCGGCCCCTCTGGGGTTCTCCTACCCTAGTATCAATCAGAGAGCCTGGTTATCTCCACCAACCAATTATTTGATTAGAGGAAGGACGGTTTAAATCATTTAGGCCACTTATAATACGGAGGGGACACTATAGGATCCCTGAAATCTAGCAAATACCACAGGGCTAAGCCTCAGTGTGAAAGGATGTGATCTAAAGAGCTTCAAAATAATTGTGACCTTAAACATACAGCATGCAGGTGCACACACACACACACACACACACACATATATGTAAATTGTACATATTCACAAATCCTGTACTTTGCACACAATGCTTAACATCAACCCTAGGCTATACACCCCACAGTGCTCTGTGGGACACCAAACTCTTGTTTCTTATATCTCAAAGGGAATGTTGACTTGAAAGAGCATGTTTCCCTTTAAACTGTTGATTTAAGTAAAACATTTAGTTTTCTGAGAGTTCCTGAAAAATTGCAGCACTCGAGAAATTCAAGGCTACAACAGTGCAAATGAAATGCAAAAAGTTGTAGATTGTAAATCATCCATTCAAACCACATGCTTTGTTTAAGACCTTGTAACTCTTGTAAATCTGCCAACATGCAGCAAACTGAACTGATTTCTGAGTATATGCACCGGCAATGGTGGTTTTGAGATGAAAATGATACATTGCATTGTGCTCCAGTCACCAGAGCAGTGTGCACATTGGCAACCACTGCCATAGCCGTGGACGATGCATCAAACAATTTCTCTCATCTGTTGAACAAAAAGGCCAAACTGCCCGTTCTATCAGGGGAAGAAAAAGCCCACATTCACATTTGTGAAAAAAGGTAGACCACGACCAATTCTAAACATCTTTTTCCTCTAGTATTATTTGCTTCATTACAGCTATAACAAATGTTATCCATTTGTTTTGGATGTGTTTTTACTTATGTTCCTGCAAACTCCATCTTACATTGATGTTTAAGCAACATCATGATGAACCGAAGTTCCCATGCCAACAACACGATGGTTAAAATGGAGAACTTAGAACAACAAGATAATAGTAATCCCACAATCAGCAAAAGAGTCAAATTAAGAGGCCGAAGTGGTGCAGTAACAATACTTTCACGTTACGTAACGAAACGCAAACAGATGGCATTACCGGTAACCAATGTGTAACCGGATGGTTTATAGTGTCTATTCATTTTGGTTCTCTGGGATTGCAGCTGAAAGATTGAGGCTGATATTGTCAAACGCCACGTCATAAGAATACATCCAAGCAACACATTCACTGTTTTAAAGTTATATGTTTGGCCTTTTATTTGCGGAAGGACATCATAAGAGTTAAAGGGACGAGAGAGAGCGACGACATGATTTAAAAGACGGCCGAAGGGCGGATTTGAACCAGGGCCGCTACAAGGAGCCTCGTAACATGGGGCGGTAACTCTACCACTAAGCTATCAGTGAAGGTAAGGCGATCTTGTAATCAGTCAGATCTAGTAGTGTCCTTATGATGGGGTAGTCATATTATACTACTACTACTAATACTATTACAGTTTTTCTCCATTGGTTTGGCTCATTTCTTGAAACAGAAATTACATTCTCAAAACTCTAAGATCATTTGGCAAAACAGTCTTACAGTTCAGCACAACACCATAGTTCACTTGCAAAAGCTCATATCTCTCCCAAAACTGTTCACTCATGCTTCAAAACTAAATTCCTTTCCCATATAAATAGTCAGTGCCCCCAAAAGACAAAAGATCCTTCTCAATTGCTTTGGCTCATTTCTCGAAACAGACCGGACGTTCTCAACACTCTTGGTGCTTTTGCCAAAATAACCTGGATGGTTCAGCACAACACCATGGTTCACCTGCAAAAGCTCATATCTCTCCCAAAACAGTTCGCTCATGTGTCAAATCTAAATTCCTTTCTCATATAAATAGTCAGTGCCCCCAAAATGCATTGTCCCTTTGGCATTGTGTAAGCACTGCAAGTCAAAATTTTTAGATGTTTTGTCACTATGGCAGAGGACAACTGAAATATCCCTCATGTCCACCACTAAGTCTTAGCCCAGTCCTTCATTGACAATGGTTACTGTACTCGTTTTTTTGTCTAGCTAACAGAATACAATTGTGTGTAAAACTGAAAAAAAAAAAAATGATTTTATGGTAAGAGTAGCCACCCGTGCCAGGTTGTCGTTCAAACATAGAATACAAAGGACAACACTCCATTCGTAATGTATGTCTTATGTATTTCTTACAGAATGAGTTACCAATGAAATTGTATTGTTGCTTTACTTTTTACCACTATTCTAATGCATCACTGAACAGTGACTGGAATACTACTGTATCCCATTGAGGTACATTACTACAGGGCTATAACACACACACACACACACACACACACACACACACACACACACACACACACACACACACACACGCACTAAATGAATAGCTAAATGCACATTTCTTGCTTTATGCACAGTGTCCAGTCCTACAGTATACAACATATAATCCAATTATTGACTGATATGAGTACATACCTGTTTTCCCTGCGAAAGGTTTGGATGATGGAGGAGACTGTAGAGTGAGGCACATTAGGCTGCACTCTGCGACCTGCCTCCACCATTGTGAGATGGTGGTTGACAACATGGTCTATAATTGTGGCCCGAATTTCATCCGGGACAACATGGTGTCTTCGTGCTCCTCGGCCTCTTCCCCCTATTCCACCACCACGCACCCTTACTCCTCTTCCTCTTCCTCTTCTTCATGGAGCAGGCAGTTGCCCTTGTTCATTTGCTTGGCCAGGTGCCTCCATGTTCAGAAATGGTACTGGTCCTGGTCAACCTTTATATATATACTGTATATGTTTGGCAGCATTCACAATCATAGACAGCACCTGTCAGGTAACTAAACATACGGTTTGATTGGTCATCTGAGATGAGTGAAACTCCTCCTTCGTTAGTCAAGTTCTAGTTTCACCTGACTGTCAATGACTGTACTCAATTTATCAAATGTTCCAAGAGATTCATATATGGTATTCATGGTATTATGTTCTTGACTAATTTTGACAATTGAACAGACTATTGTGCAAGTGATGACTTACACAATGAAATGATGCTGACATGTTTTGAAGAGAACAACCATAAGACTGAGAATCGACAATCAGTTTAGATCAACAAGATCTATTCACTTGGAAATTGTGCTAAATGTAGGCTACCTGTACTTAATCATTGGCAAAGATGTAATGAGATATTGAGACATGTACTAAGACAATTGCAATTTGATTAATGAATGAGAAATGCAATTCTGTTGTGGACAATTGCCAAGTGGTTTGGAGATTTGTCCATGTTGTTTTGAGAATGTAATTTCTGTTTCAAGAAAAGAGCCAAACCAATGGAGAAAAACTGTAATACGACTTCCGCATTCACACGGTCAGCGAGTTTTTGCCAGCTGTCCTTCCTGCATTTGGCAGATGAAACTGTTGCCTTATGCCTGTATGATATGTTTAACTTCTTCGTATTTCTGTAAGATTATGTTTTGCTCCTCGTACGTGAAATACGCCGCTCCGCTGCCGTAGACTGATCCATGTATGTGATTGGTCAAATGCTGCAAATGCCGCCTCTTTCATGCGCACGCGCTCATAGCTGGGCAGGTAAACCCTGGGTTGAGTTAACGAGTTGATAACCAGCTTCGTATTACCGCTTATCTCCGATTGCCTTTGTTAGGGTTACTTAAGCTGGATCTCTGAAAGATACCCTGGGTATGTTGAACTCGCTTCGTAGTACAGGCCCCAGAGGGGTATTCCACCAAACTCACTAATTAAGGCGGCGCTTACCTGGTTAAGCCTGGTTAGAACTAACGCCAACTTCCACTTGCGGCTAAACCCATTCCATTAACGCATTTCAGCCGCGCCTTGTTGAGGCTAATTCAAGCCAGGTTATCGTTGTCGTGTGTTACGCCGTTCACGGGATATGAAGCCAGACCAGAACCGTGAATGTTGAATCATTGAGAAAATGGCAGAAAAGACCAGAGCAAAAATTATTGATGGAACTGTCTGAGGAGTACAAACCCATCATAACCAAAAAAGGGAATACTGTAATGATAAATAAAAATCGCGAGGCTGCTTGGGCAAG
Source organism: Eutrigla gurnardus (assembly GCF_963514095.1). Lineage (NCBI taxonomy): Eukaryota > Metazoa > Chordata > Actinopteri > Perciformes > Triglidae > Eutrigla > Eutrigla gurnardus. The sequence goes on along the minus strand of NC_139915.1, from coordinate 22,759,245 downwards.
AATTGCCGAGCGATTAAATGCGTAAGTACCGTTAAGAATAACATATTCTAATATAATACTTACAAATATTTTATGAATGGAGGATAGTGTAGAGGTAGCGTGCCGGCTTTCCACGTGGCAGGCGACGGTTCAATTCCTTGAGAAATTTCTTTCTTTAGCCGGAAATCACTCACTCTCTCTTTCTCTCTTTTTTTTTTTTAGATAAGCCTAGTAGATGCATCTACAAGGACCAACTCATTTACCTCAACAATTCAATGAACACATTCAATGAACCTATTACAGTTTTTCTCCATTGGTTTGGCTCATTTCTTGAAACAGAAATGACATTCTCAAAACTCTAAGATCATTTGGCATAACAGTCTTACAGTTCAGCACAACACCATATGTGCTGTAAAAGCTCATATCTCTCCCAAAACTGTTCACTCATGCTTCAAAACTAAATTCCTTCCCCATATAAAGAGTCAGTGCCACAAACTTTTAAAGATCCTTCTCAGTTGCTTTGGCTCATTTCTTGAAACAGACGTTCTCAACACTCTTGGTGCTTTTGCCAAAATAACCTGGATGGTTCAGCACAACACCATGGCTCACCTGCAAAAGCTCATATCTCTCCCAAAACAGTTCACTCATGTGTCAAAACCAAATTTCTTTCTCATATAAATAGTCAGTGCCCCCAAAATGCATCATCCCTTTGGCATTGTGTAAACACTGCAAGTCAAAATGTTTAGATGTTTTGTCACTATGGCAGAGGACCATTGAAATATCCGTCATGTTCACCACTAAGTCTTAGCCCAGTCCTTCATTGACAATGGTTACTGTACTCGTTTTTTTGTCTTTACCACTATTCGAATGCATCACTGAACACTGACTGGAATACTACTGTATCCCATTGAGGTACATTACTACAGGGCTATAACACAAACACACACACACACACACACACACACACACACACACACACACACACACACACACGCACTAAATGAATAGGTAATTGAGTAAATAAACACATTTCTTGCTTTATGCACAGTGTCCTGTCCTACAGTATGCAACATATAATGGACAACTAAAATATCCCTCATGTCCACCACTAAGTCTTAGCCCAGTCCTTCATTGACAATGGTTACTGTACTCGTTTTTTTGTCTAGCTAACAGAATACAATTGTGTGTAAAACTGAAAAAAAAAAAAAATGATTTTATGGTAAGAGTAGGCACCCGTGCCAGGTTGTCGTTCAAACATAGAATTCAAAGGACAACACTCCATTCGTAATGTATGTCTTATGTATTTCTTACAGAATGAGTTACCAATGAAATTGTATTGTTGCTTTACTTTTTACCACTATTCTAATGCATCACTGAACAGTGACTGGAATACTACTGTATCCCATTGAGGTACATTACTACAGGGCTATAACACACACACACACACACACACGCACTAAATGAATAGGTAAATGCACATTTCTTGCTTTATGCACAGTGTCCAGTCCTACAGTATACAACATATAATCCAATTATTGACTGATATGAGTACATACCTGTTTTCCCTGCGAAAGGTTTGGATGATGGAGGAGACTGTAGAGCGAGGCACATTAGGCTGCACTCTGCGACCTGCCTCCGCCATTGTGAGGCAGTGGCTGACAACATGGTCTATAAATGTGGCCCGAATTTCATCCGGGACAACAAGGTGTCTTCGTGCTCCTCGGCCTCACCACCACGCACCCTTACTCCTCTTCCTCTTCCTGGAGCAGGCAGTTGCCCTTGTTCATTTGCTTGGCCAGGTGCCTCCATGTTCAGAAATGGTACTGGTCCAGGTCAACCTCATATACGGTATTCATGGTATTATGTTCTTGACTAATTTGACAATTGAACAGACTATTGTGCAAGTGATGACTTACACAATGAAATGATGCTGACATGTTTTGCAGAGAACAACCATTAGACTGAGAATCGACTGAGAATAATAATTTGCAAAGATGTAATGAGATATTGAGACATGTACTAAGACAATTGCAATTTGATGAAATGAAAGAGAAATGCAATTCTGTTGTGGACAATTGCCAAGTGGTTTGGAGATTTGTCCATGTTTTTTTGAGAATGTAATTTCTGTTTCAAGAAAAGAGCCAAACCAATGGAGAAAAACTGTAATGAACTCACCTGAAAGGAATTTATGTGGCTGAAAATTGCATGCAGCAATGCCTTTGTCATTGGGATCAATATCATGCTATTAATAATAACATCTTTATGCCTATCATGTTTTTGCAAGTTATATTTGGGTTCTGTGGAAATTGTATGACATATTTATCATAGTTAAGGTAAAATGTTGGTCTAATTCTCTGATCTAAAGACAATTATACAAGCAAAAAAAAAAAAGCCTCAAGTCACGTTGATGGAACGCAACTCTCGCTAAAGGTAGCGAGGCTTATCGAAATTAGCCCGGTTTTGCGCTTAGCGAGTTTGATGGAATACCCCTCAGCTGCGTTGCTCTGTGTACTTAGCGTAACCAGTTGCGTTGCTCTCGTCGTATAGACACTATTTGAAGTTACTGGAGTTAAATCGTGGTCCACTCCAATCAGACCGTGAGTTGTCAGTGGGAGGTAAAGGGAAAGTATTGCAATTTGTTACAGTGGAGGACCTGCTAAAGTTATTCGTGTTGCATGATTTCTTTTTTTGGTTTTCTCTCGTTTGAGTTTCCAGTTGATTTGTTTTGTTTCTTTGTTTTTTTTTAGTGCAGTGACCTCTGCCTAGCTAGCTGTTAGTCTGCCCCCTTGCTCTTAGCTGAACCACTACAGATTGGTGTAAGTGGAACACCGTATGTGTCCGACCTATATAGACCTATATACACGTTTTAGATATAGAACTTGATAAATGAAATTGTTTTATTGTGAGTAATAAAGATTGTTAACTTAAATACTACGTGCCTGTGTTCATTTGTGTGTGGACCTGTGTATGGGTTGTTTTCGGGAAAACCCTCTCAGAGAAATTAAAGTCGAAGGAGTATACTTGTTAGGTGCAAGTCCTAAGGTGGCGTTGTCGGTGTTACATAGATTCTCTAGATCTGCCACTTGCAGGTAAACTGGCCAAGTGCCATGCAGCGACAAATGCAATTAGCTAAGGTGTCATTACTCAAATTGATCCTGAATCATCAATAAAACACTACTGAAATACATAAAGAGACACATGTCTTTTTTAATGCACAACCGCATACTGTATGTATGACATAGAAACATCCAATAAACTCTCAGCTCATAACTTTCATAGTACAGGATGTGATGCAACAGGAAAGCAATGGGTTCATATAGGCTAGTCTATTGAATTCCAACTGAAATAACTTCTCACAGCTGGAAGCACGCATTAATATTGAGAGCAGACTGGGGGGGTACCATAGACGGATTACTGCGTGGGCGTGTGCCCAGGGCCCCAGAGCCAATACGGGCCCTTGGCCTTCAGAGTTGTTGTTTTTTTGTTTTTTTTTTGGTACAATTTAAAAAATATATTGGAATGGCTGTGGTTTTGAAAATGTAGTATGATAATAAAATAATTTGAATGTTTTATAAATTATAAGTGTGATGACACAATGACGTACGTATGTACGTATGCTGGGGGTCAACCGTACATTGCATTTTCAAAATGGAGAAGCGGGAGCTCAGTGGATCAGCTAAAAGAAAACAAAGGAATCTTTGTCCATCGCAACATTTTTCACCAGAAAAGTGGGGCAAGATGATGGTGCTACTCATAGCAGCGGTAGTAGCAGTACTACAACTCACCGGGACGACCTGCAGGATGCTAACACTGCTAGCGCAAGTTCACCGGAGACGTTTGGTAGCGGTGGAGCGGCGCTGCCTCCTACGGAAACCTTAGCGGACAGTGCTAGCAGTACGACGGCGGGCAGCAGCCGGGCGGCCGAGCCAGGTCAGCCTGAGCTAAGTCCCCTCACATCCCCAGCGGAGGTTGAGATGTTGGCGGGTGCCGTACAGCAGAGGGATGATGATGAAGACTCCTGGTGTGAAACTGTTACTGATCCTGCGCTGTGGGGAAATACATCCAGTGACAAAGTATGTTTTCCGGGAAAACACATCTGACCGTGAGTTAATTGACAAAGCGAACACACTTGCCTTTGCCTATCCCGCTGACTTGGACAGCAATCTTGGAAATTAACTGATTCACTTCAGATCTTTCATCAGATCAGACGGACAGAATGTGCCTCCATCTAAATGTCTTAAAACAATACTTGATTGTGGATTACAGTCAACATTTCCTAATGTGTACATTGCCGTAAGACTGTATCTGACGCTTCCTGTCACAAACTGCGAGGGAGAACGGTCATTCTCTCAAATGGCCAGGATAAAAAATGAACTTCGGACAAAAATGACCCTGAGACGCCTTAACAGTTTGTCATTCATGGCCATAGAGGCCGAACTGGTCCGAGAGTTGGACTTTGATGACCTTATCAAGGACTTTTCCTCGAAGAAGGCCAGGAAAAAGCCGGTGGTTTAGGTGAGTAGTTTCACTTTGGTTTTGTGTGGTCGTAGCTGTGGCTCTTTACTGATGTTCAGTCATGTTGCCTTTATTACTTTCATGATTTGTTTTAGGTGGTTATATTTTTACTCCATAATACTACCATGGCTGGCTATTTGAGCTTGCTGTCTCTCCCATAATATGTATATTGTCCTGTACATGGCAGGTGCCAAACAAAACAGACCTAAAATGACAGTAATTTTGTGGTTGTTGTGGTGTTGCGGTGTTGTTATGTGCGTAATGGGAAGAGCGCCTTTGCGCGCGTACTATTTGCGTGTGTAGGCAGGGGCCCGTGGCGAGTTTGTGTCCAGGTCCCGTGGTCATGATAATCCGTCTATGGGGGGTACTGATGTTCAAAGGAGCAGTGACAGCCAGGCCCATAGGAAGTTTACTGTTGATGTGGATGACCTGTAGGCTCCTTCATAAAAAAATGGATTTAATTCAGTAGTTGTTCAAGGCACATCCATAAGGATCAGGGCTTTCTGTTAACATCAGGGACCACCTGACAGCAAGAAGTTACCTGTCGATGTAGATGTCAACTAATCAGGGTGTTTTTAAAATAACAATATCAGGATACTACAAAAATGATTGCACTGTAGACTAAATCTACACATAGTCTGCTATGGAAGATGTATTTTTATAAGCATGAATACATAAGAAATACATTTGAACTTTAAAAAAAAAAAAAATCTGTCTCAAAAGCTCCTTGTTATAGCAACATACCATAACAAGTTATGTTGATGACATAACAATACAAGGACTGACGAGACGACCACCCTCCAGACAGAACACTGTCCGTAACTGCTGCACAGTCTTGGATTCTGTGTGCAATAATGGACAAACATCTGCATGGTCACCAGTGACAAGCATGAGAGATTAAAGAACTGCACCGGAAAAGGGCTTCATGTGCACCTTTAAACACTGAACAGAAATCTACACAGAAGCTTTTACCCAAACATCAGACCTATTCAGTAAGTGGATTTATTGTCGTTTTCTTTAGGGGTGGGTTCAGCAATCCAACGTTCAGCATTAAGTCCCAGAACAGATTCATCACTCAGATTGTCATGACTCATGACTGGACATTGTATTGGATTATTACACAGCAAATGTGTTCCATGACTTATTTTTGTCCTCCAGACAAAGGGAAATCCAAAGACAGCAGAGTCCACCACACCCTGGTCATCTGGAACAGATCCAAAAACTTGGGAAGAATAATTCATGACTTACAGTTTTTCTCAGTCGATTTGGTACAATTCTCAGATCAGAACTGAAATTCTCAAAACTACCTGTTCAATCTTCACATCATTGTGTCACTTGTGCACATCAAAAAAGCAAATTCTCATTCCTTTGAACAAGTTGCAAATGCTTTGGTCCATCCATGCAAATGATTATGTACAATTCTCTGCTGTTTCCTACATTATCAATTGCTTATGTCATTTTGATCAAAATGCATTATAATGGGTCTCTGTTGAATAGTCTCACCACCCACAACATTTAGGCATTAGTTCATCGCGTATGTCTTTACATGCAAAATGCTTGAACAAGTTTTCACAATATGTCAAGCATATTCATATACAATTCCATTTAACTTTTTTTTTTTTTTTTACTTTTTTTCTAAATCTGTCCTATAGTAATTGGTAAATTGCTCCCAGGTGATTCCCAGGTGTTTTCTAATGAAATTGCATGTCATGAACAATCAACTGGCAAGTATATATAAAGCCAGAGCACAACACAATTTTACAATGTCTGACAATGGAAGGACAAATTGGAAGGGGTCAACAGCCAGTGAGAAGAAGAAGAGGAAGAGGAATCAGGCTGCGTGGCGGAGGAGTTGGGAGGGAAAACAGAGGAAGAGGCAGAAGAGGCCGAGGACATATGCGCGTGCCTGATGAGATAAGGGCCACACTTGTAGACCATGTTCTCAATCATGGGCTTACAATGGCCGAGGCTGGTCGAAGGGTGCAGCCAAATGTTGGGAGAACAACTGTGTCCTCAATCATTCAGACTTTTCGTCGAGAGAACAGGTATGTAATCTAACAATACGTACTGTACTGTAGGCTAATACCGTATGCGTTATTCCATTTTTACAGTATACAGTCCATGTATATGTATTTTACTGGACTCAATTTTGTGTTTTGCACTATATATATTTTATATTTACACTATATTTTTTTCCACATAGGACTGCAAGACAACTTCACGGGGGTGGCAGAGGGCCCCTTTTCACACCTGAACAGGAGGAGGCTATTTGTACCATGGTTATCGAAAACAATGCCATAAGACTAAGGGAGATAAGAACTGCCATTATAGAAGACAACAACATATTTGAAAACATCCAAACTGTCAGCATCTCAACCATTGACAGGGTGCTGAAAAGACACCAAATGAGAATGAAGCAGCTGTACACTGTTCCATTTGAAAGAAATAGCGAAAGAGTGAAGGAGCTCCGCTACCAGTATGTACAGGTAAAACATGCATGAGCATCCAGTAACTGTACCTCACAGTACAGTAAACAATACAGCATCATATAGTGGTACACACTACACATTTGCTATGGCTGTAGAAATGAAGAGGCAATGTGTGCTGTTTACGTTTGATGTAACTGTATCTTGTCCAAAATGAAAATGTATGTACAGTAATTCATAAAATTCATTTTGTATCTTCTGGATATAGCGTATAATGGAACTGGAAGCCAGTGAACCACCACACAACTTCATCTACATGGATGAGGCTGGCTTCAACCTTACCAAACGCAGAAGGCGAGGTCGAAATATCATTGGCCACAGAGCTACAGTTGATGTGCCAGGCCAACGGGGTGGGAACATAACAATGGGTGCAGCTATATCTGAGAATGGGGTGCTAACGCATATTCCCATTATTGGGCCATACAATACAGAGCATCTTGTCACATTTTTAGACACTCTCTACAGGGATCTCATCCCTGAACAAGAGAGGGGTCAGATTGGAGATGACTTGCCAATGTATGTGATAGTTTGGGACAATGTCAGCTTCCATCGCTCCAATATCATCAGGCAATGGTTTGCAAACCACAACAGGATGAAGATGGAGTTCCTCTCACCCTACTCCCCATTCCTCAACCCCATTGAAGAATTTTTCTCAGCATGGAGATGGAAAGTTTATGATCGCCAGCCCCATACCCAGATGACCCTTCTGGCTGCCATGGATGCTGCGTGTGATGACATCACAGCAGATGCCTGCAGAGGCTGGATAAGACACTCAAAAAGATTCTTTCCACGCTGCATCGCAAGAGAAGATATTCGTTGTGATGTAGATGAAAATATGTGGCCCAACATACAGGAACGTCAGGAGGTGTAGGAAGACTGCACTGTAATTCCTACAACACTGCATGTACAGTTTTCCCTGAGGAGATTGTCCTATGTTTACATTTCTACTTTTTTTCTTTGTGCTGTGCAGTGTTGTCTTTTCCTTTTTGTATACTGTAACAATCTGTCAACTGTCAACAAATTACAATACAAAAAGTAAAAGCGTAAATGTGAATCTTGTCCTGTCCTTTTGCAAACAATCTCCCACATACACTAAGGTGTAACTTACTATTTACAGTACAATACAGTAATTGTCATCAAAAATTTAGCCATAGTTTACATCAGAACATCCCTCCAGAGTTCACTGTGATATTGACAACATGACTAAGCAATTTGACTGTCTTATCCATACACAATGACACAAGGACTTGCCCTTCTGATGGCACTGACATGTTCATTGACACAGATATTTAATTTTGAGAGATGAACTAAGGATTTTGAGCAAGAGACTGGCTTTTGCAGGCAATCCATGGTGTTTTGCCATTTGTCCGAATTGTTTTGAGAAATGCACTTACTGTTTTGCTAATAGCGAGGCTGATTCGAGAATTGTACCAAAGCGACTGAGAAAAACTGTAAGATCATGATCTCTCTGATGGATGGATGGACAGGAAGAGAAAGGAGGGATGGATGGATAAATGGACAGACAGACAGACAGACAGACAGACAGATAGACAGATAGATAGATAGATAGATAGATAGATAGATAGATAGATAGATAGATAGATAGATAGATAGATAGATAGATAGATAGATAGATAGATAGTGTAATGGGAATTTTGGATGTTTGTACTTTATAATCAGAATATTTGTCAGGCTGACTCGATCCGCATCTCCTCATCTGACTGTTATGCTATGACGAAAATGAATGCCTGTTTGTAGATGATATGAACATGAGTGCCACATTGACATAAGATAATTTCAGGACTATGACGCCTGTGTTCTGTAAATCTTGACCTTGCCTGTACATCTTGTCTTTGTAAGATAGGACATGATCCGTCCTTTGGTTCCTCCTCCTTAAAAGGGAGACTGTTGTTGGACTCAGGGTCGTTCCTGCTGATTCTGAACCTTTGTATCAGAAGGCAAGGGGTGAACCTCCTCTGCAGATCGAGAATACTTAGTGGAATAAACCTTGGAGAAAGAGCTGATCCTGGTTGTTGATCTTTATTGGGCAGATTCATTTTTCCACAACAATAGATAGATAGATAGATAGATAGATAGATAGATAGATAGATAGATAGATAGATAGATAGATAGATAGATAGATAGATAGATAGATAGATAGATAGATAGATAGACGGACGGACGGACGGACGGACATTCCCTGTAATGTTAATTTATCCAACATCCATGTAACATTAATGATCCAGCATCTTTATAAAGCCCTGCTGCAGGCGAAAAGCTGGACTCAGGAGAGTGCTGGTCGCTTATTTATTTAAAGTTTATCAAGACGAACATAGATCGGATTAACTCTCGGATCAACTCTCAGGTTGTGTTGTTTTGTGGAGGAGCAGGAGCATCATACAAACATTGTAAAGGACTTTACTATTAATGCCTACTGACAACACCGCCACCCAGGAAGGTGGAAAAGTATCTCTCTGATGCAGGCAAATATTGTGTCAGAGTCCCTGTCAGAGTATAATGAAATGGGTATTTATGCAACCATGCACACAGTTCAAACTGATGCTAAGCTCGTCGACAGACAGAATCTGTAATCAGTCAACAACTCAGGGCCCTAGGGGACAAGCTGTTCTAATGAAATCAAGGGGAAAACAGAAAAGCCTCAAAGAACAGAAACCCACTCACTCTGCACACACTTTTACTACATTTCCAACCTTTTTTTCTAACAATGTTTGATGAGCACTGACAAGAATCACATAAAGGAGCCTTCGTACAGTAAGTCCTTTGAGAGCTTAATAGCGAAACAGAAGAAAGCTATGTTCAGAGAAGAGGGTTCTAGCTTTCATGCCGGGCAAAAACAACAAAAAAAAAAAAGGATATTGAAAAAATGCCGTCAGCTGAATCCGGAAATGCACAGACAATGATGTCTTTTCAAGAATCTCTGGCATCACAATCCCATCGACATTACCCGGGGGAGAACTGTGACCTAATTAATCATCCACTACAACAATACACACCTGGTACTCTACTTAATTAAGGAAAAATACATCACAATGGCATTTTAAACCTGCTGTTATCCAAAGGACTGTGAGGTAAATACAGGAATGAGACCCACAGGCCTTTCAGAATAAGAGTTTTACTGATCCACATACTGTAGGACAACAATGTAGCAAAAAAAGACGTGTCACATGTCAGACATAAATTATCAAATTATATAATTATTATTATATATTCTGTATCTGTCAAGAGCCAAACTAAAGATTAAGAAGTTGCACATGCAAGAAAGTGAGACATCAATTGGCTCGGGCTCCATTGATATGTTAGTAATGTAAAACTGTGTTAAATGGTTTTCCCTGTAACTGATTACATCTCAAAGGGTCAATCCCAAGTTTGATAATGTAGCTTCATTGAGACTAGAAGGAAAATGACTTCTAGTCCAAACCAACGTGGTGGTAATAACTTGTCAAATGATTATGGGATAACTCTCCAGGTTCCATCACTTGCAGTGACTTTTACTCAGGTGAACCAAAATGTTTTAATTTGATATGGTCCAGTTATTTCTGTGATCACAGTGATCAAAGATAAATGAGACATCATAAGGTTGAATCTCTGCCTTCTTCGGTGCCTCTTGCCGCTCCTTATCATTTATATTTCATACAGTTGTGATGAAAATGGGTTTTTCTTGGGGAAACGGTCCCACCACGCTGTGTGTGATATGAAAGGATAATATTGTAGATCCACTACACGGGTGACCACTGGAATAGTAATGGCTTTATCTCATAACCAGAGGGTAAGTGCCCCATTCTTGTCATTCATGTCCCAACCTCTTAACAGTAATTGAGACCAAAACTAAAAGTCTTGCCAAATGTTGCTGAACACATTGAGTGGCAGACTGCAAATTAGTCTGAACACTTAGTTAAGCGGCATACAGTATATCCAGGGAATCCAAGCAAATGAAAGCTTCCACCTGAGTGGCCCATGTCAAAAAATATTAAACATGCATGGTGATACACTCAAAATAAGTGTTGTTGTCTCGGGCGCACAGAACTTAGTGTAGATTCCTGTTTAGCACGTTAAACAAGGACATTTCTGTTTTAAATTCAAACGTGGTGGACCATCTTTTGCTCTATACAATTTCAAATAATAGACGCTCCACTGGATTGTTTGCCTCAAGTTAATTAGTTAGTTATATAAGGACCAGGGCATGGAACTTCTTCTGTCACAGTGGCTGACACACCACATTTCCCTAATCAACCAAACCATTTTGTTCAAGGTTTACAATGAGAACAACACAGTTTGAAAACAATCTTGAGACCTGACACCCTGAGTCGGCCACCACAACCCAAATCATGCAGCATCTGGCTGGTGAACGGGATCATTAAGTGCCACTTTTGAAAATAAATCAATAACATGTTGGTTGAAACTTTATGTGGTGAAACTGGCTTATTAGGTTGCCAAGTGAGACAATTCTAAAACGGTGGAAAGCTGTAAAGGGAGAGCATTGGATCAACATGTACTTAACACATTCCCAAAGATAGTAAGACACTTCAAGCTCGCTGACAGGGCTGATATGGCTGACATGGCTGACAAGGGTCCTCTTGATAATAAGGATATACTGTCAACGGGGTGTTCCATGGTTTGAAAGTTTATTTCTTTTCCACTCTGCTGTCAGCAGCAGCAGCTATCTATATTTTATATTCATGAATCACAACCGGATTTAAGAAAATCTAATTATGCAATCTAAATACTTAGGCTAAGTGCAGTTTTTCTGTGACAGTAGTATTATATGGGCTGCTATTTTGATTTTAACAATGGATCACACAATAGCATTTTCAGTTGGAGCAACTGTTCTCTTAAAAAACAGACAGGCAAAGCTAGTGATCAGCTTGTGAACAATGTGGAACTTTTAACAGCTAAAGAACCCTATTTCCCTCATGAGTTAGTGGAGACCAAAACAATTAGCTAAAAGAGGGAATATTGGACAGACAGTGGCCAGGTGTCCAGAAACATGACATGAAAAATGTAATTATTGCAGGTTTAACTATAATTTTGTTTTGAATATTCACCCTCATTATATTTCGTGAAAAGTCAAAAGGTTGGTCCAGAAAGAACAAGAGGCAAATGTTAGACGTTCACAGTAAATGGAGAGATGCGTGTGCATGAGACACTGAAAATGTTTCAACTTGTGTTAAACAAATAACCCATTGACGTATGGAACTAGCATTACTTCAGAAATGTACAGAGAGGGAAGGGTAAGAGGATGGGAAATAATAAAGTAGGATGAAAAACAACAAAGGATATTTTAGGTTTCTATACATTCTTTAAATGTATTGTTAATTAGATGCCTCATCTCAAAATGATCCCTGGCTGCGTCTGCATTCATATACAGTATATTGTTGCAGATATCATAGACTTTCCGCCATGTATTTCAGAGCGGTGTCCCGCAATTACACGACTCTGCGAGTGCTTTTAATTTGACACGGCGGCGAAGACACATCGGCGGAGCTCTAGAATCTTTGTGGCGACACGCAGCGAGGAGAGACAGGGAGAGAGACAGGTAGGGAGAGAGACAGGTAGGGAGAAAGACAGCGAGAGAAAGTAGATTTAACAAGCTAATGTGAAGTTAGATACAGTTTTGTTTTAGATTTACAGTTTAAAAGAACTTTTACCATGAACGTTATTCTCTATTGATATTCATGGTCAACAAATACAATAGCTGTATCGTGAAATAATGGTCCAGTCATTTAATTAAATTAGAGCCCAGTGATTCATAATACCAATGTTTATATAGCTATGTATTAAACTATTCTTGATTGCATTTCCAAGTTTGTTGAAATATTAAAGAAGAAGATCAAGATGCGTGATGATGAGGTAAATGGTCAGATAACATTAGTGAGGGCTCAAGGTTCCTCACTACAGTTTGGAACAAGAAACAACTTCTGGGTCTTCTAATATGTGATGTTAGTGGTGGCTACTGCACTATTTTAATATTGGTTGCACGATCAAATATTTGTGATGCAAGAGAATCATTATTATAATGTTATTAATTCTCGAATATTTTTAATATATATTTAATTAGACAGGTAATACAGACAGGCAGGAGGAGTGGAGGCCAGTGGAGTAGGTTGGCAGAGTGTTGAAAGAATCCTCGAGGAAACACGATAAAAACGCTTTTTGTTCTTGTACAGTATAGAAGGAAATTGCCACATACTTGGAAAAAAATTAGGCTTCAGCTACTATATTTCATGAAGATTTTGTTTGGCATTTGTTTTGTCAGAATGTCTGTTTTGATGTGTTTCACTGTGCCTGAGCGGAGAGTTTCCATATCAGAGCATGCATTATGTCAGGCTCTGCTCACTGTCAATCATCAGACTCCTGCAGGAAAAAGGAGAAGTCCCTGCAGGAAAAGAATCCCCTGGAAACCATGCTTTATCTTATCTTCATAAAGGTTGTATTAAGTAGCAAACGATGTAAATGGAAAAAAGTTACCTTGCCATGCTTTAGTAAATGGAAAAAATTCAAATGAATATGACACGAGTAGTAAATTTGCAAAAATGCAGCAGCACAGACAAACCTAAAAAGCAGAGACAAATATGTCTCTCTGGTGAGCGTAAGCTTGATTCAAACACACCATGTGCGGAGCTTCAGACGTGGGTACAGATGGCAGACTTAATAGAGTACACACCTGAGAAAAGCCCATTAGCAATACAGTGTGGTGATTGGGTTTTTGTTTTTAAGAGCCTTTTTCTGGTTTGCCCCCAGGGTGTGCTGTCACGCTGTGTTGGTATCTAGGCTCAGAGAGAGAGAACAGGAAACGGGAACAGCTGCTGCCGCCCGTTCTCCTCTCGGTCCGGACCGAGCTGCACTCATTCTATTTAACCGGTTGTCTTCTGCTCTGCCTGTCGCTTACTTACATATCAGCTAAATGCATGCAAGCGTGCACCAGGAGCAGTCTCAACTAAAGGTGCTTCATCTTTGGTACATGATGTCATTCCTCATGTGTGCAGGTAATGCAACATATTGTGTCACTTAAGAAATATAACTATTATCAACGCACAGACAGGTAATGGGTAACCTTATTTGCATCCTTTAATTTTAAGCCAACATTTATCTCTAATTGACTGAAGGAACAAAGAGTGCAAACTTCTACAACACAGAGTTGTACTTGTCCCACCAAGCCTGACCTCTCATAATTCTATCCTGGTCTATCTATGTCGCTCCGTTGGACATGTGAGTTGGCGGCAGTTTGTCTGACTGATGTGTCTCTCCGTCCAGGGAGCTCTGCTGTGCTCTGCATTCTGTCTTCAGACACAGCAGGGACTCCTCAGTTAGTTGCCAGTGCTCGGGCCTCTGGGACAGCATTGTCCAGATGCTTCTCTCCCGAACCGGGAGCTTTCCTCTGCCAGAGGCGACTCTCTGCTCTAATTTTTACATCGCTATATGTGCCGTTATGCATGTGTATGAGCGCTTTTTAAAAATGAAGATGCACGTTCAAAAAGTACATTTGATATGGTGTACATTCCTTTTAAACTACAATATATATAACATCATCTGGATACAAGAACTGTGTTAAATTTAAGATTTTTTATTATACCCCCTTTGAAATATATAAAAGTAGGATTCAGTGATACTGCCACTGCAGTTTTGGTTATTACTGTATATTATGAGGAGCTAGTGTATCTTCATTATATTCATCCTTCATCTCTCTCTACCATTTTCAGTCCCCCCCCCCTCTCTCTCTTGCTTTCATTGACAAAAGCCCCATGGTGGTTTTAACATTATTGAAGCATTTGTCTGGGCTTTAATCTGTGACTTGGGGCTGTCATTATTCATCAGGGGAGACACTCTGTCCCTTCCAATTTCCTCCCTGCGTCCATCTCTCCCTTTTGCACCTACAAATTCTCCCTTTGCTTCTGTCTGCTTCATAAATATTCAACAGGCCAACCAGTAATTCACATACACAATCTGCCACTCCCCATCATTTCTACACCTGGACACATGGACGCTGACATTCGTCTTCGTCCTAATATGCTTTCTGCTCCTTTATTTCTCCTCCTCCCCTCCTCTACTCTTTCCTTCTTTCTACTTCCCGTCACCTCTCCTCTCCTCACACTGTGCATCCCGTCCAACTTCGGCCCTAAAACTATATTCTTTGCTGAAGGGCAAAGTGTGAGACACCAATACAAGTCAAATGACGCACATTAAAGTTTCTGGGTCGAGGTTCTTGACCTTGGAAAAAAAAAACCTTTAAACACAAGGTCCAACTTATTGATCGTGTCTGAGCTTTCAAGCATTTCATGGCCTTCCTCAGCAGATTGAGTTGCTCAGTTGTCATGGTGATGGTTTAGTTGTTACAATGTTCTACCATTACTGTCTGTATGAAAAAAGAGCACACTTAGGGCCCTAGTTTCGTAGACCAGGCGCAGTCAGCTTTCAGCGCACCTGCGCCGCGCCGACTGGGTGTGTCCGCCTGGACTTTGCAAGTTTCGTGCACCGCGCAGGCTCGCGCAGGCACACATCCCGTCTCGCCCACCGGCGCAAGTGGGAAAGAGGGAGGAGAAGAAGGCGTGAGTGGGAGACGAGGAGGAGACGAGGCGTGGACTGGGATTAATACAGCCGATTCAGATCTTCACCAAACAAATGAGCTCCTCTCCTCTCCTTTAATGCGTTAGGGGAGGTTCAGTGGAGGTTCCGTCACTTGACAACCCGATGACAGAAGCAGCGCCGCCGCTCTCACCACGCGCATCACGCGCTGTGCGTGCGTATCATAATAATAACAATGCCGATATTATAAAAAACAGGAGAGAGAGAGGGAGATGTTTTGGTCCGAGAGGCTGAGTTTCCGTTACGCGTGCCATCCGCCTTTGATCTGACGTCAGATCTGACGGGACAATCTATATAGATATAAATTCCCGTGTTCATTCAATTAGTTGCATTAAAGAGTGTTTGTTGTGATTATTTATTGCATTTAAATGTGCCTGGAACTGTGGAAACCTGCCTGTGAGGTCTCGGTGACGTGTGCGCACTGCGCGCCGTCAGCCAAACTTCCACTGCGCCAGCTGTGATTCGCATTGAATGAATGGACTTTATTTACGCCTTGCGCAGAAAGTAGACCAGGTTGGAGCTGGCGAGCTTTCAGCGCAGTCTCGGCGAGGCTTTTTGCCACGAAACTTCCGCTGCACCAAGCTGAATCTGTGACGCCTCCCCCTGCTGCGCCGCCACACCCATCTTGGCGCAGGCGATCCACCAAACTGCCAAACGGTGCGCAAGGCTGCGCGGGTCGAAACTTGCATTGCGCCGGCTCCGCCACCCTGCGCCGCCCTGCGCTGCGCCACGAAACTAGGGCCCTTAATGTAGTAAAGATTTACTACAGGGATAGTTGTGGCTCGGCTTGTAGAAGGTCATCGGCCAATATTGCAAAGTTGGGAGAATATCGAAGAGTCCTTGAACCCCACTAATTGTTGATTGCTAAGACAGTAGCATGCATGGCAGCTTGCTTGGTTGTCAATGGAGGAAATTGATGACAGGAAGTTAGCCATACATGACAAAGATCATAAAATTGACATGATACAATGTGGTCTACATTTGTATAAGAATGTGATGTGTAATAAATGTGTGTGTTGTCTAGCACCACACGGTGGACACAGGAAGTGGTATGACATTTGCGATACAGAAATCGAAGTGCCAAAGATTATTAAATATACTTTTGCTTATTTTGGACAAGTGAGAGCAAGGCCTTACACACCAGCAATTTCCCCAGAAGATATGAGTGTTGTGTAATATAAATGAACGTCATTGGTATCTTTAATCATCAGAATCAAATTAAGGCAAATTTACATAATTTGCTTCTTTTTTGTTGTTGTGATTATTATAATATTATAATAGAGAGCTCCTATTCAACTATTTCTTCCAAAACAGAATATCAGCAACAACCAAGATCAGTCAACAAACAACACAAGTACAACACAACTGTAAAAGACTTTTATCCATCTATCTGGCGCGATTCAGACCAGAGAGAAAGAAGTTGGGAGGTAAAACGTCATAACAACTCCTTAAAATCTGTCAGAATTGTATTATACTAGAAAGGACGTTCTAAATGAGGAATTTACTTTAACTTGATTTGTCGAATTTACCTTCTGTACCAAACCGATTTTTGGGAAAGACTTCCCAAAAATTGAGAAAGAAAATGCATTGCACACTGCAGTGTATTTTCGACACTCTAAAAAGTGATCCCCAGCAGTTTGTCATTTCATACATCTGTCTTGCTACTTCAAACCTGCTTAAGCAGCAGCACACTGCAACTTATGCTGTTAACACATATTTAACACATGTTGAGAGACAGAAACCGCACATGTGGAGGAGCTAAAAACAGTCGAGTGGAAGGCTGTGACCGCATGCTGGGTACATCTAGCAAAGTTTTCTGGCATAGGGGTGAACAAAACCAGGGCATGGGCAGGAAAAGAAAAAGAACAGAGAGAGATAAATAGACAAGCGAGTTGAGAGAAGGATGGAAGAAGCCATGGCAGAGTGCAGCATGGTTGGAAAACACTGTATAATCAGTTTTGTTGGTCCCCTTCAGGTTTGGTCTGTTGCTTGGTCTGCTGGTCACAGGCGGGACATTTACACTCGGTGTCTCACACATAAATCATGTCACATGGCTGAACGAATAGACACTGCCAGCATTTTAGCGCCAGCAAAGCCCCGCTCCGCGTCGCCCGCCCGGCTCCCACACATACACACCGAGTGAGTCGGGTGGCTTAAACGTGTGTGTCCAGCCTGGTCTCCTAAAATGACCCTCCCATACAACAAAACTGCACTGTTGATTATGTTTTGATGGAAAATTATTGATAATTTATTCTCTCTTATCTATGAGGATAAGTTTGTTTACGAAGTATTGCAAATAAACATTTAAAATCATAATGGAGGAAGGAGGTTGTGTTGTGTCAATCAGGAGGCCGCAGTTCATATCACATGAGAAACCAATTTAATTCACTTGGTCACTTCAATAATGTAACAAAGTAGGTTGTATCTTAAAGCTGTATTCTACGATTTGAAAGGTTTGATCGACAACGCTCAGTTTGAAAGATTTTCGAGAGTTTGCAGGCAGCGGCGCCGTCTCTGGAAACTCCGCGCCGGCATTACACGGCTTCTTACATAGACAATGAATGGAAACATTCCCTCCGCTATGAACTCAGGCAGGACGCCGTTTGGTTTCCCGGTGTGTCCGGGACTTCCACAACATGTACAAAGCAGTAATAGCGTTTATTACGGCCACGAATGATTAAACATTATCGGTGTAAATGCAGCGGGTGCCGGTCGGATTTCTCTCTCACCCCGACCGCAGTACATCATCGATCCCAAACTGCTCAGCGATCGCTCGCCAATATCCCCCCCCGCCCCCCGCTGCCAGCCAAAATCACGTGAGAGCCCTGCTCCATACCTGAACTGCTCAGGGCAACAAGCATCTTGTCCGCTCATAGTTTCAAACGCGGAAGTGAGTCGGGAAAAGACGTGAGCAGGAGCAGGAGAGTGAGCGAGGATTGGATCGGAACATTTAGCCAATAGCCATGCGGACCCAGTCCCGGCGGCATGGGCGGGCATTGGCGGGCTTCTTCGTTAGTACTTGACGTCCACGGTCGCAGTTGCTCATAGAGTCGCTAGTTAGCTGTGGTGTTCAGTATGGATATCCGTATTTTTTTCCGCAAAAATATGCCGACAAGAAGTGACGACGAGAGCGGGAGCGAGCAGGAAGCAGCGATATTCACTTCTACTGGAAACGTCAGCACTGAAGTCAACAGTAACACTGGAGTAATCATTCATGCTAGGAGAGGTAGCTCCCTAGCTGCTGTAGCTACCTCCCCCAGTATGAATGTTAACTTCAGTGTTCAGGTTGACATCAGTGCTTCTGTTTCAAGTAGAAGTGAAGCTGTATGGTGCTATCTGCATAACAACCCTTGTTGCTGGTCTTCTTGAATAAATGCTTGAGTTGAATAAATGGACACAGCACTACACTATGTTGTTTGTTTGTTTGTTTTTTAGATTTTGGGATGAACTGCCCCTTTTTAGTAAGAGGAAAATGATTTCCCCGCACTGTAGGAGTGGTCGCAGAGCCATTGTTCAGCCTGAAGCAAATAAAATGTATGTTGAAAAAGTTTGCCCCCCTGAGAAAATGTAATGCCCCCCCTTAATTTTTTTTCTGCAGCCGGGTCTGTGCGGACCGGATGGCTACTATTGGCTAAAGTTTGGCTCAAGTGAAAAATCGTAGACTCCAACTTTAAGTCAAACCATGACAGCATTATTCTTTTGCTTTTTTGTTTTGTTTAATTTATAGTGTGCCATGTGTTTAAAACTGCGACCCAGAGAAAATATGTCTGTATGAATAATGCAGTTTAGCTGCAACGTGATTTTGCCGGAGACGTGGTATACGCATCGTACACTCATGCAGACAACTCACGAGACTTACTTATGTATATCATCATACGGATGTGAACACAGACACATGAATGCACACATGGACACACAGGGTCAGTGTGGAGATATTCCCTTTGATACGCTCCATGGCTGTCTGACCTCCCACTAAGTCTGAGTTAAAGAATCTCTCCTTTCTCTCCTGTCTAACTCTCTCCATATCTCTCCCTCTGTCTGTCCTCATTCTACATAACTTCCATCTCCGTCTCTCGCCACCTCACGCAAACGGCTCCACAAGATATATTTGATTATTTGGAGAGAGAGAGAAGAGTGACGCCGAATTCATAAATTCCCTGTCAGGTTGTGTTTGTTCCACGGTGGGAGACAAACAAATGCCACATTCACACTCTCCTGGGTTCCGCATTCTCGCGTCCCTCCGTGCTGGAGAGATGATATCTGGCACCGGTTCCATGTGCTGGAGCTCTCTCTCCTTTTGATGCCTGTACAAACACAGGGGGCTGAGACAACAGTCTCCGAATGCTTTGATGCAATTAGCCAACAGAGTGTGAAGCAGCAAACCTTTGTAGCTTTTTACTCAATGCGCGAAAAACAGTGTCAACACAAAAGGACGCAGAGATCAGTTGAAGTCGGGAGGGGGGGGGGGTTTGGTCGCTTTGTTGATGCTGCTCCATCCCGCATGTGTCTGCCACAGACTGAGAGGGAATCTAACACGCGTATGAACTGGGACAGAGACGGAAGGGACAAGGGAGGCTCTGATGGGAGCGCCGGTGCCCTGCGGTCTGTGGTTAGTGAAGGGCACAATCATACAAAGGTACAAAGGGAGTGCATGGATTTTTGTAGAAACCTTTAAAAAATGATCTATTGAATACACAAGAAAGGTCAGGTAGTGACCGACAGATTGATAAGGCATAAAGGGAACAGCCACATGAGTACGGAGTACGGCATTTTTTTTCTTCTTTTTTTTTTTTTTTACATAGGATTTTGTTCAGTTTGACAGAATGCTGTGTGTGTGTGTGTGTGAAAACATTTAATTATCGCTTAAATTCTAAACGAGATCTCTAAATGTGTAACTTATTACAATGTGCCTACAATTATGTGATAATTATGTGTTAATTATGGTACAGTGTTTATACCGGTAACGCTAAAAACAGGGGTCTCCTCTCTGAGCTGCATTTTCACAGCAGCAGCTTAAGTGATGCTAGTATTATTTATTTGAACTATTAACCATTTGAACTATTGACAGCTCTTTAATATAATAAGCTATAGAAAATAGAGTTGATTATTTGATCTGAGGTGTAATGGCAATGATACTAATGGAATGATGGTGCTGCAAAGGATGTGCATATTATGTGAGAGCATTCTGGCTGTACCACTTACAAACAGGCCATCACATCCAACAAAAGGAAAGGATGCAGGCCTCGCTTGAACCTCCATGGCATCATCTCAGGCTCATATTAGGTAATATGCATTTTCATTCTCCTGGGATTTGCTCCCATTCAGTGATGAGAACATGAGTGATGTTAGGTGCTGGGTAAGTGAGGGGCTCAATTCATCCCAAAAGGTGCTGGATGGGGTTCAAGCCAATGTTCTGTAAAGGCAGTCAAGTTCTTCCGAAGCATTTAATGAGCCTTTGTGAACAGATGTATTGTCATGTTGAAACACTTAAGGGCCTTCACCAAATTGTAAGCTGCCACTACAAGAATCACCTCCCTCTAACTACCAGCGAGTTGACCAAGCCCAAGAGAAAGTTAGTCAATCACTTGAATGTAAACCACACACAACCCAGTGAATTTGTAGCTCCGTGACCCCTTGACCCCGGTATAGCTGACTGTACTGTTACATAAGTTGAGCTCAGCCTGGCACCGCTGGGACTTCCTTCTCTCGGTTAATTTGCCAGCAAAAAAAAAAACAGGCTGATGCCAGCGGCGATACTGACGCTTCAGAGAGGATGAGAGTGTGGCGACTCAGATTGAAGGTGGGAATGAAACAGAGAGAAAGTCAGGCGGAAGGAGAGAAAGGAGGGAGAAAAAGAGAGACAGTAAGCCAAAGTAAGAGAGAGACTGAAAAACAGCAAGGCAAGAGTGTTTGGTGAGCTAATTCCCAGATATCGACACTGCTCTGATTAGTAACTGGAGGGAACATTTTAATGAGAGGCTTTCTTTAATCAAACCCCAACATAACAGCCCAGCGAGCCATCTCTCATACAGGAGGGGGTTGAATGATTTTTCTCCTCAGACTTCTTCCCCTGCGCAAGTCAACAGATGATGATCCTGCCGCTCTCCTTCAAACTGAGAAGGTAATCGCCTGCATAAGCACGCTCAGACGTTCAACTAATTTACTGTCTTCGGCGGTTTTATTTCTTCACATTAAATCCTCCTCTGCAGGAGCTCAAAGGACTGTGTATTGACGCTTTGCTTGGAACACCGGAGCAATAAGGGGCACTTTATCCGACTATCTCCAATACCTGGGCGGGCATTTTTGTGTGTGCGTGTCAAACAGTGACTTGTTGTTCGAGAGTGTGGGACCAGCCAGCAGGAGTGAGAGACTACAATACCAGAAAGGAGAGAGAGAGAGAAAAGAAGTGAGACCTTTAGGGACAAACATTTTTAGGTGCGTGAAGTGTACTACCGCCGGTCTTTCTGGAGAGGGTTTGTCTCGGTGGTCTCCAGTGCGCTCATTAGGAAGCAGGGACAGCATCTTAGAACCCCTCCCTTCCCAAGAGATAAAAGGCAACTAATTAGGGGTCTGTCCCCCTCTCTGACACAACCACATCCCCTCTGGAGCACCACAGTGAACCACTCATTAGTCTAACTCGCAGTGTGGCAGAGTTTATACGTGGATTGAAGGAGGTGGCGAGTACAAATGGTGGGAAAGGGAAGATACTGTTTACTGTGAAAAATAATAAAGACAAAAAACCCAATGCTGACTCAATGCTAACTGATTTAACATAAACACATCTTGCTAATGTTATGCTAATCAATTTTTGGATTAGAATGTTCGTGAACAGTTTCTAAGCTCTTTTTGTTAATTTAGTTATTCATTATTTTATATCAATAATGAAATGACTATGTGCAAAAAGAAAAGGGTTGAGACTATGGGGCTAGTTCAGTGTGTCTTGCTTTTCATCTGCTGGGTAGAGTGAAGAGGGTTAGCCCCAAAACCAAGTCTCCCCTGTGTTTCCTGACAACGGTCTGGAAGCAGAAGCTGACATGGTGAACAGTTAGAACTGGAAAAAGAAAGAAAAAGACAATGTAACTCAAACAAAATGAGCCCTTGTAAAAGAAACATGGGGAAAGCAGGAAACCAAATGTTTCACTGACATTTAGTCTGACAACTTCGGAAATGTAAGAGAGAGAGAGAGGGAGAAAAATGTCCACAAACCGATCAATTGGAAATATAAGGAGATGCAGCTCACATAGGTGATGACAGGTTTTTCGGTATGTCATTGGTTCAAACTTTCAGCCGTAAATATGCACTAAAATACTGTTTGCAAGATTTGCATTTTGTGTTTCTGTGTAAGAAAAACAAGTCCGTTGATATTATATAAATCAACTCAGCGGAGAAATAATAATAGCAAAATGTTAAGCAAAGATTTTTTTTTCCAAATGCATGTCTGATGCAGCTTTATTCGCCACAGGCAAAAAAATAACATCATAATAAATCCAAGACTTTTAATAATATTGCCGGATTAGGCTCTTTTGCAAAACTGAAATCCCATAAGGTTACACTTTCGTGTAAGTAATTAAAGAAAGATAATCTTAAAAAAAGTGTTTTCTCTTTCACTTTGGTTGTCATGAGATAAGCAATACTAACTTTCTATGAAAAAGAATTCGTTTAAATTGTTATTAACCTTTGGAAAAAGAAAGAGAATCTTGCTTCCACATTATTTCTCAGAAGACTATTTCCAGTCTTCAAAATGAGATCACGGTACAACGAGGTTGATTAATCATGTCGATGCTGCTGTAAAATCTTATTGTTTTTTATGTTATATCTTTAATATCTCAGATAGAAGCTGTGTGTTTTCTTTGAATGTGTTTTGTTTTCATCTGCCATAATTTGGCTGTGTGAGTGTACATGATCAGAGTTGTGAATTCTCTTTCCTTTCCATCTCTCTCTCTCCACTCCTCTTCATCCGAAACATCTATTTTTTTTTCAAAGGCATCAAACTAACAAGGGAGAAACACTGGTTAATTCTGCCTTGAAATTCTGGTCAATACACAGGCTCAGTGTTAGGATATTTGATTAGATCACAATACCCTCGCCTCTCTATTGCTTCTCTAAAAAAAAAAAAAAAACGATTTGGCTTGGGGAGAGTGTATGTGTGTGTGTCTGCTGGGGTTAGTCTCTAAGAAAGCAGTGCTGTTGTGGTTTGTATTGATTGTGACACTAAATCTCACATTTACCATAGCACATCTCTTATGTCTTCCTCTCAGTAGCCGACACCAATGAATCAAAAGCTGCAGATGGAGGAAAGCAGAGCTTGTTAGCAGTGCTTTGCGGGGAACCTCTTCCTCAAACATCTGAAAGCCTCGCTCTGATCGATAGCTGTCTTTCTGTGCCGTGTGTGTGCCTTTGCTCTGGGCTTGCGACTAAGCTAAGTGTTGCTGTGATTCAAAATAAATGGACCGAATTACTCAGCACTCCACAGAGATGCCAGACTTCGAGCATCTGCTGACATCGACTGACAACTCCCCTTAGTATTTGTTGAGAGACATTATAAAAGTGAAGAGGTACACTGCAGGGGAAACGTATTAGGATGATGATTTGTTGTGTCTGTGGCGTTGGCTCTGTACTCAAGAATACTGTTTGAAATTACACAATGAAGTTAAAGGAGCTGCATTAACATTCGGAACATTAATATAGCAGTAAATTACTGTTTGCTATAGAAAAGATGTAGTGTCTACCTGAGCAGAGAAGGAAGTCGCTCTCCCGCTGTGTGGGTTGTTATCTGAGCTTCACCTTGCTTTGTTGGGCTGGCTGGAAGCATTGCATCCCCCGGTTCCCCCCAGGTGAACACTGTTAGCTCGGTCAGCACTTTCCCTATTGTTTGCACTATTAGAACAGTTAGGTGCGATGCCATCGCTATGTTGAGAACAAAATACTCCCAATCCTGTATCTTGCACCCTTAAAGTAAGTGGTGGGTGATGTGGAGAAAATAATATACCACGATATTTTTAAACAAATACCTCAATATTGATAATGTGATGATATTGTAGGGTTGACCATACTATATATAAATGACAAAATATTTGTTTGGACAGTCTGAGAAAAAGAAAACTACATCATTTTATTTTAATGCAGCTTTTAAAACCATGAAAAGGCACATAATCGATATTATGATATCCAAAATCTAAGATGATATATATATATATATATATATATATATAAATTGTCCAGCCGGATCATTGAAAAGACTTGATGGTCTCATGCCTATATATTAAGGTCCCTTGTCCTAAAATTGGGCAACTATGTAAGACACTCCAACCCTGTTTGCCCAATTTGAATGTGAACACATATCACAATGATTACTTTATTATATTCTTTTGATGAGACAAGAAAAGTTCAAAGCAATAGTACTGCAGGCTGGTGTCTGCATATGAAACATATGTGGTGGTTTAGGACTATTGGCCCTAGTTTCGTGGCGCAGCGCAGGGTGCCGCAGGGTGGCGGAGCCAGCGTAATGCAAGTTTCGACCAGCGCAGCCTTGCGCATGGTCAGTTTGGCAGTGTGGTGGATCGCCTGCGCCAAGATGGGTGTGGCGACACAGCAGGGGGAGGCGTCACAGATTCAGCTTGGCGCAGCGGAAGTTTCGTGGCAAAAAGCCTCGCAGAGACTGCGCCGAAAGCCCGCCAGCTCCAACCTGGTCTACTCTTGGCGTAAGGTGAATTACAGCTGGCGGAGTGGCAGTTTGGCTCACAGGCGCACAGTGCGCACACGTCACCAAGACCTCACAGGCAGGTTTCCACAGTTCCAGGCACATAAATAATCACAACAAACAGTATTTAATGCAACTAATTGAATCAGCACGTGAATTTATATCTATATAGATTGTCCCGTCACATCTGATGTCAGATCAAAGGCGGATGGCACGCGTAACAGAAACTCAGCCTGACTGAATTAACACAGCTGAAACTTGGACCTCTCGGACCAAAACATCTCCTTCTCTCTCTCTATGACTGAAAAAATCTTTAAAAAAATACAGCAGCTCACCTGGTCTCGCGCCTCGGCAGCCTGTTGTCCGTGTAGAAACGCGCATCTTTGCCGCAAGCTGGAACCGGAGTTGGGGCTGCAGCTGGTCTGAACGGCATGCAACGTCCCGGTGTCCCGCCGTTCTGGTATTGGACGGGGAATCCGGTGCAGCTGTGGAGCGCAGATGATGAAGACGGTGATGATGATGATGATGAATGGCCCGGCCGGCTCGTCTATTATGTCTACTGTGCGCCCTGACCCTGCTTTGTGATAGACATGCCTAAAATGTGCCTACAATTTCTATAGTGATATAATATCGGCATTATAATTATTATGTCTATACGCACGCACAGCGCGTTGTGATTCTGTCATTGGGTTGTCAAGTGACGAAACTTGCACTGAACCTCGCCTGGCGCATTAAAGGTGAGGAGAGGAGCTCATTTGATTGGTGAAGATCTGAATCGGCTGTGTTAATCCCACTCCACCCCTTGTCTCCTCCTCGTCTCCAACTCACGCCTTCTTCTCCTCCCTCTTTCCCACTTTGCGCGGGTGGGAGTGACGGGAGGCGTGCCTGCGCTAGCCTGCGCGGTGCACGAAACATGCAAAGTACAGGCGGACACACCTGTCGGCGTGGCGCAGGTGCGCTGCGCGCTGACTGCGCCTGATCTACGAAACTAGGGCCCTATGTTTTAAACTGATATTCATGTTTATATGAAAACAATATAGCAGGTTGATATGATTGATGGCTGATGTGATTGTTATCTACAACATTCAGACTAACCATAATCTATATATAGAAATCAGAGTAACCTGAGAGCATGCATCAGAGAGAGTGGAGTCTATTCTTCGTCTCTCCACAGAGTTCTGGCAACCTCAAGGTCATTCACAAAATCAGCAGCCCAGTCTTCCTCCGAGACATCCATTCAAGTCTGTATGGCGAAAGGTCAGGAAGAGAGATGTCTTCATTTTTTAAAATTTCCTCGTGACATCTCTCACTTGGGATTGTCCACACAGACAATCACATCCCTAAAAAAAAGCCCTTGTGATTTTTGAGGGCATTTCGTACTTTCCATTTAAGAGCACTTTCAAGTATTAGTTTACATAGAAACCCACAGCGTAGGCACAGACCAATTTGGAGTGGACGTCATGTACACGTCACTGCTGTTCCCCTATCTTCGACATCAGAATAGGAATGAAAAAAGGAGAAGATTATCTAGAGACAGACAATACAAATACAAAAACAGAAATTTAGCTAGCTGATGCTTTGTGATTGGCCAGTCTGCGTTCCAGGGGACGGGACTTTGTGAAGGGCCAATTATGTTTTTGCTCAAGCTTTAAATAAGCTCAGTCTCAGGCACGGCAAGTTATCTACCCAGAGAGAAAACAGATCTAAGCAATGTGTTTTAAGATCTGGTAACACATCATAATGAAAAACGTGCAGCAGGGGGTGTGATAGTGTGGCAGAATTAGGATCAGATAAAAAAGTAATGGAAGACCAAAAATCTCCCATTGGGCATGTGCAGTATATTGATGACTCATAGGCTCAGTCACTTTCCTGGCGCAGCAGGGTATAAATAGTAAAAACCAGTGGCATTCTTCTTTAAAAATCCCCCCCAAAATCTAAAGAGGGAAACGGGAATGTTATCTAACATGTAAGGTGTCTGACAAGCTCTGCGGTGTAAGGCCCAACGCCTTCTCTCCGCCCTGCCTCCAAAGAGTGGACAGCGGAAAGGGAAAAGGAAAGAAGATATCTTCAGGGTGCTTCTCCTGCTCATGTCCTGCTGAGATGGCCTCGGCCCCTGGTCTACATCAGCTGCGGCCTGCTGTGAAACCACTGCTTAATATGCTCCCGACAGAGAGAGAGAGAGAGAGAGAGAGAGAGAGAGAGAGAGAGAGAGAGAGAGAGAGAGAGAGAGAGAGAGAGAGAGAGGAAACAGGAAGAGAGGAGATTCAGAGGACATAGGGAACATCAAGAGGATGGAGAAAAAAGAAGGTTCATGGATGAATGAGTGATGACGTGAGGAGGAGGAGGAGGAGGAGGAGGAGGAGGAGGAGGAGGAGGAGGAGGAGGAAGAAGAGTAGATGGCTGTGTGTTTGTGAAAGGAAGAGAAGCAAACAAACAATCACACATGCAAAGACTGGGGAGGTATGCAGAGATGAGGAGGAGAAGAAGCAGAAAGATAAAGGAGATAATATGAAGGAGAGGCAGACTGAGAGAATAAGAGCAGACTTCAAGGTCTATAGTGGGTTGGCGGTGGCGGCGCCAGAGGACCTGAGTAGAATAGCCTTGGCATCGCTTCCTCGGCCAATTAATGTGAAGCTGTCTGGGTCCAGGGAAGCTATTAGACTCTGCAAGAGAAAAACACATTAAAAAAGAACAGGAAGAAAGTTCACCACGGCTCCCCCACAGTGGTGCCTGTATGTAAAGCCCCTTGTTTTCTTGACTGAATAATAGTCTTCATCCCCCCCCCCCCCCCCCCCCCTCCCCCTCCTTCCCTTTTAAAGCCTCTGGATGTGGACAGAACATCTCTGCTTTATTAACCATCTCACTAGAGACAGGACACCCTCGCTGACAAGCAGCAGCCTTTATTAAAGATTCCATCGAGTGGAAAGGAGCGAGCATTGAGATTCAAATTCGGGGAGACAAGAAAAAAACACTGTGCGGCCACAGCTTTAGTTGGTTAGATGAGGGGGAGAATTTGTATTGATGTTAATCAAACAGCAACTGTTTTTTACGTTACGCTTGTAGAAATGTGACTGCAGCACGTAACTGAATACACCCGTGTGTGCATGTGCAGACAATTCGGGCGTTAAACATGCATGTATGCACACATGCACAGGTGTCAGTCAATCGGATTTCCGAGAAAAAAGTATTTACGATTAAAGCACCACGCAGCTGTATGAATATATAGATATAAACAGAATTTCCATAATGTTTTTCCAATAAGCATAATGAATGCGAACAATTCTCAAGTAACAAACACATTTTTGTTAAAGATTTACATTTAATTGGACTAATGTTGTTATATGTATGTATACATATTGAATAGGCAGTCTAATTCTGATCCTGCATTGTTACCAAAGCAACCACAGGTCTTTGATTGTTAACATCAAGACAGTCTGGTTATTTTAAGCAGTGGGAGAGATTTGTTCATGTTCCCAGAACCAAAGCATGGATCAAAGGAATAAAACATGTGTTAGGTGGTTCTCCCTTCACAGAAGTGCGTGATTATTGGCTGGACTGGAGTTTATTACTTAGAAGAAGCCTGTGCACCCTTTATGGATTTAAAATCAAATCGGTGAGAGGGATTCACTTTATGAATTTTTACATCAAATGCATTTCACTATAATTAAATAAATTAGTACACCTTGCCTACAGAGGATATTCAAACCTGGATTGGAAGCAATTTTGCTTGGGGGTGGCACCATTGCTCTGTAATTATTTTTTGACTAGAGCGCCATTCAGACAGTGTGGAAACGGGGAGAGAGAGAGAGAGAGATAGAGGGAGATGACATGGGGAAATACATGGGTACATCCTACCCAGGCAGGAGTCAAGCCCGGGACCACCGCGTCGAGGACGTTAAACTTCTGTACATGGGCGGCTGCCCTAACCACTGCGCCACCTGCCGCACCCATTGCTCTGTAATTATGTCAGACCTCATGTTGATGCCACCAAATCCCAGACAAATGTAGCCTTTTCTAACAAATATCTAAAATCAATTGGCAAAGGAAGTATTTTTTTGCTAAATCTCTAATTTACTTGCAATGTTTGGAAATGCAGAGGTGTGTGAAATTACACGTAACATGTATCTGTATTTGTTCAATCAGCAAAAATAAGCATTTTGTTGTTGGGTGAAACAGAAGGTGGGGCTTGAACGTGTAGCTGTTTCTGATTTAGAATTTGAAACATGACTGCCCCAAGTCAGTCTTCCAACCCATAATTTGCTATTTAAAGTGGACGTTATGGTATCAAGCAACATCTAAGATGCTATGTTTACATGTAAAGACGACAACGTGTTCTCATAACCACAGCCATAAACAACTCTGCTTTATATAAGGAGGATTTGATCTGTCAATTACAAACACGGACGACTTACATTAAAAACATAGAGAGATCTGTGAGGTATAACTGTTGTTCTTGGCTGGTCTGCCCCAACTCAAATGTTTGAATTAAAAAGTGAATATCAGTTTGGTGTGAAGCCAGACAGCAGCCCAGGCTTGGAAGAAGAAATAAGGCAAAAACAGTAATACATCACAGCACAGTTATTAACAAAAAATCCTTCTCTGTTGTGTTGCTGTTGGTCTGTGTAGATGGAAGTCTGTGCTTTGCTTCATTTTTTCCAAACATGTGTTGGTGATAAGTCATTCAAGTCCAGCCTGGTACAACTTGGTTGTTTTGTTCACCCTTGAAATGCAACAAAACACTAAGTTCAGTGCCTCGCGTTTTCGCGTGGGTTTTGTAGAATTCAAGCTAGTCGTGGTTTTGCCTGTTGAACGATACACGGAGAGGAGATTCTAAAACATAACATTTCTATGTAAAAGTGCAGCTAACACTAGATCTTTCTGTCTGCACCTCTCTGAAATTGCTATTTCGTTTTTTAAGAAAATTACATATTTCTGCAGTTAGTGACAGTGTGGGCTCCATCGTAGCTCTGACAGCTTGACGGATAGGCAGTGGATGGTGGGGCTTAGCCACGTGTCAAATCAGAGGTCTGGAACCAGTAAATCATACCCTCTCAGTCAGGTTGAATGGTACTGTGATGTAGCTCATCAGCTGAAAAAGGCAGGCATTTTGGTGCAAAATTCATATCATAAAGGAATACTCCAGCCTGGCTTCATGCTTCTGAATTATTACGAAATTGAGCTGTTTTCTGCAGTTAAAGTGTTAGAAATGTGTCAGGTCTAGTTAGGTGGGACATACAACGGTTTATTATAATTCTACTGTGTACAATTAAAGGAAGACTTGTGTAATAGTAAAAGCCAACAGTAATAATGCAGCACAAATGTGTGATGGGAGACAATTTAGTGGCTTTCTTTCTTCATTTGTATTATACGTATTATATATGTTTATGTATTATATATGTATATTATATGTATTAGCTGTTTAATGCATAATCCCAATTCAGTTCATTTTATTCTGTCTTATAAAGCAGAAACTAGCAAAAATAATTTACGAAGAAATTATTCAGTATAATGACTCCTCCAATCTCGGGCTCTTATATATTTCCCATCTGCCTCTAATTTCCTTTGCCCATCTTCCCACAGTGGATTGGCTTGGGTGCTCTCCTCTCATCACATCTTTTCTCCATTTTTCAAACTGAGTCGCCCTGTTATGCAGCTGGTAAAGAGCCGCTGCTGCTCCCCCAAATCTTTTTTGAAAATCCGTAATGTTGCCATTTGTCTCTGGCACTCAAATACACACACTCAAACACACACACACACACACACACACACACACACACCCACACACAAACACACACACACACACACACACACACACACACTCCAGTTTAACACCGGATTCTGGTCTTATCTGGTCAAGCCTGTTTACCACTACAGTACATTTTGAGTTTAGGCTGCAGGTGCCCAATTTTGCTGAGAGATTATTTGAGGGATTTGTGCCTCAGGTATACTATTTTCACCCCATTTGGGGAGCACATTGGAGATAAGTGTAATGTGTTATATTCATTCTATTTTCTATTGGTGAATCATTCAATAACTGATGCACATGGTTCAGCCTGATAGGAGCAAAACAAGATAATAACGTGAAATCAAGTAGCTGATCAAGTCAATGTGAAATAAAGTGAACGTGTTGTCTGTCCCGTTTGACCTCTTGCTGATGACTTTTTTTTTCTCAATTTGCCTGTTCGTCTCACCTGATTTAATTTGTGACAATGACATATTCTGTCATTTATCAAATCCATTTATAATCTCAAAGTAGCAATTACAATCAGTATTATTTTTCTCAATTTAAAAACAAAGTTTGTTCAGAGATTCAATGATTTTCTCTGATTGTAAGATTAGGTGAAAAATAGTCCCTCTTTAATGTGGGCATTGCAAGTCACCTATTGACAATATATGTATATCCAAATGCAGGGTGCTTTAGAGGTGCGGAAGATGGTATTATGATATGATATTATGATGGGCCATTTCTCAGTGAAGGTTTATCGCTAAATAGGCTCAACTATTCAACTATCACTTATCAGGTGTGAAATATGAAATTATTCGTTACCTTAGGACTTTGGTATGTCTTTTGAAATTGGGTTACATTTACATTACAGATATTTCTGTTGTTTATTTTTGGTATTTATTTATATTTTATTGACAATATGCCAGTATTTGATTGCTTTAACTGTTAAATTATGCAATTATAATTATTTAACTAAATCACAATATAAAACACATTTTGTCTTTAAGAAGTAAACATAGAAACATGAGTACTAATACTATCTTTAATGTAGTGAGGCAGTCAAGCTCTCTGCCTTCATTCTGGTCATTGAATTACTCCTCGCTCAGCTTGACCAAACGTTGCAGTGAGCATTTAAACTAGATCCCAATGAGCAGGTGGTACCTTGTATGCAGCCTCTGCCATAAGTGTATCGCGCGTGTGTGTGTGTGTGTCAAAAAAAGGTGCTATATAAATACCATTTATCATTTCCCACCATGAAAGACAGATTACTGTGTTCGTCTTGTCGCTGCCTCATGAATTTAGATATGCACCGTCAGAATGTGTATTTTCCTAACTATCATCTATTCATGTTGCCGATGTTTAACAACAAATTATGAATTTAGACTTTAAGGCATTACAAAATGATCATACAGTACATTTATTTCTATTTCTCATCATGCTGCGGCTGCATGTCCCCTGTGACAGGGACACACAACAGAAAGTCTTTATTAGATACTTTGACAGACAGATATTTTCCTTTCTACTGATAGAGTTTTTAATAGCACTGCCACGGAAGAAAATACAAAACAATATGAGATGATGGATGAAACTCATTGCTCAGGAAACGAAGAAGAAATACATTTTTCCACCAAGGTGTTTGTGTTTTTGGGCTTATTTGCAAATAAAACCAGGTGGCTAGTGAGAACTTAAAGATCGAAGCTGTAACCAAATAAATAAATGCATTAGTATGGTAGTTTAAATATCAAGGTTTAACAAACAAGATATGATGATCTTGTAAAGAATCTTGCATTTTTATAGATGAAGCTACACAGCCATAATTAAATTATAACATTAATTTATGGTTTACATGGATAATTTTACATTAGTAAAAATCATCATAATGCAACACTTTGACAGGACCATTCAGCTCACTAAGGAGATTTATTATTCACATGCCGCATTTTTGTGTACATTCTAATCTACTGATATCATTGTAGATGCAAGGAAGGTGACGTGCAAGCATCCTCAAGTGCCTATTTTATTGGGTGCGATAGCTGCATCTGAGCTTAAAAAGAAGTTCAACTTTCGGAACTTTGCAGTGCAAACCACATCCCATGTGACAAGGAACAACCAATCACAGGCGGCAGACATCTTTTCTTTCTTTTCGTCGAGTTGTACTGTTATTGTACTGTTCTCTTTTAATTGTTTTTGTTCAAATTATGCAATGTAAATCACTTTGTAAAAAGCACAATATAAATTGAGTTATTATTATTGTATTATTATTCTAAGTAAATAATTTTAGTGCAAGGCTTTTACCGAAGTCAAATAATTATTTAGTTTCTTTTCCTTACAATTGTTGGCTAGGGCCTGAATGAACCGGACAAGCTTGAACTGGCTGAAGGTACAGGACTGAGTCTGAGTCCCTGAGAAGTGGTGTTTCTATGTTCCGAGGGGGGAGGGAAACATGCCTGTTGTTTCTGACTTATTATCACAAATGAAATGTGTCCTTGGAAAGCACTCCTGTCCAGGGAAAACATTGTCCATGAGGAGTGGCCTCAATGGTTGACCTCATTCTAAATATAGCTTTTACCAATTTAACATCAAACTCTTTGTATAACACTGTCCTCTCTTTTTTTTCAGGACAAGGAAGTGCAAGCACTCTGCCCAAAAACCTGTTTTCCATTTATCTGTGCCATCCATGTTCAAGTTTCGGGAGTCTGCACATTTAAAAAAGAGCACTCACTACACGAACTAACACTATGTTTGCTTTCAATTGAGCTCCAACAAAGAGCTGCCCAGATGGCCCAATCAGAAAAAAGTCTGGCAGTTGCATCTGGAGCCAGCAGACCAGATGGAGAGCGGTGCAGATATGGGTTGAGTCAGAAGTAGAAGAAGAAGAAAAGGGGTAAAAAAAAGTGAAGGACAGATACATCATCTTTTGTAACATGGTTGTGTATCCCTTTTGCTATTGGTTGATGATGAGACTTGGCCAGATGGACGGTTAAGATAAGGTAAGGAGAGAGTATCATTGCTCCATTAGTAATGACATTGAAATCTGAGATGATCCCAGATCAATTTACGCAGATTCATTTCCATTTAAATGTATTCCCGGTGTTCTGTACCACCGACAGATGACAAATGTCATCACCCACACTGCTAAAAACAAGCTAGGATCTGTCACATTAACTCCAAAAGTAAACATTTGTATTATGACATTCACTTACAGTGAGTGAAGGTTGCAAAAGTGCGCTCATGGCAAAGTATTAAAACCAAGAGCTGTGGTGGAATGGAGAGTGGGAGGCTTGCTGAGGAATGTACTGCAGATTTTTCAACTAAAACGAGTCTGAACTTTCTGAACTGAACATGCTCAGCACTTTTGGGATTGAAATGTCAGTCCCTGTGTCTCCATAGTGCGGCAGCCAACAGTATTTAAAAACTCCCCGATCTGAATGATTAATTTAGATTTTTGTCCGCAGCAAATGGTTAAATGTACAGGACACTTTAACAATTTCTTTCAGGGGTGTTAATTTAGTGAAAGACAGTTAGGAAAGTAGACGGAACTAGTGAGAGTCAGTTTCCTGTATCTGTGTCACATGGGTTTCCCTAATGTCCCGCCCCTTTAGGAGACTAGATTAACTGGCCGTTACCTGTTAACTCCAACAGGAGAAGTGACTGTGGAAACAAGCTACATATCGCTCCAACATTCTAACACTAAATGGAATTTTTTTTAAACACACAAATCAAGAGAAAATGAACTGTGTCCAAGACCTCTGTCTTCCTCAGCAACACACGCTAGCAAACAACTAATTTGCATTCGTAAATGCCATCACTCATTTTCCTAATGGTAAACATAAGCATAACAGCTTTTAGCTGTGTAAATATCTAATGAGAGCAAAAGAAATAAAATAAATATATTACGCAAATATAACCCAGTTTGTTTTCATCTTACCAAACAATCTTCACACAATGCAGATGGGGAGAAGGCGGATACTACGGTGGCCCAGAGGTGTCAGGCCAAATACAAAAGCTACAACACAAATACAAAAGCCACAACACAAATACAAAAGCTACAACACAAATACAAAAGCCACAACACAAATACAAAAGCTACAACACAAATACAAAAGCCACAACACAAATACAAAAGCCGCAACACAAATACAAAAGCTGCAACACAAATACAAAAGCCACAACACAAATACAAAAGCTACAGCACAAATACAAAAGCCACAACACAAATACAAAAGCCACAACACAAATACAAAAGCTACAGCACAAATACAAAAGCCACAACACAAATACAAAAGCCGCAACACAAATACAAAAGCTACAGCACAAATACAAAAGCCAAAACGTAAGTGACCTTAAACACGGATAAACTCAACTTCCCAAAATGCATTGCGGCTCGTCTGACTGCTGAAAAGTTCTGGATAATGGCGGACGATTGCGGTGATTCTGGCGACAGTCAGCAACAAACCGCGTACACATGTAAGTATACTGTAACATGATTTTATGTTTCCAGCTGACTTTTAAATCGTATTGATAATGAACGTTACTTTATTGTTGTTGGAATTGTACGTTAACGAATCGAAGGTCCTGCTAGCCGGCTAGCCTACTGACGCTAATTTACCACAGAGGTTAGTGAGCTTAAGCGAAGCGGCAAATGTGCCGTTTTTACCGACGTTAACTAAAAAGATAGTGCTTATGTTAAAACGTGGTGATATATTAACTAACGGTGGTAAATAACACGGCGCATCGTTGTTCGTTAAAGGGAGGGATGCACACACCGAGCGCCTCATCCGGTGGAGGGAACGATAAGGAGAAGTTCACCGGCAGGCGGAATGCTGCTCTGAGACGCTTCACTTAAGAAAATGTGGTATTAAATGTTATAATTCTCATATGCAGGGCTTACTACTACTGTTGCATATTTAGCTACTCAATGATATAAGGTTGAACACCAGCGTATATAGATGGGAGATGTACTGCTCTCCTGAGATGTCTACATGAAACGTTCTGTTAAACAGCAAGAAATCATCAATGAACTGTAACACTTTTCTACGTGCTGTTCTTCATATAGGATGTTTATTGGAGAACATTAGATGGAGGGAAGGTGGAGCTGGATGAGCTAAGAAGAAGTGGGAGACCCTCAAGCAGAAATACAAGGTGAGTTGTAATCAGTTTAAAGTATTGAACTCTACATGCTTGATGTGAAGCATAAAAGAAACCAGATGAAGTTGTCTTTCTTATAAATAACCAGGCAAAGTCAGTGCTGGGTAATATCTACAATGTGTTAAAACATCAGAGTCCATTAAGTTGATCCCATGTGGAACAGTATTACAGTACATATTATAATATATGACTAGTGGTGAATAGCTGAATCATGATTATGAGAAGTGTTTGTATGTATGTATATGTTGTTTATAGGAACTGAAGATGTCAGCACTGAGGGAGGAGAGGTCACTGCTGCACACTGGAAGTGTTTGTTGTCATGGATGAGGTGATGGAGCAAAGACCTGCTATTACCCCACTACACCCCATCTCCTCAGCCATGATGCCACCCACTGCAGCAGGGTCTCTCCTCCAGAGCAGGAGGGAAATAGACCTGCAGGCCTAAAACATGAGTCAACAATCATATATATATATTCAGATATTTATTATTTAGATTTGTACAGATCATCAGATATATCCCTAAAACATTTAACAGGAAACATTTGTCTGTAAGAACTTCTACCGTGTGGTATTACTTATAAACTGCACCACTGATAAACAAAAATAAAACCCCAACAATAATCATGTTCCTGCAACACAGGGATCTGGACATTTGGAGCAGACACTGCAGCTACGAGCCTCTGAGGATGTCCAAGGACTGCTGGAGAATCTGAGGATGTCCCAGGACTGCTGGAGACTCTGAGGATGTACCAGGACTGCTGAAGTGGCTTGTTGGCTTTGTTGCAGTCACCCCCATCAAATATCGACATGGAACCCATCTGTTTTTTTTTTTCTTCAAGTTTTATTGATCGCATGTTTTGTAAAAAAACGCATTCTTTACATACAGTGAAATTAAAAGGGGTAAAGCAATCTGTCTGTCACTGCAAAAAAAACTAAGACTTTTATAAATAGTAATGTATTTAAAAAAAAAACAGGCATCTACCTAAGGTGATGCTAGAGAAATAGTTGATAAAAAAAGTATAGTATAAAAAATGACTTAAAAGTGCAGGTGTTTTTTTTTTTTTTGTGTGTGTTTTTTTTAAGTGCATAAAGTTGCAATTAAAGTCCATCATGGTTGAGAAGTCTGATGCCTGCAGGAAAAAGCTCTTCCTCAGTGTCTGTCCTGGCATTTATGCAGCGTTGGCGTCTGCCCGACTGCAGCAGGGTAAAGAGTCCAGCATTTGGGTGAGAGGCGTCAGGCCCGATTTTCCTGGCTCTCAGCCTCACCCTCTTGCTGTACATTTCCTCCAGCGTGGTGAGGGATGCCTTGATACCCTCTGCAATGCAGCTCGGTCCCGTGCAGTGCAGCTTCCATAGCAGGCTGAGGTACAACCTGTGAGGATGCTCTCAATGGCTGCGGAGTAGAAGGTCCTCAGGATGGAGGGGGAGACCTTAAACTTCCTCAGCCACCGGAGAAAGAATGTAAACTATATATAAGGTATGTTCTGTTAGTAAGCAGTAGACGAGGTTCTCTTTGGAACGCCTTGAAAGACGGAGGTCCTTCCTTAAATCCCCTCCCCCAGCGGGGGAACATGAGTATTGACCTGCAGTCCGGCCCTCTGGCACCAACCTGTAACAGAAAACACAAGATATTACATTTATTCTGAATGTTTTCCTGTTAATTTGTTGATGAACAGTACTTATTTCTTGTCATACACATATTGCAACCCGTATATATAACATGGATTATTTGTCTAATAAATTGTTCACTAATAGTGAATATTATAATAATATAATATCCCACCAAACTCATACATGATATGAAAACGGCTTATATTAACCAACATGTCTGTTGATTTTGTTTACGCATGCATATGCCTGTCTATTGATAATCAAATAATCAAAAAACTTATTTAAACCAGATAAGTGATATTACTTACTTCAGAGGGAAATCCAAATTCCATGTATGTGAATAATGTAGCTCCTCCGACGGCCGATTGCCTCCGTCGTCTCCGCGGTGAAGGTGCTGGTGTTCCGTGGTCAGAGGAATAATACAATCTATGAAAATGATCGATAAAAGCTGCTTAATAGTCGCGATATATGGCGAGGGAAAGCAGCTACTCGGGTAAGAGGAAGAAAGCGAAAGCGTGAGAGCGCGCATAAAAACGGTAGAAAACATTTGACAATAATACAAAAATATTTTGAAATATTGAATTAAGTGTAATACTAATTATGCTTTATATTTTGATAAGTAATGTCCATTAAACGGGAGCTAGAACTGAAATCGATTCAATTATGTGAGAGAAGATGAGGACGAGATGTCAATAAAGTTAAAAAAAAAAAATGTAGTATGAGATGTGTTTGAGGTCACTTCCATTGTGGCTTTTGTATTTGTGTTGCGACTTTTGTATTTGTGTTGTGGCTTTTGTATTTGTGTTGTGGCTTTTGTATTTGTGTTGCGACTTTTGTATTTGTGTTGCGACTTTTGTATTTGTGTTGTAGCTTTTGTATTTGTGTTGTGGCTTTTGTATTTGTGTTGTAGCTTTTGTATTTGTGTTGTGGCTTTTGTATTTGTGTTGTGGCTTTTGTATTTGTGTTGTAGCTTTTGTATTTGTGTTGTAGCTTTTGTATTTGTGTTGTGGCTTTTGTATTTGTGTTGTAGCTTTTGTATTTGTGTTGTGGCTTTTGTATTTGTGTTGTAGCTTTTGTATTTGTGTTGTGGCTTTTGTATTTGTGTTGTAGCTTTTGTATTTGTGTTGTGGCTTTTGTATTTGTGTTGCGGCTTTTGTATTTGTGTTGCGGCTTTTGTATTTCGCCTGACACCTCTGGGCCACCGTAGGATACGCCATGATGGCATGCACTTAGGAGGCCGGGAGCGTATACCATTTCAAACCAATGTATGTAGTTGTAATGCCTCATCTTTGTTATAGAGCATCTTTGTCTTTCTGGAGAGCGCTGTGTCTTTCTGGTGCACTGGCTGACGGGCGGGGCGCAGCTATATAGTAATCTGGTTCCACCTGGCGCACCCTCTCCTTTTGCTGTTCCACTCGTCCTCTGTGGTGGCTGTGGCCTGGCGTGGCGGAGTGGATGTTGGCATGGAGTGGTTCCCACTGGAGAGGCACGTTATCTCCTGGAGCGCACGGAGTGGCTCTGCTGGCGTTGGAGTGTCTTTGGCGTGTCCGCTGCAGACGCACGCTATCTCCTGCATGGCACGGTGTGGCTCTGCTGGCGTTGGAGCGTCTTTGGCGTGTCTGCCGCAGATGCACGTTATCCCCTGGAGCGCACGGTGTGGCTCTGCTGACGTTGCAGCGTCTTTGGCGTGTCCGCCACAGACACACGCTATTTCCTGCAGCGCACAGGTAAGGTGCAGTAGAGCGCACCGCTGCTTCTTCTTCGCACTCGCATGCTGAAGGTGTAAAGGTGACACAGTTGTCTTCGCTGCAGTGTGGCAGACCGCTGGCCAGTCGGACAATCGGGCTGGATTGTCCGACTGGAAGCCCTTCTGGGTGTTTCGTAGTGACGTCTCCACGTGGTAAATCGGCGTTGTCCGCTTCTCGCTCTTCATTGTGTTGTTCCGCCTCCAACTGATTGCTATTCTGTGTGTTGCCTTAGAATATTCATTCTGGCTCTCCATAATGCTATGCCGGTGAGACCCAAACACACCGAAGCCATCATCTCCTGGACCCACTACTGTTTTGGCTCACTGAAGCTGTATTCTGGGGCTCCTTGGCTCTTTGGAGCCATGTCGGAGCGGTGATTTTCACATCGCGGAGCTGGCATCTGGGCTGCGTTGTCCCAGGAACTTTGTCAATTAATTCATATAATTCATATAATTTATTTATTTTGTTACAGTGAATGAGATTTATTTTTATTAATTTACGTAACTTTGTTTAGCAAACATTTACTTTATTTGGTTTGTCTGTTTGTTGTTTTGTTATTATTCAATTAACGCAAGTGGCTGTACTAGAAATGTGAGGCCTGTTTTATATTTTTCCCTTTTTCTTTGTGGACAGGTGCTGTGGGCCCCTGACGGCGACCCAATCTTTGGTGGTGGGCCTTTTTCTTCACGATCGTGTGTATGTGCGGTGCCACGGGTTTTTTTGTTGGTTACTCCTCCCTTGATTTGAGTTTGAGCCGCTGTGGCAGCCCCAGCCCTGTTCACCCTTCCATTTTGGCCCCAGTTAAGGTATCGCGTGAGTCAGCCAATGTCATGTGATGTATTGCATGGATTAATTGTTAAATAAAATTATCTTTATATTTTCTTAAAAATGCCTCTTGCCGGGCTGCACGGTGGTGTAGTGGGTAGCACTGTCGCCTCACAGCAAGAGGGTCGTGGGTTTGATTCCCGGATCCCGGGTTCCTTCTGTGTGGAGTTTGCATGTTCTCCCCGTGTAAGCGTGGGTTCTCTCCAGGTTCTCCAGCTTCCTCCCACAGTCCAAAGACATGCAGGATGGGGATAGGTTAATTGATTACTCTAAAATTGCCCGTGTGTGAATAGTTGTTTGTCTCTACGTGTCAGCCCTGCGATAGACTGGTGTCCTGTTGCCCAATGACAGCTGGGATCGGCTCCAGCCCCCCCACGACCCTGAATAAACAGGATAAGCGGTAGACAATGGATGGATGGACGTCTCTTGTCCATGGTATTTTCTGACCGTGCGACCCTGTAAAACTCTAGTAAAGGTATTTAACCCTCCTGTTATGTTACGGGTCAAATTGACCCGTTTTAAAGTTTGAAGATCTAGGAAAAATTGTTTAAAGTATTTTTTCAGTATGAAACTTCTTCTGCTTGCCTTAATTAGTGTAATCAACATATAATATGACAATGGTTAATCTCACATATTTGCAACCACCCCCTGCATGTTTATATCACATAGATACTGTTCGAGTCAATTTGACCCAGCAGTCAAACTGGAGGTAAAAGGGTGTCAGAAATGTCAGAGTATTTCTTTCTTTCCAACATTGAGACATATTTCACCCCAATCACACACACACACACACACACACACACACACACACACACACACACACACACACACACACACACACACACACACACACACACACACACAGGTGTGCTCCTCCCTGCTGAGCTGCAGAGGTAATCAAGAACAGGGCCCCTCAATCTTCCATGTTTGCCTTCACAGACACCACAGCCCTGGTGTCTTACTACCCCAAAAAGGGAAAAAATGTTGTGCTCATGAACACTCTGCACAAAAATGCTGAAATCAGCATAAGAGAAGACCAGAAACCAAGCATGATCCTTGATTACAATGCCACCAAAGGGGGGGTAGACAACTTACAAAGTAACAGGGTCCTACAGTACCAAACGAATGGCGCTGGCCATTGGTCATCTTTTATAACATGATAGATGTATCGGCCTACAATGCATTTGTCATCTGGACTGAGATCTTTCCTGACTGGAATGTGTCAGGAAGCTGTACAAGAGGTGCATTTTTCTTGAGGAGCTGGGGAAGGCGTTTGTGACACCGCACATCCAATGGAAGCAGCACCTGCCAAGGACCCCAGTCGCTGCAGCCATGGTGAGGGAGATCCAGGAGAGGACTGCACCAAGTACTATACTATACCGGTGCGTGAGGTGAGTCAGTGTGTGTGTGTGTTTGTGTGTGTGTGTGGGTGGGGGTGGGGGGGGGTGTGCATGTGCGTGTATAAGTGTATGAGAGTGTGTTGTGTGTGTCTTGGTATCAGCAAAAAGACACCATAGTAAAGTAATCATGGTCCTCTTGTTTCTAGGTTGTTGCTGAGGGAAAAAGAAAGAGGAAGAGCTGCCAGGTCTGCAGGCCATCTGACGATGTCAAGACAAGCATGACCTGTGCGAAATGTGCAAAATTCATTTGCACAAAGCACAGTGTGATGACATGTCACTCGTGTGCTGTGTAGATGAACAGACAGACACACACACACACACACACACACACACATGTTCATATTTGTTGTATTGTTGTATTGCGATTTTGTTCATTTCTGGTTCACAGTGCATGTATGTAAAACAAAATGTCAATGTTATATTTCAAAGTTATGTAAAACTATTGTGATTTATATGTTGGTCTTTCAAAAGTAATAAAGTAGTTACATGTATTTTTTTTATGAAAAACAAGTAAATTATCCTAATTGAACCATTTCCTGTTAGAGGTAAGGAACACCATTGCACTAAATATTGATAGAATAATTAGTAATGGAGTTAGTAATGAAGTATTCACACTGTTTGTTAGGATTTTTTTGGTTTCAGACATCCTTTGGATAAATAAACATGCACTGGGTCAAATTGACCCGGGAACACCATTGCTGTTCCTGACAAATGAACATAACAGGAGGGTTAACTATTTTCTTTAAATAAACTTACTATCTCCTGGGGCGAAACTCCCCAGGTGGCGTTGTCGGTGACACCCTTTTCTACCCTCCACTTGCCACAATCTGGCGTTGTCGGCAGAATGACCACAATTAAAGGGGCAGAGATGTTTTTTTTAGTGGGATTTATTATTTTTCTTTCTTTCTTTTTCATTGATGGTCAGTAATTATACAGTAGTAGAACCAAAACAGCATTCAGTCCAGTGTCCCATTTTTCATACTATCTTGGGTAGTTTGTTTTTCAGGCGACATGGACGAGGAGATACGGCAGCTTAAGGAGTTGGTGTTGCAGCTTAAGGCGGACAACGAGCGACTCCACCAGGAGCTTGCTGCTTCCCCAGGGGGCTCTGCTGGGGCTGCTTCAGCCTCTTCTGGTTCGGCTGGTCATGCCCCCGCTGCCAGGACAGCAGCTGCTGTAGCAGAACGGTTGATTGTGATCCCACAATACCGTAAGTGTCCCATGTTTAATGGTAAATCGGGTATAGGCATTGTTGAGTGGGTAGTAGAGGTTAAGGCATGTGCGCGTGCTCGGCACCTTCCTGCTGCAGAGCGAGCGTTGTTTATCTTTGACCATTTGGAGGGAGAGGCGAAGGAAGAGATCAAGTTTCTCTCGGGTGAGGAGCAGAGAGATCCAGCCCGGATTCTTGCCATCTTGAAGGAGCTGTATGGTTGTAGCCAGGTATATGTCACCCTACAGCAGGCTTTCTTTTCTCGGCACCAACAGGAAGGTGAGACTCTGCAGGAATTCTCGCTAGCTCTTATGGCTTTAATGGCACAGGTTGAGCAGCGGGCACCTGATGGAATGCCCAATGCGGACGTTCTTCTCAGGGATCAGTTCATAGAGCATGTCCTTGATAGCTCCCTCCGTCGGGAGCTCAAGCAGCTAGTTCGTCGCCAGCCCACCATCACCCTGTTGGTGCTGCATAGTGAAGCAATTAGATGGGAGAGGGAAGGTCTCCCAGGTGGCACTAGGGGTCATAGCTGTTCACTGCCAACATCTTATGGCCTCCAATATGGAGTACAGGGCCGTCTACATCAAGTCCCTCAAGTTGCTCCCCCAGAGCCAGGATTAGGAGCAGTGATGGATCTCTTGAACCGTCAGCAGGAGCAGCTGAATCAGCTTGCCCAGACGGTAGCTTCTTTGAAGGCCCCTCCCCCATTGGGTCCAGTGTCCCGTTCTGGCCCTGTAATTTGTAGGAGGTGCCAACAGCCTGGCCATTTTGCCCGCGAGTGTGACGGTGAGTGGGCTCCTCCCCGCCGGTGTGCTAACTCTGCCACTGGTTTCAACCCACATGCTGTCATGTCCTCTCGTTCTTCCCAGCAGTCGGGAAACTGAAGCCCGCTAAGCTGTCGAGCCACAGCTCAGTTGGGGAGTCCATAGGCTCACGGCCAGGTGCAGCAGATGAGTTGATTGCTCCTTGTCCGAACATTAATGTGTCCATTGGGGGAATTAGTGTTGAGTGCTTAGTGGATACTGGTTCCATGGTATCCACCATTATGGAAAGCCTCTTTTTGGCCCAGTTTGAACCCTGGGGCCATGGTTGCCTTGGTTCTTGTCAGTGGCTACAACTGCATGCGGCTAATGGCTTAGCCATCCCGTACATCGGTTATTTGGAGCTTGATGTGGAACTGTGTGGTAAGGTGGTGCCTGGCTGTGGGATCCTGGTTGTGAAAGACCCCCCTGGTGCTTCACTTCTTGT
Organism: Eutrigla gurnardus; assembly: GCF_963514095.1. NCBI lineage: Eukaryota > Metazoa > Chordata > Actinopteri > Perciformes > Triglidae > Eutrigla > Eutrigla gurnardus. The sequence goes on along the minus strand of NC_139915.1, from coordinate 22,715,046 downwards.
TCCTGGAATCCTGGGGATGAACGTAATCCGCAAATGTTACCAAGAGCTCTTTGGTGTGCTCGGGTCTTCCTTGTTTGAATCACCCTCTGTGTCAGGGGCGCCTGCCCCAGTCGTGGCTGCCCTTCAGAAGTGCCACCAGTCTTCAATCAAGGTCATTTCGAGCCTCATTGGTGCCGTGAGGGTCAGAGGCAAGCGGGTGGTGTGTATACATGGTGGAGTGATGAAGCTGGTCACTGGTACCTGTTCAGAACCGTTTGCTAGCCAGAGTGTTTTATTTGAGCCTCCTGAGTCAGGGTTGCCAGCTGGGTTGTTGGCTTTGCCGTGCCTGTTAAAGGTTGTTCGTGATACAGTGTGTGTTCCGGTCGTCAATGTCGGAGAAGGGGAGGTTCTCCTTTACCCCCGGACTAGTCTTGGTGTCTTGAATACTGCTCAGGTTGTCAGCTTGCCTGCAGGGGTGACGGAGTTTGGGTCAACTGTGGTCACGGTGTCGTCCCAGGCAGCCACCCCCTCAGTCTTCGACAGAATAGGGTCATTGGATCTATCTGCCCTAACTGAGCAGGAACAGACCAGTGTGAGGTCTTTGCTGGACAAGTTTGGCTCTGTCTTTGCAGCTAACGATGGGGATTTGGGTTGCACCAATCTCATGTCACACCATATACCTCTGCTCGATGGAGTCCCTGTATGGCAGAGGTATCGCTGCATCCCTCCCTCAGAGTACGAGGCAGTGAAGACACACATTAACCAGCTTTTTGAGTCACAAGTCATCCGTGAGAGTAGTAGTCCTTATGCGTCCCCCATTGTTTTGGTGAGGAAGAAGGACGGTGGCTTGCGGCTGTGTGTGGACTACAGACTCCTCAATATTAAGACCAGAAAGGATGCTTTCCCACTGCCTTGCATTGAGGAAAGCTTGGACGCCCTTTCAGGGGCCCGCTGGTTTTCTACCCTCAACCTGGCCAGCGGGTACAATCAGGTGCCAGTGGTTGACCATGATCGTCCCAAGACCGCCTTTTGCACCCCCTTTGGTCTTTTCGAGTTTAATCGGATGCCCTTCAGTCTCTGCAACGCCCCGAGCACCTTCCTGCGGCTGATGCAGCGAATGTTTGGCAATCAGCAGGGTCAGTCACTGCTGCTTTACCTTGACGACATCATAATTTTTTCGTCTTCCATGGAGCAACATCTGCAGCGGCTGGAAATGGTGCTCGGTCGACACCAGAGAGAAGGTCTTAAAGCCAAAGCGGAGAAGTGTGCATTGTTCCAGCAGCAGGTGTTGTACTTGGGACATGTCATTTCGACCCAGGGAGTTTCTTCTGATCCCAAGAAAATTGAGGCTGTGGCTGGTTGGCAGCGCCCCGTCACATCTCAGAGCTGCGCGAAGCCCTTGCATCAGTTGGTGGCTGATCTCGCTGGTACCAAATCAAGGAAGGGGTCGGGTCAGGCACTGGGGGCAGCATGGACGCCTCAGTGCGAGGGGAGCTTTAGTGCTCTGAAGTCCAAGCTGGTCTCCGCCCCAGTGCTGGCCTACGCGGACTTTTCACGCCCCTTTATCCTTGAGACCGATGCCAGCTATAGTGGGCTTGGAGCTGTGCTTTCACAGGCAACAGTGGTGTGAGACCAGTGGCTTACGCCATCAGGGGCCTCCGGCCTACTGAGCGCAATATGTCCAACTACAGCTCTATGAAGATGGAATTTCTTGCGCTCAAGTGGGCTGTGACGGAAAAGTTCCAGGAGTATTTGTTGGGGCACAAATGCGTGGTGTACACGGACAATAACCCGTTGAGTCATCCTTATTCTGCTAAGCTTGGCACTGTAGAGCATAGGTGGGCTGCTGAGCTTGCTGTCTTCGATCTAGACATTAAATATCGTTCTGGGCGCAGAAACAGGAATGCTGACGCACTGTCACGTCAGTGCCTGTCCTTGATTTTACGCCTCCACCTTTGCCCAGAACTTTTGTTCCGAGCAGCATTCAGCAAAATCTACATCCGGGTCCTGTTGTGTCTGCCATTCAGTCTTTGGTCTCCATTCTTCCATCCCACTCTGCATCTGACTATCGTGGCATGCAGGAGGATGACCCTCTGCTTAAGGAGGTGTTGGTTTTTTGGCATTGTGGGTCCCTTCCCACCTCAGCTGAGAGGCGGCAGCTTGCCCTGCCGGCAATTGCATTTTTGCGCCAATGGGACCGCCTGGTTGAAGAAGATGGCGTGCTTTTCTGCTGGGTCTTTCGTTCTGATGGTGGGGAAGAATTCCTTCAACTGGTCTTGCCTGCTGTGCTCAAGCAGGAAACACTACATCAGCTCCATCAGGAGCATGGCCACCAGGGGCATAGAGAGGACCATTGAGTTGGTCCGGCAACGTGGCTACTGGCCAGGGATGTCAGCAGATATTAAGAACTGGGTCCAGCAGTGTGAGCACTGCCAAGTAGTGAGGGATTCAGGACAGGTTCCACATAGTCATATGGGCCACCTGCTTGCATCCCGGCCGAATGAGATATTGGCCCTTGATTTCACGTTGCTTGAACCCTCTCGTAATGGCCTTGAAAATGTCTTGGTTTTGACTGATGTATTCAGTAAATTTACAGTGGCTGTCCCTACTCGGGACCAACGGGCCTCAACAGCGGCCCAGGTTTTGGTCTCTGAATGGTTCTATAAGTTTGGTCTTCCAAGTCGCCTGCACTCGGACCAGGGCAGGAGTTTTGAGAGCTCAATGATCCACCAGCTCTGCGTTTTGTACGGTGTTGCCAAGTCCCATATTACCCCCTACCATCCAGCGGGTAATGGGCAATGCGAAAGGTTTAACCGAACCCTCCATAACCTTTTGTGTACCTTGCCAGCCTCCTGGAAACAGGACTGGGCTTCTTGTCTGCCACAGGTGCTCTTTTGCTATAACACAACACCACATCAGAGCACCGGTGAGTCACTGTTTTACTTGATGTTTGGGCAGGAGCCTCGTCTTCCTGTGGACTTCCTCCTTGGTCGTATTCAGGATCTAGCACCTGGTGAGGTACAGGACTGGGTTGCTGAACATCGAGCCAGACTTCGAGTTGCTTTTGAGGGTGCAGCTGGCAGACGTAAAGAGAGACATGATCAACGTGTCCGGGATGCACCTCTGCCTGTGGGTCAGTTGGTGTACTTGAGGGACCATGGTGTGAGGGGCCGACATAAGATCCAAGACCTCTGGAGCTCCGTGGTCCACCAAGTTGTGAGAGCTCCTCCTGGTGAGGGAGCAGTTTACACAGTGGCCCCTGTGGATGACCTGGACAGGACTCGTAATGTGCACCGAGACACAGTGAAGGCTTTGGTCCAGCCTGAGGCTGTAGCTTTTCCGGCCCTGATGCCATGTTCACCATTTTTGCCTCCTCTGGTAGCCTCTGTTGATGACTCCCCCAGCAGTGACCTTTGGTTTCTAGTATCTGAAACCCCTGTGCCACCAGTTGCTGTGCCCAGCTCAGCAACACCCTTGGATCATGGGGTCTCATCACAGCCAGCTCCCTCTCTGTCCCCAGCTGACCAGCCTAGTACCAGTCAGCTGTCTCTGCGTCGGACCACTCATCCTACTGCTGGCAGTCATCCAAATGTCCACCCTCTTCCCCAGTCAGCTGGCCCTCAGGGCCATGCTGCCAACCGACCCCCGGTCCCCGTCTCTAATTCCCAAATGGCTGTTTTTAGACCTTGGTGTTAGTGGATGCGGTTTCTGTCCATCGTTGGGTCGACGATGCAAAAGGCAGGGGTAGATGAATGGTGAATGGTTCTCATTTATATAGCGCTTTTATCCAAAGTGCTTTACAGTAATGACTGACATTCACCCATTCATACACACATTCAACCATGCAGCTCGTCAGGAGCAATTAGGGTGAGGTGTCTTGCTCAGGGACACCAGGCACTCAGCTAGGAGGAGCTGGGGATTGAACTGGCAATCTTGCGGTTGCCAGCCAACCCGCTCTACCTCCTGAGCTAAAGCCCCCCCCCTAGATGTGACCGGAGCATGCTCACTCCTTCCATCCTTCCTTCGCAGGGCACTGTGTCTTTCTGGTGCACTGGCTGAGGGGCGGGGCGCAGCTATATAGTAATCTGGTTCCACCTGGCACGCCCTCTCCTTTTACTGTTCCGCTCGTCCTCTGTGGTGGCTGTGGCCTGGCGTGGCCGAGTGGATGTCGGCGTGGAGTGGTTCTGCTGGAGACGCACGTTATCTCCTGGAGCGCACGGTGTGGCTCTGCTGGCGTTAGAGCGTCTTTGGTGTGTCCGCCGCAGACGCACGCTATCTCCTGCATCACACGGTGTGGCTCTGCTGGCGTTGGAGCGTCTTTGGCGTGTCCGCCACAGACACACGCTATCTCCTGCAGCGCACAGGTAAGGCACAGTAAAGCGCACCGCTGCTTCTTCTTCGCACTCGCATGCTGAAGGTGTAAAGGTGACACAGTTGAGAAGGGAAGCCCTTCTGGGTGTTTCGTAGTGACGTCTCCACGTGGTTAGTTGGCATTGTCCGCTTCTCACTCTTCATTCTGTTGTTCCGCCTCCAACTGATTGCTCTTCTGTGTGTTGCCTTAGAATATTAATTCTGGCTCTCCATGATGCTATGCCGGTGAGACCCAAACACACCGAAGCATCACCTCCTGGACCCACTGCTGTTTTGGCTCACTGAAGCTGTATTCTGGGGCTCCTCGGCTCTTTGGAGCCATGTCGGAGCAGTGATTTTCACATCGCGGAGCTGGCATCGGGGCTGCGTTGTCCCAGGAATTTCGTTAATTAATTCATATCATTTATATAATTTTGTTACTGTGAATGGGATTTCTTTGTATTAATTTACTTAACTTTGTTTAGCAAACATTTACTTTATTTGGTTTGTCTGTTTGTTGTTTTATTATTCAATTAACGCAAGTGGTTGTACTAGAACTGTGAGGCCTGTTTTATATTTTCCCTTTTTCTTTGTGGACAGGTGCTGTGGGCCCCTGTTTTTCTGTACGAAAACAACGATTGCGATTAGAGGCCTGCCCCTACTCGGCCTCTGATTGGCTCAGACCGTGGTGATTCATCTCTGTATGCTGTGGGTAAAAAAATATTTTGCTACACACATAAACAGACCAGCTAGATGTTAGGAGCAACGGGGCGACCAAGGAACAAATTTAGTCGCACTTTCACTGATTTTTGGTCGCATGTGCGCCCAAAATGGCCACACTCTGGAGCCCTGACATGTATGGTGAAGTGATCCATTCTCTGTTTGATCATGTGACAAGACATTATGAGGTTGTGGGAACATGTGAGCTTCATAACTAGTAATTAGCAGGCTACCTGAATACATTAACATCCTCATTAGCACTATGATTATTTACAACAATCAAACTAACACGTCACAACGCCTAAAGAGAAGACAGGAGAAGTTGACACATTAGATGCAAGTTCAAACTCCCCAAATCCCTTAAAGTTTTAACCGGGTGACGTTGTTTACACTCTACGTTGTGCTTGTCTGTGAAACGCGTGGATCTGTCCCACTTGCTCTCCACTACACAGAGTAAACAAAATACACTTTTGTTTCTCTCCCCGCTGCGCTCCAGCGCGGCTAAACGCGGCTCGAGCCCACACGGGCGCGAGCCTGCTGCAGCCACCGCTCCTGCTGACAGCAGACCGGGGGAGTTGGTTAAGTTTAGTCCAAAGACCAGGTAGAGGCTAGACAGGCTGAAGATTAGACAGCCTTCGTAAATAAGAATGTGTTCTCAAATGCTTACCTTAAATTTGAGATGAAAAAAAGCATTTGTCACATTTGCATTAACTGATCATAATTCTGTCTGCCTGTCTGTCGGTCCGTCTGTCTGTCTGTCTGTCTGTCTGTCTGTCTGTCTGTCCTTTTTATGTACTTTCAGTGAGTTGAACCCTCTGGAGACAGGATCCAGCCAGGCCTCCAAAAGGTCAATACAGTATATGAGTGTCAAAAGTTATTAAAAATCCAGTCAACAACATTATGTGATTGTGTATTTGTATAATTGCACAGTTTAAAACACTATTTATTTTACTTTTTATTCATAAATAAGTGCTATAAAATAAATATAAGTAAAAGTAAAAATAAAAATAAGTGCTGGCATGGTTTTGTAACCTCACTAGTTTCATAACCCTGGTTACGGCCCAGAGTCTTAGTATGAATATATTTGACAGCTTCTGTATAACTGTCTAAATAACTGTACATAAAAATGATATCAGGCCTCTTCTAAAAAGATATGGGAAGGAGACTTTGCAACACTTTTGTTTCATTAATATGCTAAAGGTTTACATATTGACTCTGGTCAAGACTTGACCATGAACAAGACATGAATACTCAAATTCAAAGCAGTCGATAATCACCCTAATATCATAAACTCAAATATCATAACATTTAAATGAACTGAACTGTACAAGGATTGTTGTGGACAGATAAAGTCTATGCACACGGTTTCCCATCCACATTTTTTCCGCAACTAAGGTAAAAGCATAGAAAAAAATAGTAGAACTGACATTTCCATTTAAATCAAAGTAGCAGGACGGTCAGAGCAGCGGCCATTTTTAAACCAGGAGAAGACAACAGGTAAGCCATATAGTCATATTGCAATATTGATATTACGTTGATCTATTGTCCAGCCCTATGTGTAACACAACAGTGTCTGCATCGTGTGTGTGTGTGTGTGTGTGTGTGTGTGTGTGTGTGTGTGTGTGTGTGTGTGTGTGTGTGTGTGTGTGTGTGTGTGTGTGTGTGTGTGTGTGTGCGCGCATGTAGTCCACCATGCTCAGGTGGTCTTTAATAATCTTAACATCGGTTAACACAACCCACAAAACACAAAATGAAACTCAGCATTATAGAACTTATAGAAAACACATTTCATACCCAGAGAGAGAGACAGAGGCATGTGAAGTGAACCCCCCAGTGTGAGCAAACAATGCATCCTCATTCTTCCTCTAGGGATCTCTCCATGATAACTGGTATTTTCTTTACCCCAGCCTAAAAAGGTCAGGGCCCGACTCTGTGTTTTACACGCCCACAGTGATACTTCCTGGAGCGTGGTGCAACACCAGCTAGCCCACAAGCTAATTAATCCAACCTGCCTTTACAACCACCCGTCAAACACTTCATAAGCTCCGGTCAGTAGCTGCGGTAAAGGGTCAGTGCTTCTCAAACAGTCAGTGTGGCGAAGCGTGAACAGGCCGTGGTGGAAGCAATTCCAAGCAAAGGCGGAGGCGTCTGTCGTGAGAGGGTTTGTTCACACAGTCTCGTACACAAGCTCCTGTTGTTGCAAAGGAGACTTTGGGCGTGTTTCGCAGAGAATATCTTTTATGTAGTAGGCCTACAACTTTTTTATTCCCTTTTACATGTATTCTTCTACAAAACTTATTTGAGACATAAACTGGCATTTAAATTGTTAATTGTTTTGTCTTCACTTACTTTTAATTGCAAATTGCCAAGGAGCTGACTCATATTGGACACGGCCTGGTCAAAACTATTTAATAGATTAGCGCTCTCATTTCTACGGGCTTAGTGGATGCACCCTTAGATGCTCAGTCACGGATCATCCATATCCATCTCGATCACACGCTGCATCTTGGCTCATACTCAGTATAGCAGAGGGGAATCAATTAAACACTTAGAATTCATTGATTTGGTCTTATATGTGGTGAAAAGGCCGTGCTTGATGAAATACAGTATGTGCAGCTTTGTGCATCTTAGAAGCAGTTAAAATCGTCATGAATGTAACGTTCTTTCAAGCCAGCATCTGGTCGAAAGCGCTCCTGCATTAAATAACACATGGGGCTAATAAATTAAGGTGAAATATCTTCCCCAGGTGTGCTTGGCTTAAAGAGCTATTGAGGCTATCTGCTAGCTCAGTAGATGCCCCATGCTGAGGATGGACTACCCTGCTAAATAAGATAGCGGATTACTGCAGGTGGTGCCTCTCTGTGTCTTGCTTTTTGTGGCCTTATTGATTGTTGTCTCATTTCGCACTTGCAAGAGCTCCATCAGGCAATTTAGTACTTGCTTGGAAAAGAAAAAATTCCTCTCCCGAGCTACAGTGGATTTGCTACATGCTACATTCTTTCAATTCTGAATAAGAGCCCTCAAATGGTTTCCTCTATGATTTTCCTTGATTTACAAAAAAAGTCACAAATTCATGTGTTTAAAAGTAGTTTTTTCTTATGATGAGTATCATTTTTAGTATTATTATTAGCCTTTATTGGATAGTAGCCAAAGTTGGACGAGAAAGGGAGGGAGAGATGGGACGACATGCAGAGGAGGGCCGCTGCAGTAAGAACTCCAAGCATTTTTAAAGTTTGTTCAAAATGTTTTCAGCTGTCAGATAAATCTTCCAAAAAATAGAGCTGTAAATTGTAAGTGTCATTTGAAACATGGCAGGGGCTACAAAATCTCAAATTAAATGACATTTAATTAACCCATGAAGGACCTTTGTAGATATTCAGTTTTGGTATTTTACAGATCATCTTGCCATTGCTTTGCTACAAATGTCCAAATGTTTGTCTTGGGGTTTTCTTTCCTGCAAATAATCTTGAACAGTTTTTTTTCTTCAGCTAATACTGTTGCCTAGTCGCCGAAACCTCTTAGGCCTGCTTTATTCTGCTCCGAGTGGTAAATCCAGTAATGACAAGGCGCACACATGCACGCTGACAGGGCATTATGCAGCCCGGGGTACCTGGCCTTCTATGTGAAACCATTATGCAGGATTTCTACCTCCTGCTGAATGCAGGTGGGATGTGGGACCTACTTATTACAGCCCAGATGTGCCTGTAATCCATCACTGTCTCCACTGCCCCCATCGCACCCTGGAGGATGTCTGGAGCACGGCCCACAAGTGTGTGTGTGTGTGTGTGTGTGTCTGTGTGTGACTGTGTATGGGTGTGCACGCATGTGTATGTCCCTCTGTCTATCTCTTTTTCTTTTTTTCTAGATCTAAACACAAAGTGTTTTATGCACATGTATAAACGTACTGCTTGTGCATCTGTGTATGTTTCTTCATTTTTTTTTGTACTGTGCACATCAATGATAACCATCTTCAGTCCACCTATTTTTGCCAGGGGGAATTGTTTATGTGTGAGTCGTGGATGTGGGTGAAGCACCGCTGCCTCGGCCGGCGCTGCTGTGGTACAGATGGTGCCATAGTGGTGCCCCACTCATTATTCCTGCTGTTCATTATATACTCATTATTTGTGTCACTCTTCCCTCCCACGCAACAAAATTAATGATCTGTTATGGTTCACGTGTTTGGCTTTTTGTTGCCAAAACAAGTGATTTCTCTGTACTGCTATGAGTGCTGAACAAACACATCCGTGGATGAATCCCACTTCTCCCACAGAGATACATTTAGTACATGAATAGGTCTAATACCTTCCTGTCTTATTGATTTAGTTTGTGAAACCCATAATCCTGTCTTCAAACTCTCATTCAGCTCAAGTGTTGCTGAAGCACAAAAGGCAATTAGAGCATCAATAAGGACTGTTTTTATAAGCTGTCCCTTCACCAAAAGCCCCTAGAGAGAGAGAGCAGGGCAGGTGCATGATGGTTGTTTGAGCGTCTGTGTGTCTAACAGCCACATGCGATCCCATTTACAGCGATCTCTGGCCCAGGCCAGCCACTGACTTGCCTCGCGTCTCGTGTCCCTCGGTGCTTTTGACAGAGCTGGAGGTGCTCAGACATCCGCAGAACCACATGAATGCTGAGCAGCTCAGCAGAGCTCGGAGAGGACAAACTATTTTCTCCCAACACAAAGCAATTAAGGCCTCAGTAGATTCCTTTGTCAACATAAAGCGTTGCTTTACATCGTTCTTAGTTCCACTAAACAAGGCTCTACGTGCTCCTATCGAAATCAATAGTCAGATGTAGCGATAGATTGCCAACCGCTGCTGCCTACGCTAATGAACAAGTTGTTGAGCTGAGGAGATGCAGAGATCAATTCCATCATGTTCCCTCTAAAGCTTTTAGTTCGCTGATATTACCGCGTTATCCTGGTTAGGCCGTGCGCTCCCCGTTTGATTAAGCCTCGGCGTAAAAGGTGTAGCTGTGCTCCGTCGATAGAGAATGATTTTTTTGTGGCGCTGCAACACCACATGTACACACGCTCGTCCTCCTCCCGCCCCCTCTGACCTGAGCTGTCTCAAGTGTTGCAATAATTGCCCAATCAATACACCCTATGTCAATTGCATCATGCCAAGAAAGCAGGAAGCAAAAACAAGCAACAGACACAATCTGCCCCCCCCTCTCGGGGGCTAATCTGACACCGAATCAATACAAACGATGACACCAGATGACAATGGACCGGGTGATATCATCTTTCATCTGGAGCCACCAAAGGAGCCTCGCTCTATGATGTGTGGCGGCTATAGTGGACTGCTGTTACTGATTCTGCCACCATTCTTCAATGTGTCTGGCTAAAGGGGGGAGGAAGAGAGGGAGAGATTGAGCTCTCCGAGGGATCTCTTGTTCATTCTTAAAGCGCTGCGAGCAGCACATTGGGTCTCCGGTGCGAAGGGTTAAGCCAAACAGTGCTGATGTCGGACAAAATCCCAGCATCTCCAAAATGATACTTTCTCGCAAAACATGAGGAATTCTTGATGCCACACAAGCGAAAATATGCTAATTGCAGTTATTATTAAAAACAAATTAATAGGGTCACTTTCATAATTATGAGTTATTTTATATGAAAGGGGGAAAAACACTTTTATAGATGATTTTATGTGTCATTCTATTTTTAACTGTGTATGAAAGAGAAACATGTGGTCAAATACAGATGTAGCAGCTTTAATGTCAACTATAATACACAATCTCATTGTGTTTTGCTGGTAGTGTATCACTTGCACACTTGCCAATTATAGGGAAAGAGAGGGAGGTGGGAGAAACCATCTTCAACACCGCAGGTGTTCCAGAGTTAATCTTAATTTCTGTTCATCTTATTGCCTGACAGTTCCTGAAATTGTGGCACCTCTTTTGACAAAAACATGTGAATTTATTGATGTAATTTCAGAAATTTTAGTCATTGGGATATTGTCTGATTTAATAAATAATAATAAAAAGAAAATCTGGTAAATAAAAATTATAAAAATGTAAATTTTGTTTGCTAAAATTGTAATTAAATCTTTATTCACAGTGGTTTTTCATCAATCAAATCCCACCTGAGGGCCTCTTCTAACGAATTCTAAAAATAGCCTCAACCTGATGATGCATTTAATAATACAGTAATATCCATGAAGGTTAAATAATTAACATGAGAGCTGATGAAGAAGATCATTCTCACTGGAGCACATCCTTTAGATTATTGATTTCTGCAGACATCGTTCGTTTATAACACTGTGGTACAAAAACAATTCACATCTTTGGCTGTATTATATTGTGTAAACACATTTAAAGGCGATTACAGCACACCAATATTTTGGGTGTACCAATTGTTGCTTCTTGGCTATAAAAATATGCTCTATGGATAGCAGCCTTTTGATCGTTATGGTAATATATGCAAGTCAAGACAATGGCAATCCTAATCCCAGGCTATATCAATGAAGTTATGCAGTCAATCAATGATATTCTCAGTTCCTTGTCATAAAAGCTGCATCCCATTTGCTTGTTAACTCACACACTGTTGGCTGTCTGGATTCCGCTTGAGGCAAGCAGCTACAATGCTGGTTAAAGATTATGCTAAATTATTTATGTGGCGAACATCTAGGGAGGAGTATCGGTAGAAACAGAAAGCACCAGGGCATATGTTTTCCATCCTGGCTGAACAGAGCTGGACTCTATTTTCACATGTCACAGAGTTTAAAGACATAAACTTATATAATGACCCTTTACACTGACCACCAAAGACATCCATTAGCTGGAATGGACTCAATTTTAATAACTGTCAGTATAAATAGACATTTGTGAGACTGGTGTATAATTCATCTGTAGGTAAAGGTAACCAGGCAGCAACTGTGAGATGTAGTTAAAAAGCTTGCAGGTAGGGTTTTTCTTGCAGCACTAATCTTGTTGACAGTTGTTGCTTGGGTTTGTGAACTCCTTCCTGTGAATTACATGTCAGCCAGCATCGCAAATGGCTGGTATTCTAAGGCCGAGAACTACGTTTTATGATTTAAAGTGACTTAAGACAGACGGTCAAAATTAGTTATACAGTATGTGTGAGTGAATAACAGACAGTTTCCGTGAGCATTCTGTCATCCGATCCACACGGACGCCGTCTTCCATAAACGTCTCTGTCCCTTCTGTAAATTGCTCAATAACATGCCTTCACCAGACTGACCGACAGCAGACATTTACTGAAGCAAAACAGTTTTCAGAATTTTTTCCATGGGAAGAAAATAACAGTGTTTGTGGGCCTATGCATGAATTCATTGATTGTGTTTCTGTGTCCACCATAGCTGGTGAGGAAGACTGTCTTTAGCGAGCTCACAGATTCCTTAATACGGTATATTATCTGCAGAGTAGATGGATGAAATCATGTGAATTTTGGAACATCTTTTGATACTTTTTCACTTTTGCTGAAAGTGCTGCTTCCCTCGCTGTATGTGTTTGTGTATAAGAGAGAGACAGTGACAGAGAGAGGGGAGTAGAAGGTGGACTATTTCACTCAATGTTCCTGTACCTTATTAATAACAATATTGTGAATGTTAATGGTGTGAAGCTCCAAAGCTGTGAACTGTTTGGTACAGGACTAGATATGGGTTCTTCTGTTATCGTCTTGATGTTGGCAAAAGCATCGGCTCTCACAAATTGTACCACAGTAGATCACATAGTGAAGAAGGAATCCCTCGCCCACCTTAATCCTCGCCATCTTGCGCGATCAGCACAGAGACTGCAGCAGATCAGAGGAATGAGGGGAAACCACTGAGAAAGGAAAACATGCAGAGAGGAACAAGGAGAAAAGAACGAGAGACAGCCACTTTCCCTTTCATAATTTTTACCTTCTCAACAGCTGACGCCTCATTTAGCTAACACGTTACCTCCGTGCACACACACTTTGAATGCAAATCCAGGTCTGGATGACAAAGAGAATCAGATCAGTGACTGTGCTTTGACTTCTCACAGCCTTTAGAGTGAGAAAGAAAGAATAGGAGGGGGGATATGGCGAGGTGGAGCAGCCTTGATTATTCTTGAATGAGTTGAATGGATAATGTGCACAGAGAAAGATTCAATTTGTCATACACGCGTTGGTCGGCTGACTGGCTGCTTGAGGGATTGATTGACTGACTTGCCGGCTGGTTGGTTTGCTTTTAGCATTTGAGTGAGTTATAATATCTAAAGTTTGACGGATATTCTTGCAGCGAAGCTCCAAACATTACAAAGGTGTTGAATAGCACAGCTTCATCTTTGCTCTCTGCTAATGAAAGCATGGAACCAAGAGATACACTGTGTGTATTCAGCTGTCTTGTGTTTCATATGCAAGAGGTATCTCATCCAGCTGCTTTATGCAGACACATACACATCACATAAGTATTGATATGATCCTCCTATTAATTTGTATGACACACTTCTGCTGTCAAACCTTCATCATCTTCGACCAGAGAAGAACTTGTACGTCTCTCAGCAAAGACAGATAATGATATTCATAACAATAAAGTGAGTGTGAATAGCTGCAGTGAAGCTTGGAGCAGTGATACAGAAGGTGTATGCTGCTTTACCAAACGGAAGCACCCACATGTGTATTGATTGGATGATGGAGCTGTAAGAGGAACATGGTGCTGTTAAAACAGCATTACAACAGCAGTGGTCATGTCTGTAATTATGTAAAGTCACAATTATTGAATGTGTTTAGTATAATCTAATGGGATTATAAAACCTTGTTTTTACCTTTTTGTATCACTGTAGGCTACACTGATCCTCTTTAGAATTAAGGCTACATTTCATCCTCTTTCCTTTTTATTTTATTACTTTATTTGGATTTTCCAACTGCATCTTGGCTCAATTGAGTCAACTTATTTTAGTGTTTTATTTTAGCTGTTTGGCTAGACTTCAAAAGAAGAAGTTCTTTATTATCATATGCACGACAATTACAGAGAAACAGTTGATCTCAGGAACACAAAAAAATTAGAACCCAAGCCCCAAATAACATACAATTTAAATTATTGGAATAAAAAATACATAGAGACCATACTGCGATGGGCTCACACTACCCTCAATGACAAAAATAAATTAATATTAAAACAACAATAATATAGACTTGTAGACTTTCCCCTATCAAATCTTTACTTAACATCTACTGTCTAGCTATGTATCTTATTTCCGTCCCTTGTCTTAATCTTCTTTAAACAGAATTTCATTGTAATTCCTATTGAGTCAGCCTGTCACACTGGGAGTTGATATATTGGTTAATAGGTCTTATAGCAGCAGACTTAATTAAAAAATGACATAAATGACACTGGACTGACAATAATGGCTCGTTTGACAAATATGTACTAAAAAATATGATCCCTAAGGTCTTCTCTTAGTGCAACTCTCGTGTCCTGATTGGGCGAACGAACTGGAGAGAACACCATGGGCCCTAGTTTCGTGGCGCAGCGCAGGGCGGCGCAGGGTGGCGGAGCCGGCGTAATGCAAGTTTCGACCCGCGCAGCCTTGCGCACCGTCAGTTTGGCAGTTTGGTGGATCGCCTGCGCCAAGATGGGTGTGGCGGCGCAGCAGGGGGAGGTGTCACAGATTCAGCTTGGCGTAGCGGAAGTTTCGCGGCAAAAAGCCTCGCCGAGACTGCGCTGAAAGCTCGCCAGCTCCAACCTGGGGTGCAGTCGAATAGTCTTTTTTGCTTAGAAAGGTTCCTAACTGAAGAAGTGACCCGGAAGTAAACAAGTGGCCGCCATGATAAGAGCTGTTCGAATTCTCTAAATGCATAGGAAAGGAGCTCCAATGCTTCCTTTCAGAGCTCCTTTAGCATAGGATGCAACGGACCTTCCTATGCGATAGGAAAGGAGATTACGCCAACCCACAATTCTTTGCGAGAGCAACATTTAAAGTGCCGCACACCTCGGCCGTTAATGAAAACAAACGATATGTGTATTTACATATTTAACAATGACTTTCATGCAGACATATAGTAATTGGAATAGCGATAATAAATGTGTGTGGACAGTGATAATAATTGAATGTTTTTTTTAATTTTATTTCAATCATGTTACAAATGTTTGACAAAAACTAAACTAAAACCACAAATGAAAAGTAAATAAAACAACGGTCAAACAGAAAGGAGGAGCTGCTGGAACTGAAGCCGGTCAGTGAACCAGCTGTTGATAAAACCAACATGTGGAGAAGTGGACGATGCGTTTTTTGTAGTCCATTATTGTAGTTTCTCCAGCGCAGACGCACGTCAATCGCCGGTGCCGATCATCAGCTGTCAATCATCAGCGGCCGCGTTATAATGACGTAGCTTAGTAAAAGTCCGGTCGGATTCTCTGAGCACCGCCCCGTCTTTTCCTAAATCCTTTTGAGTTCTCCTATCGCCTTTCCTTAACCCCGTGACGTTTTCCCCAGAGGTCAAGGAATAGGAGTTAGGAATAGAAGTTAGGACCTTATTTTTTGACTATTCGACTGCACCCCTGGTCTACTTTCGGCGCAAGGCGCAAGGCGTAAATAAAGTCCATTCATTCAATGCGAATCACAGCTGGCGGAGTGGAAGTTTGGCTGACGGCGCGCAGTGCGTACACGTCACCGAGACCTCACAGGCAGGTTTACACAGTTCCAGGCACATTTAAATGCAATAAATAATCACATCAAACACTATTTAATGCAACTAATTGAATCAACATGTGAATTTATATCTATATAGATTGTCCCGTCACATCTGACGTCAGATCAAAGGCGGATGGCACGCGTAACGGAAACTCAGCCTCTCGGACCAAAACATCTCCCTCTCTCTCTCCTGTTTTTTTATAATATAGGCATATGGCAAGCCGTTTTAACATTTAATAGCTAGACTGAATATGTATTGCAGATATCTGTAATTCAATTCTTCCTAGTCAAAAAGAACATTTCAGATATCCACAATGACATTCTTCCTATCCACAATTGTCATTTCAGATATCCACAATGGCATTCTTCCTAGGACAAATGACGTCACTTTTGCCATTCATGTGTATTGGGCTTTCAATTTCAGATATCCACAATTACATTCTAGATATCTAGAATGAACATTCTGGATATCTGCAATTGAATTCTTACTAGGAGAAACTCCCATTTCAGATATCTTCAATCCAATTGTTACTAGTCATAATTTTCATTTCAGATATCCAAAATGAGAAACTATTCCAGATATCCAGAATGTAATTTTGGATATCCAAAAATACATTGTGACTTGTAGAAATGTCGTTATGGATATCCACAATTCGTATTATGACTAGTAGAAATGTAATTTCAGATATCTACAATTAGAATTGTGACTAGGAACAATACAATTGCAGATATCCACAAATGTATTGTTGATATCTGTTGACAGGTAGACAGGACGCCATTTTAAAACATTTTAAATTATGACTAGTAACAATTGGATTGAAGATATCTGAAATGGGAGTTTTTCCTAGTAAGAATTAAATTGCAGATATCCAGAATGTTCATTCTAGATATCTAGAATGTAATTGTGGATATCTGAAATTGAAAGCCCAATACACATGAATGGCAAAAGTGACGTCATTTGTCCTAGGAAGAATGCCATTGTGGATATCTGAAATGACAATTGTGGATAGGAAGAATGTCATTGTGGATATCTGAAATGTTCTTTTTGACTAGGAAGAATTTAATTACAGATATCTGCAATACATATCCAGTTTAGCTATTAAATGGTAAAAAGGCCACTTATACTTTTTAAGGATTTTTAGATATCTTAAATTTAGTTTTGACTAGTACAATCAAAGTTGTAGATATCTTAAAATATCATTTTTACTAGTAAGAATGTATTGTGGATATTTTTAATTACCATTTCTCCCAGTCAAAATTACATTTTGACTGGGAGAAATTCTATTATGGATATCTAAAATATAATTACAGATAGTAGTGTGGTTCGATTAAATGTTAAAACGGCTTGCCATAATAGGCATTGTTATTATTAAGATACGCGCGCACAGCGCGTAATGAGCGTGGTGGGAGCAGCGGCGCTGCTTCTGTCATCGGGTTGTCAAGTGATGGAACTTGCACTGAACCTCCCCTAACGCATTAAAGGTGAGGAGAGGAGCTCATTTGATTGGTGAAGATCTGAATCGGCTGTATTAATCCCAGTCCACGCCTCGTCTCCTCCTCGTCTCCCACTCACGCCTTCTTCTCCTCCCTCTTTCCCACTTGCGCCGGTGGGAGTGACGGGAGGTGTGCCTGCGCGAGCCCTGCGCGAGCCCTGCGCGGTGCACGAAACTTGCAAAGTCCAGGCGGACACACCCTGTCGGCGCGGCGCAGGTGCGCTGAAAGCTGACTGCGCCTGGTCTACGAAACTAGGGCCCCATGTCTGAACATGAAGGAATCATTGTTTTGCGGAAAATCTTTAAAAATGTGATGCTATATTAGTTGTATCCTTTTGTCAACTTCAGGAAATATGTTGAACAGTCTGAAGTTGTTCAACGCAGCCCAATATAAAATTCAGAGCATAAATCTTGCCTCCACACAGCTCTCAACATAGAGACCCTTGAGCTGGTGGCTAGCAGCTGACGGTGCTAACAATCAATTATTGTCTATTCACCCTAGAGAGCTGAGTACTTCAAACATTGTGGGCCCTAGTTTCGTAGACCAGGCGCAGTCAGCTTTCAGCGCACCTGCGCCGCGCCGACGGGGTGTGTCCGCCTGGACTTTGCAAGTTTCGTGCACCGCGCAGGCCGGCGCAGGCTCGCGCAGGCACACCTCCCGACTCGCCCACCGGCGCAAGTGGGAAAGAGGGAGGAGAAGAAGGCGTGAGTGGGAGACGAGGAGGAGACGAGGCGTGGACTGGGATAAACACAGCCGATTCAGATCTTCACCAATCAAATGAGCTCCTCTCCTCTCCTTTAATGCGTTAGGGGAGGTTCAGTGCAAGTTCCGTCACTTGACAACCCGATGACAGAAGCAGCGCCGCCGCTGTGCGCGCGTATCATAATAATAACAATGCCGATATTATAAAAAACAGGAGAGAGAGAGGGAGATGTTTTGGTCCGAGAGGCTGAGTTTCCGTTACGCGTGCCATCCGCCTTTGATCTGACGTCAGATGTGACGGGACAATCTATATAGATATAAATTCACGTGTTGATTCAGTTAGTTGCATTAAATAGTGTTTGTTGTGATTATTTATTGCATGTAAATGTGCCTGGAACTGTGGAAACCTGCCTGTGAGGTCTCGGTGACGTGTGCGCACTGCGCGCCGTCAACCAAACTTCCGATCCGCCAGCTGTGATTCGCATTGAATGAATGGACTTTATTTACGCCTTACGCCTTGCGCCGAAAGTAGACCAGGTTGGAGCTGGCGAGCTTTCAGCGCAGTCTCGGCGAGGCTTTTTGCCACGAAACTTCCGCTACGCCAAGCTGAATCTGTGACGCCTCCCCCTGCTGCGCCGCCACACCCATCTTGGCGCAGGCGAGCCACCAAACTGCCAAACTGACGGTGCGCAAGGCTGCGCGGGTCGAAACTTGCACTGCGCCGGCTGCGCCACCCTGCTCCGGTCTACGAAACTAGGGCCCTGTATGTTAACATTTGTCCTAAAAAGTATTTTTTTTAATCGTAAAATTAGTCATTCACTGTTTTAATTTTTTTTGAGCCACACTGTAAGAAAGTCGGTTTAATCTTATGTCACGTGAGGCTTGTAATATCAAATAAAACAGCACAAAACCTTAGAAACCTGCATTGCTATTGACAGTCTGTTATGCTATGAGGGCTATTGCAAATCCACACAAATTAGGTTTCTTAATCATTGACTGCTTAATATCCATGCGTTACAATAACGTCTTGGACTTGGACGTCTTGGACTTGGACGTCTTGGACTATGTGCATACTGCAAACTTTTGCACAAGAATTTTGCAATAACACAAATAGTTTATAATATGCCTATAGTGTGTTTTTCATGTTATGGTCATTTTTCTATTTAGGTCGTTAACTGAAGTACTTGGCATTAAACTCCTTTCGGATTCTTTAGTTAGCTGGTCCACCTTAAAGATCAGCCCACCTTAATTGCGATAAAGCCAGAGTCGTAGGAGACTTATTGGTACAGTGTCTGTGTGTTCAAAACAATGCACATGACACCGTGGCTGCTGGCTCTCCTAAACGTGTGGACTGAGGGCAGTACACACATATACCGCAACTGGCAGCAAATGTTGGTGCATTGGGTTATTTTGCAGCTGGCCCTATAATTAACAAGGTTAACGAGGGTCGACTATCATACTGAAAGAAAAAAACATTTTAAAATTAGAAATCCCTATTTTCCTCCTCTTTTGTCTTCTGCTGCAGAAAACACTTTTCAAAGCTGTTTGATCAGTTTTTGCAAAGTCACCGACTGACATCAAGACAGATCACAGTGAACTCTGCTTCATTTAAACCTCTTTTAAGTTTGGGTGGGGAAGGAGACACATCTACATACACAATGTGTACGTCTTTTGCAAAAACGTCTGAACACACACAACCACACACACACACACACACACACGCACACACATGCACGACTTTTCCAGATGTATAACTGCATAAGTTTGCTGATGTACTAAGCTGATTTGAAACAATCAATTAGTCCTAACAATGACTGCTACGTTTTCAGGTGCTGTCGATCCATCTAAAATAATTTAATTGGGTCCGGGTAATGGATGTCCTAGGCTTGGCCGTGTCCTCCAGCTCCTCCTGGTATCCTGATGCGTTCCCAAGCCAGTCGTGGGTCGGTCCTCTTCCTGGTAAGATGTGCCCAGAATACCTCCACAGGGGACACATCCAGAAGGTGTCCGGGTCAGATGCCCGAATTAGATCCTTCCAATGTAAAATACCAGCTCCTCACACTGTCCCTGAGCCTGGACACACTGCACACACCTTAGTTCCCAGTGATCAGGAGCCTGATCCACTTGCAGAAACAACTCCCAACCCCAAAGGGGAAATCCACCATCTTGCAATGGCCTTGGTGCAGGGCATATTTCTTATGAAATCTAGGATTTACAATACTCAATAGCTCAATAAGTCACCTTATATCGAGCTGCAGTGATGGGAGAGTGTGGTAAACGGAGCTACATTAAAGCAATGCCTGTCAGGAATTAAAAGATTTTCAGGGGCATTAATATGCAGCTCATTATTAATAATTAAGGTCAACCAGCTCCTTGCTAGCAGCCTAATCCCCAAAATCTTGCTGATACAGGCTAAGATTCAATGTGATGGTGAATCCTACAGTAACACTGTGTTGCCAGCCAATTATGGGCCCATCCCATCCTCATAACAGGGCCCAGAGCGCCAAAATCTAATCTACAGTGTGATCTATGTTTTAACAAGCAAAACTTAAAATTTCTTAAGTAGTATACAACTGCAGTCTTTGCCTTAATTTAACCGACAGCAGACCAAGTCTAGTTTCTGGTATTTCCACATATTCTCCCTTGTGGAACGGGAAGCCAACCACATTGCACATCGAAATGGCTCTCAGGGAAAGCAAACACAACTCGCCGAAGCCACACACTCTTGTTAGACAAACACACACATGGCTGACAGTCGATACATTCACTCGTTCTGCTGTCTGTCTCTGTCAACACTCCGGGAGACTTAATCAAACTCAAACAGCGTTAAGCCCTTGTCAACCCCTTTCATCCGCAGACACGGAAGATGACATTAAATTCAAATGTATTAATTGTCCTGACTGCATGACCGAACTGGAGACAAAAAATACATCCTTCACTATTCTATTGTATAGGTGGAATAAAAGGAAGACTACAGGAGGATGAATGGAAGCAAAATGAAGAGTCTAAAACTGATAATACAGTAAATATCATATTCAGGGAGACAAGACGGTACAGAGAAAAGCCTCGTCTAAGAAATGCAAGGAGAGAGAGTCAGTGGGTTTAAGAAGCAGAGGATAAAAGAGGGGGAGGATTGAAGAAAGTGGGAGAAGGACGGGAGGGCGATTGCTGAAAAATAATGGCCACCCATGCGCTCCTCCAATATGAGGCACAAATGGATCTGCCTTTTATCCCAGCAATGCACACGCCATCTATAAAGCCCTGTCAAACCGAAGAGGGTACCTCACTTATGCAGCACACACACACACACACACACACACACACACACACATGCACACACACACGTGGGTGGCGAGCTCATTTATGCTGTTTATTACCATTATCACCAGACAAGAGGAAGCGAGCAGGAGCCAGGCTGCATCTCGCCCCTTGATGCCCATCATCGTCGTCTGAGTCTCAGGTGTTTATCGGGCTGTCACTAAGCAGGCGGCCCTGCAGGCGTCCCGACACCCCTTTCCTTCATCGTCCCCTCTCTTTTGTTCACTCTATCTGTTTCGCTCCTTTGTTGCTCCTGTCACTTTATGCATCTGTTTCTCTTCTCTGCTGTGTCATTTTCCTTTTTGCCTTCACATCTCTTCAAGGCTCCCCCTCCTCTCCTCTCCTTTCCTCGTACCCTCTTTCCTTTTCTTCATCTCACCGTTTGGTCACCATGATGACAATGGCCCCTCTCACTTTGCTCTAATGTTCGTTTACAGATGCGTCTATCTTTGTTGGCTTGCTCATTCTGCTTCGAAAGGGAAAAGCGTGCAGTTTACTCATTTAATGATCTCAGAAAGTGTTTTTATCCAGTGGTTTAATCACTCCCTGGTGCATTTTTATCACTCAGGTAAAAACATTGTGGGTCTAATTTAGCTGTTGCACTTATCAAAATTCAGCTACTGGGCCATTTTTGTGCCCATTATTTTGAAAGGCAATTACTGTGTGTGATAATTACGTTAATGGACAATTAAGAGCGACTAACTTTATCACGGTATAATTGGGGATCGACTGAGCTTTCTGCATTGGAAGCTATTAGAGGGAAGCTTATGCTTGAGGCGGTACTCTGTGACTTCACTTCATTTGAAATCCTGCTTCAAAGGGTTTGACTGTTTTAAATTACTGATATATCCACACACACATACACACACACACACACACACACACACACACAAGAGTGAAATAAAGAAAAAAGGTTTTATTTGTCTTTGTCTAGTTTAGGCTAAATAAAACTCTGCATCCACTATAGCTTATATAATAGTCGGAGCATTTATAATAATTGGTGCTTAAGATCATGAAATCAGACGTTATAGACTATAAAGCCCCATGCTTATCTGCGAAGAGCTGCCAAATCATTCATTGCAATTCAAACTTGAGCTTCCATTTAGATTGTGGTTTCAGCGTGTAAAGGCCTGTCAATGGGATCTTTCATTATACATCAGACAGAATACATGTTAGAATGCTTTTAGGGTAAAATCAGAATCCATTTACGCTGTGTGTGTTCTTAAGCTGGCCATCTTATCTGGAAAAATGAAAATCGAATGTTAATGCAGATATGACTGCACGCAGAACACACTGAGATAAGATCACATCTGGGGCACTGTGAGCGGATCTCATACAGATGTGAATAAATGCAATCTGTATCATGTCACTACATTATTGAGAAAAATGAAAATCCAACCAGCAGGTTGAAGGGTCATCTCACTCCACTGGCTCCCTTCACCACAATGAGGGTAGAACAGAAATAAAGAGAACGTATATTTATTAATATCGGGAACGCATAATTATTAATAGCGGGTGTGAATATAAAGGCATTATCTAGGTACGGATCACATGTTAATATCAGGTGGGAGGTATCTGGTGTTTGAAATGCAGCACCGTGTAGTAAGAAAGTCTGTTTTGGCTCTGAAATGCTAAATATACTGTGATAACAAAGTTTGGGAGTAATTCACACCGCAAATGGGGAAGGACAATTCTATATTTTGGCAGTTCCCTTACAAAACAAATAAATTATAAGCGTCCTTGGATTCCTTCAAAGGTGCTAAATAACAGTTATTATTATTATCATACCTAATGAACAACATAATATGTGTATATTACCAGATTGACAGGAACAAGTCTCTTCGGCCATGTCTTGCTGTATCCTTTTGCCTCTGATTCTTTTGCCCCCCCCTCCGTTGGCCTTTTACTGACTCTAATGACTCGCTTTCTCTTTAAATTCAAATCACCTTATGTTGAATCATCCCACTATAATCATGATACAATAAAAACATATAAAAAGGATTTCAGGTGAAGCAAAAACCATTCTGTCGCTCCTCCCTCTTCCTTTCTTTCACTCTCCATTCTCCCTCCTGTCCTTTTCCTATTTCTCCTCTTTCAATTTGTTTTCCCATCCTCATTGCAGCTCAAAAAGGTAGACGGTTGATCTCATTTTCATCCCTCCTTCCGTTTTACCCTTTCTACATCCTGCTCTCCTTCTCTCGTCCCCTAATCCTCTTCTCTTACGTCGCCATCTGTTCTCCCTCCTCATTTCATTCCTGGCTTCCGTCTCTGTGAGTCCCCGGCAGGGGGGAAAGAAGTGTTTGCTGTCAGTGTCTCTCCTTTGCATAGGCCTCCACTCTTTCCCTTCATACTCTCCTTCGCTCCCAGAGGTTTTTTCAGATTTGCGTCCCCCTGTCTCTATCATTCCCCTAACCGTCCTCTCTCTCCTCCCCCTTCCCCTCCGCTCTCCTTCCCTCTTCATTCCCCCGCGCTCCCGTGGGTGCAAGTGGTAGAGGATGACGGTTCACTTTGATTGCTGCATGGCTGCAGGCATTCCCGGGGCAGAGTAGCTCTGGAGCTTCAGTCTGCTGGATGTAGGGGTAAATAATCCCGGCTGGGGAGAGAGGAACAGAGAGACACTCTGGAGGGGGAGACGGAAGGAAGGGAGTGGATGTGTGTGTGCATGGGTGGGAATTTGGTGTGTGGGTTCGTGTGTGTGGTTGGGAGACGTGTTATAACCAATCTATTTATTTGGATGGACTTTTGGACACATTTTAATAGAACAAATGGAGATATATCGCACCACACTTATACACCTAATGAGTTCATTTAAAATGATATAATTCAATGAATGACATTATGTAAATGGAGGTCCTGACTTTCATTTAGTCTGACCGTAATGACAATGGTAGCCTAAAGCATGCATATGCGTGAGTCTTATTATATATGGCAGGCTTTAAACCTTTTGTACATTCACAGTATACACCGTATATATGGACTCAGAAAACGGTGCCATTGTTGGGCTGATTTAGATGCATGCCGTCACTGTTTAGGACCTACAAACAAATGTTTTATTCATCACCAATTCACAAGCAAAGTCATCTTAGCGCTAATCAAGTGACAAGAGAAGAAAAGACTTTGAGGTGACAATTTTTTTTCAGGTTTAATAGAATATATGCATAGGGTGTCTAATAGGAAGGTTTTCAACTTTTTCTTTAATGAGAAACAATGTTTAGAGTTTAGGAGCATAGACGGATTACCGCATTGGCAAAGTGGGCGTGTGCCCAGGGCCCCAGAGCCAATAGGGGCCCTTGGCCTTCAGAGTTGTTTTATTGTTTTTTTTTGGTACAATTTAAAAAATATATTGGAATGGCTGTGGTTTTGAAAATGTAGTATGATAATAAAATAATTTGAATGTTTTATAAATTATAAGTGTGATGACACAATGACGTACGTATGTACGTATGCTGGGGGTCAACCGTACATTGCATTTTCAAAATGGAGAAGCGGGAGCTCAGTGGATCAGCTAAAAGAAAACAAAGGAAAGAAAAAGAAGCCAAAGATGCTGCTTTGGTGCAGCAAATCCCATCCATCGCAACATTTTTCACCAGAAAAGTGGGGCAAGATGATGGTGCTACTCATAGCAGCGGTAGTAGCAGTACTACAACTACGACCTGCAGGATGCTAACACTGCTAGCGCAAGTTCACCAGAGACATTTGGTAGCGGTGGAGCGGCGCTGCATCCTACGGAAACCTTAGCGGACAGTGCTAGCAGTACCACGGCGGGCAGCAGTACCACGGCGGGCAGCAGCCGGGCGGCCGAGCCAGGTCAGCCTGAGCTAAGTCCCCTCACATCCCCAGCGGAGGTTGAGATGTTGGCGGGTGCCGTACAGCAGAGGGATGATGATGAAGACTCCTGGTGTGAAACTGTTACTGATCCTGCGCTGTGGGGAAATATATCCAGTGACAAAGTATGTTTTCCGGGAAAACACATCTTGTTAAAATAATTACCCGTTGGTATAGAACTGGAGGAAGGAGATCGGAGTCAGCTCAAGGTCCAAACAGGGATTTAATCTTGATCAAGAGGAGAATTCACAGAGCAACATGCTGGTCTGTTACTAAGTGTAGACTCAAAGTGTTGTGAGACGAACATGATATTTATCCATCTTCTTGTGGGTGTGTTTTCACTCAGTTCACAGGGATGGAAGTCGTAAACTCCGATGTTTATCTAAACCTTGCATGGGTCGCAAACCCCACCTGGGTCATAAACCACACCTATGTCGCAAAACACCCATGGGTTGCAAAACACACACAAATGGCCACAGGCCACAGGTCACAGGTCACAGGACACATTTACATTCACCAAACCTTCTCATGTGTAAGTCTTCAGTTCAGATATCTCTCATCAAGAAGTACAAAATTTCCATATCATATCCCTCCTGTTTATGCTGATTCTAAGCATAATCATAACATACATTTTGTGAAGTGTGAGAGCGAAAACCCTATCAGGCAGTTCAAAACATTCTTATTATCCATTATCCTTCTAGAAAGGGAAACTCTCTCACGGTCCCGCTGCCCCGGCAACCACCCGCAGGTACTCCATTTAACAAGGCACAGAAATTATATAAAAATAAGCATAAATTCAAAAGCATTTTGATTACATTGTTGCCCCCAAAAACAAAACATAAATGTCCTCGCCAAGCTAGTCAACCTATCGGGCTTGGCTACGGACCTATCCCTACCTAATTAAACTATCCCTTGCACGTAAAAAGAACAAAAACAATGGGGTCTCCTTCAATATGTACAAATGCTGTGAATATTTTTCTCCTAAGTGTATCTAGTTGGTCAATTCAGAAAACTACAACTTCAATTAGATTTTCTGTAGTCTCATCATAATCAGTAGAATAAACATAAAACAGCAATTATCTCTTAGTCCGTAGTGTCCTTATCTTCATCAAAGAGGTTACCATATAAATCATCATCTGTCAGATCAGAAGTAACATTTTCTTGTGCTGCATTCTCATAGTCCCCTCGGTGATCATCGGTGGTGGGGATCCTTTCGTACAGCATAGTTGTTTTAGTCACAGCGGTGTCAATGAGTCTCTGTAACAGTCCTCTCAAACAGGGGATACAACAACATCCACAAACGATTAGAATGGCAATCATTACGGTTACAGATAACATCATAGTTTTTATAGAACCTGCCCATTTTCCAAAAATGTCCTGGAGCCATCCTGTCAGAGAATCTTCAAAACCAGAGTTTTCAGCTAACTCTGCAGATAGGGAGGTTAATCCATTCAACGCCTTAGTGATGCTGCCATCAGGTGCTGTATTGTTAGGAATAAACGTACAACACATATCTCCAAACATTTTACATACTCCTCCTTTTTCAGCCAACAACATATCTAATGCCATCCTATTCTGCCATGCCATTAAACTAGTCTTATCTAACTGTTGATGTATACCCCCAATTGCTTCCTTAGTGTAATTTAAAAATCTTTGTTGGTTATAATAGACGTAATTTATCCAATCCACATTTTTATTAACGGTTACCCACCAAGCCAGGAGTGATTTAAACCCTGCAGCAACCTGATTTCTGGCTTTAAACTCATCAGGAACACCTCGAGGAACACCAATTGCATCTATATAAACTCTGTTGTCAAAAGATCCTGCTGGTGCATTTCTTTTTGTCCGTAAATTATGTATCGCCACTTTTTCTAATGCCATTGTGTCATATGGTAAAATATATGTCGGCATTAATAATTGTACCATAGCACAAGTTCCCTTCCAATCAGTTGGTAATTTTGCTCTGAGTATCTTACCTCCACAGAACCACCATACATCAGCTCTGGCCATGGTTTGATCATTCACTATGTCATCAGTGACATTGCTCTCGCCCTTAATTACATCAATGATGGTTTTACAGGTTGTCAATACTCCTACTGACACAGTACCTCTGCTTCGTGTCAAGCAGGTATAATTCCCGGTGTATGGCGTAAACCAAGGTGGTTTAATCTGTGATGACACTGGGGGGAACAGAAGTTTCAAAGTGGTGCAGTTTGTAGCATTCTCTGATTTGTATAATTCTAGCATGCAACGAAAACCTTTTGGATCATTATCTGGATTAAGGGGAAAAGGCACTGTGCTTAACCCCGGCCTGGCTGCTGCACATGCTAGACAATTGGAAGAGGATAACTTGCTGTTTCGGGCTGTGTGAACGATCCATTGTAGCCATACATTTGAGTCTGTGAATCCTGTTTCTAGGGCATACGTTTCCTTCATATTTCTTATGTCTATATATTTTACAGGATTATTTTTCATCGAAGTCGGTTTGGTTGGTGTGGCTGTTACAGATGTTGTCTGATTTCTCGGGCTTGGGGACACTATTATGTGGAATATCCCAACCTTGTTTATTCCACTCCCCCATGCTCCCAACACATATGTTCCGTTATCAGTGCGTTTAGGAGTCTTAAGTGTTATTATTACAGGCATGCAATTGTTTGTTTTGCAAATATCTTGATAATTTTCAGTCGGTTTTTCAAGTTAGAATTTGGGTTGTATCCCCAATCCCGTGGTCCTGTATTAGCAATTACCCAACTCCACTTCTCGCACGCACACCCACCTATATGAACAGCTCTACCCCACGCTTTTCTATATGTGCTGCATACCTCCGTGGTGACACAGATATCATTTTCTGTCTCCGGCCAGTGAAAGTGTTGTCCTGAACAGGGGAAAACCTGACATGCATCAATCTGAGCAATGCAATTCATCCCTTCAGTACATTTTATTATCACTACACCTCTACTAGTGTCCCACCTGGATTGTATTCCTATAGCTCTTTCCCTCATTTTATCGTATACCTGGCCTTGTGTCACTATATTTGAAATAAGGAATGCAATTGTGGTCACACATAAAACAGTTATCAAGCATAGCTTTAAATCCGGCATGGTGAATGTTTCTACTTATCTGACAGTGGTATTTGTGCTCTTTTGCAGTGTGTGAGATGGATCCAAGTCTGTCTTTCAGCTATGCGGACTGCTGTGGGTGTAGACAGTAACACTTGATAGGGTCCTTCCCAGCGGGGAGCTGACCAATCCCCCGCCTCAGGACTTTGATAAACACTCAATCTCCTGGGTTTATTGGCCCTCCTGTTGGTGCTGGATCTGTAATACATAACATAATACTTTCGTTCTTCATCATTTTTGACATGTAGTCAACGATTGTTTCAGTCAATCTTGTATCATCTCCCTTTGTATCTATTAGCGGTACCCTAAATGGCCTTCCATATAATATTTCAAATGGTGATAATCCTGTACTGTTAGGTTGAATGTGTAAGCTTAATGCTACAGCTGGTAGACATGTTCAACTCTTCCCTGTTTCTTCCATAGCCTTCCTCAGTTTTGCCATTGTTTCTTTCCACCAGTCCTGCTGACTGTGGATGATAACTACAATGGAACCTGAGTTGGATTGAAAATATTTCCGATAGCTTTTGTATTACTTGATTCCTAAAATGAGGACCGTTATCACAATAAATCTTTTCTGGAAAACCATACCTTGGAGCTATTATTGTAGCTAAAATTTTGGCCACAGTTATTGCATCATTGTTCACTGTTGGTGTAATTTCTACCCATTTGGAAAACATATCCACTATTACTAAACAGTATTTCTTTCCTTTTGAGTACTCTTACCTATGGGTCTCTGACCCTCCCTGACGTCTTTTTGTTTTCCCAGGCCTTCGGGATTAGTTTAATCTTTGTCCTTCCAAAAACAGCTTACCTGGATTTAGGGTCCTGCCCTAAATCTAAGAGAGTCCTGCTCCCCCAAGCCTTGGCTTGATTCTATTTATTTCCTTTTTCCTATTAGGTCCTTTGACCTATTCTAAGAGATCGATCCCCCAAGTTCCCGACTTGCTTTACTTATTAGAAATTTCTTACCCTTTCGATGAGTCCCTGACTCTGTTTGCCTGGCTGGTCCGTCTCCCCTCTGTGGTTGGCCCCGTCACCGCCCCCTCTTCAGAGGACCTGGCCTCCTGTCCAAAACGAGGCTATATGAGCCCCGCGGTGGAGGTCTTTTCAGAGGGTTTCTATTTCCTCTGCCTTAAGGTCTTCAGGTCCTCTGGTACGAAGAGAGGGAAAGATATTGGGGCCCCACGTTGGGCGCCAAAGTGTTAAAATAATTACTCGTTGGTATAGAACTGGAGGAAGGAGATCGGAGTCAGCTCAAGGTCCAAACAGGGATTTAATCTTGATCAAGAGGAGAATTCACAGAGCAACATGCTGGTCTGTTACTAAGTGTAGACTCAAAGTGTTGTGAGACGAACATGATATTTATCCATCTTCTTGTGGGTGTGTTTTCACTCAGTTCACAGGGATGGAAGTCGTAAACTCCGATGTTTATCTAAACCTTGCATGGGTCGCAAACCCCACCTGGGTCATAAACCACACCTATGTCGCAAAACACCCATGGGTTGCAAAACACGCACAAATGGCCACAGGCCACAGGTCACAGGTCACAGGACACATTTACATTCACCAAACCTTCTCATGTGTAAGTCTTCAGTTCAGATATCTCTCATCAAGAAGTACAAAATTTCCATATCACATCTGACCGTGAGTTAATTGACAAAGCGAACACACTTGCCTTTGCCTGTCCCGCTGACTTGGACAGCAATCTTGGAAATTAACTGATTCACTTCAGATCTTTCATCGGATCAGACGGACAGAATGTGCCTCCATCTAAATGTCTTAAAACAATACTTGATTGTGGATTACAGTCAACATTTCCTAATGTGTACATTGCCGTAAGACTGTATCTGACGCTTCCTGTCACAAACTGCGAGGGAGAACGGTCATTCTCTCAAATGGCCAGGATAAAAAATGAACTTCGGACAAAAATGACCCAGAGACGCCTTAACAGTTTGTCACTCATGGTCATAGAGGCCGAACTGGTCCGAGAGTTGGACTTTGACGACCTTATCAAGGACTTTTCCTCGAAGGAGGCCAGGAAAAAGCCAGTGGTTTATGTGAGTAGTTTCACTTTGGTTTTGTGTGGTCGTAGCTGTGGCTCTTTACTGATGTTCATTCATGTTGCCTTTATTACTTTCACGATTTGTTTTAGGTGGTTATATTTTTACTCCATAATACTACCATGGCTGGCTATTTGAGCTTGCTGTCTCTCCCATAATATGTATATTGTCCTGTACATGGCAGGTGCCAAACAAAACAGACCTAAAATGACAGTAATTTTGTGGTTGTTGTGGTGTTGCGGTGTTGTTATGTGCGTAATGGGAAGAGCGCCTTTGCGCGCGTACTATTTGTGTGTGTCGGCAGGGGCCCGTGGCGAGTTTGTGTCCAGGGCCCGTGGTCATGATAATCCGTCTATGTTTAGAAGTTCAAGTGAACGTCCTTTCAGTTGTGGAGTTACCTTTATGATCTACATTAAGAAATAATGTGAGATGCTAAGAATATATCATCATCAACAAAACTCTAAGAGAGAAACACAGAAAGAACCCCACAATCTCCTTTAAAGCTTTTAAACTATGGCCGGGCAAAATATGATCTCAACATATATACAATATGTTAATATTGTATTGAGATCTCTTTTAACCAAACACTTACCAAAAACCATGTCCCTAAAACACAACGGCTAGGGGAAACCAGCTGTTTGTCCCTTAATGGGAGATGAGTTCCCTGTTATGTTCCCGTGGGAACAGATTTTCATCACCAAATGATTCATACACCTACACACATTTGCCCTCTCCTTCAAGTATGAAGCCTATTAATATTTCAAATGTTATCTTTGCGTTTTGCCTTTCCGTTCTTAATTGTGACCCCTTTAATTTGGCAATGAGCTCTCAGAGCATTTTAAGCTCCAAGAAAAGGTATGAAACGTATTAATTGGAATATTAAAACTAATTTAATGGGAGTACAATTAGGATAAACATGTGCAATTACACCTCAAAAATTAAAAATATGTCATAAAAATGAACAAAAAAATGGCTTTTCTGGAACTGGAGCATCTTGGTTGTGCTTTGGAGGACGTATTTGCTGAAGAGCCTTTTGATATTATTGGCCCATAATACCTGAACCAAATCTCTTTTTAAAGCCTCCAGTCTTCTGTAGTGAATTTGAATAAACAGAGAAACATAATAACAAAGTCCTGTAGTAATACAAGAGAGAATAACGACCACCCTGATCGTTAGATTTTATTTATGCCCTAAATGTAACCTGTAATCTGTCTACATATCACCTTGAATATCACAGTACATGAAACTCAGTCTTATTTGTCTGGAGCAGGCCCGGCCCTAACCAATCTGGAGCCCTAGGCAAGATTTTAGGTGGCGCCCCCCTTGCATCGGCAGTGTAGTGTATATACTCACAAGAAACCGAATAGCTTTGTCTTTGACCTTTTTTTTACTTAAAGAAAGCAAATTCACAATCAGAATAGTTAACAAGATAAAAAAAATATGAATAAATAAATGAATACAAAAAATAAAATGAAAAATGAATATATGAAATACAATCATTACATACATTCATAAATAGTCTTAAGTATAAGATCTAACTAAACACAAAATAAAACGTGTCAACAAGTTGCATTAAATAAATTAAAAATACAATATAAATAAGGCACTGCACAAAACAAAATATTAAAGGTGGGGGCAACAGGAAGACCGCTTGATGCTGCTGCATCATGGCTGGGTTGTGCTGCTGAGGTGGAGGCAGCAGTAGTAGATGTGGTAGATGGCCCAAGGGTGGGATTTAGAAACTTCAACAGTGCATCTGAAGAGAGGAGTATGTGACACCATTGAGTATTACAGTCTAATAATAAAAACATATGATTCCAGGAATAAAATGAAATGATATAATATAAATGAAAAACCAAAGAGATATATGTATGATGTTAACTGATATGCAAAATATATGTATGATGTTAACTGATATGCAAATTAGATTAGATTCAATTTATTGTCATCATTACAGTGAAATGCTGAATAGCAGAATGCAAAGTAGCAGTAATGAGAATGTTATGTTATGATTATCTTTGACCGAATCACAGCAGTGCTCATATTCAAAACAGCATTCTCTCTCATGTGATATTGCTTTATTAACATTAATGATGTGCACTTTAACAACTAGGCTTACAACTATAATATATAAAGGGGTGGAAAAGTGACTATTACCAGCAGGGCAAATGTTAGCTAACCAGGGGCCTGTACTACGAAGCGAGTTCAACATACCCAGGGTATCTTTCAGAGATCCAGCTTAAGTAACCCTAACAAAGGCAATCGGAGATAAGCGGTCACACGAAGCTGGTTATCAACTCGTTAACTCAACCCAGGGTTTACCTGTCCAGCTATGAGCGCGTGCACATGAAAGAGGTGGCGTTTGCAGCATTTGACCAATCACAAACATGGATCAGTCTACGACAGCGGAGCGGCGTATTTCACGTACGAGGAGCGAACCATAATCTTACAGAAATACGAAAAAGTTAAACATATAATGCAGGCAAAAGGCAAAAGTTTCATCTGCCAAATGCAGGAAGGACAGCTGGCAAAAACTCGCCGACTGTGTGAATACGGAAGTCGTATTAATAGTATTAGTAGTAGTATAATATGACTGCCCCATCATAAGGACACTAGTAGATCTGACTGATTTGATGACAGCAGTAACTTCGCTGATAGCATAGTGGTAGTTTTGACGCCCCATGTATCGAGGCTTCCTGCAGCGGACCTGGGTTCGAATCCGCCCTGCGGTCCTCTTTTAAATCATGTCGTCACTCTTTCTTTAGTCCCTTTAACTCTTATGATGTCCTTCAGCAATAAAAGGCCGAACACATAACTTTAAAATAATGAATTTGTTGCTTGGATGTATTCTTATAACGTTGTTTATGACAATATCAGCCTCATTCTTTCAGCTGCAATCCCGGCGGTGTAAAACGGACTTGGGAGCAAATCAAATAAATATAAAAACATAATTCATAGTGGTAAGTAGGCTGTACGCTGACAAAGAAAAGTCTTTCCCTCCGATGAGAATCTGTATCTCTCATAAAAAACATCGTCAGGGACAGAAAAAGGGTTTTGCGGGTCTCTGTACACTCTATAGTTCTCCTACGAGACCCTCTCACGATCCACCGAGCTTCTTTTTTTTATATACGCGCACCAAGACAGCTGATTGTTCAGTAGGCGGTGTGCTTCTCCACATTGATCTCTTATCAGGAACATAACCTGCTCCGGAGCAGGATAGCTCCACAGCATAAGTTACCATGGCGATCTACCCCGGTAAGAAGTGAACCAGCGTCGTAGGATGGAAAACCCAGAGTTAACGTTACCTCGCTAAGCACAAATCCTGCTTCGTAGTACAGGCCCCAGAAGGCAATAAAAATGTAAACAAATGTAAACACCTGCTTAAAAGATCTAATACAATTGTCCCTGAGGAATGTAAGGTGGGAGTACTGTAATTACCTAACGTTACATTATTACTTTCCATAACAACTTAGCCCCCTCCACAATATTAACTGACGTTAAAACAGTCAACTAACATTAGCTATTTATTGATTAGCAATTAGCGAATCATGTAACCTTATCTTAATGCTAAAAAGCCAGGTTACTATCTGTAAAATAATTTCATGTAACGTTACCTCTGTCTTTTTCTCGTTTCTCCTCTTCTTTTCTTTTTTTTCTTCCCTGGGCACCGGACAGTTTTGGCCGTTTTGACATCTTGTTCATTTTTTGATGTGGTGATGACGTCCAAAAAGAATCATGATACGGGAAGGGAGGGGGCGCACCGTGCGGGGGAGGGGGTTGTAATGTTGTAACAAATATTATTTCTATTAAATAGGCTTTGCTTTGCATTTTAATTAACGTGGGATTATTTCTTGTACCAACTTTTTTTTACCATTTGTGGCACTGGCGTGGCGCCCCCCGATGGACGGCGCTCTTAGCATTTGCCTATACGGCCTATGCCACAAGCCGGCCCTGGTCTGGAGAAATACATGACACAGCTCACTCTACAGCTCCGTTGCTCAGTCAGTGTCTAGGATCAGCCAAAAGGGTTTTCAAAAGCAAAGCAGACTGGCAGCTCAATCTTCTGCTGAACTTGCTGAAGCTGTTTCTTTGAAAAAGAGAGTTCACTTGTCCCTTTCGATTTAAAAAAAAATTCATCCTGTTTGGGTATTTCTGAAACCAACAGCATGGCTAGAGCGTGGGCAAAATGATAACTTACGGATAAGTGTCGTACTTTGAGTGATTTACCTTGCAGGAGAATCAGAGATTACGCTACACAAAAGGATTTGTTTTTATTAAATGAGGGCGAATTCTCCGACTACTGAATGACAACCGACAGCTTGAGATTTTGAACTTCAGTCTGTGACGTTTCCTCCAAAGC
The DNA here is from genome assembly GCF_963514095.1 of Eutrigla gurnardus. Lineage (NCBI taxonomy): Eukaryota > Metazoa > Chordata > Actinopteri > Perciformes > Triglidae > Eutrigla > Eutrigla gurnardus. The sequence continues at coordinate 22,680,502 of NC_139915.1, read as the reverse complement.
TCTCTACAACACGGGAGCAAATATCGGCTTCAGCACTTCAATTCGCTGCACTTAGCTGCTAAAAAAATTGCAGGTTTTAGAAGGTCAGGCTTATTATTAACTTGTGAAAATGTTCTTGTAATAATAAAAAAACTGTCTATTAAGAACAATTTAAGCCATCAAGAGCTTTTCTTCAGCGCAGGAGTGACGATGCTGAAGCGCATGTTGTACTGATACCACCGTCATGTCATCACAGTTTACATTTACATTACATGTAGGTCATTTAGCAGACGCTTTTGTCCAAAGCGACTTACAATAAGTACATTTGTCAAAAGAAGGAAACAAAGAAACCACAACGTATCATTGCTGATAAAGTAAGAGCTAAAAATAGAACAAGTGTTAGGTCCTCATCTGAGTAAACTAGTACATCAAGAGCAACAGTGCTACGATCAGAGTGCTATAGGTAAGGTTTTTTTTTTTTTTGGGGGGGGGGGGGGGGGGGGGGGGTCTTAGTGGGTCATGCTATGTAAAGTCGACCCAGTTTATTTTATCTTTGTATTTCCTTTATAGGTAATGTGAAGATGGATGTCTTGTTTTGGATGAGAATGTAATGAGATTTGTGATATATTGTCAGCTAGTAGCAAGGCATGAGTTTACACAGTCATTTATGTCCTCACAAATACACATCTACCCAAGCTAAAGGCGTTTGTGTGAAGAACAGAAACGTCTCAGTACTATTTATCCACTATACAGTCAAGTGGGACCAAATGCATCTAAATGCCAATATCAACTACAGTAGGCTAACTGTTGCTTTATTCCTAAAGACAATGTAAGCAACCCGTCAGCTTTGAGCACCTTGTGTTTCTAATGAATCAAAACATTGCACATATCATCTGTAAGGCGGATCACACACCGCACTGACTAACGTGAATAACTAGATGAGTGGACATTTGATAGAGCTTTTCTCCAGACATGAGATGCTATTCTCCCCGTTTGCTCCCTGAACGCAGTGATGCACGTTTGAGCTGAGAGGAGTACTGAATCCATTGCTTCCATGTGGACGGCAGATACCATGTACATGTGTTAGTGGTATAAATAACAATCATCCATCTGTTCTAGCTTAGATGCTAAGACTTGTAGGTAATGATTGTTTTCATTACAGACTAATTTGTCATTAAACAGTAATAATGAAATTATTTCCTGCAGCCCAAGGCAACTTATTCCTTGCTTGTTTTTTTTATTTCTGACCAAACCCAAATATATTATGTTTGCTACATATGAAGAAAATTATGAGTGAAAGTGAATGAGCTGGAACAAGCTTTTTGAAAATGACTAAATATTAATATTACTAATATTACTAATTGCTGCAGCTCTAAAAAGACCAGTTTAGATATGTTGTCTCGGTTATTCATCATTTTTCTGTTGATGGATTCAAAATAAGTAATGTCTATATTATGACCCAGGTAAACAGTTGTACCAGAGAGCTTATCATACATTTCAAAAGGAAAAAAAAAACACCTGATGTTGTATAATAGTGCGTTTCTCCTTTTGCCCAACAATCTGGTAAAACTTTACCATACTTTCAGTTGAACCCTCCCTGAAATCACTTATAATCTCACACTACTATTCAGTCTTGTAAAGAGGCAAAGCATCACTCCAAGCCGTGGCGATGATTGGCTCCACACAGCATCCTCATCTCACCTGCACCGTCACTGCATCTCCAGAGTGAGATTCAAAGAAAACCCCGGAGCCACGAATGGACAGAAGGGTCATTGGAGGAGCCGCAGCTGGAATCTCATCAGCACACACAGAACAGCAACTTTGCTTCGTCAGAGGCAGAAAAGGTCATCGCAAAACAACATCAGAGGCTTCTCTCCCTTTTATGTTCCTTCCATCTCTCTGCTATCTTTGGTTTTTGACTAAGCACGACCTCCATGTCTACCCTCTGCCTGTTTGGAGCCGTCTGTCTGTGCTACCCACTCACCGCAGCATATCCCTCAGCCGGATTCTTCACTCCTGGTACATCACCCCCCCCCCCCCACACACACACACTCACTCATACAGCTGTTTCCTCTTTTTCATTGTTGTGCTTCTCAGAGTATGACCATGTTTATGTATTGCTATGGTTAAGTTTAGGTAAGACTTCCCTGAGACGGTTCTAAATAGGACAGGATCAATAAATGAAGAGCCCAGATGAGAATCGAACAATGCATTTGATAGATTTCGACATCTGAGAGTTAATTACTTGAAGGTCCCATATTATGAAAAACACATTTTTTCTGGTCTCTACACCTACACCTGTCAACTCCCAGAATGAGCAAAAGAAGCAACTCCTGCATGGTCTCTGCAGCCCACCCACTCCTGTTCAGATTCAGCTCCCGTCGTTACATAACGAAGGGAGTTATTTGCATAGGCCGAACTCCTCTGCGCGATGATAGGAGATATCCGAGAGGGGGCATTCATCACCGAGGTGAAGTTTGGTGTGTCCTGCAGTGAGACAGCAGTGAGATAGCGGTGTTTCACAATGACACGCAAATTGCTCTGTTGTTGTACAAATCAACATAAGTGCTTATATTCTGTCCCAGCTACAGAAGAACAGAAGAGACAGTGGTTGCGTTTCATTTTTAATGACAGTATAATATGGCACCTTCAAATGCCGTAGATGAAACATTATGATACATAAAGTAGGGAAATCAGAGTAACTCATAAGGGGCGAAAAGACTGTGTCAGAATGCTTGTCAAACAGGTTCAGATATTTAGTCCATTCACTGCAAATGTCCACCCGCTTCCTCTCTCTCTCTCAAACACACACAGAGCAAAACAGAAAGATGTAATCGTTTCCAAAATTCACAACAGTTTTTATCTAACAAAATGTTCTGCTTGAATCTATGTTTGTTGGCCTTTAGCTTTTTAAAAAGGACATTTTGAATGTGCTCAAAAACTCTTGTCCTGGCAGCAGTGTAAGGGTTCCTTCTGTGTGGAGTTTGCATGTTCTCCCTGTGTGAACGTGGCTTCTCTCTGGGTTCTCCAGCTTCCGCCCACAGGAAAGGTCCATTGATCATTCTAAATTGATGTGTGAATAAGTGATGAATGTGAGTGTGAATGGTTGTCTGTCTTTACATATCAGCCCTGTGAGAGACTGGTGTCCTGTCCAGAGTGTACCCTGCCTTCGCCCAATGACAGCTGGGATGAGCTCCAGCCCTCCCGCGACCCTTACTTTAGTTATTCAGCTCAGTTCAATGTCAGACTACAGTTGCAGTCTGGATTGCATGTGCCTACTGCCAACGTTACAGATGCAGCAATTGCATCCAATGAAACCTCATCTGTACAAATTCTGTGATCTCAAAACCAACCCACAACTATGAAGTAGCACATCTATATTCTTCTATTCTGTATTCAGCATCTCCACTCTCCCCTCCATGCTGTCACAAGCCATGTCCCCCCCAGAGGAACTATTAATGTGTAAATGTTATTGTCCTGGCTTCTGTTCAGCTCATCCACTCACAGCTGGCTGAGCCACCTGATGATCAAGAAATCCGCAAACAGTGGTTTTACAGGCAACTGTCAAAGTAGTACATTTATCATGGGGAGTGGTAATCTAGGATTAGTCTTGCATAGCCAGATCTATCTCCCTGGCGCGGTGTGCTATGTGGAACACACTATTCTCATTCTGCTATGGTGGGAAACACTGTGCAACGCTGTTTTGCTGTAAGCGCTGTTAGCTCTGTTAGCCAGCTCAGCTGTCACCTTGTTGAGAGCTGATGAGTCTCAATCCCATACCACTTAAAGTAAATACCTAACTATAACCATTCCGAGTCTGACTTGTCGATTCTTATTTTCTCTCTCAGAACTATAATTGACAGCAAGGCACAGGATTACATTTTCCACAACTTTCCCGAAAAATGCCTTTGTTATTGTCTTCTTTAGTGGTTAGTTGTGTAAAACACACAATTCAAATTATTGGGAAATAAATAACTGTATTTTGATTAAATTATTTGCTTTGATTAAAAAATAATTCTCGGCATTAGCAGTTCTTATTAGTTATTAATTTTTAGTAAGTAGAGCTTGAACACATAATACAATCCAATGCAACATTCGTTAACTTTAGCTGTTTAGCTCTGTGCTGTCAGCAGGATGCCTGGGAATTAATTATAATAAGTGTAACACTAAAATAATTGTGTGATTAAGGTAGTTGTTCCAAATGTTTAAAGGTTGATCTTGTGATCATTATGTAATTTATCTGAGACTAAGCCCACTTTTACAAAAAAGTTTTTTCTTAAAGGTCCCATATTATACTGTTTTTCATCAATTTCACAGCTATCAGAGGTCCAACAACACTGTATTTGATATGCATTGCCACAAACCCATCCATGGTCCTGAATTTTACCTGTCTAAAAGTTGCTCAAATGAGCTCTGCTGAGAACAGGCTGTTTCTGTGCCTGCACCTTTAAATGCACTCCGTCTGTCATCGCCTACTTGGAGAGCCACGGCGACAATGCCGCTTACGCTAGTGGCAGCATGTGCCAATGTTTACGGTGGATGTATTGCTATGGCTCGCCTATGTGGCTCAGGTGAAGTTGCTGGGTCCTGTATGGTTGCGACAGATCCTTTTACGAGGGTCAGTGTTGAGGCAAAACCAGCTTTGAACTGAGCCTCATTACTGAAGCAGTCCGATGTGAAGTGGTTAGCACAACATACAAGCTAACACGAACCATAGCCGGCACATTGTCATTAAAAATGAAACGCAACAGACCAGACCCAGACCGTCATGTATGGCGCTCTGTCCGACACGCAACCCCGGCTTCCGTCAGACCGGAGGCAGCAGTGAAGACGCACCAGAGTGCATGAGACCGAGGGAGGATTGTCTCCAACTTCACCCGCACCAGGATTTATTCACGGAGCACCAGCAGGATCACCCGTCGCCACAACCGGTAAGTCGAGCTGCGCTGTCCCCGCTGTGTTGTGAAACGCTCCCTCTCGGATATGTAAATGACACATTTCATTACGTAACGAAGGGAGCTGAATCTGAACAGCTTGTAGGAGCACCGTTGTACCAGTGGGTGGGCTGCAGAGACCATGCAGGAGTCGCTTGTTTTCCTCATTCTGGGAGTTAGCAGGCTCAGCGAGGACCAGTTTATAGGTGTAGATACCAGAGAAAATGTGTTATTCATAATATGGGACATTTAAACCTTCCACACAACTAAAGCATAAACAGTGAACCCTTTTTTCAAGGAAACTTGGGGAACCTTTCTCTGTGAGGCTAGTATGGGTCCTATCTGCTTTGCCTACCATTGGCAATGCAAAAATGATTAATTAACTATGCTGAAAGCCCAGATAATAATAACAACAACAACAACAATAATAATGCATTTTATTTATTTAAAAGCACCATTCAAAGCACTCAACGACACCATGCAAGACTTCCATAAAAACAACAGTACATCACATAGTAAATACCATGCAATAATACCTTTGAAAATTAGTTCTTTCTTTGCATTTCAATACCCAAATTTAATTTCAGTTCTTTTGTTTATGTTTTTTGCTTGGTGATGGCCAAATCAATCCGTCCATGAAAGGACCTTTTCAGTATTTCAATGGCAGTTTTGAGGCTGCCTAGGTCTTTTCTACCAAGTATTATTATTAAATCTTATTCATCTGGCAAACAATTATAGAAAAAATGACTAAAACATGCCAAAAATGCTACATGAGTAAGGTCAAGTAAAATTAAGTGTATGATGCACAGGGAAAATGCCCTCTTCCTATGCAGCACAGGAAGGAAGTACTATAATAGTTATAAAACAAATAAAACCTTATCAACACACACACACACACACACACACACACACACAATCTGCTGGTTGGTTTGCTGCTCTTCCTTGTTAAAGTATCCCGTCACACAGTTTGTCCTGGAACAAGCCACCAAGGACGCTGAAACGTGATGATGTTCGATTTCTACTTGCTATAAGAACCAGCTAAACGTCATAATAGCTGCTCAGAATCCGATCAGGACACAGACCCACTAATAAAATTACATAAAAACTGGGCCCTGAAGGTAACTCGGTCCAAAATTGAGTTTTTACGGTGTGATGTGGCTTTATTGTTGTGAGCTGCCATTAATTTTCATTGCCAACAACCATTTGAAGACCACTCGAGTTTTCAAATTTAACATGCCAGTGGCCCAGTTGGCTCGGGTGAGCAGGGTGAGTGTGTGAGAGGACTGAGCATTTTTGAGCAGCTCAGTCATGAATTCAGGGTACCTTCTCGCTCCCGCTTCGGGTGAATGAGAAGATTTAAATCACAGGAAGGAAATTGTCTTGTCATGTCAGAGCCCTGTAACTGTGTGCCTGCAATCACATCAGTAACCCTGGTAGAAGGGGCAGAATTCAGATCATAACTCACGAATGTACCGTTAAGCTTTTATAAAGCAAATTAAAGAGAGACATTTCTGAGCAATGAGTCAAACTTTTCCATTTACATCTTTGTGCACAGTGAGACCTGTCGCTGTAAAGCCTACAGCAGAGACAAAAGGATTTATGAGGCAGCGGCGAGCTGTAGAGTTGCTTTATTAGCTGGCAGACATCTTTTGTGGGCAGGTGCTCAGCCGTGTTTTTACTGCCACTGCTCTGCTCCTCCTCCTCCATCCCTCCTCATTCTGGAAAACCCTCGAGTCCTCGTCAAGGACAATGGTAAGCCTTTCTTATTTGTGTGTACACGTGCACACATGTTCATGAAGGGGATGAAAAAGATGCTTTCTGATACATGTTGACTTCCATCGAAGCTGTTTTTAAAATAATTAAAAGACTAGAGACAATGAGTCAGACAAATGCAACCTGTTTCTCACAAAGATAGTTAAGTCGGATTTTGACCCACTGGGAATGTTCATAGGTATGTCTGTTTCAAACTCCTGTGGCGCATAAAGTACACAATTTATTTTTTCTGTCCTGTGAGGCCATGTGCTCTGCAATTACAATATCCCTGTTACCACTCTCAGGTTTGTACAGTGAATATGTAGTTGGAGCAAGATGCCGGTTAGCTTATTTTAGCACAAAAACCCAACACGAGGAAACAGCTCGATTGTCTCCATCCAAGGGTAACAAAAGGGAAGTTAAATTAAATAAGTTATATCTGGTTTGATCTGTAAAAAAAAAAAAAAAATTGTAAAACTGATAATTAACTGTTTTATGGATAATTATGTGACTATTTCTTGGTCGTGAACATTCATTTCATGTAACTGGTTGTTGAGCAGTCTTCTTATCTTACTCTCCCAAACAAGGTGAATATATGTATTTTGCAAAATGTTCCATTTAGATCGTCTTTGTATGCACTACTTACGTACCATTACAACAGAAAGCCTGTTTCTGCTTTGTAGTCTGGGCTACCCGAAGTAATGTTAATTCACAATGGGTATGTAATAATACTGTCACAACCAAATCTTAAATAACTCAGCATTTGCATTTCATTCAAATCATGCTTTTTATTTAATGATGAAACAAAAGTGTACATAAAGCTGTCTTTCAGCGCTGTTCACTTAATTAAGGGGACATTTTTAAAAGGAGATTAACATGAGAAGAACTGTAAATCACGGAGCTAAAACTTTTATACCCGGCGAAGCTGCGAGCGCACTCATCACCCTATTAGTTTATTGCCTTATCTGTAGGGTAATTTAAACCAATTGCTTCAGGTCCAATGTTGTCAACCTCTGTGAGGGAGGTTGTGCTTGCCAAATGAGACGGCAGGTCCTACTGTACACTCTCAATTGTCTGTGGACAAGCAGCAATATAAGAGTTACGACACCTCCTGGTGGGTCAGCGTCTCGGTCGAAGTTAGTCAAAATGTTTATGGTCCCGACGAGACTTTGCCTCGCACACCTAATAAGCTTCTAGAATAATGCACATGGTTCGATAATAAGTAGCAAGAGAAGCAAAAGGAAATTTACGATGCTGTGGTCACATTTGCCATATTTCTTTATTACTTTTTACTTCAACCGATTGATGGATGGATGGATGGATTTGTATATCACTAGTGAGAAGTGGGAGAACGTGAAGACAGTGGCGATTGGCGATATTTTCATAATTTATCATCTTTAAGGAAACACTACAATACAATACATTGTTTATAGTGTTGGCAGGCCTCAAAGATGTAATCAACACCTAAATTCTATTTTGTCAGAACTTCTTTTCCCAATAGTGACATACCATGAAGTACATTTTTGGCCAAATCCCCTCAGCAACCTCAACAAACACAGACAGCAGCATAAGTCTATCACTAAGATCTACTTTTTGGGCTCAAATCTAGTGGAGGACCACATGTGGAATTACCTTTAAATATAATACATGCAAAAGCTTTCATCCCACAACCTTTTACAGCAAATAGGCATTTACTGATTGTCAGCTAGCCAGAGTGGCTACATGGAGCTCAAAAACTCAGACTCCCTGAAACAGATCGGACCTCCTATCACTGTATACCTCTATTCACATGAATAAAAATGGCATGCATGTTTGGGTTTTAGTAGGTTGGATGGTTGAAGTGGTTCATCATCACTGTGTCCTCTAGATAAATGCACCATGTACAGTCTCTCGTCCTCCAACATTTAAATAGCCTTGTGCAAAAACAGACCATTCAGAAAATGTTGTGACATGCTATAGCCATCCCTCCTCCAGCATAGCTCTCTGTGTTGCTGCAGGGAAACAAAACAGCTGATAGCCTTGAACAAAGAATGCACAAACACATGCCTTCCGTTGTGCAGTAAACGTAAAAGTCTTCTCATAGAAAAGCCTTGGCATGCAAGACTGTGGGCAATTAAGATGGCTAACTATGAATTTACATAGTCACATCTGATTGGTCAAGACTTGCCTATAGGTGACCCGTGTCCCTTTTTTTCCCAGCTCAGTGATCTGTGTCTGTGCTTTATATAGAAAAAAATATTGGGCGAGACAAATGTTGCTATCCCTGAACCTTTTTTGAACCAATTTTCATAATGTAGCAAACCAAGGACAGAAAGGAAACAACAGGGAAGTGTAGGGACAGAAAACGGGAGAGGGATATGCAAGCTGCAAATACCTAATAGTAAGTAAGTAAGTAATAGCACTGTAAACAGCTATTTTATGCCTCCTTCAGCTGATTTTAAAGAATAATTCATAAATTCAAAATATAGCAAGCGCTTTGATAGTCCTACAATGGCATGTACGTGCCCTGACTAATCCGTGTATGCCAATTCTTTGATTTTGAAATGACCATGTGGAGTCATATATGAATTATCCATGATTCATTACCACATTTTCCCATCACTGCAACAACTCAACAATGAGATTGGCAGTTGAGTCTTATATCAGATTGTCAAATAGCTAACAATTCAGGGGTATTCTTGATACTGTACATTGATTTGAGGTTTGAAGCCAATTTCTTTGTGTAAAAGTTATCTTCAGGGCTCAGAGCATTAATATAGCAGCAAACTACTATTTTCTAAGTAAAGATGTAATGGATTAATGTCGTCCTGGAGCTTGTCTGCGCTTTACGTACAACACCGGGATGGAGATGCGTGGCGTTTAGTGCATGATAGCACTATGCTCATACAGCATCATCGTAGCATAGTGCCCACCCTCCAGTTCCCCCTCAGGTCAATACCATTTGCTCGGTCAGCACAGTGGCCCTTTTTTGGATCTGCCTAGCACCATACTCTGCCAGCCGCAATCTCAGCCATCGATGTTGAGAGCCATGTGGAAGCACTAGGTAAAGTTTTGAATATAGCACCTTTTAATGAGATGAGTTTTCAGTCTACTGGTAAAATGTGTGAGTAATGATTTAAACCCAACAACCTTTGTGCTTGTGTCTACAAAGTACCTGAAAAGTGCCCTGCTGGGCCAGTATTAGAACCTGCTCAGACAAAACAAGACTTCTTGTGTTACCTTCCCCCTGTCTGCTTCTTGTAAACCATGCAAGGATGTGTTAGCCAAATAGGCCCTATCGGCTGTCTCAGGGGGGTCAGTTTGTTAAGTAGTAAACCTGTGTTCTGTCGGGTGTCATTAACGTCCAGCAGGACCGTGAGGGGACCTGTCAAGACTAGGAGTAATGGATGTCTTCTCCACTGATTGCTAGCAGGGATGGAGTCAGCACAACCAGCAAATTAGAAGTGACATCTTGATGGAGGCAAAGCAGGAGGCGCAGCTGGTCACACAAGTTAGATGGAGGAAGGGGTAGCTCGGGCAGTGGAGGAAAATAAGGAGAAGGGATAAAGAACAGAGGTGGAGACAGAGTACATCAGAGACTCTTCCAGATTGACAAATAGTGTAGCCTGTAAACGATGCCATTCTAATATTTGCCCTTTCAAATAAGATGACATCTTGAGCATTGACACCAGTGCCCAGTGCCTTCTCCTCTGTTCTCCTCGAGCAGCCGGGGTCAAGTGCTTTGCTCCGAGTCGACGTGAAAGTTGCCTTAAAATGGATGATGGGCAAACATAATGAAACAGAGACAGAATGGATGTCATCCTTGAAATGCTGGTTTGTTGTGATGCTGTGCGTTGCGAGAGCATGACAAATAGCTTTATTGTGGCAGGGTCATTACACATCATCATCATCAGTGTTAGAGGGCAGCAACAGTGCTGCGATGGGCAGAGGATTACTGTAGTGTCGCAGCAGCGGCAGCAGCAGCACCAGCAACCAAGCAAGCAACAATCACTGCAGCATCCTCAATCACTTTAGGCTATGTAATAACACACAGAGCTAACAACATCAAGGGAATCACTATGTCACTCAGCAGCCCCGGGGTGAGATGAGCACAGGAGCTGACATTATGAAATGGATTAGATTTGAGACCAATTAAAAATGAATTGCTTGAAATGAGCGCTGACCCTCGCCGAATTGGATGCCAGTGATCTCATTAGGCCGGTCTCTCACTCAGCTGCGAGCCAGCAGCTGGAGAACAGGCCCGCCTGACACACTGTCAGAGAAGGAGAAAACCCAAAGGGCCGCCACCTGCAACGGGCTGTGGATCATGTCTCCGCAAAATATGTGGCAGTTGTGAGACATTCTGTGTGCATTTTTGTACATACATATTTCTTTCCTGTGTGGCTTGACATTGTGTAACTGAACTGCATGACTGTGTATGTTTAAATGTGTGTAAGATAGGGATGCAACAAAATGGTTCAATACGTACCTCGGTTCTTGGGTTACGGTTTTGGTTCTGTTTCGGTACACATTTTGTGCGCAAGTAGAAAAAAAATGCTATTCATATATCCAAAAATGATCTGTTTGTTTTGCTAATAAAGCTAACAGTTTTTTTTTTTTTACATTAATACACATTCAAGTGTATTGTAAAATAAAATGAATGTAAAATGTATCAATTTTTCACATACCTAAAAACATAAAGTCACTGTTTTAAATAAAAATACCTGAACTGCAGTAGCGTATATGACTTTCATACAGGGGTTTGGAGTACTGCTCTTCATCTCCACTCCGACATATAGCGGAGCGAGATAACTCTCTGTTGCCCGAGAGGTCCACCTATCCGTAGTCAGTTCTCGGCTCTGTGCTTTAGCCAGTTCCAAGTTGATGCCTGTCTGTCTGTACATTAGTGTTGAAAATATGTGCGATGGCAGTGTAGCGCTGATCCAGCGTTTTGATTAGGTGACGAAAGCCCGTAACTACGGAAAAGGGCTGCAAATCTTTATAGCAATAAACGTCCGCACTGGACTTGTTCTGTTCTTGCGTTTTTCTGCACCGGTAGAATCGGCTTGTTGTAATGCATCAGCAAGAGACAACTGTTTTTAACTGATGGTGTTACCTGCTCAGCCGCCCTGCTTCCAGGACATTGGATATTTACTCAGCAGGGAGGCGTTTCCCGTTTGGGCTGCACGGATCGTGTAGTGGGTAGCACTGTCGCCTCACAGCGAGAGGGTCCCGGGTTTGTTTCCCCAGGTCGGCCCGGGTTCCTTCTGTGTGGAGTTTGCATGTTCTCCCCGTGTAAGCGTGGGTTCTCTCTGGGTTCTCTGCTTCCTCCCACAGTCCAAAGACATGCAGGATGGGGATAGGTTATTTGTTGACTCTAAATTGCCCGTAGGTGTGAACGTGAGCGTGAATGGTTGTCTGTCTCTACATGTCAGCCCTGGGATAGACTGGCGACCTGTCCAGGGTGTACACTGCCTTCGCCCAATGACAGCTGGTATCAGCTCCAGCCCCCCCGCGACCCTGAATACAGGATAAGCGATAGACAATGGATGGATGGAGGCGTTTCCCCATCGCAGCACATGAACACTGCATTCAAGTGCTCCTCTAAAGCTCCGACATAGCCAATTCAGGGAGAAATACAAGGATGGAAACGTGAAATTACGTGACATTTTATTGCAAAACTAAAAATACCGCAATTCACAAGACAAATTTGAACCATGCATGGCGTACCGTACGGTTCAATATTATATTGAGAACCGTTGCATTCCTAGTGTAAGAGTGCTCCTCTTTGCCTCTCTGCGTTAGTGTATATAACGTATAGAATGATATGTAATTGGAGTACAGCGCTATGTCTGTATTCACTAGCTAGGTGACTAATATGCAAATTTGTTTAGTGTCCTGTAGTGCATGTAAAAATAAATTTTAAACACACACGCATGCTTCCAGCTCTCTGCTTTTATATGCATTATCAATTCATTCAACACGTATGCCTTACATAGAATAATAAAAGCCAAAGTATTACCAAAAGGGGGCACAGCATAAAAAGACATATTCATTCATTAAAATAAGTTTTTTGCAGGATGCTTTAAAACAGCATCAAGCTACATTACATAATGCTATATATGTAGGCTATACACTTAAAACTGGGGGAGGCAGTTTATTTTTGGCATTATTGGGTAAAAAGTCCATAATAACCTTTCAGCATTTTATAAATAAAGCAGTGCCTCGGGGAGGTAGGCAGTTACCTTGTAAAGGCAAATAATTTGGAAATACTGTCCTCATCCTGCATCTCTCCTCTATCCCATCTCCGTCATGAGGCCCTCCCACCAGAAAAGCCAGTAGATGCATATGTGACCAGCCTCGGGGCATTTTGAGTTATTCACATATTCTGAAAGTGTATTTTCTAAGCCTTCCAATGACGTCTAACACATGGAAATCTGAATTTCGAATATTTGACGAAGTTGTGGCAATTTGAATGTATGCTTCTCTGAAAACCGTTCACTGAGAAAACTGGCCTGAAAGATTTGCAAATCTCACCTCACCTCACCTGACCTGGCCAGAAAGGAAACACAATGGTGCTCATTTGCATCTCACTCAGATAAGCGCTCCCCCCTACAGATGTCACTCAGTTATATCTGGTATTTGTTAGCCTGCAGGCACCGTCTAAGTAGCTAGTGATAATGATTTAGCAACTAGCCTATTGTCCTCAGGTAGGCTAGTTGCTAACCTATTAGCATCACAGTCAATTCAAGCAATGCCAACAGGCCCCTTGGCACATTACTGTTAAATCAGATGCCCACATTACGAGCCAAAAACCTCCCATTACAGCTTAGTTTCGATGTGCATATCATTTTAAAACGACAGTACTGTACTAGCTTAGCTAGCTATGCAAAGTAGATAACTTGAATGTCAATGCAAACTCACCCCATAATAAACTGAAAAGTATTCCTGCAGATTTCGTTGGCTCCGATGAAATAAGTGGTCCGGGCGGACTTTCTTTTCGTCTGCGGCTTTTTGGTGGATGCAGTCATCTCCGACTAGGGTTGCCAAATAAACAAGGGACACCTCATTGACTCAAACAGAATAAAACAAATGTCTGTCCTGCTTAATGTAAAACTGTATAAATTAATATAAAACAATACAAAAGCAGAACATAGTGCAAAATGAATGCAATAATGTATCTATTTAATGTAGCCTACTCATCAACTGTACTTGTTCATACACGGAAAATAATATTATAATATATTTCTCCATACAATTCAGACATTCATTGTACTTTACCACATTAACCTTAACCAAAGGGTTAAAAATCGTTCTTTACATACCATATCTGCCTCTGGCTTTGCCTGGTGGACAATAAATTGATCTAGGGTTCCCTTAGTTTTGGTGTCCCTTATCTTTATTGTGTGCCCACCAGTGGAAGCACGTTGCTTTAGAGCAGTTAGTCCACCATGGGCTATGGAAAAAGTCCGCCGGCACACAGTGCAGTGAGCTTAATTGAGGTTATCGCGCACTTTTCCCAACTTTGAAACACACATATTCCTAACAATAAAAACCACTGTATTAGATTATTGTTTCCTAGTACTCCTCAATAAATTCCCTGTCCCCCATCAGTGTCCTCATCTCAATCACCGCACCAATCCCTTTCCTAAATCCTCACTCCAAGTTGTGAGCAATTAGCTGCTTCCCATCTCTGCAGACTGTATTTTAATTGGTCATTAAGTGTCTGAGGCCTTCATTAGTGGCGGTGCCTTTATCACAGGAAAGAAATTAGCTGATGTATAGAGAAAACAGAAGGAACAAAAGGAGACTCAGAGGATGGGAACAATCTAGTCTGAACAGATGGATATGGAATGAAAAAGTAAAGCGAGTGATGGATGAATCATACAGTATTTCTGGTATTCTCTCTCTTTAAATGCCCTATAGTGACACTGTGATCTCAGGGCCCGGGCTGGCTAGCATGGCTCCCTTGATAATTGATACCCTCACTTACAGTAGAGAGAAAATGCTGTGAATGTTTGATTAGTCCAGGAATCAAGTGGCAGTATGTCGCTGAAAGAAAAAAATCTACCCTAAATGAAAAAGAAACTCATATTTTTTCTAGCACTTCAATCAAAATGTTAGAGTAGTAAGTAGTTAAGACATTAAGAATCATTATTAAATGTTGAAACTTGAGAACAATGAAACTGTGCTCTTATAGTCAAGGTTTGATATGACTGGCTACCTGCAATCACCCCAGATAAGACACGCCAATTCTGTTTTGGGTGGATTTTCTCCATTAAAATTTGTCCAGTAAAGACCATCCGGGGTCCCCTGTGGATTTTTCATGTGGGAGCAGGGACTGATGGACACGTCCCCGTCCCCTGGGAACGCTGTTAATGCACTTCCAAGGTCGTCTGCTCTCGCTCTAAGTAGCACAGAGTGGCAACAAGCCCTGACAGCATCACTTGCCCAGCGGAACTTGCATAAGATGGTTCCTGCTCCTGGAAGCCGGGGCCATTAAAAATGGATAGATCAATATATAAGAATGCACGCACCTCTGGCTGTCTTTGTTAATCAGAGAGCAAGAGGAGAAGCAAAGGATCAGAGAGGGGAGGAAAGCCGGAAGGACAATGCAGTGAAAGAGGAGAGGTTAAGGAAAGGGAGGGATATTACAAGGAAAGGAGGACGAGTGTGATGGTTGCTGGGAGATGGAGGGATCAGATGCATCAACTTGAGTTCAAAGAGGCAATACATCTGCAGCTTCAACCCCTCGTAAAATGTTGGTAAAGGAATATTCAAAGTTGAGTTCAAAGTTCCAAAGTGCCCAAAATTGAAAGAGTTCATCGGTGTATTAATGCTCACTGGATTTTCTGTAAATCTGCTCATTCAATTTGATATTTCTCATACACAATGGTACATTTTGATGATGGTGCTAGAGTAATTCTAATTAGGTGATGATTCATCCTCTGAAGGTCATGAATATCCACATTAAGTTGGAGATATCTTCATCCTAACCAAAGTGTTGAACTACTGAGGATCAACATGTTCTACAACTAAAATAGCAACCAAATTAAGTGAATAAAACAACGTGCATGTGAACGTGTTTTGTTGCCCACTTTAGTAATTCTGCTCCTCTGTGTCTCATGAGGACTTTTGTCAAACAATAAAGTTGTACTCTAATATTGCTTCATAAATGATTTATGCTAAAATATTTGTTCTGTAAAAAATTGTAAGAAGCTCAACAGAACTAACTGGTATCATATGAATTGTAGCATATCGTAAGACTAGTAATTCTGGAGTCTCTCAAACTGGTCATAGGTATCGGTAATAAGTAATTTTACATTTTTATTGCCTCATAAATATTCCTTTCCCAGTTCATGAATATATTGCCCTGTATTAATAGTCAGTAAAAGATCAATTAACATATCAGTAAGAAGGTCCAGTGAGAATTTTGACCAGACGTGGTGTTGAATTTGGAGGTGAAAAAACATTTGCCTCTTTTCCCTCAGTCATAATCTCAAAAATCTCCATTTGCGTGCCTCGTTTGAACTTTGACCAGTTGGGTCAATATGCATGTGAATCTTTAAATATATTCCCAAGAAACGAAAATACCATGACAAAAGTCCAAGTAGTATTAAGATAAATAATGAACTATCCAATACAGACGTTTAGTTGGTTGATCAGACAAAATACAAAAGGTGGCAAAGAAATACCTCAAATATGCTAAAGGGGACATCACCAGTTCCAAAGCATACCAACTGCGGGTCCGGACAAACAACCTGGTGCCTGGTGTGCATGAGAGGTACCACACCAAATCACACAAAATATGCAGGTGCACAAATGCAGGATTATAAATCAGGCATAAATCAGCCCAACACTCCTATAATGATGACATACGAAGACGAGTTACACCAATCAATTTCAAATAGAATCTCTCAAACCGCTGTGTCTTGTGACACGCCGACACATCTGTTGCCCCTGAGCATAGTTGCCGAAGCATTACATTTCATCATGCTGTGCCTTTTACTGTATTCTGTTTGTTTAACAAGTCATCCAGCTCCCAGTAGAACTCAAATTAATTAATATCATTGTCAAATCTGAATCCTCTGAGTAACAGAGTTATTGCTAAACTGTTGAAACCCTCTCATAGAATATTGTCTGACACTGGAAAATCAATGGTATTGCAGAGGATAGTTTGAATTGATTTGGCCTGGTCTACCATGGTGCATGACTTTCTTTTAATACATATTGGCAGAAGGAGATAAAGAGAACAAGCTGTATGTTTGCACAGAGCCTGGTTTGAGATGTGTAGTTCATGGTACTGTTTAAAAGTAGGAAATATAGTCAATTGGGCCTATATCACTGGTTCCACTGGTTCGGTTCGGTGTACGGGACTAAACCGGTTTAATTAATGTAAACAGGTTGAACCAGCATTTGTCCTTATGACATGTTCTGGAAAATTTAAAACATCAGCGACCTGTGCCGACAGCGTCGCAGCACTAAATCTGAATAAAACCGAACTCCTCTTCATCCCAGGGAAAGACTGCCCTCACATGGACCTGTCGGTCACTGTTGAGGGCATCACAGTATTTCCTTCCTCAACTGCGAGGAACCTGGGTGTAATCCTCGATGACCAACTATCCTGCACCCCCAACATCACTGCTGTGGCCCGATCCTGCAGATTTGCCCTCTACAATATCCGCAGGATTCGGACCTTCCTCACAAAGGATGCAACGCAGCTCTTGGTCCAAGCACTGGTCATCTCCCGCCTTGACTACTGCAACTCTCTCCTGGCCGGACTCCCGGCCTATGCGATTAAACCATTGCAGCGTATCCAGAACGCTGCAGCACGCCTTATCTTCAATCTACCCAAATTCTCCCACGTGACCCCCCTCCTCCGTGACCTCCACTGGCTCCCTGTTGCAGCACGCATCCAATTCAAGACGATGACACTGGCCTTCAGGGCCATCAATGGAACGGCACCTACCTACCTTCAAACACTGGTCAAACCTCATGCCCCGAAGCGAGCACTCCGCTCCTCTACTTCAGCTGGCCGGCTGGTACCACCATCGCTGAAATCAAACAAATGTCGCTCAGCAAAGTCCAGACTCTTCTCTGTTCTGGCGCCTCAGTGGTGGAACGAACTCCCGACCAATGTCAGGACAGCAGAGTCATTTGCCATCTTCCGAAAAAGGCTCAAGACTCACCTGTTCAGACTTCACCTCGACTCTACATAGCATGACCCACTAACACCCTCCCTCGACCCCCCCCCCCCCCCCCCCCCGCAAAAAAAAAAAAAAAAAAAAAAAAAAAAAAAAACTCGGATCGTAGCACTGTTACTCTTGAAGTACTACTTTACTCAGATGAGGACCTAGCACTTGTTCTATTTTTAGCTCTTACTGCATCGGCAATGATACGTCGTGGTTTCTTTGTTTCCTTCTTTTGACAAATGTACTTATTGTAAGTCGCTTTGGACAAAAGCGTCTGCTAAATGACCTAAATGTAAATGTAAATGTAAATCCAACATGTCTTTCATTAGTTATCAGCAGCAATAATGACAAGTGATTAAAATAATATTGTGTTTATTCATAAACGGATCGGTGAGTGTCCGAGTCGGCCGGTGCACAAAATGCTGCCGCCCCGCTGCAAAGTGCACCGAGGCATGACAGAGATCACATTTCAGTCAAGGTGGGAGGGGGGAGATGCGCGCGGTACCATGTGTTTGTTTACGTCGATGTTTTGAAGACATGTTACTAGGCAACATTCCACCGGAATGTTAAACGAGCTGAGGACGTAAATCCAATGTAGATAAAAAGCCACTAGTTGCTCGTACGAGTCCGCCATTGGATGCAGCAACACAAAATTTCACCTTTCATAGTTGTTTTGAAGACACGGGCTAATTGGAATTCCGATGCTCATTGAATATGCCTGTGGCCAACTCTCTGGTTCCGCGAAGCAGGGATGCTTCATAAAAAGAGACGATTTGTAAATGGTAAACGGTACGATCGCCGCATGATCTCCTTTCCGTGATTATGGCTGTCACGCGGTGAGGGCTGTCCTGTCTTGGGTTTTTTTGTCTTGTGAAAATTCATGTTTTATTTTGAAGAATAACTCCCCTCTCGTTTCAGGTCACTTGTCCTTCCTCATGTGTCTCCGGTCTGACGCCATCCCTAATCCCTGATTGTGCTCACCTGTGCTCCCTTCCCTTATGTGTATATAGTCTGTGTCTCCCCTTGTCCCGTTGCCAGAGTATTTCGTTTTGTGTCGAACCTCCAGCCCTTACCACAGCCTTGTCCCGGACACCTTCTTTGCCACGTGTGAGATTCTGTTAATTTGTTCCTCTGCAGAAGAGTGATTTATGGTTTTGTAAAGTCTTTTGGTCAGTGTTTAGTTTTGAGCGTTAGTTAATTTTCAGAGTCCTGTTTATTTTCCTCCTTGTGGAGCGTCCTTGGTTTGTACCTTTTTTTTGTAGTGCAGTTTAGTGCAAGTTTAGTTGAGACCCTTTTCCCTGATCCTCCTTGTGAGTCAGTTTATTTTATTTTTCCCATAGATCTAGGTTAGCCTTGTGAATAGTGAAGAATAGTTAATTTATAGCCTTGCCCCTTTTTTCCTCCTAGCGAGCAATTTTTGTTGTAATTTTTCATAGAGCTTTGATTAAGGATAGTGTAGATTAGAGGTTTTTTCCTCCTTTGGGAGTGATTTTTGGTTTTCATTGTGTTGGTGCTTTCACATAGCCCTCGTCCCTCGGACGACAGTCTTTATAGCCTGTTTTGTTGTACTCATTCTAAGGAGCTACAAATAAGTTCAGAATAAAGTCTGTCAACCTGCTCCCTTCTGCATCTGAGTCCTCTCTTTCTCGTCCGAGTCCTGACAATGGCGCAATCTGTAAAAAAACAAATGTATCACTCGGGAGGGTCTGCTATGGCAAGTGCGATGCCTAGTGGGAAAGGTCGGTATAACCGGTTCAGTCTGGTCTTTGGCTTAGTATCAGACCAGTTTGTTTGAACCGGCCCAAGCGGACTGCAGACTTCTGGAGAGTCTGTCGGTTAGCTTTCGAAGCAGAGAGGATAGGAAAAACACAATTAATATGAGGTTGGTACTATCTTTCTTCGTTAAAAAAAAACATGTTTCTCAAATTGCATGAAATAAGCATGAATTGTTATGAAATTAGAGCAGTGAAAATGCAAATAGCAGCACTGTAAAAAAAATGATAAGATGCAGCAGGAAAAAACAGAAGTGATTAATGAAATAGTCTGAGAAGAATAACAGTGAAAATAACTACAGATGGATTTGTCCATGTTAGAATTGGATTTTACTTTGTTCACTTTAGACTGACTTTTTCACTGAACTCATATAAATCACTGGTTGTGCTCATTAGAACAGTGTGACAGTTAACCTGATAAGCAGGAACCCGTTGAATCTTCAAGGCCCTCTTTGATCTGACAGTTAAGTTTGCTAGAATAGAAACATGCCTCAAGGGCAACACCCATACATGTTACATATACCATTTCTTGAAGTTCATGTCAGAGATAACTGACCAGTGAGATTCGGTTGTGTGAAAGTTCAACCTCTGTACGGGGCAGTCCCAGCCCAAGAAGATAAAATGTAACCAGTACCCAGAAACGGGGCTCGCTCTGACTGAGATCCTGTGGGAGCTCTGCCATTCTGAGCCCAGACCTGCCATACTTTACCTGTGACCTGAATAAATATATCTGTGAACTGAAATGTTCTCCGGTATATCCTTGGGCTCAACAGCTACAATTAAGTACTTTTTTGAGGTACATGTATTTAACCTGAGTATTTGTTATATGTTACTTCACATTTTTACTTCAATACATTTCTGAGGACAATATAGTGGTTTTCTCCACTACATTTAGATATCAGCTACTGTAACTAGTTACATAGAAAAAAATTATAAAACTATTGAATCAGTGGCTCCAAGTCTGTTTGGCTTTTGGGCACTTTAGTAAAAAAAGAAAAACCTATTGGTTGCCGCTTGTCTCATTTCAGATGTCTATGAGCTGAAAGCTGTTTCATCAAACTCTAAATTTGATTTGATTTAAATAAAATGTGATCCTCAAACCGATCAACTTATCCAATATTACGCAAAAAACTTGTGTTAAGAACTTCTTTGTCTGGACTGTAGAGGACATAAAGGACAAGGATTTTTTTTTTTTTTTTTTTTTAGGGCTGTTGGAATGAACTTTGGGAATCAAATATAATTAGAATAGTAAAAAAATATTTAAAAAAAATCTGAACTACTGAATGCTGATATTAGTATTCAATTTTTTTGTTGTTTTTATAGAAACTTTTTTCTAATGTTAGCAAATCTCGCCCTCCTCGCCTTGGCCTACCTGCATAAACAGATGCTTTTTACACATGAAGTCTGGAATAATACATTTTTCTGAATCACAATCTCACTATCAGAAATAGCCAACAGCGTCGCACACTCAGAAATAACTGGGCAGCAGCACTCGTGAAATGGAAACAAAGATATCGACAGACCTCTAGAAGCCATGCAGTCATGACAAAGATGAATTCATGCTGCTTACTGCTAGCTAGATCAACAGCAGGATGTACGTGAGAAAGTGAAAGTATAAGCTGACGGTGAGACGAGGAGGGCAACGGGGACACAGCGTCCCCAGGAGAATGGCAATGAGGTTGTTTTACTTTCTTAATTATTACTTATCGAGAAAGCTGTCAACTATTGGTAATTCAACATATTACTTGGTAATGTTTTTGTCATGCCCTCTAGTGGACAGGAAGTAAAACAACCAGAACGCACTGAGGAATTTATTGCTTGAATTACACATTTACCATCGATACTGATTTGACATCCACATAAAAGGTGGATGCTTTTCCATTTCAGCCTGTTTTATGTGCATGTGACAAACAAAGACAAGTCAAATTCATGGACAAAAAGCATAATCTACAGTTAAAAACGACTTATGTCATGAGATGCCAAGAAGCAGGTTTTTGACTGCACCTATTGCATCACAATCCAGCTCACAATGAGAGATGCTCTCTCATACGGCTCCCTATGTGATATTCCCGCGGGTCTCAAAACTTGCTTTGAAAAATCTGCTTTTCACCTCGCCTGCTGTGCCTTTTACAAACAGTCAGTAATCCCCTTTGATTATGCCAACACAAAGACCTTTCTGTTAAAGAATCTGCTCTGATATCTTTGCGGTTGAGACTAACACGTGTTTTGACATCCTCTTTCTACATAAGGGTTGTGATGATGGTGATGATGGTGGTGATGATGATGATGATGATGACGAAGATGATGATGATGATGATTGCTGCTGCGAGTTAATAACACCACACACTAACATCCTGGCAAGAGAAACGCCACCACCACCACCATCATCATCATCATCATGACCTTCACAGGACTAAAATGAAATACAATAGCCTTGATTCAGGGCACACACTTTCTATCAAAGCCTGTGATCTACTTTGAGTGACATATCATTCATAAGGGAGCGTCAATTTGCAGATTGTGGCTGATGCAAGCAGTCTGCAAGAAATGTTTCCAGTCTCCTGCTGTAGCTCAAGATGTACAAACAACATAGCGCTTTAGACTTTGTGTCCATATTTACAGGTTTCCCAAAATGCAGCTCAAAGGGGTGTTTGGTGGTGAAAGCAATGCCAGTTTAGTCAGTTCATCACCTCTGACACTTGATGTAAAAGGTTTAGAGTTATGCTGTTGGAACATTATCTCTTGCCCTTAATACACCAAAAATCATCTTATCACAGTATACATCACAATCTATTTGGCTACACTTGCATAACTGGCATGATTGTAATATTAACAATATTTTGGATTTAGGACTCAAGAATTGACCTAAATTCAGGTCTTGTTGTTCATCAATCACAATGCAGATTTCTGTGGGAACTATCTACTTCCAACTGTTCCTTGTTATGACTGTGTGATACATAAAAAACATGAGCTGGTACTGTAACAGAAATGTGTGGCTAATTTATCACAGAGTGCTACACATAAAATATGGTGGAGAAGGCCATTTTGGCCGTCTGTTTGAATCAACACTGGCAGATGAAAACATTAGCTGCTGTAATCAGCCATCACAACGTGTGCTGTTAACCATCTCGGTGTCCAGCGGCAGCGCCTGGGGCCATAAGCCTGAATGATTCACAGGGCCCAGAGAAGAGGTTCTGGGGATTTAGGATTATACACCAACATTGTCAAGAGTAATAGATGATCTGTTTTCAGTGCAACCAAAAATGTTGAGCAGCTCAGCTGCCAATGATGGAAATTATTAATCTTTTGTAATTAAATTACCTTTAAGATAATTCACCTTTTCTACCCCTGATTTGATAACAGTCATCCTTAGACTTACAGTTCCAGGTCCATTTGCAGCCACAACAACAGGTTGCTGGTACTTTTGTGTGTGTCATGATGTATGTGGTTCCGAGTACTTTGCTGAGTCTTCAAAAGTATACTCTATGTATACTCCCATGATTTTGAACTAGAAATTTTCATGTGGGTGTAGACATTTCATATGAGAAAATATGTGAATTTTGTGACATTATGCAATGCTATTGACCTTCTCAAAGTTGCTAAGAAAAGATGGCTTGATTCCATTTAGTGCGTCATGGTCCTGGTGTTGTGCATGCTTCCTCATTATAACACTGTATTGGCTTGCTGCCAAGCAAACTGAGAAGAAGGCAAACCCAGTGACAGGTTACAGGTCCAATCAAGGGTGATACAGACATTGCATGTACTTCAAAATGACACTGTACAAAGATCTTATATTTGGCCAGTGTGTATAGGTTTGACTCCTCCATCCTAACATCTTTAATGCATGTTGAAGGGGAACGGGATCACCGCCAATGTCTTGAAATGTTGTGATTTTGTTTGGCTGTTTGTTGGGCTATAAATGTGACAAATTATTTTTTATTACTGCTAAACTATTGCCATAAAAGTTGCAGACATAAAAACGCCAGAGACGCAGATTTAAGAAACGTAATGTTTTGTTTTCAATTTTACACAATTTGCAGTTAATTTGGGCTGCACGGTGGTGTAGTGGGTAGCACTGTTGCCTCACAGCGAGAGGGTTGCGGGTTTCAATTCCCGGGTCGGGCCCGGGTCCCTTCTGTGTGGAGTTTGCATGTTCTTCCCTTGTGAGCGTGGGTTCTCTCCGGTTTCTCCGGCGTCCTCCCACAGTCCAAAGACATGCAAGATGGGGATAGGTTAATTGATGACTCTAAATTGCCCGTAGGTGTGAATGTGAGCGTGAATGGTTGTCTGTCTCTACATTTCGGCCCTGTGATAGACTGGCGACCTGTCCAGGGTGAACCCTGCCTTCGCCCAATGTCATGGATCAGCTCCAGCCCCCCCGCAACCCTGAATACAGGATAAGCGGTAGACAATGGATGGATGGATGGATGCAGGCAAGTTCAGCAGGCTAAATAAAGAAATATCCACTTGAATAACTACATAACAGAAAAGGATTATCCCCATTGAT
The DNA here is from genome assembly GCF_963514095.1 of Eutrigla gurnardus. Lineage (NCBI taxonomy): Eukaryota > Metazoa > Chordata > Actinopteri > Perciformes > Triglidae > Eutrigla > Eutrigla gurnardus. The sequence goes on along the minus strand of NC_139915.1, from coordinate 22,656,387 downwards.
TCAAAAGAAGACCCATTCATCACTTTGATAACAGTGAAGATGTGTTATTTTCATCACACAAGTCAGCGAGGTTGAAAGAAGCCTGCGGGAACAGACACAATATGCAACAAGGGGGCACCTGTAAAATTAAATCAGACTTTTACAAATCTCCACTGACCTGATGAGGTTGAGCATTAAGTGCCTGTTAGTTAACTCACAAGCAAAAACAAAGAGCTAAACACACTCACAGTGACAACTGATAAAAACAGATGTGGGCTCATAGTGGTTAAAAACATTAAAAGGCTAGTTTTGAAGGGGGTTGTATGACTGTATTCAGTGTATTACCTACAGTAGATGATGATGGTTTTTTTGTACCAAGCTATAAAGTTTTAACATGAGGGTGTATGCGAAATGAACTTGCTTAGAAGCCATTTCTGAACTTGCAGTTTTTGGATTCTGCCTGTTGTCACATGTTGTCACATACAAACATCAATTTATGGATGATTTTCTTATTAGGAAATCAGGTAGAGATCATGCTTGTTTTCAATAAAAGTGCTTCTTCTTATTTCTTGGATCTCTCTGTACTTTATTGCAAATAACTAAACATACAGTAGGCCTGTTGTCTCATATAGAAGGAAGCTCCCAGTACTACAGTATTATAAGAATACTAAATACAGTATGCCTGTGTACTAGACTTTGCACAAACCCTGATAACGGTAATGATGTTTTCAGCACTTTTTGATTTCCAGAGCAATTGATTGGCATCACATCACTTAGCTAATATCCATCCATCGTCTCCCGCTTGTCCTGTATTCAGGGTTGCGAGGACTAAGATAATAAATATTTTATTTTTTTCTCTTTTGGAACAAGAAACACGCTACCCCACGAAGATGAACACAGTCTAACGCCCATGTCCGTCGTTTGGAAAAAGGCTGACCCAAAGCTACGCAAGCCAACTTGCCCAGCAGGAAGGTTCATGGCTCCATCCACAAGCCTCTCTCTAATCTCTCAGAAATACAGCTTGAGTCATGATAAAACAGCCCTGATGGAGGCAAATCCTGTTATCTAGGGGTGTTGGTGGTGGGGGGAGCAGCCTTTGTTACAGGTGGTGGCTAAGTTCAAGACATGAAGCTGTGCCTGGATTTTAAACACACCAGCACAGCTTCTACAAAGGTAACACAAGTGGTGTGTCTCTGTGTGTGTCCTTTTTGTGTGTGGAAACCAGTTTATGCTGGTTTCCACACACACACACACACACACACACACACACACACACACACACACACACACACACACACACACACACACACACAGGAGCCTGAAAGCACACTAGAACCCACATTTTGAGGCCAAGGAGGTTGGCTTCTAATGGTAATGCATTTCAGCCGCTGCCACACCTCATCTTCTATATTGCTTTTTCATTGAAAAGAGAGGCTCTTTGACTAGAAGACAACAGTTTTCGTAGGGTTTTGTTCCAATACTCTCATCCGTTGGAAGGACACATTAGTGCTTTATCTTTTACAGAAATGCTGGCACATTATTTTTCCTTTATCCCCATTTCATATTGGTCTCCCCTATTCATATCTAGTGAAAAGAGATATGAGGAGGGCTTAATGTGATCCCTTGTTTTTTTATGTCTTTGCCTGATAGATGAAAAACCTACAACAATGAACAAGCCATCATTTCTCAGTGGTTTTATTCTTTGTTTTTCTGACCATGATGTTGCAGTTGAAATCAAAGCCAAAGATACTGAACTCCATTAGGCATTTTACTTAAAAACAACTACATAGGATTTGTGAGCTATGAAATAAAGAAATATGTAATACATTTTATAACACAATATAATGTATGTGCATGTTAATATCATGCCATTTTAAGTGTTTATTAATGTATAATATTTGTCAAAATTTCGAAACATTTCCTATGAAAACACAGTATTTGACATTACAACCATTCATTATCTGTTCATACATCACCCTCCACTTCTGGGTGACCACAGGAGGTTATATAGTTGTTGGCAAATGTTTTAATAAACATAAATATCTGCTTGCAGCTACATTACGTTTTGTCATTTCTGGCAACTGCAAAATAAATAGCAGTAACAGTTTGTACTGCGGACGGCTTGCGATCTTCTGCGATAGTTTCAGCGCACTATTCTCTCTGTGCTGCAAACAAATCTTGCAAGAAAGTACACTGATAATCTACTACTTTATATGTATTGATGGTAGATGATATAAATGATCCAATTCCAATAAATTATAATATATTATGTATCCCAGAGTTTCAAATCCCCTGAATTGTCTTGCACATGATGACATTATAAATTCCATCCACTACATTTAGAAATAGCGCAGTGTGGTTTGTGAATGTATTTCTTAAATTACGTATTTATTCCACGTACACAAAAATACAGCGTAGTGTCACCTTTTCAATAAACCTTAAATATTCCCCATCTTTCAAAGACTGTTCAATTCAATTCAATTAAATTTTATTTATAATGTCATATCACAACAGAAGTCATCTCAAGACACTTAACAAATTGAGCATGACTAGAATACACTCATGATTTTCAGAGTCAATACAAATTCAAAGGCCCAACCTCACCCAGGGGCAAGCGTTACAGCGACAGTGGCGAGAAAAAACTGCCTTGATGAGCTATTAGGCAGAAATCTCGTGCAGCCCAGGCCCCTTGGGTTCCAACTGCATTTGGTGTTGGTAGTAGTATCGTAATAGTATCATTAATAGTAGTGGTGGTATTAAAAGAAGCAATAGTATCAACAGAAGAAGTCCATGGCAGCAGGCACAGCCACGCCGAGATGGATCCATCCTAACCATGTCGCCGTAGATAAAAAGCAGTAGTTGTTGAGCAGTCACACAGCAGGCAGGTTGAGCTACAATATGGTGTTTCCAACATCAGGCCAGTAAGCCAGGACCTCAGTGGTCTCTGCCGGACCAGAAAGCATAGCCAGACTCCCAGGAGTAATCCCGGGAGTAGTCAAATGATGAGCTCTTTAAGATATGATGGAGCCTGACCATTAAGAGCCTTGTAAGTGATGAGAAGGATTTTAAATTCTATTCTGGATTTTACTAGGAGAAGCGCAGAGAAGCTTATACAGGAGAAATGTGATCCCTTCTTCTAGTTTTAGTCAGAACACGCGCTGCAGCATTCTGGACCAGCTGGACAGATTTATTTGAACAGCCTGAAAATAAGGAATTACAATAGTCCACCCTTGAGGTAACAAATGCATGGATGAGTTTTTCTGCATCTTTTTGAGACAGCATTGGCCTAATGCTAGTAATGTTACGCAGGTGAAAGTAGGCTGTCCTTGTTGTTTGTTTAATATGTGAGTCAAAGGACAGGTCCTGATCAAAGATAACTCCAAGGTTTCTTAAGGTAGTATTTCAGGCAATGGCAATCCCATCAATAGTGGCTATATCTTTAGACAGGGAGCTTCGGAGGAGTTTAGGCCCAAGTACAACAACTTCCGTTTTATCAGTTTAACATCAGAAAATTGCAGGTCATCCAGGATTTTATGTCATCAACACATGCCTTTAACTAGCTGATTGGTTTTCTCAGGCTTGATTGATAGATATAATTGATTATCATCTGCAACAATGGAAGTGGAGTTTCTTCTTATGATATTGCCTAAAGGAAGCATACAAGTTTAAAAGAATTGGTCCGAGCACAGAACCTTGAGGAACACGTGCCTGGAGGATTTTTTATTGACATGCACAAACTGAGATCGATTGGATAAATAGGACTTAAACCAGCTTAATGCGGTTCTTTTGATACCAATTCATTTTTCCAGTCTACATATTAGAATTAGAATAATTCTTTAACTACACTGATTACTTTTGTACTCTAGCTCCTCTTTTGGTTTATTTGTCAGCCTTAAACTATTAAGTGTGATTATTGAAAGGGTTCCCTCCTTGCACCATTTAATGTTAATGTGTGCTAAATGTTAATGTGTGCTAAATAAATAAACTAAACTAATGCGGTTCTTTTGATTCCAATTCATTTTTCCAGTCAACATATTAGAATCTCATGGTTAATGGTGTCGAACGCAGCACTAAGATCTAGCAGGGCAAGTACAGAAACCAGTCCTTTGTCAGAAGCAATTAGAAGGTCATTTGTAATTTTCACCAGAACTGTCTCTTGTACTATGATGTACAGAAAATTCTGACTGGAAGTCCTCAAGTAGACTGTTGTTGTTCACACATCTGATTGACAACTACTCTCTCAAAGATCTTACAGAGAAAAGGAAGATTTGATATCGGTCTGTAGTTTGCTAAAACACCTGGATCTAGAGTAGTAGTTTGTAGTCTGTTAATAAAGACACATTGATCATATCTAGTAAAGACGTGCTAACTAAGGGTAAGACTTTGAGTAGCCTAGTTGGTATCGGATCTAGGAGACAGGTTGAAGGTTTTTGATGAAGAGATCATTGACGTTAGTTGGTTAAGGTTGATTGGAGAAAAGCAGTCTAAATACATATCAGGTCTTAATGCTATTTCTATTTCTAAGATTCCTGGGTTTGAGGTGGTTCCAATTGAAGGCAAGACGTGAGTAATTTTGACAGCTAAAATGTTATCGTTAAAAAAGTTCATAAAATCATTACTACTAAGATCTATAGGAATACATGGCTCGGTAGAGCTGTGACTCTTTGTCAGCCTGGCTACAGTACTGAAAAGAAATCTAGGTTAAAGCTGCAGTCGGCAAGTCTGGCAGATTGAGTTGACTCAGTCAAATTTCGAATGTTTACAACACTCATGCCCCTCCCCCTCTACCACTGAGCTCCTCCGCTCCCTCCCATCGAGTGCTCGTCAGTGCGCGTGCACCAGATTCCTGTGATTCCCGTGTCTTCTCTCATTGATAAACAGCGTTGGAGTACACGCTACACAGAGGTAGGCAGGCTAACTTACTCATAGATAGCAACTGCTAACGTCATTTAGTGTATGCCTAGCTTGAGGCGTGTGCCTGTGATATTGTAACATGCGTGAGGGGGGAGGTGGGGTCTGTGGCGTCTGCGCGAACTGTGAACTGCGCTGAGTAGACAGGATGATACGGGTGCGGTGGAATTTTGCAAAACAATCAACAAGCTCTAGGTGCACGTAGAGGTGTGTATTTTTTCTAAAACCGGATGATTTATGTTGTTCTATCGGAGCATAGTGTTCACTGTAGCATTCAGTGAATATGATCAAACAAATGTTGCAGACTGCAACTTTAATCTTTTATGTTCCTCTATTAAAGATGAGTAGTGGCTGCTCTTGCATTACGGAGAGCCTTATACGTTTTAAGACTGGCCAGACTAGGCGGGTTTGGTGGAGCGCCAGATGATTTCAAGATTACGCAATTTTTGTTTTAATTTACAAGTTTGGGAGTTATACCTGCGAGCTAACTTCCTTTGTTTTCTAGTTTTCCAGTTTAGATACTATTTGAGCTAAACGAGCGCTGTCGTGTCTCGTAAGGACCCAACCTGTGTTGCATAGGTCTTGGAATTATTTTCTAAGGCCCAGAAAAGCAGATAACACTTGCCCCTATGGGTTAGCATTGGAGCTATTCTGGAAGGCTGGCAGGCAGGTACACATCTCGGGCTAGGTCAAGTACATTTTTGTCAGGTTGTTTGCTTCTAATAAGTCGGGATGACCCTGGGGACAATGAAAATGGGGTCAAAAATGACCGGATTTCTCCTTTAATATGGCTGGGAGGACTAGCTTCATTTAAACAAACATAGTCTTCATCCCCCAGCCAGGTTTCAGTCAGCCAGAATAAATCAATATGATTATCTGATATTAAATCATTGACTAATACTGCTTTAGATGACAGAGATCTTATGTTTAAGAGTCCACATTTAATTCTCCTATTTTGTTGTACTACATCAGAAGTGCTCATTTTTATTAGGTTTTCATGTGAAATCCCTCTTCTGTTTGACTGAATTAATTGAAGTGGCCGGGGGACAGACACCATTCTTATGTGGTTTTGGGTGGGTGACTACTCTAATGAAGGCGCAGAGAAGTGTGTAAGACAACTCTGCTTCCTGGTCTCAACATTGGTTTGTCATGTTTTAGGACTACCAATGAAATCAACGATATTCTAGATAGGACAGCGGCTCCATCCAAAGTGGGGTGGATACCAACTCTCCTGATCAGACCAGGTTTTCCCCAAAAAGGCTGCCAATTATCAATGAAGCGCACATCTTAATCTGGACACCTCCTTGACAGCCAGCAGTGGAAAGATGACATGCGGCTTTACATGTTATCACTAGTAAAGTTTGGCAGGGGACCAGAGAAAACTACGGAGTCCGACATTGTTTTTGCATTCACACACTGAGCCAACATTAATTTTATTGACCTCCGATTGGCGTAATCAGGTGTCATTAACGCCAACGTGAGTAACAATCTTACTGTATTTACATTTATCCTGAGCCAGCAGTTTAAATTGAGCTTCAATGTCGCCCACTCATGCCACTGGGACACATTTGACTAAGTTCACTGGTGCTGCTATTTTCATGTGTCTCAGAGCTGCCAGTGACCAGAGTTGGCTTCAGAGGGTGTGTCGCTAAATGGGGGAATCGATTGGAGACGTGAACATGGTGGTTAACCGTGGGCCTCGGTTTAGTACTATGCCTTCTTCGGACATTCACCCAGCCTCCCGGCTGCTCTGGGTTTGCCGGGGGAATGCTAGGAGCTATTACACTATGTCGGCCCGCACCGGCTAGAGCTAGCGGATTAGAGGATTGTTGGTGTGGAGCCATGCTTACATTTACATTTACATTTAGGTCATTTAGCAGACGCTTTTGTCCAAAGCGACTTACAATAAGTATATTTGTCAAAAGAAGGAAACAAAGAAACCACAACGTATCATTGCCGATAAAGTAAGAGCTAAAAATAGAACAAGTGTTAGGTCCTCATCTGAGTAAAGTAGTAGAGCAACAGTGCTATGATCAGAGTGCTATAGGTAAGGGTTGTTTTTTTGTTTTTTTTTTGGGGGGGGGGGGGGGATGTTAGTGGGTCATGCTATGTAGAGTCGAGGTGAAGTCTGAACAGGTAAGTCTTGAGCCTTTTTCGGAAGATGGCAAATGACTCTGCTGTCCTGACATTGGTCGGGAGTTCGTTCCACCACTGAGGCGCCAGAACAGAGAAGATTCTGGACTTTGCTGAGCGACATTTGTTTGATTTCATCGATGGTGGTACCAGCCGGCCAGCTGAAGTAGAGGAGCGAAGTGCTCGCTTCGGGGCATGAGGTTTGACCAGTGTTTGAAGGTAGATGGATGCTGTTCCATTGATGGCCCTGAAGGCCAGTGCCATCGTCTTGAATTGGATGCATGCTGCAACAGGGAGCCAGCGGAGGTCTCGGAGGAGGGGGGGTCACATGGGAGAATTTGGGTAGATTGATGATAAGGCGTGCTGCAGCGTTCTGGATATGCTGCAATGGTTTAATCGCAGAGGCCGGGAGTCCGGCCAGGAGAGAGTTGCAGTAGTCAAGGCGGGAGATGACCAGTGCTTGGACCAGGAGTTGCGTTGCATCCCTTGTGAGGAAGGTCCGAATCCTGCGGATATTGTAGAGGGCAAATCTGCAGGATCGGGCCACAGCAGTGATGTTGGGGGTGCAGGATAGTTGGTCATCGAGGATTACACCCAGGTTCCTCGCAGTTGACGACGGCAATACTGTGATGCCCTCGACAGTGACCGACAGGTCAATGCAAGGGCAGTCTTTCACTGGGATGAAGAGGAGTTTGGTTTTATTCAGGTTAAGCTTGAGGTGATGTGCAGTTGTCCAGACAGAGATGTCAGTCAGACAGTCCGAGATGCGAGTTGCAATGTGAGTGTCAGAGGTTGGGGGAAAAGAGAGGAACAGCTGGGTGTCATCTGCATAGCAATGGTAGGAGAATCCATGTGATGTAATAACAGAACCTAGTGATCTGGTGTATATTGAGAACAGAAGTGGTCCTAATACTGAGCCTTGAGGGACACCCGTGTACAGAGAACAGGGTTTGGACATAGAGCCATTCCATGTGACCTGAAAGGTGCGATTTGTCAGGTATGATGTAAACCAGGTGAGAGCAGAGTCAGTTATGCCAAGTTCAGCCAGAGTGGAGAGGAGGATTTGGTGGTTGACTGTGTCGAATGCAGCAGATAGGTCGAGGAGAATGAGAACGGAGGATTGGGATGAGGCTCTGGCGTCTCGCAGGGACTCGGTCACTGTGAGGAGGGCCGTCTCAGTGGAGTGAGCAGTCCTGAATCCTGATTGATTAGGGTCAAGGAGGTTGTTCTGTGAGAGATAGGATGACAGTCCAGTTCAGACACGTTCCAAGATTTTAGAGAGGAATGAAAGAAGAGATACAAGTCTGTAGCTTTGGATGTCAGTAGCGTCTAGGGTGGGTTTTTTTAAGGAGAGGCTTCACTGTAGCTGTCTTAAAAGCCGCTGGAATGACACCTGAGGTGAGGGAGGAGTTGATCAGGGTGGTGAGGAATGGCAAGATGTTGTGTGAGATGTCCTGGAGAAGAGAGGAGGGAATCAGGTCAAGGGAGCAGGTGGTGGCACGGTTAGATGTAACAAGTGCGTGAACGTCTTCAGAGGTGAGGGGGCTAAAGCTGGTAAGGCTATCAGAGTTGAGAGTTGGGGGAGATGTTTTCTGGGAAGGAATAGGCGTGAATGAGGAGCTGATGTCATTTACTTTCTTGGTAAAGTAAGTTGCAAAGTCATCAGCAGTAAGGGAGGAAGGAGGGGGAGGGGTAGGAGGGAGGAGAACATGGAGAAGAGTTTCCTGGGGTTGGAGGCAGAAGAGTTGATCTTTGCCAGGTAGAAGGCAGATTTAGCTGCCGAAACAGTTGAGGTGAAGTCAGAGAGGAGGTGGTGGTAGTGAGCAAGGTCCTTGTGCTGGCCCGATTTCTTCCATTTTCTCTCTGACGCTCGCAACAATGATCTGTTGGTTCGCAGAGGTTCGGCCAGCCAGGGAGGGGAGGGAGATGATCGCGCAGGTCGTGAGATTGGGGGACAGAGAGTGTCCAAAGAAGAGGAGAGTGAGGACATCAGGATGGAGGAGGCTTCCTCAGTAGGCATTAAGGAGAACTGTTCTGAGGATGGTAGCGAGGAAATAACAGTTGAGGAGAGAGCAGAGGGAGTGAGGGATTTCAGGTTGCGGCGGCTGGTGACAGTTCGAGGCGTAGAGGGGAGGGATGTGGTGGGCTTCATGGGGAGGGAGAAAGTCACAAAGTGGTGGTCAGACACAGTGAGTGGGGTAACAGAGAGTGCCGAGATGCCACAGGATCTTGTGAAGACAAGGTCAAGTTGGTTCCCGGCCCGGGGAGTTGGTGGAGAGGGGGAGAGTGTAAGGTCAAATGCGGAGAAGAAGTCAATGAATTCAGATGAGTGCAGCTTTCCCGGGTGGATGTTGAAGTCACCGAGGACGACGAGTGGTGTGCCATCATCAGGGGAGCAGCTCAGGAGGGCATCCATCTCATCTAAAAAGTCACCGAGAGGACCGACTGGGCGATAGATCACTATGATGTTGAGCTTGAATGGAAGGTTGACAGAGACGGTGTGGAATTCAAGTGCAGATCGGGGTAGGTGGTCCAGAGGAAGGACCTGGTAGGACCATCTGGGTGAGATGAGGAGCCCAGTTCCTCCTCCTCACCCTGTTTGTCTTGGGGAGTGTGAGAACGAGTAGGCGGTTGAAAGGGCAGCTGGAGTGGCAGTGTTTTCTGGGGTGATCCAGGTCTCCGTAAGGGCCAGGAAGTGGAGAGTCTGCAGGGAGGCATAGGCTGAAATGGTGTCCGCCTTCTTGACTGCAGACTGGCAGTTCCACAGCCCCCCTAGTACTTCAAGTTCCTTACCTGTGGAGAATGGTGGGTAGCAGAGATTGGATGGGCTACAGCCTCGAGTGAAGGGTCTCTGGTAAAATGTTCTCCAGTGTGATGTCCTGACTGGGATAAAACACATGGTTGGGATGGGAGGGGGTTGAGATGTTATGCCTACCTCAATGGACTCCCACAGATAGACTCCCTTGTCTTGGTTCAGCTGTCTTGGTTCTGCTGGCCTGACACTGTAGTGACAGCCTTTTAAGTGCTCAGTTTACCTCATGCACTGACTGTGGCCCCTCCCTCAAATCAAGTCTATTGACTACAGCTGAGCTGGCTGAAACTAGCTGATTGCTCACTAGCTGATGCTTCCAAATCATTTATCCTCACATCCAAAGCAAAAAGTTAACTACATTTATTACATGTACCCTTATCTGTAAAGGAGGCGGAGAAGTAAGCATTAGACACACCGGGCAGGAGAGAACAGAAGGAGGAGAGGGAAAGAGAGAAGCCATCGTAGCTGCTAGGCTAGCTGTTACACTAAAGAAGCTAACAGAGAAAGTGTGTAAACAACTGCAAATTTAGCGAGAAGGCAACCTGAGCAATGTGTCTGCTGTAGTAGGGATAGTGTGTGTTTAAGCTTAAACTTAGCGGTAGTTAGCCGCTGAACAGGGAAACTACATTAAATTAACAGAGTTAGGCTGGAGAGAAAAACACAGCCTGCAGTGAGTATCACGGAGAAACAGGAAATGATGCAAGGCACTTACCGTCAGAGAAGATCAGGTGGTGGGTATACATCCGGGGATACAACAGACGACTGAGCCTTTTCAATTATATTCAGGATAAATAAACCCATTCCCTGTATTAAGAAAAAAATCTTCACTTTCTAATGTATTTCATCCAGCAATTTAGCGTAGCGTCAGCATTCACACTACAATTTCTTCAGAAATAGCTTTTCTTTTTTTTTTTAAAGGAAATGTGACCACATTATAACTTTTCTACACGGTATTGCACACTTTGAATAATGAGCCCTTGCATTTTAACAAAATGCAAATATTTGTTTTGGCTCTGGTGTGAACATTTTGAATGCGAAAAACTTACGAATATTCTGCATTTTCTATTTTGTCTTTGTCCCCTGTGTGGAAAGGCCTTGAGACTATTCCTAATCCAGCCTGATTGCACAGGCTCAGTCAGCTCAGTTCATGTCGCTGGAAGCTCTTTGACAGCCTGTGATTATCAACGCGCCCTGCCATACAATGACACAGGCTGAAGCCCAGCCAATTAGCCTTTGGCCTGCAGAAAGTGCTTCTCAGACTGGGCTTGTTGTGGTGTGGTTCTTTGCGATAGCTAGCAGTGAAACCCCCCACTTACGGTATCAAGAGGCTGTTTGATTCTTTTATATGGGCTGACGCTGCTGATGAGCCGTGACTGGTGTGGAGTTATGATTGCAAACGCAGAGCAAACAGGATCATAATGCGCCTCATCATTCAGTCAGTCAGTTTACGGTATGAAGAGTGTAGAATTGTTAAATCATTCTGTGGAAATCTTTTAAGCATTATGAATTGACATTATTACATCTGATGAGTTTGTAATGTAGGCCTGATTTTTGGAAGAGACCGGCTCCATTCTGTTAAACATGTTCCGATGAACTGGTGGAAAAAATGGTTTAATCCAGTTGTGGCACACAAAAAAAGAAAAGAAAATGAAAAGCAGCTTACATGAAACGTAATTGTTTGTATCATTTGTGATTTAGTTTTTTACACTAATCCTAGATCAACTATTGCTGTGTGCTGTGTTTGTATGCATCCTGTTTGATGGAGTGAGCTTGGAATGAAAATGTGTCACCTGTTCCATAATCCTTGACAGGAGAGTATATTAAATGTTAATCCCTCACTATTAGAAACGAGTGAAAAATATATTTGGAGGAGGGTTGTGGAGAGGGGCGAAGGGGATGATAAAAGTCGGAGGAGAATGAGATGAAGTATTTCAAAATATATGACTGGATTCTGAGGCATTAATGAGCTGTGATGATTGAACTATACCAACGGTTTTCTTCTTTCTTTTTTCTCCTCCTCAAGCTCATCCACACCATCACAAGTATCATGTTATTAGCTTCCTCTTTTGACTCTGCGTCCGCTGAGAGCGTCTGAGATTAGTCTTGGATCGGTGCTCAATGCTGCTTCCCTCTGTGGCCAAATTGTATTCACTCGGCAGCAGTCTTACAAGTAACGGCACAGAAGAAACAATTAGAGCCATAAAAGCTGATAGCTTGGGGCTCTCTACCATTACTGAGTTATTAGATGGGGGAGGGCTGGGAAAGGGGGCTTTAAATGAAGGCATGGTTTGGGAAGAGGATTGAAAAGCAATATGAGAAGAGAGAGAGAGAAGTAGAGAGGCAAGAGTTGGAAAAAGAATAAAGGAGACATGAGAGCGAAGGTGAAGAAAAATGCTGAGAGAAAAGGAAAAGAGAAGTGAAGTGGGGCTTGTCTAACAGTGTTTTTTTATACTGTAACCATTACATTTTACAGTGTAAATGTGACGGTGTTTTGGCTGGTATTCAGCCGGAGAGAGGCAACTCGAGGCCGCTGCTGCTGCAGGGAGGTTACGGCCGGTGGGTGCCCTCCAGAACCTGAGCTGCCGAGAGAAACGGGTGAGGCCTTTTTTCAGACTGCTCTCTGATGCCAATGGCAACAGAATCATTCTGCTGTTATGAATGTCAATTGCGGGCAGTCCCGGCGGCATGGGCGGGCATTGGTGGGCCGTGCCCGCCCACAGAGTCAGCCGTGCCCGCCCTGGGCTGGAAGCTGTTTATTTTATTTGGGTTTTGTTTTCTACCTCGGAGTGGCTAACGCTCTATTATTCCTATTTTGGTTTGTCGATCATACAATTCAACCAATCCAATCAACGAACAAAGGCAACGTGCTGGCCAATTACAGGTGTTGGGGGGGCGGGTCATACTCATGAGAGGGTGTTAGTACTTGACGTTCATGGTCGCAGTTGCTCATAGAGTCGCTAATTAGCTGTGGTGTTCAGTATGGATATCCGTATTTTTTACTCAAAAATACGCGGACAAGAAGTGACGACGAGAGCGGGAGCGAGCAGGAAGCAGCGATATTCACTTCTACTCGAAACGTAAGCACTGAAGTCGACAGTAACATTGGAGTAAACATTCATGCTAGGAGAGGTAGCTCCCTAGCTGCTGTAGCTACCGCTCCCAGTATGAATGTTTACTTCAGTGTTCAGGTTGACATCAGTGCTTCTGTTTCCAGTAGAAGTGAAGCTGTATGGTGCTATCTGAATGCCACAAACCTTATTGCTGGTCTTCTTGAATAAATGCTTCAGTTGAATAAATGGACACAGCACTACACTATTCTTGTTTGTTTGTTTTTTAGATTTTGGGAATGAACTGCCCCTTCTTAGTAAGAGGAAAATGATTTCTCCGCACTGTAGGAGTGGTCACAGAGCCATTGTTCAGCCTGAGGCAAATACATTTTTTTTTCTGCAGCCAGGTCTGGTTGCGGGCAGTTTTATGTTGGATCCTGTCACTGTCAAATAACCCAGAGAACGAGCCCTGAGAGCGTTACTATGCGTCTAAGTTGTCGTCCTCACTGGGACAGAGGTGTACTAGAGATGACAACCAGAACCAGCAGGGCGATATTTATAATTGTGCTTTTCTTATTTTATGGTCTGCCTGCAAAGAAGAAGTGAGAGCTGCCAACGACCCACAGCAGGCGGCAGCTGGGCAGCCGGCACGACAGAGAGAAACAGCGGGGCGAAAACAGCATCTAAATCCGGCATAGTTTCACATCTTGCTCTGTAAATTAAGGATTTTTTTCGACCGCCCAGAATTGCTGATTGTTGGAAAAGTAGAAAGAATAACCAAGGTGCGTTCAGTGAGTTTTATTTTGTTCTACTTTAGATATTGGGCCCGAGTTTCGCAGGGTGGCGCAGGGTGGCGGAGCCGACGTAATGCAAGTTTCGACCCACGCAGCCTTGCGCACGGTCAGTTTGGCAGTTTGGTGGATCGCCTGCGCCAAGATGGGTGTGGCGTGTGGCGGCGCAGCAGGGGGAGGTGTCACAGATTCAGCTTGGCGTAGCAGAAGTTTCGTGGCAAAAAGCCTCGCCGAGACTTCGCCGAAAGCCCGCCAGCTCCAACCTAGTCTACTCTTGGCGTAAGGCGCAAGGCGCAAATAAAGTCCAGTCATTCAAGGCGAATTACAGCTGGCGGAGTGGAAGTTTAGCTGACCGGCGCGCAGTGCGTACACATCGCCAAGACCTCACAGGCAGGTTTCCACAGTTCCAGGCACATTTAAATGCAATAATTAATCACAACAAACACTATTTAATGCAACTAATTGAATCAACACGTGAATTTATATCTATATAGATTGTCCCGTCACATCTGACGTCAGATCAAAGGCGGATGGCACGCGTAACGAAAACTCAGCCTCTCGGACCAAAACATCTCCCTCTCTCTCTCCGTTTTTTTATAATATCGGCATTGTTATTATTATGATACGCACGCACAGCACGTGATGCGCGTGGTGGGAGCGCCGGCGCTGCTTCTGTCATCGGGTTGTCAAGTGACGAAACTTGCACTGAACCTCCCCTAACGCATTAAAGGTGAGGAGAGGAGCTCATTTGATTGGTGAAGATCTGAATCGGCTGTGTTAATCCCAGTCCACGCCTCGTCTCCTCCTCGTCTCCCACTCACGCCTTCTTCTCCTCCCTCTTTCCCACTTGCACGGGTGGGAGTGACGGGAGGCATGCCTGCGCTAGCCTGCGCGGTGCACGAAACTTGCAAAGTCCAGGCGGACACACCCCGTCGGCGTGGCGCATGTGCGCTGCGCGCTGACTACGCCTAGTCTACGAAACTAGGGCCCAATGTGTTTTTTATGATGAGTTAATGAGGCAATTAAGATCGTCTTAATTTGGAGTAAAAGAGAGGTTAAATTAAAAGGTGTACTGTAGTTTTCAGTTTATTTAAGAATATTCCCTTCATTGCTGTTTTGAGTTAATTTTGTTCATTTATCAGCAAATAACAAAATCTATGCTTGCGCGTAGTGCATCCTGGTACATGTAGGCACAGCTGGCATGGCACTGCCAGTTTCTTCTCTCAAGATAGGATTCTAGGAGCACCCAGCTGGTACATTACAAAGTACAAAAAGGCTCATAAAAAGATATGATGGCAACAATGTCAAAGTAAGGAATTTTAAGTCAGGTATATTAGGTTACCTTACACACGTTTTCATACCTAAACTAAAAAAAAAATTAACGTAAAAATCCTATAAAAATGTAAACTGTTGTGCTATGTGCGTATTTGCTATTCGAATAAACAGTTACCTACGACAACACATAAAGTAATAGATTGTGCTTGAATGATGATGAGGTCAAATCTGTTGTTGGTGACATGTGTTGCTGGTGACATGCCAGGTGGCTGAAGCTTCTGTCAATTATCATTTTCCCTTGAAAGGCAGTTAATGCATCGTCTAATTTGCGCTACAGGATAGGATGCCATTCCCTTCCAGCCCTTCAGGAGGCACAGCCTGTTCTTGCTTTTCTAGTATAAGTCCACGACAGCAAGAGATGATTAGATTCAGACATGTTCGGCTGTGAATGCAGCCCCGCCATAACAACCACTACCTCATTGTTCACTCTTTCACATGAAACTTCACAGCCTTAATTACAACCCACTGCCTGTTTGTTAGAGAAACCCAGACCTCCCAATCCAGTTAAGTGTAAGGGGAACAAATTGTCATTACTTGATAATAGACACTGTTACATCTGCTCCATTAACCATGCACCATTAGCATAAACAGGAGTTTGACTGACCATAAATCAATGGTTTATCAGCTGCTTGCTGTAATGGAGATCACCTAAAGATAGAAATGAAAATGAAAAGTAGCGTACTGTGAATGGTTATGAAGGCCTTCTGAATGTTGGTGAACTGTTTGGAAAGATTTTATTTTACTAAAGCATCGAGTTTTTGGTGCTTCCTGTTTTTTTTTGTCCATACACTGTGTGTCTGTGGCTGAGGAGCAAAATCCCAACCCTGCTGGAGCAGATAACAACTATTTGAATAATGGATTTTGCTGAAGTTCAAAACACAGAAAACACAGGAAAAACTATAAAACAATATACCACATCACAACCTTGATGCAGCTCGGCAGCTCAGCTATATCGCACTGGAACACATTTCCCTGTGAAATTTAAGTTTGCGTTATTTATATGTATTTATTCTTGATGGTCCGGTATTAAGATTCAATAAAAGCAATTCTATATTTAAAAACAACCCCTAAAACAACATTCATAAAAGAGTGTTGTTGTGGAAATCAGTTTATGATCACCTGATGAGAAATAAGAATACAACTCCTAACAGCGCTTTTAGTAATTTATTCTATAAAGAGTCCAAAACCAGGCTAGCAGTCGCTACAGACAGACTGTAAATAGACAAAGTCTAATAAGTCAAAGCCCTCGCAAACAGGGTGTCCAAGCGGACTCCTTAAGAGTCTGACCAAGTCTTCAGTCTTGAGAAGGGCTTTTTATACAGTTGTTTGTTATGTGTCATCAGAAAAGCATTGTTCCGTTGTTTGTCTAGACGGAGAACTTTGTCCAGAATGTGGTTTTTGAACCACTCATCAGTGTCCATAGATCCATATTGACTTGCCAGCTGTGCTGGTGTCACAAGATGCATTTTACAACTCATGTAACACATGACATGACATAAGTGCAGAATACAGGTTACCTCATGACCCACATGGAATAGTATGAGTTAAAACTACTCAAACTACTAATTATACTATAATGAACTACTGAAAAATTCCCATCACAAGTGTCAATCAATCAAACTTCACGTATAAGTCATACATCAAATACAACTCCAAGTGCTGAACATAAAGTAAAATAAATAAATAAATAGATATTTAAATTAGTGAAAAGTATGATGAAATTAGTCACTAGATAAAAGCCAGACAAAAAGGTGTTTTAACGTTTCTTTTAAAGATATATACACTGTGCTCCCCTTAGGAGTGAACATCTCATTGTTATTGCATTAGGCTTGCATTTTAATCAAAACCTTTAGCAGCGATGAGTTTAGGACCCTTATTCCGTCCATCAGTGTTGAGCCTGTTGATATCTGGTGCAGTCTTTCCCTCTGTCTCCAGTTTTTACTCCTTCAGTTCACCTGGGCCTTACTACATCTGCCTTTTCAATCCCTGCAGTGGAATCCAACATCTCATTAAAGCCTTTAGCAAAACTAGTATGATTCAACGAGGAACAGGCAATTAAAGAGATTTTGGTGTGACATTGGCTGGTTTATTGATTGGCTGACTGTGGTTGGTTGCTTGTTTGTCTCCCATCCATCCTCCTTTACCCCCTTGGAGGGGTATTTACATGGTGTCTCTCCAAAACTGTTTTTGGAAGCAGAAATCTGGTCATGTGAATGTGAATTGCTCAACAGAATCCTTGTATATTCATTTACCACATTTATCAACATTCAAATAAGAATAAAAAACAGCTTTGAAAAAAATAATTTAAATTAATGATGATTAATAATGAATCTCGAGGTAACCATGTAACACAGTGGACATAAATTATGGATTTCCTGGACTATGCAGAGGGATTTAAAGAGAAATGACTCAGCCATTGAGAACGAACTACTTTATATTAACTAACTGTTAGGAGTCTACAGCTGCAGTCAAAGCCCAACATACATTGATCGAGTACACAGCACTGTTCCCCCCTCAGTATTTGGTTTCAAATCACTTTCTTTGCCCTATTGGGATTTTTTTTTTTTTTTTTTTTTTTTTTAAATAGTGACAGTCATTGGTTTTGGTGTTTTCATTCCATAGTTGAAACAACGCCAGCATGTTTGTGAAAGAAAACCATGGCGACCTGCTGAAAGTGGAAAGTGTTTCTCCTCGTGGTTTGTTTGCTGTGCCTGTGAGTACAAGGCTTTAATTTGAGCTGCGCCCTGGCAAAGATGATTAATGGAATTCCTATGCACTCGGATCGGTTCTCACAGGTGATTTAAAGGTATAATAATCCTTTACGATATTGCTCTGTGGTTTCCAGGCCATTAATATAACACCGAATGTGTCAGAGGAACATAAACAGTTCATTTAAAACAGATTGCCATCCTAACGCGGGGCTGGGACCCACGACACAGGGGAGCTATTGCTAAGGTGTCACTTCTCTTAGCTGCTTGTGGAAGAAAAATAGAAATCATTTAGTGGGGCTCATATCTCAAATTTTCCTGGATAATCCACACAATATGGATGAAGCATTGCCCATCTGGAGTATTTGACTGATCTTCAAAAGCTGCATGTGCTGGCATGTATATGTGTGCTTACCTTTACAAGGGAAAAAAAGTCTTCTCTTTGTGAGATTTCTTTCATCACATATTCTCTACAACACTTGAGTGTTTTACATAACTGACACAAAAATAAGAGCACTTGATCATATACAGTACAGTAACTCCCATTCTGGCTTCTCTTCACTGGTTACCAGTATAAGCTACAGCTAATTAGAAGGTTCTTCATGTCATTTAAAAGGCTGTGCATTGTGTTTCACCATTTTAATTGCTTATTGTATGATTTGTTCTATGTATTCTTTTTAAACTGTTGTGTGATTGGGGTTTTGCTGTGTGGTGATTCTGCATGCATTCTTTGTTTCTAAATGTATATATTAATCAATTCCTTTATTCTCCTTTTTTTGCTGTACTTTATTGTGCATAGGGTGTATAGGGCAGGGAACTTTACTACTTCAAAACGCAAATGCAAATGTTTGTGAGGAGTTGTGTATCTGTATCTCAATCCGTGCTTTTACAAAATGCGTGAAAATCTTTTACATTTGGTGTTTTTAAAGAAAATGTTATTATAGATTAGATTTGAGTTGTTGGGTTTGCATTAGTATGGTTTTCATTTTCCCAGTCTTTTCCCAAACCCATGATTGTGATATTTTAAATCATGTATTGGATTTCCCTTACTAGGGCGTTGAGCACTAATAAATATTTAGTCTAGATTCGATCCACGTTTCATTTCATACTGCTGGTTCCTCCAGTTGCTGTATTGATTGCATTAATACACTATAAATCTGAGATTAGACTAGATCTATGGACATTAGAAAAGACTGAGCAACGTGTAACCTCTGCCATCAGTTTTTCAACTATGATGGTATCTTAAGCAGTGTTTCCTGTTAATAACCATGTCCATGGAGGCTTATCTAAGTCTATGTTGTTCAGTCAGTTTCATAACGAAAAATATTTTACAACATGCTCTTGTTTGGCTTGGAAAGTGAGAGTGGCTTGGGGCCTGGACTCGGTGCTTGCTGCACTCTCTCCCTGCAGGGAATGACGCCGCCTCCTGCTCTCAATGTGCGGCAATATTGGCAACCCACCCTAACCGTCCTGAAATATGGAACCCCTCTTGTTCACCATCACTTTGGTTGTGTGAGTTTTTGCTGAGTCATTCATATCGATATGTTTTTCAATGCTGAGTCATTCATATCAATGTTTTTCAATGTGCTTATGATTAAATGATTCACTCGAGCACGGTGTCAAAATACTCTGTTACAAGTCAAAGTCCTGTACTGAAAATGTTACATGAGTATTAGCATCAGAATATACATTAAGTACCAAAAGTAAAAGAATACAATTATGCAGAATGGCCCATTTCAAATACGATATTTACAGTGGGCCTACATCATTGTATAATTATATTAACCACTTAATAATATATAATCATTTTAGTTTGAATCTGCAAAATAGCCTAATTAGTAATGTATATTGGCAACTAAATGTCGTGAAGTTTAAGTACAATATTGATTGATATGCTCTAAAAGGGTTTAAAAAAACTTTAACTTTAACTTTCGACTTTAAGATACACAAAACTTTCTTTCAGGGGAACAAACCCATGACTCCCATAGAGGGTCCGAGGTCCACCCTCCACAGTCTCACAAAATCCTGAGGGAAAAAGGCGTTATTCTCAAATATTGTGGATAATAAAGAGTTCCACTGTCAGTAATTGATTTCAGCCATGGAGTCACAGGTCACCAATGCTACAGTATATTTAGTTTATTAAAAAAAAAACCTTGCCGTTGCATGTCATGTAGAGTTGATTCGGAATATGTCTTGAAGTTTGGATGCCCAATCAAGATATTCCCTAATTAAAGCACTTGCCACTTGTCATAATACTCAGAATAATTCCCAGTCATCATTCTTCCTCTGTGCCTTATTTTTCCTGCTGGGAATTATAGCAAAAAGCAAAAGATATTTGTGTTGGGTATATAAGTCTGTCATTTTTGTTTCAGACTGCTGAATCTCTTCAAGGCCTACATTCTGTTCGATCTATAAAAAGAAGAAGGGAAGGTCAAGTTTCTTCCCTGTTGAGCCAGAGTGTACCGCTCAGCTTCATTGAAGCCACATATGCTACTTTCCAGTAATTAGGCATCTTTTTTTTCAAAATAAAAGACATTGTAACTGAAGGTGCAACTCACACTCAGGAAATCCAAGTACCTTTTCTTCAGGTTGTGTCTGTAAAGAAATGGATCTAAACAATCAGGGGAATCCAGTTTGTTAAGTTTTCTGCCGCTTCTGTCATCTTAGGAGGGAAAAATCA
Source organism: Eutrigla gurnardus (assembly GCF_963514095.1). NCBI lineage: Eukaryota > Metazoa > Chordata > Actinopteri > Perciformes > Triglidae > Eutrigla > Eutrigla gurnardus. The sequence goes on along the minus strand of NC_139915.1, from coordinate 22,635,991 downwards.
ACACCATCTCTTCTTTCGTTCATTTATTTACATCTCATCATATCAGCCACAGTCCGCAACGAACAGGGCGGAAGAGACAGTTAACAACAACAACACAAAAACGCGCCCTTAACTTTCATTTGCTTAAGAGGCTCACATGACCTTCACTGAATATGCAGCTTCAAAATAAAAGCATAGAACACAAATATATGAGAACACACAATCTAACACAGTTCAACATAATACAAGCTGCTTCTGTAGAGGATTATGGTGGAGTGTAAAACAATGAAGAAAAATGCATTAATGGAAGTTGGAGAAGCTCTCCATACCGTACTTCATCAGTTCAGTGAGAAGAATTCTGACAAAATTACAATTTCACTGTATACCCAAAACACCTTGCTTGGCCTATGTGCAGAAAATCACACATTCCAGTTTCATCAACTCCCTCTTCAATGACGCCAACAATTTCATAATATTACAACCTGTGAATTGTTTAATGTTTGCATTTTAAATACATTTGGAGTTTTGGACTGAGGACTGAGATAATGGCACACACATGGCAGCGGGGCTCGCTGTGCTGTTTGTGCATGCATTTTCAGCATTTTATAGATCATGCATTTATAAGGGCATGGAGAGAAAAGATGAAAACCATCTTGACTAACGAAGAAATCATGTGACTAGTGACTAACTATTACCAGCAACAGACCACCGGTATTTGGCGAGTTTGTGAACGAACCCGGGTTGCTTATTTATGCACACCCACTCTAACTCACACATCCAAACAGGCAGACGAACACACAGCAGCCCATGAATATCCATTTCAAATCATTTAAAGTCTAACCACGATTTACGGATGCAGCAGATGCAACAAGGAAGCAGCAGAACATTAATTTCTTGGTGCCTGGTTGTGAAATACAGCACTCACAGATCTGCACTGTCAAATTTGCATGTCAAAGTTCAGAGGTTCAATAAAAACCAGCATGTAAATTTGAATCTGCCAACAGCAGCTGGTTGTGGTTGTTTCTTTTATGCTGCCGATCTAATTTGCTTATGTCTCATCTCTGAAATTGACACCAACACATTTTTTTTAAATTAATCTATTACAGGTCTAATCATTAATGAATAATCATTTCAACGTCCTCAGCCAACACTGCTTCCTTAATCCCAGGTAAAAGACATAAATATTTGAAGCACACAACAATAAAATGGTATTTACCTCCATCTGACCTTTCGACTGTGGTACTGTGAGAAAACTGCCAAAAGTTGTTAAAATCCCTCTGGTGTAGAGCAGAGAATCTACAGGTAGTGTTCTCCTGTCAGACACTTTAAACACCAGAGCAGATGGAGACAAAGGAGGCTAAGCCAAAACAAATACACTCTGCTAAGCTATTGTCAGACTGGAAGTCATGCATTTAAACTCTGGCAAACACGCACAGGTTTGGTTAAAAATTCTGTGAGAAATAAAAACGTATTTCTTACGAGTTATTAGAAAGATTGATATCACTCATGTCTATCATTTAAATATGAGGCCGGTGAAAGACTATGGGAAATATGTTATAAATAATGTTATAATGTTACAAATAAATAAATGTTAAATTAGCTCGGCACAAGACTGAAAACCATGAGGGAAACTGGCCCTGAACCAGCCTAACAAAATCCACCTACCGGCACCTCTTAAGCTCACTAATTAACACGTTACATCTTGTTAAATCTGTACAAAAAACAAGTGTAAAGATGAAGATTCGCCAGTTCATGGCGGGCTATGTGCTAAACTATTTCTGTTCTTAATTAAGAACATTTAGAGGTGCTGGTAGTTACTGCTAAAACCCTCGTCAAAAAAGTCACATTGTTGCTTTGAGGAACGGGTCCTGTGCAGACAAATGAGAGACTTCCTGTTTCTCTACAGGGTCCCTTTCTAATTTCCAGGGGAAATGCATGACTTTAGTTTGGTGTATGTCAATCCTCTCTTGTTGCAGTGAAGTTATAATTTACGTAGGATGAGATTTATATTTGTGTTTGCATAACCTGTGGGGGGTATTTTCTGTTGCTGAGTCATAGTTTTGAGTCTCTCCTTCAAGTGTCTTTTGAGAGAGTGCTAGAAAGAGAGACAGGCAGAAGGTTAAGCAGATTGCCAGATGTTTTGCCAGAAGTGTCTCTCGAGTGTCTTTGTGTGTTTCAATTTGAAGCCCGATTCCAAAACTTGCAATGCAAGCAAGCATGTCCAAACTGAACAGAATATCAATAACCTGCCTCTTAAAGAAGTAATGGCCACCTCTGCTCCCTCGGAAGGTGACTTTGTTTTAGTAATGGCTGTCACGAGGAACCTACGTTGAAACTTGAATTGATTTGCGGTTATAATTTCTCCCTCTTGCGCTTAAAAACCTCCTGCGTCGGTTATTGCTGTGTATGCTGATGCCAAGGTCATTTTGAACGTAAGAATGATAGAGTCTGACATTAGCCCTGTTGCCTCTGAATGGGCAGATGCTTTGCTTCGGTAAAGTAGGTTGCCAAGTGTCTGCTTTGATAACCCGTCGGGGCGGGCTGAGAGGAGTTGGCAGGCTTGTGGCGGGAAACTCCCTGCGTGTTAGCTCTGCGTAGAAGATGGACCCTGCTGCATTAGCATTTAGAGCGCAATGAACACACAACTCTCTGCGGCTATAATTCACTCATGGGCACATGCTTAAAACACACACATATCTCCTTGGACATGTAAAGGACAGTTCAGTTTTAAAACATACACAATTTTCCTCTTACCTGTATTACTTTATTTCAATGGAAGGACAAAGAGGAGGGGATGTTTGACTTTAAACAGGGATAAAGGAGCCCAAGTGGAGAGAGAGAGAGAGAGAGAGAGAGAGAGAGAGAGAGAGAGAGAGAGAGAGAGAGAGAGAGAGAAACCGGCCGAATCCAGTTATCCAACTTCTATAGGAACAGCATGCACAGGTGCTTGGCTGTCTGCTTGCCTCCGAAAAAGGGACAGGCAGACATCCCAAACAGGAGATCAAGAGGGCTGTCATGATTGTTTTGGTGTGAGTTGCCTACTTTTGGAGATATCAGCCGTGGGGATATCTGCCGTCACTCAAATAAAGCAGGACTATACGCCACCTCGGCTCGTTGCATTCAAAGCAGCAAAGAAAACGTCTATTTCCAGAAATCATGACCCGGTTACCCAAGATAATCCACAGACCTTGTTGCGAGCACTTCATGTAGGCGCTATTTGTTTGGCACCACAATTCAAGTTCCATATAGTCCCATTATCAAATATCAGACATATATTGCATAATACACAGCAAAGAATCAACAAACACAAACATACAAACAGAAACAAAAAAAAAAAAACAACAGACACACCACAGATTGTCATGAAAAACATTGGAATATTACAACTATATATATATATATATATATACGAGAGAAGGTTTGAACCCAATGCAGCCATTTGGAGAATGCAGCACACATGAATGTGGGCATCTGACTTGTTCCAACAACTTTTAAATTGTCTCTCTCAAGCCAACTCATTAATGAATTAGTGATTTTAAAGCACCAAGGCCTGAACACTGGACACAACTGGACAGCCATTATGCCTGCTTTTTATATTGGGCCTCCTTTTTAGAGATCCACTCCAAGGCTGTGTAAAAGTAAAAGGGGAAAAAGCATTACAAAAAGATTTCGCCCAGGATTATAGCTGATTGTGATTTTTCATTACCTTTTGTTCATAATAGCCCACTTGCGAATCCACAGTAGTTTCATTCCATCTGCCACTTCCAATAAAAGCTGAAAGGAGTATTGCCTTCCTTCACTTCCTTAAATATATTATCACCTCTGGAGTTTCACAGTCAAAACATTACTCTGCCAAGTCAATCCAATATCAGGATATTTTTAACCAAATACAATTGGCGCCTTTTACAAAATACTTACACAATGCCCTCTCATGGTCACATTTTCCATTCTCTAACTTCTTCACTGTCACTCATATTAAAACTTCTTCCTGCCTCCCCTGCCTCTGTCCTCATATGCTGACCTCTGTTGTTTCACTATGTAGCAGCAGAGTGTGCAGGGACACTGAGATAATGAGAGCTGACTGTTAGAGGGAAGGCCCGAGCCTCTCTGATGCCTAACTGTACTCATGCAGTCTCTCTTATTAACTGCCTTCTATGGGATGATATTAACATTTCTCATCATGATTATCTTGTCCAACATAATTGCGATTAACCTATTATCCCGACAATCATCAAAATGTGCTTGAAACTTGAAAATGGCACAAAAAAAACACTGGGAACACACTTTTCTTAGTGAACATCCTTTTTAGTGAAAAACAATGTTATCTATCCATTGTATCTTGAATTTTATAAACCAGGCTCTATTTGTTCACTTCTCTAACATGTAAGAGACCCAGACTTTTTAGAGAAGTTATTCAATATTTACAATTATCCAGAAAATGGAAATTCAACACAATCGATTATCGTGCGTCAGGCAAATATGAAATTTGTGGTTGGCTAGTTTGTCAAGCAATCTATGTAGATTCCACATAGATTACATTGTAGAAGATATAATAGCATATAATAGCATCTGTGAAGTATTTTAGGATGCCTCATAATTTTTTACATCAGTGGTGATATTGATGACATTTTTTAAAATAAGAATTGGGTTCAATTTCTTGCAAGGGCCACAGGTTGTAAATTTAATGCAAACAGTGTGGCCCTTTTATTCCTGTCATTTTCAAAACCATCTACTTAAACCCGCTGACAATAAACACTTTGGACCTGAAAAGAAACTTGAATGCACCTGGAGTGTCTGCTTCTTATTAAAAAAAAGTGAAAGTTGAAGAAGGAAGGAGTTATGCAAGATCTGACCCTGTCTTCTAGAAATGAAGTGCAGCAGCACACAGTGTGTTTTGAAATAAAGGCCGTGCGGCTCACATTGTGTAAATTGTGAAGTGAATGCATCTGCAAAAATACCCAATGACAACCAATTTCATGTCATGTTTCCCCCCAATATCTGCTGAAAGCAACTATGATGAATGTTTGTTATGGTGTAGTGAACTCAGACTCGGAGTCCGTGTCATGAGATAAGATACACAGTTCTTCATCATCAAAATCATGTGGTTTGTGCTCCAACCATCCATCCTGACCACTTCCCCACAACATCTTACAACATCTTATCATTTCATAGAATGGAAAATATGTTCTCATCCCAAACACCTTCATTTTCTGTCAAAAATAACTAAAGAACATTAATAGCAGTGAGACAACATATTGGGGACAATTTAAATGGGTTATTTATCTCTCTCTGTTTCTTCTCACTCACACACACAAAAACACGACCTTTCAACAATATTCCAAAATTTTTAAAAGACTACTTCTGCACAGGTGTGTGTGTGTGTGTGTGTGTGTGTGTGTGTGTGTGTGTGTGTGTTGTTGTGTCCTGTGTGCTGTGACATTGAGATACAGATCTTTTGTTGTGTCACATTAATTAGCTGGCCAATGTGCCTGCTTCCCTCAGTTTGTCCCTGGCCCTCTCTCTCTCTCTCTTTGTGTGTGTGTGGGGGTTCAAAACCTTCGTATTCAGGTGCTTATCTTATGTTTCTCGAGTTTACTTGCACAGTATTCTCAATTTGAGTGCACCATTACTTCTTAAATTCAACTCTCATGGACTAGCAGTTTTTATAGCTGTGCTGACATTCTGCCGTACGGAGCAGCATGTCCGTTGTTCAACGTTTAAGATTGAAAACAAGAAAAGAAAAGAAAGGACTATCTTTATCAACAGAATGTGAAGAGGTTAAAGTGCTTACTTTATGTCAAAAGACATCTACCTATTGTGTTGCAGAGACGTCTACTGAAATGAGCATGCTAGGCCTTGGCCCATCCTGTATTGTATGACAGGTTCCTCAAGAGGCGGTGGTGAATCACTGTAGCATAATTTCTGCTCTCAGTCCAATGTGAGAGGATGAAAAAGCAGAGCTGCATCGCAGGCTTGTCAATCACATTGTACGTACAGTCTCTTTGTGCGTTCGGATTTAGTCTATTAAACAAATATCAAAAGTGGCAGAAACAAGGAAATAACTTGCATCCTCTTTCCTTTACAGCGGTGCCCTCCCTAAAAACTCACTCTCAGGGCGCACTCACACCAGGGCCATTCGATCCGTACCGCACTCACACTGCTCAAGCCCCGATTGTCTCTTGTACATACGTCATCACGTTGTAGTACAACACACGCATGGCTTGATGTTGTTTTCAAGGAGCGCCACAAGTCACCACAATCGAGAACCACACAGAGAACTTTATTGACACACCCCCATATTTCTAGTAAACAATCGTCCTGAATGAGCATGTGAGCGCGGACAGCGCAACCGCATTGCACAACAAGAGTGGATTTTGGATGGAGACACAGCGGCATTTTTATTATAAAGGTATGGGTCAGGTTTAGCTCTGGTACTGCTCACAACACTAGTCTGAAGCTCAAACCCGACCCAGAATCCTGCTGTGTCTAACAGTCATTAACAGTATGTTCAGTCATAAATCGTCTCCATAGCGGGGGAAGGAAAAGGAAACCCACTGTTAAAAAGTTCAATAAATGTATGTTTCCAAAAATCAATGAGTAATTGTGTTAAATAATCGTGATCTCAATATTTACCAAAATTATCGTGATTATGATTTTTGCCATAATCGAGCAGCCCTAGTGGAATGTGTAACAACCCAGGAGACATACCCCCAGTTAGCTTGAATTCAGCCAGTGCAAACCCCGGCAACCAGGGGTCTGATCCCAGAGGACTTCCCCGACTCTCAGCAAACTTTCTGTTGCTGGCATTACTCAGGTTAGTCCCTGATGTGTTCACGTTTATGCTAACTGAATTTTACTTGGCTATAGAACAGCCCCCAGTTATAGACTGTAAATTGAGATTGTATGTATCTATTTGTTTGGAGCATGTGGCTATAGCTTACACACTGCACTTTTAACTTCAACTTCAACAAAATGCAAAATATAACAACATGCTGCTAACCCCTAACCCTATGTAGATGAATATTCTACACTTAATATCAGTCACAATTTTTCTGATCGGCTGTGGTTAACTTTGGGAGTTAACGGAGTTGTATGTGAGGCTTGTGATTTTTCATACTTCATGTTGACTTGTAAAGAAAGTTTGAAGTTGATTTTATTTCTATGTTTTAGTACCAAGAAAACACTGTTCTTTTAGTGTGCTAAGTTAAATTTAATATTTCCAATCAAATCTAAAAGAGCGTCAGTTATTTCCAGACTATTAAGGAATTCAAGACAGGCCAGAAAACAGGCGATTTAAATTGATCAAAAGGTTGTCTTGTAAATGCCAGGTCACCGTGATAAAAATGAGTTTGCTTAAAGGTTTTATTTTTATTCACAGCTGATCTTTTCATATTTCCTCCTCCCCAGATAATCTAAAGAGCGTTCAACACATCTCCCATGTCCCGTCTTTCTTCCAGATCTCTAACTTTGCCAGGAACTTACTTGAAGGAAACAATGCAAAGACACATATGAGGGACAAAAAGTGGTATAATTATATTTAATATCTTTGTAGCCTCACAAATCTACACCTTTTTGTCTATTTGCTAATTTGTGTTAATGGGCATTATTTCTGGCATACACTTCAGATATTGCACACATTTTTCTTTAAAACATTAGATGATAAAGATATTTTCTCCTTACCCTGGGCGCCTGGTTTCAAATGGGGGACCAAATATGCAGGATACTGAAAATAATATTGTAATTTCCCCACGTTCTCCCCTTGTACACATACACAAGTCAAGAAACAGACACCTGCACTAGTCTCGAACAGTTAGATTGAGGGTGCTATGAAAAGCAAGTCTAGAATGGTATATTGACAGAAAGTTTCTGAGCGACAGAGAAACCGAGCGCACGTAACCGTGGTAACTACCTCTCATCCCTGCCTGCGTGTGCATGGTGTAAAAGGAGAGGTAGAGGCCCTGTGCTCCTGCCAGAAGAGTCGCTGACTGATTCGCTGATCTGATCAACCTTCACTTTCACCCTGATGATCTAAATAACTTCCTGCTGCTCCGCCTCGTCCGTCATCCGCCATCTTGTTCTGCATCTGTGATGTAGCAGTGTGCTCTTTTCCTGTAAACGGGACTGTATCTGTGATTCTGACCCTGAGTTGCTAGACTCGGGGTGTATCTTTTCACAGTAATGCTCTTATAATATAAGAGCATCACTGTGCCTTCAAATTGCTGACATCAACTTGATACAATGCTCTCAATGAGAAAACATTAGTAAGGTTTACCAGGTGTCATGTTAACCACGTTCACCATTTAAATGTTTTGTGTTAACGTGCTCATATTTAGCCAGCAGTGCTGAAAGAAGGCTGAGCTGAAGCCGTTTTCTCACACTAACACTAAAAAATTGAAGGGTCCATACATTCAGAGTCCATTTCTCTGCGTGATGACCCTCCGGCAGCAGTCTAGTGAGCGACAATAATGAAAGACCACAGCAGAGGGGAATGAAAACAACGACATGGACGAGGTGGAGGTTTGTCATTTATTTGCTGCTAGGACCCCGAGTGCTCTCAATAAGGTTCAGGTAAGACCAACATTATTAGAAGAGCTCAAAAGTGGAGGCAGGTCAGTGCCACTTGGAATTACGAGGGCAAAGCCAATCACAACCAATTTCATCATGCTTGCGTGTGAATGCGCAGGGTCGTCCCGTGCGCGCGCGCGAGAGAGATAAGTCGGTGTGAGTTTTCTCGGCGAGTTGCTTTCCTCTGCACGCTTGTCTTTATAATCATGCTGAGCAATGCAGCGATCCCCTCCAGGATCAAGATTTAAATCTACGGTCCGACCCATCCATCTGTCTCTGGCTCCGGGCTGACTGAGTGCGGCGTCGGCTCATAATTCTTGTTGGATAATATAATACAGAAAACCAGTCACATTATGCTAGATTTACACCTGCTTACCGAGGCTATGATGTGACAGCAAAACACTAGGAGGGATGCCAGACGAACAGCTGAACTCTTGTTCTCCCGATAAAACGGCTATTATTTAAGCCTTTGATTGGAAACGCGTCATCCAACACATTGTAAAGCGTTCGCGCTAATTTGCAATCACAAAGCTGATGGCCTGTCCCAATGAGGTATGTCCTATCCCCCCCGCCCCCCTACTGTTGTCCATCTTTTCCCTCCATCATCCGTTTGCTCTCTCTCTCTCTTAATTTGTTTTCCCCGTCATCTCGTGCCAACGTTTACTGCCAAAGGAATCTGGCATGGCAGCTAATGTTTGATTCAGTCTGGAACAACAGAATATCAAAGAGCTGTTGTCGCCTGGATGTCAACACTACGGGGAAACCATCTCGCAGGGAGACACCAGTGATGAATTTGTAAGAGTCCGATACAGATTCTTGAAGGAGGAATCATTTACATTCTTCAAAAGCTTCTTTTTCACAGTGCAAGCGATTTAGGAAGTAAGGCGGTGGGGGATGCATCTGGCCCCGCTGCTGATAAGAAACTACTTGTAGTGGAACCTTGCATGCTGACCAGCAGTGCTGCAAAGCTACAGAGATGTTACTCAGACACACATGCACTCGTAGAGAAAAAACAAACAAATACAAACCCTACTGCTGTAAGATTACATTTCCCCTCTGATCTGTGGAAAATCGCTATCCCCTCCCACGGGCAAGGCGGTAAACAAAACTCACCAAAACGCTACACTGTCAGACAACAACAATTGACTGAGAGACCAAACAAGCATCTACAAATTATTCATGCGTTCTGTTTAAGATCAGGGATGTTTCATCTCTTGTAATCAGTCATTGTTGAAGTGATTATCACGCAGGGGTGGATGCTGCTGAGAGGTGAGGGCTGAAAAAAATAAATAAATACATTTAAGGAAAGGACGGAGATTTGAGGAAGGAGAAAGAGAGAGAGATGATGAGAAGGGAAAGAAAGAAAAAGATGACAAGAATTCAGAAGTGTGTAGGCCGATAATTAATGTAATCTGTATTTAGATGATATCAGGCTGTGTGGTCATCCCTGATTATGAATTTACTAGCTCTGATTACAGGTTTTACAGCCAGGATAGTTTGGAAACACCACTGCAAGGTGAGAACTACACACAGTCCCATGAAGTAATTTAAATACTGTCAATTGATGTGCAGTATAATTAAATTATTAAAATTTGTATATAAAGTCCCTTTTAATCCAACATTAGCTGATACCAGAAGCATGATAGTTACTTAATGGATCGCTGCCAGTTACTGTACCTGCAATCCTCTCATGGCGTCAGGGTGTCTATTTGGCCTGAAATCCCGTTTTTATCCAATCACTGCGTCGGCTCAGGAGCCCTGGCCATTCTGCAAACTAGATCCAACCTTAGATATAGTGGTGTAAAGTGTCACTATCAATAAATGGTTTCCAGCTATTTAATCAGAAGATTCTTCCTCTGACAAAAACAGAGACCGACCGAGACAAAAGGAATGTGCCGGCTATGCTCAAAGTAAAAACCAGACGGCACTTTAAATAATGAAACACGGTCTTTTGAGTTATAAGCTATTTATTGATGAAACCATCACTGATGCATCATATTGACTTCCTAAGTCATTCATTTCACAGAGGGAATTAGCAAGATACATCCTCTGATTCATTCCAATGAGCTTAGATCTGGCCCAGAAAATCAAGCCCGACCCTACCCGAGCCCAATTTCAATAATTATCAATCCGACAATTATTTTTAATGCAATAGTGTATGTGCATATCAGGATATGCATATGTGGGAAGTGGGGGTGCGGCTGCACCACTACTCAGCCACAAAAATATTATAACTATAACTTATTATAACTAACTATAATTTTATAGGCTACGTTAGTGCTGCTGCTATAAGGATAGGACTGGACAAAGCCGACATATGTTATCGCCTCCCAATACTTGCTTGAAATGATCCCATACCTCGGACTTTCCTGATGACTTGCTCAACATTAACTGTCCTGTTTTTAATTTATCCTTTATGTCTCCAAGCTCCATGTTGCACTTTAGCGTAACTCCTTTATTCTTTAATTTAGCTGCACAGAGCAGAAACGCTATGAATGATGCGTGCACACTATGTGTAGCTTCTTTTTTTTTTTTTTTTACTTCGTGTAACTTTGTACACATTTGTTACGTAGGCCTACTCTGCTATACAGCCAATAATATTTTATTCAGATCAGGCCAATAGAGCAATGATTAAAAAAAAGAAAAAAGAACAAATGAACGAACACAAACGCTTGATCAAAGGCCCAACCCGATCTGGCCCATGGCGGAAAATATCGGCCAGACCCGGCCCGTGGGTTGGGCTCGGGCTTGGGCAGAGAATCTAAATTCTAACACACACACCCACCCACCCACACACACACACACACACACACTTTGGTGGAAGATACGTGTTTATTCCAGCTTCCTACTTTTTAGAAATCATTTTACCTTTTACAATCTTAATAAAAAACATCCTGAATCCCTTCTGAAAGGTTCCCTGCCAGCGTTGAGTGACAGTCTTGGGTACTGAAGCGAGTGTAGCTCTTCTTTCTTTGGTGAAAAGGGCACAGCGGCTTTATCAGGGATCCACACTGCAGTCTGAAGAGACGCTTGATGGTTAAAGATATTTAACATGCATCATATTCAGCCACAGCAACTATAGTAATCTTTAAGTATGTTTTTGGGAGATTGTTTGTATGTGAACCAAATATTATTGAGCACCAAGCAGAAGTAGAATGGCAGTGTTGCATATTAGCTTCACATGAAGGGAGCACACCACATCTACAAGGAAATAAAGTCTCATTAGAGGCAGTATATTTAATGCAGATTACACTCTTGTTTAAAATGCATGCATGTGTTAATCAGTCAGGGACAGCAATTCATTTATCAGGTAGCTGGCTTAATTTGCAATTTTTTTTATTTTAAGACAGGAAAATAATGAATTTGGCCTTTCTTGCTTAAACAATGTGATTTTTGTTTGTATTATGTATGTAACACACTCCCTAATTGGCTCTTTATAAATATAAAATAAACTATAATAAATAAACTATTTCCAAAAATATTTTACTTTTATAGAAGCTTTGGGGTCACAGTGATGCTCAACAGGGGTGGAAGCAGCGCATCAATTCAGGAGATGTTTCTAGCACATGGAGTTCACCACAAAAGGACATTACATTGTTGTCACCAGAATCCTCTGCCCATTGAAAGCATTTTTTTCTTCCATTTTCAAACTTTGTTAGCCATGAAATGGTTCATATTAGCCAGATAACACATTATAACATGCAGTTCATGAGATGAAGACCATCTGAGTTGGAGATCATGATTTCTACGGCAGCTTCTTTTTGACCTGCAGACTTTTTGTCAGATACTTCTACAAGGATTTTTACGTGGGTCTGTAGAACTACTCAACTTTTTGATATTCTGCTTAAAAAATGCAATGGCCTATATTCAAGAGGGCACAACGCCAGAGCTGATGCTTCATATTTTTTTCCAGATATCACAATAAGGTCTCACTTCGGGAGTCAGTTTTGGGGAAAGCAAATGCTTGGTGCTCCTGAGAACCAGGTTAATTTTGGTCCTTGATGAGGTGGAGCCCCTTACCAGCTTAAAAATATTTAAGCTGTCTTCATATTTCTCTATTCAACTCAATATTTCCCATCAAGCTGATATATTTTTCTAAAGCAGGTTACCCAACATCAGTATCCTCAGATTAGCCATTTAGCTCTGTGTCCATTCTTTCTCTGATGCTTTTTTCGTCCTCCCTCATACTTTCTTCGCCAGCCAGTGACTCAGTCCTCGTAACAGTCTCCACAGTCATCCACTTTCTCACACTCACAACCTCTCCCCCTCCATTCTTCTCACACTATCTCATGTTCTCTCTCTCCCTCTCTGTAGATGTCAATCAGTCCTGAGAACAGGCCAGACACAGCCATCCTCCGACGGTCACACGGAGCGGTCACCGCCGCCGGGGCCCGTTGACAGCTTTCCGCTCGTTATCCGGAGCCGATACCAGAGACAAATGAGATCCCTGTAGTGGAGGGGAGTAGCTCAGAGGCACCAGGTGCGGCCGCCTAGACGGTAAGGGTGGTTATCAAATCTCTAACCCTGCAAGCCAGACAGAACGTTGATGTTGGACGAATCTCCCAAACCAAACACCTTTCACCTATTCTTAACCGTCCTCTGGCTGACATGCACGGATGTTGTACATAAACATTATACAACCTCACAAATCCAGAAGACTGTGTGCAAATAATGTTATCCAAGCAGAATTTTCCAACAGCTCTTCAAAGAACAAAAATGTCTTAACAGTTTAGTTACTTGATACTTGTTTTTAATTATTGCAATGGCACCATAGCCGATTGCACTTCTGCTTTAAAGAATGAGCAATGCAAGAAATGTGTGTTTTATTATTGGTCTTTTGTGGAAAAAAAAGCAAGGCCATATTCTTGTTTCTTTGAGACTTTGTTGTATATGTATTTCATTTTAGATTAAATAAATCCATGTCCATACGGAAGGCTTTCTATGCTTTACGAAGACAAGAGGAGTACTCTTTTTAAAAAATAATGTAATTCATTTTAAATTAATTATATTATTCAATCATTTATGTTATCATTTTCTCATAATGCATTAACGTTTTACATTAAGCGCAACATGTTGTTATAGGCTTACAAAATGCACTGATTATTAGATAATTAGCTTTTATTCAATTTAAATTATTACCTTATGGACAGCTATTTCATTATCAGTTATTGCAGTTGTGCTCTGAAGTAAAATGGTAATTTTATTCAAATTTCAGAGACACAGTAGTATTTTCTTAATAGACCTATTTTTAATAGACCTGCTGTACCACGTAAGACTTATGTTGTCGGAAAAGTGACTGGGGAGCTTTTTGAAAGATGATACCAACATAAAACTACTGGCACATTAATGGACTGAAATGCATCTCTAAAGGAGACTCATTTTTGTTTCAAATTAAATGTTATTCATCTCTCTATGAGACACAAAATGCAACCAACAGTAATTTAAAATAATTGCATTTACTAAAACATAACTAAGTATTTTGATTTGATCCACCATCAGGTTATTAGGCGGTCTCACATATTTATTTCACATATGTATTCCATGATATGGTCAATTCTGTGAACAATTGGTACATCATGGTTGTAGATCGTATATGGGTTTTCCTTGTTGAGAGATTTTTGGAGTTGTTTGATGTGGTAGAAATGTCAAAATGAGCATATAAAACTATGACCACGACCGACATGGGAGGTTGCGCGGGTGGGTGCGAGGACGGTTATTGGGATCTTTTTTGTGTGTGTGTGGGGGGGTTTCTATACAGACACTTGACATAAGTTGTACATTGAGCTGTACTCTAATGTCTGCAAAAATGTAATAAAAAGATTTGGAAAAAAAATTTGCGTATAAAGCAACTGCCCACCTACCACCATCTTATTACATGGCTGCAATGTGAATATTTATGTTCAGAAAAATGTGGTTTTCATATGAGAAAACAAGTTTATCTGCATTTCTATTTGTAAACAATTGAATATCCTCTAAAGGCAAAAAAAAGGATTTTCCTCTGGAGAGATACAAAGTAGGAAACACTATCTCTACAAAAGCAAAAACTGATCCAACATTAACAATGCTTCTTTTTTTCTGTCCAGCTTATTGACAGTGATAACGTCTGTATCTATGTTTACATATGCAGCAGTGTGAGCGCCGCTCTATACCATTCAACAGGGGACATGGGTCTTTTTGTCCAAACAATGGGGGACATTAGTCCAAGTGGGAACCTGTTGGCAATGGCGGATCTTGAGTGTAAATAACAGTACAATATTATAACCCCTCTTAATCATTTCTCTTGTTCGTGCTGAAGAATGATGTCATTGAAACAAGAAGAGCCTGCATTCTGAATGCAGTCCTACCTCAACGAAGACCCGGGAAATCTTACCGTCCAAGTATTTTGGCCTCTACTTTCCACAGAAAAAAAACTATGGTATAAGGTTCTACAAAAACTTGATGGAACTGGGTGGCAACCACCTCTCAACGAAGGTTCAAATGCTTAAAAACAAACCGTTTTGAAGGAGCAATTTAGACGAGACAGTGAAAGCGGAGTGTGGACGATTAAAGTCATTTTTTGCGGGAATTCTCTGAGGCTACACAAGAAAGCCTCGAGCACCAGTTATCCCTGACGATCTAACAGAAAATAAATGTTTTGGATTGCATGTTGACCTGGTATTAAGAGTAGAAGTAGTAGTAGTCTTAGTGACAAATAGGGTGGAGGAGAGTGCGGTTAGAATATATAAGAGGTAAAAACGTTTCTGTGAGAACAAAAATGCGCCAGAGTGATAGACGTCCATGAGGGCAAGAAGAGATGTTTTTGATCTATTGGCTTTATGTGTGGAATTATGTTAGAATAGAATTCTTAGAATTACATTTTAGATAATAAGACCTTTATTTCCCGACTAATGTCAGGACAGCTGAGTCATTTGCCATTTTCCGAAAAAGGCTCAAGACTCACCTGTTCAGACTTCACCTCGACTAGTATGACCCCCCCCCCCCAAAAAAAAAACCTTACCTATAGCACTCTGATCGTAGCACTGTTGCTCTTGAACTACTAGTTTACTCAGATGAGGACCTAACACTTGTTCTACTTTTAGCTCTTACTTTATCGGCAATGATTCGTTGTGGTTTCCTTGTTTCCTTCTTTTGACAAATGTACTTATTGTAAGTCGCTTTGGACAAAAGCGTCTGCTAAATGACCTAAATGTAGATGTAAATTTCTGCTTTTGCTTTGGTAAGGTTAATGTTAACTGCTCTCTCTACAGATGGAAATAATATGAAAATGCAAAATATCTCAAGTAATTTAAATTACTGAAGCTGGGCATTTGTTCACTGTTTCTTATGGAGAGGTGTGGGATTTTTTTGGAAGGACGTGCTAAAAACATAAATTGGAGATTTCACAAAAACAAATTAAACTTGAAACAGTCTTCAGCAATGAATTTGTCAATAATAGCTTCACAGTATTTTATTTAGCTTTGATTAAATATTCCCCACTGGAAGACAAGCTTAATCAAATGTTATAATCTCAAACAGAAATATCCAGTACAAGTTTTCATTCATGGACTTGTAAATGTGTAATTTTTTTCAAAGTGGTTTAATTGACACTGATGCAAACAAGCACTATCTTATAATGTCCTTGTCCTGTTGTTTTTATCTCACTAAAGACTAGGTGATAAACAGGATCATTTTCAAGTGACATTGGGATGCAGATTCAGCAACAGCCCACAGAATATGTCAAGGGTCAAGAGTTGTTTCTTGGACACAACAAATTTCTCTGTGATTTACAGGAGAAAGCTGACCGTTCCAGAGGCGCTGCTGCCCATCAGAGTTGTTAGGAATCTCTGCCTTTACCTTTTGATTTACCTTCCCTTCCTACAACCAAGCTTGTTTTGACAGCATTTAACACCTTTGTAGCTGCAACAAAGTACCTGAGGAAAACATTTCTCTTCCCAGAAGGAGGACATAGCACTATCCGATAAGGAATGGAACAACTTGAGGAGAGAAAACAGGACAGAGAGCAATGGGTGCACCATTAAGAAATAGACCCTAAACTACATGTGACAATAGCCCAGATTGCACTTGAACCCAATTCATCCAGGTAAAGTGACCATTTGAGGAGGTCTGGTGGGGAATTGGTGTTCCTGGATTGAGATAGAGGAATGCAGAGAGTGTTAGTTGTTTTCTGTATCCATACATCAGTGCTGTCCATTGCTCCACACTGCTAACGCTGTAGCTTAGAGTCTTAGCACACTAACACCACAATCCACAGTTATGCTACACAGATAGTAACAGAGACAAGCAGACTGGTGTGCACAGTCTCCTCATAGGAGGAGACGTGGATGGGAATCCTCAAGAACTTCATCAAAGGCAACTGGACTTGCTTAATTGCAAAGATGGGAAGTGTGAGGGAGAGGTCAGGTAACAGTGTATAGCAGTAACATAATGTTTATTTCCTGAAACCTGCTGGCATGTAGGGGTGACATTTAATAATGTCGGCACACTGTTTGACAGAAATCGTGGTCCATTGAGCTTTATTAACCAGGCATACCAGGCTAAACCAACTAGCATGCTACAGCTAACACCAACTGCTCTGCTGCCCAAACTTGCGCTTGCATGTGCGAGTAGTCAATTAAAACATCTGACAACAGCTGCCAAAACCAAACCTGTACCGAAAATGTCCAGTATATGGATGATGAATACATGCACCATTTCACCCTTACTGGTACTTATGACAAGGAAAAGGCGTCACTGCTTTTTGCTCTCTGCAGTATCGTGAGTGTAATCTCAGTGCATTCCCTTTTTATTTTGCAGGTTCTGAGGCACAACAAAGACCGCTGGAGCTGGTATATTGGCAATCACACAAATCTGCCTTCACCTCAATATTTAATGAGCTGAGCAAATTAGCCACACAAAGCAATCCATTGAGCCTTTCCTCCCCACTTTGACGATATAACCGCAGAGAAAAGCACCTCACAGAAAGCTTATTACAGCTGAGCCAACACTTCCAGCACTTGTGAGAAGTGGCTTGTACACACAAATGTGGCAGACCGCGTGCAAACACACACAGACATACAAATGAGCCAGCTTTACTGCACTAAAATAAACAAAACATTATGTTAAGACCCTGCCATCGAGTGTCAATGCACATTAACAAACTTCCACAGAAACTCAAAACATTGACTCAATAACGACTCCATGTTGCTAATATTCTGCTATGCGAAAGAGAAACATTTAAGGACAGATTGATAATTGTTTCTTCAGTCAATCAAATAAAGCGAGCCCTGATCAGTGATCCGTGTTTGATGATAGAGCTTTGTGTTTTCTTGACTGTTAATTAAAACGTAGCCTGAACCTTGACAAGCCCTCCGAGTCAGAGAGTAAGTTAATTAGCATGTTAAAAACCCGGGTAAGGAAACATTTAATGGTGCAACGCGCAGTGAGAGGAAATGGGATTGGGCCAGCTCTTTGGTTTATTCTCTGGCCATCACATGTTTGGAATACCAACGATCAAAAGTTTCTGAGGTATCTGACTAAAAAAAAAACATTGACAAAAGGTTTGCTCCAAATTTTACAATGGAGCTATCCATAGACTAAAATGAATATTTAGCATAATTGAAAGCTTAATTAACCACTTTTCAAAGTTGTTCTGAAAGCTAAAAGATGAAAGGAAAAAAAAATCTGCCAATTCATGTACCATAAGCTGCCGGTGTTTATGCAAACGTGCGAACGACTGTGTGTCTAAGTAAGACATGGAGGTCTGGCAGAGAAATCCCTCTGTTTAAATACTATATCCCTGTCCACACAACTACTCCATTTCAGCCTGCAGCGTAATCCCCACACTCACTCAGCTAAAGCTAATTCCGGATGCTCAGGGGAAGGTTTCTCTCTTCCTCTCCGCCACGCATTCTCTCGCACTCATCGTTAATGGCATTATTGAATCCTCATTTAACAAGATCTCTTATATTTCAAATAAAGAGATAAAAGATGGACGGACCAAACTGACACGCAGATTTTGTGGTTAAAACAAACCAACTTAACCCCTTTTGATCTTACCAAACTATTCTATTATATTCTGTTATTTGCCTTTACCCACTTCATCATTACTGATGATTATTTATCAAAAATCTGAATGCGTAAATGTTTTTTAACAGACCAATATCATCACAATATCGATGGAGGTATTTGGTCGAAAATATTGTGATAGTTAATTTTTTCCTGTATCACCCAGCCTTAGTTGGAATTGGGAAATGTACAGCAGTCTCATTTTTAAGTGTCAATATGTTAAAATGAGATGGAATCAGTCTTATAGTCTCAGTCAGAATAATAACAAAATCATTTCTCGTTCCTTGATAACTGGTGATTACAATCAAGAAACTACGGAGACATGTTGATTAGCACTCGAAACAAATATAATTAGCTCACTCTTTGGGAAACTGATATTGTTTGAATAATAAAAACAACAATAGCGACAGCAACAAGGTTGTGTTGCTTACTGTTTGCAGCTCACCACCGTTCCCACCCTTCACCTGGGGTTTGATGGACAGCAGTGATTTGGTTTGACTCCAAGACTTAAAGTGACCCTCCCTCCACCTCTCAATGCATCATGTAGACACAGTTGCATCCTCTGCCACCTTTGAAGTCTTTGAAAAATTACCCATATTTTCAGATATGTAAAAAAATGTTTTTTTTAGCTTTGTCCATTCCTTTCTTTCCCCTCGAAACCTTGATAATTCTTTCTGTTTTTCCTCATCTCTATCTGGAACTCCTTTCTTTCCCTGGCACCGTCTTTTCCTCTGTGCCACCCCAGTTCTTGGCGGTAGCCCTGCTCACTGTCTCACCCATCTGTTTACCATTCATTAGGACAGGATTCGCTTCTCTGCTCTTCTGACACCTTTTCACATTGGGCTGCACAATGTAATTAAACAATGTTGGGAGGAATGATTTCTGAGCTGCAGCAAGCTCCTTCCTCTTCCATCTACGTTAACTCTGCCCTGTTTGTTCTCACAGGGTGGAGACCGCACCGTGGTACGGTGAACTCTCTTCATATATTGTCCCTATCTCTTACATGTGGCACACGTAACTCTTTATGTTTATTTTCATTTTAGGGAGTCATATAAAAAAAAGAACGCCTATAACATGGGTGTGCTGTAGGCAACAGGGCAATTTAATCATAGTAACCTGTCAGACTACTCGAGCAGATTTGTTGTTTTGTTCCCCCCAGTCCAGCAATTAACAAAATGCAGTGTGAAAAATAATTTATTTAATTTTTTAATTTTTTTTTGCACTCAATTACAAAGAAGTGTGGTGGCAGGGCTTCATCAGTGTATCTTTCAGATACAGTCAATATGGCATTATGGAAACATATTCACTAAAACAACTACACATCAGCAAACATACTACACTGGTTTTCAGTTATTTTGCCCGATTAGAGCTTTTCTCATGACTGCGTCATGCTGACATAGGCATATTTGCCTTTCATATTTAATTCACGACCTGCCATGAGACTGGTTTGTACAAATTCCTATAAGCATTCCTGATATTGGACATACACGCTTTTATGTTGATGGTTTGTTTGATTTTGCAATATTGTATGAAGGACGCCAAGAAAAAGTTTTACCAAATGTCATGATTTTAACTGTATACTGAGAACAAGGAACCATTGTTTGAAAAGTTGTAAGTTGCAAATGTAATTTGGGTTATTTTCTTTTCTACATTATGCAGTGTTGGGAGAAACTAACAAACATGTATTTACTCCCCAAATAAATACATCAGTTTGGAGGGGGAAAAATTTAAGAAATATTTGTCTGACGCATTATGAGACCTTCCACCCAACCGACCCACACTTATATGACGAAAGAGAGAGATTCTGGAAGTGAGTTCATGTGAGTGACCTCACAGGAGACACACAGACAGGTGACACAGAGAAGCATATTTCTAGTCAGACTCTGGGCAGTGAGTGGTGACCAGCAGCCAATATGACAGACTGGTGAGAACGACTCCTGGGGCATAAGGGCAGCTTGTGACCACGGGAGGACTTTGACTTGATTTCTTCATCAGCAGGTGCCATGGTTCCCTGACACATACAGCCAGCATGCACACATATGTATGTGTACACACACACACACACACACACACGCACACACACACACACACACACACACACTTGAACCTATCCACATGAGGGTCTGGGACCTTGTGTCTAGTTTACACACTGAGGCTACCCCTGAACAGTCCATATGATCACTTGAATATGCCACCTGACCTCTTTATTATTTTCTGCCCTTCTTTCATTTTTTTTACTAAACACTATACTAAATGGCAACACATCTGAATGTTGATCCTGAGTTGGTCCTATTTTTCCTACACTTCCTGTGACACCATTTGCTGCATACACTTTACATTAATTTCATAAGAATGAGCACAAGTAATATTTGTATGTGACTTCTCCCTTAATTATTCAGTAGCTCATAAGGAAGGTAATTAATTTACTCATATCGTACATGCCAGGTCAAAGTTCATGCTACAAGGAAACTGGTTTGCTGTCAGAGCATGTAACCAAACACGAGGGAGATTCTTATATCTATCCCTGAAGTGGTTCTTCACTCCTCTTGTTGGCTCAGGGAGCTGAGTGTGTGTGTGTGTGTGTAGGTGTGTGTGTGTGTGTGTGTGTGCTTATATGTATGCATATAGTTATCCCAAGGACTGACCTGATACTTGGTTATTTCCTCTCTCCTTTGGCCTCCCTGTCACATACAGAATAGGGAATTATGAGTGGCAGAGGGGGTCCCTCAAGTAAACGATACAAACCATGCATTATGGATCCACACGTACGTAAACAGGACCCAATGACCTCTTGGACCCACAGAGAGGGCAGCAAAGAAAAACTCCCATGGCAAAAAAGGAAGCCAGCTTTTCTTCTCTTTTTTTTTTTTGCACCAGGATGTAATGGGTGCACCAGGAGGAGAAACTGAGAATATCAATATGTATCAAAAAATGATTCCCTCTATTACTTACTAATACAATTCACATTTTCTTTCATATGTTGCCATTGCTGTAAAAAGGCACAGTAGTATCACTGAATAGCAGAAAATCATACATTACAAGCTGTAATACATCCAAAACGATAGACTGTATAAATATATATAATATATGGTCATTCCATATAGCTATTTGTCAACAAGCTGCACACAGCGGTGTAGCAGATAGTAGAGGGGGGCTAGTAGATTCACTCACTGTTATCACTAGCAGACTATGAGGAATCATTAAAAAAAAAAGTAGGTACATTTGTAGGTTTACCAGCAGATGTTTGGGGGCGTGTTGTCTCTATGACTTAGTGTATGTAGGAAAATGTCAAATACAATTGCAACTCATTTGAGGCTTTAAAGTGGACCAGAAGAAAATCCACATGGACTACTAACCCAATTCTTAAAGATATACAAGTGTCTATGGTAAATTTAGAACAATGAGCCCCAGTTCAGAATTATGGAGGCAAAAAAATGAAACACGGCACAGAAATTTGTCATTGTCATCCACAAGGAAGCCCCAGATACAGGAGATTCATCACTGTTAGGACAGACTCCAGTGGGTACATTTCATGCACCTTTATCTAAAATAAACAACCTATAACAGCCTGATATCATGAGACCAGTTCTCCTCACATTAACTACCACTCAAGAGTGGAGTGGAGGATAAACCCAAATCTCAAATTTAGAAAAATTAGAAATTTGGCATCACTATCTTTTGGGTTAGATTAATTAACCATACCATAATTACTTTGTCTAATAATTGTGGTTCACACATCACTTGATTACAATGATATAAAAGAAAAAGTGACTGAAAGTTGCAAGTCTTCTTTGTTCAAGCTGATATTCATTTGTTGGCCTTCAATAAGTTTCCACCGTGAAACACGAAAAATTGTAATAGATTCATGTTTGTCTTTATTTAGGCTACGTGTGTGTATGAGGACTGGTATCTTCACATTTGCTATATGCCTAAGAAACTATTCACTTACTATTACTTTACTATACACAAAGGAAATTTCCGGGGAAATCCCAAGGGATGTCATGCGTTATTGAGGTACGATGTGTCTGTTCTGTGGCGTCTGCCAGGGGCAACCCAACCTGTCTGAAAAATCAGCTCTGCAATTCACAAGTGTGTTTGGGCACCGTACAAATACTAATTCACTTACTTTTGAGCTCTTATACAGCCCACAACAATGCCTAAGACTCAGCTTTGAATTATGGGAATGGACAGCAGTTTTTCTTCTGACTTTAATCAAGACAACACTGAAATCCGACAATCAGAACCCAACAAGCACTTCCATCTTGCAAAGAATATCAGTTTTCTTCACCCTCACTTAACTCAGTTTTGGTTTTCATTCCAGAATGACCTTTGTGAATAATGAGGTGCTCCAAAGGTAACCGTGACAACAGGTCTACCTCGGAGGCAGCGCACAGGCACTGAGATAAAGTAATTCAACACCTGACAAGGAAGTGCAATGTGTTCACTTCATCCTCTGAACAGAGGGACAATAGTCTGCTGATTAACGTTGACAGTCCGAATAGCACATTGTGCCAGTGCATTAATAATAAACTTTTAAAATGCCCGTGTATGCTTTTAGAGAAGGTTACAAAGTCATGAAAGGAAGGTAAGATGTAAGAATGAAGGATGAGCGAGGGACGGCAGCAGGGTTAAAAGATAGCTTGGCGCAGTTTCACAAACCTTATTTGCAGTGCTTGTCTTAAAAAAAGGTCTTAAGATTTTTTTTTATTTTATTTGTGTGTGTGTGGGGAGGGGGGGGGGGGTAGTAATTGGCAAATTCTTTTCAGCATAGGAGGATATTTTAGTATGTACAAAGTGCATAATTAATGAGCCAAGAAACTTAAATGGCTTCCAGCGTGTTTAGCATTAATTGCCTCAGCAAATTAACATATCCGCCCCATCATTTTCTCCCACTGTGACTTTAAGGCTCCAGTATAGTCAGTTCAAGGAAGAGGCGTCCTCACAGGGCTACAGGAGAAGTCGTGAACCTGAACATTTAGAACATGGTATATTATCGTGGTACGTGAAGTATATTTTCATGCTTGCCAATAAAATCAGGGTTTCCTCTTTCCTGTTCCGTTAGGTGTGTTCATTTGTCTGTCTGTATGCATGTTTGGATGAAAGACGAAGCATAGATGCCTCATACACAAAACAACGATGTGGTGAATGAAGATGCTGTGGCACTGAACTGCATTCAGTTAACATACTATGAATATTAATAGTGCTGAGAATCGTTCTGGGTAAAGTTTTCACTACCGATACCACAAATAAAATGTTTTATTTTGTAAGCGCTGCCTTTTTTCGAAGTAATAGTTCATTATGGAAATACTCTTATTGTGAATGACAAGTATTTGTTGCAAAACCAAGCTGTTGGCAACATCAAAAGAAGTTAATTAAAAACTAATTTTACCACCTCACCAAATTCTGTTGCACTTAACATTTTAATGTGTATTTAAATAATTATCAGTCACTTTTCCAAATATGTATTATTATTCACTTCTCACTTGCTTGCAGGTGAATGTACAGGATTTTTCCTGACAGAGGAATATGAGGTGCCGCCTCCGTTGAAGTATCGCCCCGTCTCCAGCTCTCGACGAAACTGACGGGTGTCTTCATGGACATAACTATTTTGTGGATTTCTGTAACAACAGCATCATTACACCCATGTTGTGGCACTGTATATAACCAGCACAGTGCAGAGAGAAAGGTGCTGCCAGAGAGGAAGATAGCGCTTATCTGCTTTGGGCTGGACCAGCCGGACCGCAGCAAAGCTGGTGCAACATCGTTTAAACCTGTAACATCAATCACTACCACCACTAAAAACTATTTTTAAAACCAAAATAATTTTCTTTCTTTTCCCTGCTGTTCGATGTTTTAATCGTTTTATGTATCCAGCTGGTGTTCATAAATGTTTTTGCAAACTGCAGCAGTCTCGAAACATGGAGCCTGTCTCTTTAAGTTTGCAGCTGTTAAAGGTGGAACAAATCCTAATTATTTTCTATACTTTATAATAATGCTATACACTAGTTGGTTTACTAGTTTATAAGTTAATTTATATTTTATTGTATTAAGAATCTGAATCTGCAAAGAAGCCTTAGTAAATAAGCAAACTGAAGTTAGCAGCACAACATTTCCCTCTGAGAGTCCATCCTCAGAGTCCACTAGAAGTATAAAGTTACATGAAATGGAACTATTCATGTCAATGCACCTCATATGCATACTTAAGTACAATGCTTGACTTGGCGAAATGTCCACATTCATTTCTTCATAGATCTAGCCCTTTTCATTTTGCTCCCAAAGTGCAGCCTGACTCCAGACTGCCGGGACGAGAGTCCACCCACCACAGCCTCACAAACTGTATAAGCACTAAAAATTGCCTACTAGTAAAGAACTTGTACGTATGCAAAGACGTACACATTTTTTCCTGATTTGGGTTCATATAAGTGAGGCTGTATTTGTTGCTGGTTTCCCAAAAGTATTACAATGATTTCTTCAGAGAAAGCAACCTAACTATGACATGAGGGCAAATTAATCCTGTTAAAATACACATACAATACTTTGTGGGCTTAAAAAAGTATTTACAGCAATGACATTGTGTTAAAACTTCAACGCTATACCCTGTATACCGGTAGACACAGTGATGTGTGCACCATGTCCCCAGCCAATGTGCTAACTCAGTGGGTGGAACTCCCACAGTGTTGGATGACCAGGTTGTGAATCATTGATCTGAGCAAATCAATAGTCAGCACGTCCATCTCCCAGCCACTCTCAGTGGTTCACCATCTGTGTGTGTGTGTGTGTGTGTGTTTGTCCATAGCCTGTCCAAAGCCATCGCAGGAGCCCATCAGCACACACCAGGTGGCTGCCATCTGGGCCCCGCTGCTTAATGCGCAGCATGGTTCCCTGTGTAGGAGAGTGTTGTATGTATGCATGTGTTTGTGAGATTGGCCATTTAAATGGCACATTTGTGTGTGCGTATGTGGATCTGTATCAGTGACTGTGCTGAAGTGTTGAATTGAGTCAGTATGTGCATGTGAGAACATGAAGGTGCGGAGAGGTGAACATCAAGTGTTGGTTGGAGGTGTTGGCCAGAACCAACATAGGCAGGCTGATAAGAAAGCGGTAACAAGGTGCTTGTTGTTCTGGCATGCCATCATCATGCTGTGAAATATTTTGGAGGAAGGACTCAGTTCGTGTGCATGCTTTGCACCAAGTACAAACATGGACGTGTTGGTGTGAGTTTCTGACACTTCTTGACACGCTCATCTTCTCACTCATTGGGATATGTGTGGGCTTGAGTCACGACACTCTCAAACACACAATCAGATTTTCCGGTTGAAATGGGGACAAGTATACCAGTCCTTCAGTGTTGATTTCTAAAAAGAAAAAACTGTAGGTTGACAGTCACAGACTGTAATTCTGGACTCCTTAGTCTGTTTGGTAGGAAATCAAAACGATCCTCCACCTGATCCCCCTGCAGCTACTACATCAAGCTGTCAGAGCTGCTGTGGATCTCCCACACTGTCACTAACTGCATTGCCTTAATTATTATAAAAAAAATTTAAAAAACATGTCATCGTGTAGTTATTTTCTAAAAGCAGCAAGAGTCGACTTAGGCCTGGTCTTAAACTAAGTCTGACTGAGTTAAAGCAAGCTGAAATTAACAGCTATTAATGAGTCATTTATCTGTGGTGTTGAAGATGTGCCGGGTGAGGTGACAGGAGAAGGAAGCATGTGGCCACCATGGTGCCTCTGGGGCATACGCTGTTATCTTGGGTTTCTACATCAAATATGCCAAATTTCTGTGTTTTACCCTAGTTGCGTTTAACTAAGCAAGACCAGAGAATGTTTGGTTTAAACAGATCAGCTATGCTGTTTTCCACTTACCATTGGTTCATATCTAGTACATGCACAAGCCTTAATGTTGTCAGGGAGAATCCAGCTCCTGGCTGGACTTTGATTCACGTGCGTGTTGCAGAGCCACCATTCACACCCTTGCTGTATGAGTTTGTTCTCTGCAGCATCTATCACTGCCACAACCGAGAAGCACAACACCCCTGCTCCCGTTTGTTTGGGTGTCTGCGTGGATGCATACATGTGCACGTAGTCCATGTGGGTTTGCAAGGGTGTACCGTATGTGTGCGCATTAACGTGCACATACAGTGTGATGGCAGAGGCTATTTCAGTTACGCACTGGCAATGGGTTTCCTGTCATGTGTCATGATGTTTTGATGCGATCATAGAGGAAACAGGTTTTTACAAGATAAAAAACAATCAACATACACACACCCTGTGACATTCGTTCATGTTATATGAGACACGAGTTGCCATAACAGAAAATAAAGACATTGTTATGCTAGCAGCATGGCTTCAGAGGTCACTAAGCTGGTTGTTCCACCACTCTGGCCAACAGCTATTGGATGGAGTGCCATGACATTTGGTACAGACATTTATTTCCCCCTCTGGATGAATTCAGTACTTGCCCATACCAAGTACCCATATGAGTACTTAATAATACCATTATGTATCAGGCTTCAGGTTACTGCTTCAGCTGAGCAGCTTGTTATTCTCAACTGATGAGAGCTTAACGTCACATTGACTGAGTTGTATCGGGTGGAGTTGTATCGGAGTAGTTTGTGCAACCCGAGATGTGCTACTGTAAAATCATCCAATCGATACAGTGTAGACGCTGAATGTTCCCAAATATCATTTATTGTTGAAGAACAAATACTACATTTTGCGTTCACATAGATGTAAAACAATTGGCAGGGCAGCATAAGGTGAATAGTCTTGTTATGATGAATGGAGTAAATTTATATTTATTTTTTACTGGTAGAGTTTTCTCGTTTTGAAAAGAAACTTTGGGTCACTGTGTGTGTTTTATCCACAATGTCTTTTCACCAAGATTGCATGGCTGAGAAGATCTGCCTGTCTTTCTTGCTTGATCATTGAGGATCATATGCTGCTTATTTATATAGGCCTATATAAAAAATAAACTAAGCCTTCACCTAGCACGTGAATAGTTAGCAACCATATGTAGACCTGGTTTGAATTTGTGTGTGTGTGTGTGTGTGTGTGTGTGTGTGTGTGTGTGTGGCTCTTTTCCTAATTTCTCCCCGCTTAACAAGCCGTTCGGCTGGGCTGGGATGACATGGTCATATGTCATCTCTTCTCTCTCCCTTCTTCAGGTTTCTAACTTGGACAGGAAGTCAGAGGATTTAAGCCCTATGCCTCCTGCCATAGAATTAGTCAGTTATCGTTAAAGCACAGCTGTTTCTGCTGAGAGGTGTTGTCATCCCCCTTGTTGCTGGGATCATTTGGAGTTAGGTATCTGTCACACATGCTGATGCTGATTTTTTTTAAATGACGACAGCAGAGTTCAGAGAAAGCTGCACAAAGTGCTAGTGTTTAAAATTCTGCCCTTCAAAGTGCACCATATACATTCAACACTTAACCAAGTAAAGATATTAAACTGGTGATTCGTCACTGCTTGTGTTAACTCTTACTATAAAGATGATGCATTTAGCATTTAGACACTGCAGACATTTACCGTGATTCTGAACATAGAAAATAAAACTGGCACAAATTAGCTTTGTCATCCCAAAATGTGCATTCTACATCTGATTCTTTGTCCCACTCAATGGCAGGGGTGTAATGGTACAGATATCTGTACTGGAAAGTTTTGTTATAGGATGTTCTATTTGGTATGGGACATTGTTTTGGTTTGCCCTGTGACCTGATCAGGGCACATTGACAATATGCTAGAATTTCAGTGTCTTGACTGTTAAAGCAAGAATTATGGCCAATGAATAACTGTTGAATGTTAATCATTTTGAAAATGAATGAACATAAATCCCCTATTGTACCTAAAATGTGCTGACCAATGACCCAATAACCGCTGTTCCTCCTTTATGACTTGCATGTGTACATGCAAGCAGGATGTTGTTACATCAAAGCTGGTTTAGGAGCTAATCATGGTCCAATATGCAACTTACACAAGCCTCCAGAACACAGTGAACTGAAGTGGGAGATATATCCCGATGTTTGTCTTTTGAAAAAGCCTTTTTTTTTTTAATAGTCATAGATTCTGAATTTCTCTTTGGGGAGAAGGACTGGATTTTGTAATGGGGAAATTGGACTTTGTGGAAAAAAACTTTAATTTACTAGATTAAGGCTTATTCTGGGAGGGCA
Organism: Eutrigla gurnardus; assembly: GCF_963514095.1. Classification (NCBI taxonomy): domain Eukaryota; kingdom Metazoa; phylum Chordata; class Actinopteri; order Perciformes; family Triglidae; genus Eutrigla; species Eutrigla gurnardus. The sequence continues at coordinate 22,607,233 of NC_139915.1, read as the reverse complement.
ATTTCATTATTAATAATTCATTTGTAATATTTTTTTTAGATTCATTAAGTATTTAGTACAAATAAAATAAAATTCTTTCTGTCAATTATTTACTTCCATAGACAATTACAGAAAGATGAATAACATTGGAACGTGATAAACTGATAAACCTTGACACCCAGGTCACTAAACGGTTGAAATCTCAATTTACCACTTGCACGGATAGACACACGTGGGGGTCAGTGTTTGAAATCAAACTGATTTATGATGTTAGAGACCCAAGGTTTTATGACCCCACCATCCTCGTTTTACAACTATCTCCATTCCTGAGGAGTAGAAAGGACACAGACACATCCAAGTGTGCATTAAACACTAAAAGAAATTTCATAAAAATTTAAATGCACTGTAATTGATATGATAATAATGTGAAGTTTGCTTTGAGATGGTGTTGGAACCTCTGTTGTCCTCTTTCCCATTGACTGACTTTAAGATATAATCCTCATCTGTTGATAAATTGGTTTTCAATTAACATGAATATGTTACTTTTGAGGGCTGCACGGTGGTGTAGTGGGTAGCACTCTCGCCTCACAGCAAGAGGGTCCTGGGTTCGATTCCCGGGTCGGCCTGGGTTCCTTCTGTGTGGAGTTTGCATGTTCTCCCCGTGTTAGCGTGGGTTCTCTCCGGGTTCTCCGGCTTCCTCCCACAGTCCAAAGACATGCATGGGGATAGGTTAATTGATGACTCTAAATTGCCCGTAGGTGTGAATGTGAGCGTGAATGGTTGTTTGTCTCTACATGTCGGCCCTGCGATAGACTGGCGTCCTGTCCAGGGTGAACCCTGCCTCCGCCCAATGATAGCTGGGATCGGCTCCAGCCCACCCCGTGACCCTAAATACAGGATAAGCGGTAGAAAATGGATGGATGGGATGGATGTTACTTTTGATAAATAAACAATCATAAGCTGTAGATCAAGCCTTAATCAGACCTATCATTTTAGGCCTGCTTAACTCCCTGACACAAGTAAACACAGAAGTAAAAACAGAAATGTTAATGCACACTAATGCCATGTCTCAGTTAAACTTTGTATTTTGGATATATATTTTTTATCGACTTAGTGTTACTGGGTAGCACTGTCGCCTCACAGCGAGAGGGTCGCGGGTTCGATTCCCGGGTCGGGCCCGGATCCCTTCTGTGTGGAGTTTGCATGTTCTCCCCGTGTAAGCGTGGGTTCTCTCCAGGTTATCCGGCTTCCTTCCACAGTCCAAAGACATGCAGGATGGGGGTAGGTTAATTGATGACTCTAAATTGCCCGTAGATGTGAATGTGAGAGTGAATGGTTGTTTGTCTCTACATGTCGGCCCTGCGATGGACTGGCATCCTGTCCAGGGTGTACCCTGCCTTCGCCCAATGACAGCATAGATCGGCTCCAGCCCCACCCCCCCCCCCCCCCCCCCCCCCCCCCACCCCCCGCGACCCTGAATACAGGATAAGCAGTAGACAATGGATGGATGGATGGACCTAGTGTTACATACTCTCAGATGGATTCTTTCAATTGCTCATGTGTTGTTTTGCATTGGTTTGATCTGCTGTGTAAGTGTTTCATTCATTCCAATTCAACTGATCCAGTTTTATTCAGTGAGTCGAGAGACCAACTTTCAAAGATGGAAGAATTAAAAAGACTATGTAAGTATAAAAATAAGGTTCACTGAAAGAGTAGTTATGTTGTTTGTGCCAACTAAACGCTGCACCCCATTCTCAGAAGACAGCAAGCAGAAGACAGAAGAAAGCTCCCTTGTCAAGTTGACGCTGAACTATGATCTCTACAACTGTCCTGCCAGGCCGGGGAAGGAAAGCAGTGCTGTGTGTCTGCAGGCTCAAAGGCCCTCTGCAAGCAGAAACATCTCAGACGACATGAGAGGACACCCAGCCGACCTCAAGAGGAAGATCCAGAATAAATCTCTTCTTTCACTTGGGTTCTAATATGCTAAAACTAAGAACACAGAACTTAGAATCCTGAATGGCAGATTGGTTCCGCTTCTATGTCCTATGCTTCTGAGAGAGAGGAAGGAAGAAATGGAGACGAAGAAAACGGTTCATGTTTAACACCTACAAAGAAGACGACCAGGTCAAACGGATAAGGCCTTTAAATTGGGCTTGTGTGGTTGAATGCAACTGCTTTCCTCACCTCCGCCTCCAGCTTAGATCAAAATGTTTCTTCAGCTACTCCCAGGAGACCTCTTAAAGCATGGTTTGTTTCTTTGCTTTAAGTAAATGGCTTATCATTATCACTGTGTTCATCTCAGACAGGCCATTTAAAACTAGCACAAGGTTAATTAATTAATCAAATTTAATGGAGAACCTTTAAGCCCCCCATGAAGAAATATGCGTTTTATAAAGGCCTTAATGAATGTGGCTTCTCTGTTTGCCAGGAGTTTATTGATTGGAAAACCTCATTCTTTTTAATGGTCTTAGGAAGTCACGTTTTTTTTTTGGGACTATGCAAGATTTACTTCTTTACGGCCTCAGTCTTACAGGGAAGTCGATAAGACTTACTTGTAGACATGTTTTCTAAAGTTATTAATTTAAAATTATATAAGGGAATAATCTGAAAAGAATGTGTTGTGTCTATTACTTGTGTAGTGAAAGTAATAAATCACAGCTGATTATTTTAACATATTTCATTAATATTTAATTGTATTCATATATTATAGTCAGTGATCACATAATTTCCCAAAAGGACTGTAAAAGTTATATCTTAATATAATTCTTTAACTGAAGCAAAGCTGGCTCCTTTAAATGTATACCATATATTCTATCTACTCTATATTTAAATCTATATTTGCAGTAGGTGTTATGGAACTTCGTAGCATGCTGTGGGTTAAGTGGACTTATTTAATAGTCTTGATTGCATGAAGTAAAACTAGTCTCATCCTGTGGAAGGATTTTATCACATGTCCTGGTTCTAGGTTAATGCATTTGGTATGCACAATTTTGTGGCAAAAAAACAAACAATACTCATCATACACATCCCCATAGTGTTCAATCACTATCCTGATGCATACAAAATCTACAAGACAAAAAACAAGCAAGGAAACTTCAGAGACCGATGCCATCTTAACATTTCTTTTTGACATACCCAGAGTCTGAGCAAGGAATTTACACCCAAGAAGCCACGCTCCGTCGCATATATATATAAAAAAAAAATAAAAAGCAGGATTTCGGCATTAGCATTTAACATCACCTCCTGGCTCCACACGCAGAATATGCAGTGTATCCTATTATCTTCTTGAAAGATGTTTCTGGAATAGTGCGATGATAACAACAGGATTCAAAACATCAAGACGAGGCAGGAGATGGTGTCTGATCCCAGAGCAGTGAGTGAACGCAGGTCACTTATCATCTGCAGCCAATCTATCACTCAGCTCAGCTCTTACAAATATCAACCATGTTGATAACCAAGTCCGCGAGAGAACCTATGATGAAATGTTTAAGGTCAAACCTGAATCAGCAGATGCATTGTGTTTACACAGGCTTAAGATTTGTGTTGTATCAATCAGAAGCTTGGGGAACTTTTTTTGATGCAATCCAAAAAGCACTCTAAGATTAGGGCCATCTTGAACAACATATTTTGGGCTACGGATTGGTTAGAAGGACAGCCTATCAATGATGAAGACTGTCCCAGACTGACTGAAGAAGATATTTGCAGACTGGAGCTGTTATGTTATTATTCGTAAACATAGGTATCAGCCTTAAAAAAAACACATACCGGTCGACGCCCAATCAGAAGCTTCACCCCCATCCAAATGTGTCATGATGAGTCCATGAGAGACGTTTATGCCTCGTGTGAAAGGTGCACTCAGCTTCTCCTTTCCTCATTCCTCTGTGTGCAAGAGTGTAGACATACCTCAAAGTCATGCTTGCGATTGCTCTTCCTTGCAACTGTGGTCTTTTAAGGCTGCTGTCTGGACATTTCACACAGCCCCTCCGGCAGCACCCGGACGCAGCCTCATGCATAACGCAGGCTGCGGAGGCTTCTTCTCAGCCGTCGCAGTCCGAGCCCGGCATGCGTTACACTCCGACGCGACTCTGGAAGGACTCAGCCAGACAATTCAACAATCTTGGCTGAGATGGATGGCATAGCGCTTCAATGGGTGTCTTTCAGTGTAATTAAATGCATTCATTTTTATGGATTTTGTATTCTGCGTTATGGAGTAAATAAAATTTTCCAAAACGTTTGGTGTAGGGGTGGGTTGGTACACCCACACAGTTATTTTGGCATCCATCCATCCATCCATCCATTATCTTCCGCTTATCCGGGACCGGGTCGCGGGGGCAGCTGCCTGAGCAGGGACGCCCAGACTTCCCTCTCCCCAGACACTTCCCCCAGCTCCTCCGGGAGGACCCCAAGGCGTTCCCAAGCCAGCCGGGTGACATAGTCACTCCAGCGTGTCCTGGGTCTTCCTCGGGGTCTCCTCCCGGTGGGGCATGCCTGGAACACCTCCCGAGGGAGGCGTCCAGGGGGCATCCGATGCAGATGCCCGAGCCACCTCAACTGGCTCCTCTCGATGTGGAGGAGCAGCGGCTCTACTCCGAGCTCCCCCCGTGTGACGGAGCTCCTCACCCTATCTCTAAGTGAGCGCCCCGCCACCCTGCGGAGGAAGCTCATTTCGGCCGCTTGTATCCGGGATCTTATTCTTTCGGTCATGACCCAAAGTTCATGACCATAGGTGAGGGTAGGAACGTAGATTGACCGGTAAACCGAGAGCTTCGCCTTTCGGCTCAGCTCTCTCTTTACCACGACGGACCGATACAGCGACCGCATTACTGCAGCCGCTGCACCGATCCGCCTGTCAATCTCACGCTCCATCCTTCCCTCACTCGTGAACAAGACCCCAAGATACTTAAACTCCTCCACTTGAGGCAGGAACTCCCCCCCGACCTGGAGGGAGCAAGCCACCTTTTTCCGGTCGAGAACCATGGCCTCAGATTTGGAGGTGCTAATTCTCATCCCGGCTGCTTCACACTCGGCTGCAAACCGCCCCAGGACATGCTGGAGGTCCTGGCTCGAAGGAGCCAACACATTTCTTTTGGCATCCTTTTTATACAAAATTCTTTATAGTAAACCAGCCAACATGTGTGCTGCAAACTGTTTGGTAGGAATGCACATTAAGAAAATATCTACTGAAGATCTGTCCTTGGTAACTACCGTTCCGTATATTTAAAATTTGTGGGAAAAAAGACAACATCAATTGAAGGCTGCAGTTTCTATTCACCACCCTAACCTCCAAACCATCCCTTTTTGCTGAGCCACATAATGGGCACATAATGTTTAGCATTGGATTGTGTGGCAATATTTCTCAATTTTTGAATCAGAGAATAATTGCTTCGGAACCTTTGTGTAACCAAGGGCTGGACTGTAACATCAAATATCACCATATTTTTTAACTAAAAGGGGGTGACCATTAGTGCTTTCACAGAATATTTACACCTTAAAGACCACCCATCTGCATTAAGCTTTGTATCGTTAGAAACCCGGTAGTAATGTTGAATGGTCATGCATCATTCCCTCATTTTCCCCAGAGACGGGAGATCTCCGTATTTCTATTCTGAAAAGGAGCCTCCGATGGTGCAAATACCGTTGTTTTGCGTCATTGGAGGCTGCTTTGGTTAGGAACTGGACCAGTCCTTTTATAATAAAAATGCCACTCTGTGCTCTGTCCACAATCCGCTGGCCGCCACCAGTCGATCCGCTGGTGGCCGCCACTAGTTGATCCGCGGTGGCCGTCGCCGCCAGTCAGTCCACGTACTCTTGACAATTTCTTTGGTTAGTTTTCTCCTCAATGCTTTTGCGTGTCTTGCTGTCATTATCGCGCAGCAACAAGTGGCGTCTCTTCATATTAATTAACATCAGCAGTGTGACAGATAGAAATGAATTTACATCCTGCAAGAACAGCTCAGTGAGAGTGATCATAGGCTTTAGCACCAAGACGATGTCCTCCGCTGGAGGAATTTTTTATTGATTTTTTTTCCCGCGACCAATGAAACCAATGAAAACATGGTCGACTGAGACTCTTCTCTTCTTTGGTCGACTATTAGGGGGCACCCCTACTGGTAATGACATCACTTAAATGTAATGTAGCTTTCAAAATCGGAGGGAAAAAACAACACTATTATGATATTCAAAATCTAAGACGATCACATTATCGATATATCAATATATAGCCTAGCCAGATTGTAACCTGTCCATTTCAATTTGATCAATTGTCACACTTGGTTCCATGCAGATCCAATATGACTCATAATGTTTTAGGAGTAAAATAAGCCAGTCTCGTTAGTGAGACCAATTGGTTCTCACTCCTTTGCCAAAGGCATCATCCGTTAGCAGGTATTTTGCAGATTTTAAATCTGTAAACAGCTAATTAAGCTCTGATGGTGAGGAGACACATATCATCTTTGTTTCATGCACTGGCAGACACTCGCCTGTTTCATAAACACAAGAGAGCACCCCAGCGTGAAATGAAAAGGTGTCCCTACTGGTAAATGTTTGGTTTATATTCCATATTAGCATGCGGGGTGTAATTAAAAATTGAAGCGAACTACCTGCACGTAGCCTGTGAAATGGAGTGTGCTGATGAAGCTGCATTAAAGCATTGATTTTTAATTAGCATCACCTGGTGTGAAGTAAGCTGAAACGTGAGTCTGATTAAATATGGTTTGCGATTCCAACTTATTTATGTCTCTTTTAAGATGTCATACAATTAGTATTTGTGTTAATAAACATGTTCTTTATGTTGATAACACAGTATTGTAAAGCAATTAGGTGTCACTTTAGCTTCCTTTTCACTTCACTTGAACAGCCCATCCTTCATAAGCATATTGCATTCTTGCCAGCAGTTTATTAAATTTACAATAGTGCCAGGATGATACAGTACATTATTCTTCCTGCTTTCTTCATATCCATTACCTTAGTATGACTGTTGAACTGTTGTGATAAAAAAAAGGGGGGGGGGGGTCCTGGTAATGAGAAAATCATACTAAGAAGCAAATATCCACTCAGCAAATACTATATGTCACTCTAATCCACTTTGTGCATTATTCATATCCTTAGTGGTGACAGATTATGTGCTGCTGCAGCAGCATTTGAAAAACTGCTATTAACCTACAGTCATTTTCAAAAAATGAGCTCACTGGTTTGTTAAGCTAACATGTCGTTTCTCTTCCACGTCTCATTCTGCATGTACCCCACCCCCACGCTCTTTGTAACAACTCTGTCCGGTCCTGTCAAGTAGGCTTCTATTTTCTACGATGTAGACGGCCATAGATCTCAAGCGTTTCACTCAGAACTCAAACAAACGCTTTGGATGATGGTTGGCTGAATTCATCAGTCCAACTTGATAGGTTCATTTGTCCTAAATAGCTATATATATATATATATATATATATATATATATATATATATATATATATATATATATATATATGTTGGGACCTTACTAAGAAGAACACAGAGCGGCCAAAAGCCTTTGTAACAGCATAGATGTGCCATCCATGTTGAGTGCCATTACTGTTTAGTACCACTAGTGGTCGTCATGAGGTGGGCTGGTATAAAAGCAGCCATCCCCCACCTCCCTCTTCCTTTTGCGCTCCTGTCCCTGGTGTTTCACTTCTGGGGAGAAGGTCGTCACAATCTGTCCCTCATCTCCGCATCTTTATAGTTTTCAGACTGTCATACGGCACTTTGGTTTGAGTGACGTTTTTTGACGGACGGAGACCCCGCCGCCGCCTCTCGTCGGCCGGCCGGCCAGCCACCGCCGCCTGTCGCCGGCCACTGCAGCTTATCGCCGCCAACTGTTGCCGCCAACCACCGCCTATCGCCGGCCGCCGCGGCCACCACCGCCGCCGGCCACCGCCAACTGTCGCCGGCCACCGCCAACTGTCGCCGGCCCCTGCCGCCTGTCGCCGGCACTAGCCGGCCACCGCTCGCCCAAAGTCTCATATAAATAATGAATATATATCGCATTTTTTTTAAAGTAAATAAAGGAAAACATCACACTTTGGCCGTTTGTGTCATCTTGTTCTGCTCTGCAATACATTTATTATTGTACGATTATTCATATTTCTTCCGCTTTTTCCTGCTCTCTCTCCTTTCGTCCCTTCGCGATTTGTCTTTCAGCGCAATGCATGATGGTAAAATTTGCTCGGCTAGTGACCATCGGCTGTACACTACTTTTCACGATGCATTGTGGGAAACTTTGAGTGCACTATATAGGGAATAGTAATGCTCACTACACATTCGGACACCCCTACAAAATGGCGAACTCCCTATATAGTGCACTATACTGGCATATTGTACCTATTGCCGCCGGTCCATCGCGGCGCACACCTCCCGAGTAGGTCAGCCAGGACCGCCCATCGCGGGTGTTTTAACCTGAGCTCCTCGTTGATGCGTGAATGAGTGTGTTAAAGTGTTTTTGATTATTTGAGTAATTTGGTAATTACTTTGGTTTGACTATTTTCGTAGTGTTTAATCATTTTGATTATATTGTGTTTTTCTGTTGGGTTTTTGGTTTCCATATTTTGTTATTATAAAAGTTAGTAGTGAGCAGTTATCAAGTCAAAGCAAAATCAATAGTCATAATTTTGTTAATTTTTGAATCATTTTGTTTAATGTTGTTTTTGTCAATTGTCCACTGATTTGTTTATTTCTATTTTTAGTTGCTGGAGACCGGTGGTGGCGTGCTGGTGTCTTGGTGGTGGTGTCCCCCCTTTCCTCGTTTGCTGTGTCCTGGGAGCGGGTGTACTTCAGTGTGTGCCACATGTTGGGTGATTTTGGTTATTTCTTATTTTGGTGGAACCTCCCCCCCTACACTAGTCATAGTCCACTCACTCGGCTCCAAGCCCTTACTTGCTTTAAGTGTGAATGTTAACAAGTCTGTTTTTAACAAAAGAGAACAACCCCCAAAAAACCTCCATCTTGTTCTACCTCTCACCGAGGTGTGAAAGGTGACATCACACAACTGGTGCCCTATTGGCTAATAACCACAGGGACCCCAGGGAGTCCCCGGGATCAGCCGTGGGATATATAAACCGGTGCTACCTTAAAACTTCCCTTGCAATTGTTGCATAAGCACAAGAGCCATAGAGGCCAGGATCTACCAGAGCAGATCAGACCCAAGATGCAGACTGTGCAAAGAAGCCCCTGAGACAGTCCAGCACATAGTAGCAGGGTGTAAGATGCTAGCTGGATCAGCGTACATGGAGAGGCACAACCAAGTGGCTGGGATAGTACACAGGAATATCTGCAACCAGTATGGAATAGAAGTACCCAAATCCCAATGGGCCATACCACAGAAGGTGACTGAGAACAACAGGGCCAAGGTTCTGTGGGACTTCAGCTTCCAGACTGACAAACAGGGGAGGTTTAGCTCAGGAGGTAGAGCAGGTTGGCTGGTAACCGCAAGATTGCTGGTTCGATCCCCGGCTCCTCCTAGCTGAGTGCCTGGTGTCCCTGAGCAAGACACCTCACCCCAATTGCTCCTGACGAGCTTGCTGTCGCCCTGTGTGGTTGACTCCGCCGTTGGTGTGTGAATGTGTGTATGACTGGGTGAATGTCAGTCATTACTGTAAAGCGCTTTGGACAAAAGTGCTATATAAATGAGGCCATTTACCATTTACAAACAGCTCCTGGACATAGTGGTGGTGGACAAAGAGCAGAAGACAGTGGTGGTGATAGATGTGGTGATCCCAGCTGATGCCAACATCAGGAAGAAGGAACACGAGAAAATTGAGAAGTACCAAGGGTTGAAAGAGCAGCTGGAACAGATGTGGAAGGTCAAGGCTAGCGTGGTAGTGGGGGCACTCGGGGCAGCAAACCGGGAGAGTGGCTCCAACAGATCCCAGGAACAACATCTGAAGCCTCAGTCCAGAAGAGTGCATCCTAGGAACAGCCAAGATACTGCGCAGAATGCTCAAACTCCCAGGCCTTTGGTAGAGGACCCGAGCTTGAGGATGACACAGATACCACCCCACCAGGGGTGAGAAGGAGATTTTTTTTATATATATCCCTTGTGTGGTGTTCATATTTCTGTTACATAGCCATTGCAACAAAAAATGCAGAAGGCAATTCTTTATTATTGTGCATGTCTCAGGTTCTACCACCTAGTGTCATACGGTCTCTCTCCTGAGCTAGTTGCAACAGCCTGAACTGTGTAATCTAAGATGTAAACAGTAGCCAGGAGGCGGAGCTCTGAATCCACTGAAAACGACTCAGTGCTCTGTAGTACATATTCCAGGCCCTAATGTGGCTTCTCTCGGCTCTGGTTTTTTCATACAGTGGCCCTGATACGCCGTCGTCCAGACGAGCAGAATATCTGCTGCAGCACGTTCACAAGCACGTAGTCCGCCGTTGGTGTTGTTGTTACGAGACATTGCGGGGGAAGAAGTCAGGCTCGAGGGTCGAGGAACGGGGCGATGACAGCGTATGCGTTTTTGCCGTCTACATGAAAACTAACACGAAACGGAGGGGTGCCGTTTTTTTTCTTTTTCACCCTGGGAGCTGGTTTCAAAAAAGTGTTTTCAGGCCCCACACTTGAGCTAGTAGTTGGCCAGGTTAGGGTGCCAGGATGCTGACTGATTGAACAGCCTTATGTATTTACTGCATTGTTTACCAGAGACAAATAAATCATGCTAATCCGAGCTTGCCAGTCACAGTACAACTGAGGCAGAGAGCAAAAGGTTTCTCACTGATCTCCACACACTAAACATACCCAACATACACAAACAGGCGTGCACACATAAGTGCAGTGAGTTGGAAAATTGTTTGATGGTGGTGTGGTGTGGCGTGTGCATGTGTGTATGTAGAGCCAGATTGCTAGAGAGACAATGAGAAACAGAGTTTGAGAAAGCAGGGGCTGTCAGTTTAAATGCTGACAAATCCCTGACACTTAGACAGTCTGTTATCTTCCCCCTCTCTCACACAGTTTGCTTTCACATAGACTTTTTGTTGGCATGATTTGATTCACAGCCATTTTAACAGTGCAAGATCAAATCTTTATATCCACAAAGGAAAAGCTGCATTTGGTCAGGATTTTTACATTAAAACATTACACACACACACACACACACACACACACACACACACACACACACACACACACACACACACACACACACACACACCTAGTTGTACAAGAGCACATTTTCAGTCACAAGCTAATTCAGGGTCATTTCTTTTCTGCCCCAAAGTCTCAAGCCAAATATTACATTACTTTCACTGATACTGTAAAATAAATAAATGACTTCCCACCAGTTGCAATATTTCAAATCCACATCTGGAATTATTATTTTGAAAGGAGTCATAAATAGTGGCGCATGTTTAAATAGCGTTGACTCAGTATTCTATAGCACACAGAATATTATTGGCCTTCCTGACAGTTAAAATGACTCATCACAGAGTTAAAAAAAAAAACCTCCCAATTGGCGGTTACAGTATAAATCACACAGTGGTAACAAGCCTTTGATGGCACTGTCTCCCCCTTTGCCGCTTTCTGGGAGATTTTCTGCTGAAGTTTGTTTCAGAGGGCATGAAGCAAAATGGTGATTTTGTGATTTTTAATTAAGGCCTTTGGTTATGTCTTTGGCTTGATTAGAACAGTGTGGCAGAGCTCCGTTTTGACAGAAGAAAGAAGCAGCTCTCTCACATCGCTTCTCATTAGAGACACTCCCGGGGCCTCATCAAAGATCTCCCTCCCTCCCTCTTCTGCCACTTCCCTCCCTCCCTTCTTCCATAATGCACCGTTTTCCCAGTACACTGCTCCCTACAGCTCCAGGACATGCTTAACAAACACACCAGCAAAACACTCCTCCTGATGCTAACTTTTCAACGTTTTGCTCAAAAAAAAAAAAAAATCCCAGTAGTTTCCTCTGCGAACTTCACTCTTGCTTCTTTGCCAACAAATTAGGGTTCCAGTGATGGATGTTTGATCTATACACCATGAAACAGTATACAGAGTTTTCCTATGGTGCTCTCGAAACATTGGATTGGATTGGTACTTAAAGGTTGTATATTTCATTGTCCCCGCTTTGTGTAAGGTTTTCCCAGTGATGCACTGAAAAAAGTATTTATGGTTATAAAACAAATGACAATTCAATTGTTTGCTGTGTTAGATAAATTATCTATGCACTGAGATGGAATTGACAACAGCGATGAGATGCTGAATGAGAGGAATTGATTTCTTTACTTTGCTCAGTCTTTCCTGTTCACTTGGTTTTCACTTGAAAGGTGTGGGAGGCATCACGTAACAACTGGTCTTATTTACCATCTCAGTACCACTAGCCTTACAACGGTTTCATGCAGGGTTAACTGTTGGCCCAGCTGAATGGAAAATAGTTTGTTGGAGAACCCATTCAGTGACTACATTAAAATCCAAATTGGGAGGATGTATAGGCAAATAATAATTTTGACTGATCATTAAAAATGTGTGATACATAGGCCTAATCCGGATCTGCAGGACCTATGATGGGTATTTTCTTCTCTCTGTTTTCTTCACACACACAAAAATAAACTCTTTCATTAACCAGCCACACAAACTGTGGATGGTGAACTAGCTGAGCTACCAGCCCATGAATCATGAGATGACAGAAAGCCAGAAAGCTTTGTTTTCTTCTAAGGCCATTTAAGAAAAAGCCGAAATGATGAGTTAGGTAGAGGTCAGGACTGTAGGTAGAGGTTAGGAAAAAAGGAGAACAGGGAGTTTTTTTTTTTTTTACATATCTGAGTTGTATAGTAGTAGTAATAGTATTTAAACTGGTCATTGCTGGACAGCAAACAGATTTGCAGTTTTTGGTGATTATTGAGAAAAAGCTTTCCAAAGCAGGTTTATGAATTAATGCTGAGAACTGCCTAAAGTATGTTTATTGTTTATTGGATCCCCATTAGTTGTCACCATGGTGACGACGATTCTTCCTGGGGTGCCTAAAGAGCAAGACAAATAACACTTCAAAGAAATCACTAAAAATGCAAAATAGAAAATAAAATAAAGAACAAACAATTAGATTATTCCCATGAAAAAAAAACTCAGATCATGAAATAAAAATAAAAATACTTAGATGACTAGGCAAATATGAGTATATGTATACATCCGTAATGTGTGCATACACACACCCACTCACTTACATCAAATTCCTACAGGCACATATGTAGTATGCATATACATTCACATGCACCATGCATACAAGTATATACATACATAGTACAATCACCTACACACAGTGGCGCCGCCAGCCGGAATCCTGTACGCACTGTGCGTACTTTTTTTGAAGGTGGGCTAGATATTTAAATTTCAGCGGGTGACACCAAACAACGTCTGCCCAAGCAAGTCAGAGCTTTTCTTTCGCTCACACAGTGACCTGGAGAGACGCAGCCGCATTTGAGAGAACGATCGCGCGTGTGTGCGTAATTGCGCATAGCGTGTGTTGGCCCCTCTCCACTACACAATACAGCTCGGCTCTAGTCTCGTCACCTCTCTGCTGCTGAGCACTGTGGGCCGAGCCGATGCATGTCTCTCTCTCCCCGGGCCGGGAGAGTTATCATACCGTACTGTGCGTGTGCTCATTAAGAGCTGTCTCTGTACAAGTTTAAACTAAGAATACAAAATAAGCTTTACAGACATCAGTCAGCTGAATTTAACCTAATTTCTTTACTCAAAACAGCTTTTTTCAATTCCCTTCTAAATCCTGATTTCTTACACTTAAGAATGAGGCAGTACGGAAGTCCATTCCAGTATACAATAGCTCTGTAAAATACAGTTATTTTCAGTGCATTTGTCCTAGGTCTAGGTAGTCTGAAACGACAGCTTAAGGCCTGTCTGGTATCATAATCATGTGTGATCTTGGTAGGTACTAATAGAGAAAACAGGCTACAGGGTTTACGCGAAGTACAAATATTATTCCAATACAAAGTAAGACTGCATGCCAATCTCTCCTCTACTTTCATCCAGGAGAGTTTATCATGCATAGCATTTACATTATTCCTAATAGAGCAGTGAAGTGCCAATCGTGCAGCTCTATTCTGAGTGAGCTGGAATTTTGCAAGTTTTTTTTTTTAGGTGCCGGACCATATTGCAGTGCAGTAGTCAAGGTGGGACAAGACTAATGATTGAATAACAAGCTTGATTGTTGTGTCAGTTAAAAAACATGCACATTTTCTAATGTTTGAAATACTTTTACTGATTTTACTGACTATATTCTATTTATTATATATATGTATAGACCAAGATAATGTTTCATCTATAGTAATGCCCAGCAATTTGGCTTCTCTAACTTGCTCAATAGCTGCACCATGTAATGAGAGAACCAACTTTTGATCAGAGTAGTTAGACCCCAGTACCATACATTTTATTTTTAGAAATATTCAACTTTAACTTGTTTGCTGTAACCCAATCAGATATCAGTGTTAGCTCATATTGAAGTGTCTTATTAACTTGTTCAGCACTGCTATCAGATGTAAAGATGGTAGTATCATCCATTACATTACTATACCCGCATTTCTCAATACATATGGCATATCATTTATAAAAATAGAATAGAGGAGAGGTACGAGGCAGCTCCCCTGGGGAATACCACACTGAAGCGTCTCTATATCTGAAAAAGCACCATTAAACTTAACACACTGTCTTCTTTCAGTCATATAACTTCTCATAAAATTAATCACAGAGTTTTTAAAACCATAGGCTGAAAGCTTCAAGAGTAACAGTTCATGGTCAATCAGATCAAAGGCTGCACTAGTCTAGACATACAACACTTACAACTGACTTCCTGTCTATCTGTGTAAGCAGGTCATCAGTGAGACATGTAAGAGCAGTGCTAGTGGAGTAGCCTTTCCTATATGCATGTTGGAAATCAGAGTTCATATTATGTACTTCAAAGTAATACTGAATTTGCTTAAACATGATTCCCTCTAACAGTTTGCTTAGTACAGGTAATAACTTGAGACAAATTGCATATATTAGCTGCATCACCCAAAGCCCTTTTCAATGAACAGAAAACCAGTCAATATTCATATCAGCAAGACAAAAAATATCATTGCTAGTATCTGTTGCATTGTGGAGCATAATGCATATATTATTCAAATATTCAATATTCGAACTTGGTGGTCTATAGCAGCAGCATGCTAGTATAGGCCTTTGATGTGAAGTATAAACTTGGAGCCAAAGGGCTTCAATTCCTGTCATGCCAAGATCATTTCTGATTTTTACTGGAATATGATCTTGTATAAAGAAAGCAACCCCACCTCCAAACTTGTCTCTGTCTAACCTGAAAACATTGTATCCTGGAATTGATATAGCTGCGTCCTCTATAGTGTCATCTAAATGCGTCTCTGAGACAGCCATTACTTGTATATTATTCCCATGCACAATAGAGCAAAGATCATGGACTTTATTTTTCAAGCTGCAGATATTTAAATGAGCAAATTTTAAACCTTTTTTTGGTAGGTTAATGGCCATAAAAGAAAAAAGCTACAAAAATTTAAATTTAAAATTTACAAGTGGGGATTATCAACCTTGTGACATCTACCTTAGCACATCCATCTTTGGGGTGGATGTGAGGTGCACTGCTCTCCCTTTGATCGTGACGCCCCTTCGTGGTTAGGTGATAAGGCGGTCATATTTAAGGTAGGCAATGTCCCCCCTGTCCCATGCCTCTCTTAGTTTGGGCAGAAGTTCTTTTCTTTTTTGCCTCATCACCTCTGAGAAATCTTCATTAATGTACACTCCTGGGGCAGTGGTTTTCAGCTCTTTCCTACTCCTCCAAACCAGTTCTCTGTCTTTAAAATTTAAAAATTTGACCACAATTGGTATGCGATAAAAGGCTGCTACACAATAATAATAAAAATAGTAACTTTTATACAATAAAAATACAGTTAAAATAGAAACAAAACAGAAAAGCAACAGACAAAACACAGCATTAGTCACACATTTAAAGCAGATTTAAACAACATGTAAAAAATAGTAGATAGCTGCTAGGATACGTTGGGTATTTGGAGCTAAACACAAACAGATCAGTATCAGTTGACAGTGAGATAAGGGAGCGATATATACTTATAAGATATATCAAAGTATTTGGAGGATTTGTTAGTGACAGAATCACATCAAAGTTTTACAAAATAAAAAAATGATACTCCACTCAAAAGATTTTTTTTTTTTTTCAATGTTCACATTGTTGTCAATGTGTCTGTGAAGGTCAGACATTAAATCATCATCATGCTTCTTCAAAATGATTGTTATATTTACAAAACAAATTAAATGTAAAAACCAGATAGCAACAGATAACTATTACAGACACCTTACAACAGCAAAGAGACTAATATAAAAACGTTTTGAATATTTTATCTGTAGTCTGTAATTGGTTTGTTTGCATTTGATTAATAATTAACAAAATGATGACTGACGACAGTTAAATTACCCATTGTGAGAAATACGATTGATATGCCATACTAAGTTATGTGAGATACTGCTTCTCAGTGGTCAGCAGTTAACTCAAAGTCAAAATCATTATTCATATTCAAGCTAGTGAAGCTGACAAAGTGGTTGCTCAGTTCTTTTCATTTTTTACATCACAGAGGGACAAACTAGGTACAGTGTCACGATGGGAGAGGGTAGTTCAAGTCAGATTTTCTTTATTATTCATAACTTCAGAGAGGAACATTATTTACAGTGAAACATGGAGTAACACGAAAGGGCTTAAGAACTAGTGCTTCATTCTTCATTCTGCAGGATATATTTTCCCACCAAAAGATGGAAAAGAAGAAGAAAAATCACTTCCAGGATTTCACAAGTTTCTTTTGGTTGGACTTAACACTGTATTACAACTCGACAAAAAAGTCTGTTGAGCCAAGGGCAAGTCCTTGTACAAACATAATATCTATCTATCCATCCATCCAGCCAGCCAGCCAGCCAGCCAGCCAACAAGTTTATACCAGCAATTGTTTCAAGAGAATTTCTGTCAGCTTCATATCTCGACAACCGGGAAGGTATGTTGAAATGTCACTGTTGGCAGTCAAAGAAAAAACAGGGAAAGACAGAACACCCAAGAATGCACAGAGTTTGCAATACTTATTGTTTTTGGAAACGGTCTCACACAATGTGGCCTAATTATCTTTCATCCAGACAGAACAGGATAACTTATTTGAGAGAAGGATCTCTCTGTGAGCAAATGGATGACAGTAAAAAAAATGGTAAGCCATCCTTTATCCATCCTCGCTCTCTTTCTCTCTCCCACCTTGTAGTCCTCTTTCCATTCACAGCAAATTGCTCTGAGACTTCTAAACTCCTCCAGCAGAGCTCTCACCTGGGAACTGGCCCGGGTCTACGATCTATGCCTCATGCACTTCTAACTTTAAGTGCGTTGCCATCAGCTCAGCCAATTAAGCCTCTTGTTTCCCTGAAGTCCTGCTTCCTCCTCCAACACTAGTCATTGGAAATGAAAATAAGGCAGAAGGTTCCCCCCAGACAACAGAGGCGAATAGTCTCTTCAGGTCTCTGACTGCTGTTGGACATATCAAGCTTCTGATTTAAACTGAAGTTTAAAAGAGTAAAAATAATACAACTGTGAAGAAAACTGTAGGGGGTTCCATCACACAAGGTTAATAAATATGTCAGCCAGGTTTTTCAACAGAAAGTCTGCAGCTATCACAAGTCTAATTATGTACAATCTCAGGCCTGGCATGGAGGTGGGAACATTATAGGATACCACTGTTAACCCCTTGAAAACGAAAACCTTTTCAGGTAAATAACAGTCAAGTGCTGAGGGAAGAATCAGGTGCAGCGAGCCTATTAGGCTAGCGGATTTTTAATAGTGTCCTCGGAGACTAAATTGCAGTTCCATTTGTCCAGAATGGACTTTTGCTTCTTCAGCTCATTGGAAAGATGTACAAAGTAACATAAATATGTATGTGTGTATGTGTTGTATGACCAAATAAAATATACATCTTTTATTGACCTCAACTGTGCCTCTACAGAACTCTTGACTCAGCTGAAGCAAACCAAGGTGTATTGAAAATAGGCCCCTAAGAGGGCTAAACATGGTAGTCGCCTCCTTTCTCTAGTGGTCTTTCTACAACTGCTTTAATGTTACCCATATCCTATGTTATGTTGGCTTGGAGAATTAGATGTCCCACTGATATAAAATCTCATATACACTCATGCTCGGTGTTCTGTTTGTGCAAGTATAATGGTGTGTTCACATAGAAAAAATATCCACCCAGGTACACTTGGCTCAGGTGTCGATATGTTGAAGAGCCATTGTGAAGTAATTAAAATGCTCCTAATCTCTGCTGCATGACATCAAAACATCAAAGCCATTAATTCCTCATATCAAATTTACAGACATACATTCCAATTCTCAGATAAAAAATAGATATTGGACATCGGTCAAAAACAACTGATTCTTAGCTGATCAGCTGTGACTGGTGACCAGACGATCTGTCTCATAGCAACCATGTGTTTTTATTAGTGGAGTGTCTATTTCACCCTACAGGAAATAGACACTCTACTTCTAAAAACATTTATTTATTGATACATGTTCACTGTGTGAAATACAGTGTCATACAGATAGGTAACACCTTCACATTACAGGCTGCAGCTGTGCAGAGATGCGGAGCTGCCACAAAGTTATCCCTTGGTTCGTTAGGAGTTTTACTAAATGAAATCATTCAAACGGCACAAGACAAATACTTGCATTCCTCCAGTTTGTTATATAAACTCTTTAGTAATGTGATATGAAATATCTGATGGGAAACAAGTAAACTGATGATGTGACCTGTGTTCGTATCCATGTAGCAGTCAGTATATTAAGATGAAAGTAAAAGGCACTTTCTTTTCTTTTCTTTCTGCACACGTAGTTCTGAATAACACACAACTGCATAGTTGAAGTCAATTCTCAGTCATACCTGATTACATTCATCTTATCAGTAAATATTATGTCAGCTAGATTAGTAGTATTCTTCTGTGGAATGTCATAACAAAGAGGAGAAGCACAACATTGAGCATAACTGACGTATTCTTAATCTTGTTTGCCTGCAGGAAGCCCTATTTCCTTGCAGTATACTGCCTTAACCATAATTATTCAAGTTGAAAATGTAATGTGGATTATCCTGATCATACAGAATGCAATGTAGTACATCATTTAGACTCATGTGTTCACATGGAAGCATTTGACCTTCCGAAGAACCTTTTCAATGAAATTAACATTTTTTTCATAGAGGCCCTTTTTTGAGTTGTGACGTGGCCATTAACATTATAAACTTTAATTTTCCTTTCAGAGTAAAGCAGCTTCAGCAAATACTTGTGCCTGGTTTTGTGAATTAAGGCAAAGCACAGTCATGTGCAAGTCATAGTGAGTAGAGAATGTGGCGGTTTTGGTGTTTTTTTTAGACCAATGTATGTAATGGGATTGTTTTTTTGTTTGTGAAATTACACAACATGATTTTATCTAATGAATTATTGTGCTTTAATTCACATTGTTAGAAAGAAACAGGTTAACTCTTCCGCATGCACCTGTATTAACGGAGCGCTCTCGCAGTCCATCTGTGAGCTCACCTCTATCACTATAGGCAGATATCCCTCAACTCACTACACTCAACAGGGGAAATAAAATCAATTCATCAATACAATCGGGGCTGCACAGTGGTGTAGTGGGTAGCACTGTCGCCTCACAGCGACAGGGTCCTGGGTTCGATTCCCAGTTTGAGTTTGGGTTCCTTCTGTGTGGAGTTTACATATTCCCCCTGTGTCAGCGTGGGTTCTCTCCGGGTTGTCTTCCTCCAACAGTCCAAAGACATGACTGACTCTAAATTGCCCATAGGTGTGAATGTGAGCGTGAATGGTTGTCTGTCTCTACATTTTGGCCCTGTGATAGACTGGCGACCTGTCCAGGGTGAACCCTGTCTTCGCCCAATGTCATGGATCAGCTCCAGCCCCCCCCCCCCGCGACCATGAATACAGGATAAGCAGTAGACGATGGATGGAATACAAACTTTTTTTCCCCATAGTAAATGTCAGTAAATGTCTGCTGTCAGTTAGCCTGGTGAAGACAGGTGAGTGAACCGCTGTTCAATCAGGAGCTTTTACGGAAGACGGAGGCCGCCTACGACACTCTTCCAGTGGGATTCCTATAAACAGAACCAAAATTACACAAAATCCCATTACTACTACTACTAATACAAACTACTAATGAAATGGACAGGCCATGATGAAAAAAATCTTTATTAGTTGGCAATATTAGCTTCCAGAGCTTCTGCATCTCTGCATGTGTTACCCATTTATGCCTCCCATCACCTCCTCCCTTTGCTGTGATATTCATTTGCGCCCTGTAATTAACTCAGCATATCTCTGTCATGATGTAGAAATAAACTGCAATTTAGCTCAGAAGGTAATTTACGTGTGTGTGTGTGTGTGTGTGTGTGTGTGTGTGTGTGTGTGTGTGTGTGTGTGTGTGGAGGCATAATGGTACAACAAACAATAGCAAAAGGTTAATAGGAAGAGAATTAAAAGCGAAATTAGACACTGATTGGCTCGTAAAGTGAGGCTAACACCAGATGTAGAAGAGTAAGACAGGAAGAGGACTAGAAAGGAAGGAAGGAGGAAGGTACTGGAGATGAGAGGAGACATGTGGAGACAAAGGGAGGACTCTGGACAAAAGCAAAGACAATTGTAACTTGTTTAAGTAGATTATTTGCAGCAGTAATCATGCTGTGAAATTTTTCATAGTGACCTATGAATGAGCCATATGCATTACATTACATTAGACATTAGTCTACATGAGACATGGATAGAGAAAATCTATACATGTAACACAATAAGAGCCGCGAGACAGACACCTTATATAGAAAACAACTTATTCCACTGAAATAACAACACTGAAGGACCGTCTGGTGATGGTGCACCACGATGAAAGAAGAGAGAGTAATCTTGGTGTTAGCGCACCAGTGGAAAACAGCTCATTCACTCATACAAAATGCACAGAAGCACACAGATAACCACAATGATAGTCCAGCGATGGTGCACCAGGATAAAAGAACAAAGAAAGAGATGAATCCTGGTGTCAACACGCCAGTAGACTAGAGCTTATTCGCTCCTACAAAATATTCAAAAGCGCCCCCCCAGACAATTAGTGCCTGGCGACACGAACATAAGAGAAGAGGTGATGGTGGTGTCAGCGCACCAGTAGAAAACAGCTTATGAACATCACACAAAAACGAAGAAAAGACACAATAGCGCTGACATCAATAAGTGGCCAATGACATGCCCCTGTGGTCCAGCTATCCACCTATGGAGGTATACAATATTTCCTAACTGCAGGTACAACTGCAGGTCAAGAGGGTCACAGCAGTACCAAGCCAAGGAACTGTGGCCCAAAAAGCGAGGTAACCGTGAATGTTATGTACCGTTACCCCCCTACTATACAAAGTAGATATACGCGGTGATACTTCAGAGATGCACTACTTAGGGCTAGGGCTGCAGCTATCGAATCTTTTTGTAATCCAGTAATCTACCGATTATTCCATCGATTAATCGAGTAATCGGATAAAAATTAACATTGTATAGTTCCCATATACACTGTTAATTTCTTAACACATTTGATCAATGACTGTGTTACGGCTCCAGGATGTTAGCTTGCTACGTCTAGGGGGGAAGTAGGGGAACCATAACACATGTTGCTGTTAGACTGACTGGGAGGACAAGAACGCAGGGCACAACAGCAAACTAGGTACATAAGTGTATTTATTTGGCGAGTGTTCCGCCCAGGGGAATAGGGAACTATAAGCGGAGCCAAATCAAAGAAAACAAGATAAAGTGACAACTAACTAGTGCACACATACGACCTAGCTAATACATACAGAGGGTGGCCCCGCTTCTAACCTGATGTGATAACAGAGTAAATCTACGTGATGGTAGTGTAAACCCAAGGGTATCTTACCTATTCACCTAAACCCCTACGGCATCTCAAAACAAAAGGCAACAGCCTGACACAGCCAACACACAGGCAGATAATGGCATCTTACAATGGAGACAAAACAGGTGCAAGTTATCAAGGCCAGATGACACTGATTGGCCAACAGACAGCTCCCAGATTGGACAGGGGGTTGTTCGATGGTGGAGGAACAGCCAATGGCGTGAGACCTACAGAGAACGAGAGGGGAGACACAGGAAAACAACCACACACGTAACACCCCCACCCATAAGAGCAAACATCACACACGAGAAGGGCATCCGCACACATATTCTCGGAGCCCTTCTTGTGACGAATCTCCAGGTTGTACCCCTGCACAATCAGCGCCCACCGCATAAGGCGCTGGTTCTGGTTATACATCCGGTGGAGAAATACCAGGGGATTGTGATCCGTGTAGACCACCATTGGCCTAGAACTCGATCCCAAATAAACTTCAAAGAACTGGAGCGCAAACAGCAAAGCCAGAGCTTCCTGTTCGATAGTAGAGTATCGTGTCTGGCACTCATTGAACTTCCGTGAGAAGTAGCAGACCGGATGGTCCAGACCGTTGGAATCCTCCTGGATAAGAACGGCACCGGCACCTACATTACATGCGTCTACCTCCATCTTGAATGGCTTCTCAAAGTCAGGAGCCACCAGAACAGGGGTACTACATAGCAGAGCCTTAACAGAAACAAAAGCGTGTTGGCAATCTGGGGACCACGCAAACGGGACCAAGGGGCTCAACAGACTAGTCAGCGGGGCGACAACAGAGGAAAAGTTCCTACAGAAACCACGATAGTACCCAGCCTTACCCAAGAAGCGGCGCAGCTCACGCCGGGTGGTGGGCACTGGGAAGGCAGTGATAGCAGTCACCTTAGCCTCCACGGGGCGCACTTCACCACCCCCAACCTGTTTACCCAGGTAAGTAACGGTAGCCCTACCAAACTCACATTTTGCCAAATTCAGCGTCAAGGAAGCCCTCGCCAAACGCTGGAACACTGTCGTCAAGGTATTTACATGAGCAGCCCAATCAGACGAATACACAACCACATCATCGAGGTATGCAGCACAGTGTGGGACGTCAGCTAAAACAATATTCACCAAGCGCTGGAAGGTGGCAGGTGCATTCCGCATCCCAAACGCCATCACAGAGTACTGCTGAAACTTGTCTGGAGTGACAAATGCGGAGATCTCCGAAGCACGAGCAGTAAGTGGGACTTGCCAATGTCCCTTTAACAGATCCAGCTTTGTCACGTACCGGGCAGACCCAATGGTGTCCACACAATCATCAATACGCGGCAACGGGTACGAGTCAGGAATCGTGACTGCGTTCACCTTCCTATAATCCGTACAGAAACGGAACGTGCCATCCGGCTTGGGTACCAGGAGGCATGGCGAACTCCAAGGGCTAGAGCTTGAAGATGCCAGATTATTCTCTACTAAATAAGACACCTCCTGCGACATGATCAACCTTTTCGTAGCGTTAACGCGGTATGGATGCTGCCTGATAGGTGCTGCACCTCCCACATCTATATCATGTTTCAAAACTGTGGTCAGGGAAGGAACATCACCGAACAGACAAGGGAACCCCCGTATTAGGGCTACCATGTCAGCCCTACGTTCCTCATCCAGATAGGCCAGATGCGAGTCAAGAGATAACAGCATCTGAGAGTTCAACAACCGAGGGGTCTGTTGAGGAGCACTCCGTAACTCCAATCCATCCTCGTCACCCTCAGTAACCCGGTAGGAGCCTGGAACCAATACAGCTGGAATGGCAGACTTGACTGTGGGACCCGTAGACCCTTCTACGGAGTCCTCGTGAGGAGTAACTTTTGCCTGATACAACTTAAGCATGTTGACATGGCAAACTCTTGACTTGCGCCTCCGATCTGGGGTCTGTATAACATAATCTGTGTCACTCAACTTCCGTCCCACACAATAAGGACCGGAGAAATGGGCAGAGAGAGAGGATCCGGGAATGGGCAGCAGAACTAGAACCTGGTCACCCGTCTGCAGTGAACGTGGGACAGCCTTCTCATCAAAGTGACGCTTCATCCGCTTCTGTGCGGCGGACAGAGCTTCCCTAGCGAGGGCACAGGCACTGTGCAACCGTTCACGGAACCGGCTCACATAAGTTAACACATTTTGAGAAGAAGCACTACCCGAGATAAGCTGGTCTTTCAGAACTCTGAGAGGGCCGCATACCGTATGTCCAAAAACAAGGTCAGCCGGACTAAACCCTAAGGACTCCTGAACGATCTCACAAACCGCAAACAAGGCGAAAGGATCACCCTCATCCCAGTCCCTCCCGGTCTCGAGACAGTACTTTCGCAGTATGGATTTAAGCGTTTGGTGCCAACGTTCGAGGGCACCTTGAGACTCAGGGTGGTAGGCACTGGAAACTCTATGTGTAATAGACAAAGATGTCAATACCTGCTCAAAAAGATTAGAAAGGAAATTAGTTCCTTGATCAGTTTACACAACTTTCGGGAGACCAAACGTCGAGAAAAACTTAACCAAAGCCTTGACTACTGCCTGAGCAGTGATTTTCCGAAGGGGAATAGCCTCAGGATAACGTGTAGCAACACACATTATCGTCAATAAAAACTGGTTACCAGTCCTAGACTTAGGCAATGGGCCAACACAATCAACTAACACATGCTCAAAAGGCTCACCTAACGCGGGTATTGGACAGAGAGGAGCGGGTGGAATAACCTGGTTTGGTTTTCCTGTGACCTGACAGGTGTGACAAGTACGGCAGAATGCAGCTACATCACGTTTCAGACCAGGCCAAAAGAAGTGCCTTAGAATCCTGTCGTAGGTTTTCGTGATACCTAAATGACCAGACCATACATGACTATGAGCAAGTGATAGAATATCCTGTCGATATGCAACAGGTACTACAATCTGATAGATCACACTCCAGTCACGTTCTGAATCAAGAGATGAAGTCCACTTACGCATGAGAAGAGCATCATCTAGGAAGTAACCCACCTTACCGTTGACATCACCACCCGGAGTAACAGCCTTCACATAATACTGCTCCAGTGTAGAATCTATCTTTTGCATAGCAACCAGCTTATCACGAGTTATCGGTAGAGGCAATGGGTCGAGACTAAGGCCAGCACACTCAACGGCACTGTTCTTATCAGGCTGTGGAGGGGGCACAGGGGTAGAACCAGTAACCTCATTTGTGTCCCCTACTGGGACAAGAAAGGAGTCAGACAGGTCAACCACATTACTCAATGGTCGGGACTGCGCCCGTGTAACAGCACCCACTGGAAAAATCCCAGGGAATCTCTCGGCTAACTCATCCTCAGCGTTAGCTTCGGGACAGTCCAATACCTCTAACATAGGCAGCACTCTGCCTCCAGCAATATCATTGCCCATGATAAACTGAACGCATTTTATTTATTTGTAAAATAAAAACTATTTTTATACTTTTCTAAAAGCGTCTCTGCCCAGTGGTGTCCGAACCTGTAGCAGCTTGTAATAGTAAAGGTACCTAACTATTCCTCTTTAAACACTTAACTATCTCCTGGGGCGAAACTCCCCAGGTGGCGTTGTTGGTACAACTCATCCGCAGTCTTCATCTCGCCACACTCATTTATCAACGTTTTGCTTTACCTTTGCATTGAGTTGACAGGGAGCCTCGTTGTACATCCGGAGCCGAGTACGCGACTCCTGACTCCAGTTCCACGGAGAGCGGACCCGGGCAGTCCTGGCTGCAGGAAAAGAGTCAAACAAAACTCCCTAGTTAGGCATTGTAGGCTAGGCAGCCACCTGGCATAACATAGCCAGTTCTTGTATTACTCGTTCTGAAAAGTCTGTGTTTTTGGCAAAAAGAGCATGTTATGGCTAAGTCACGCCCTCTTCCAGTGGACCAGCATGGGACCTTATTTTGGAGAAAATGTGTATTGTAGTCAATGGCAAGATACATTTTTTATCTGGTATGAATTGTGATATGAATTGCACATATGATGTAAATTTTAAATATTATTTTGCATGTCAAGAAGGTCTCATACTATCAAGACTGTTAACTGTCTTGACAGGTCGCCAGTGTATCACAGGACTGGCACGTGCCATTTAGAGTCATGAGGAAACCTACCCTGCATGTCTTTGAAAGTCATGAGGGAGTAAGCCGGAGAAACCAGAGAGAACCCAAGCAAACACTGGGAGAACATGCAAACTCCAAACAGAAGGAATCCAAATTTAAACTCAGACCCCTCTTGCTGTGAGGCAACAGTGCTAACCACTACAGCACCAAATAGCCCAGTCACTGATTTGTTAGCAATAAAAGCAAGTTAAATTGTGTCGCATTTGTCAGGCAAGAAAAAATGCTTAATGTGAAGTGGACCTTATTTTACAACCACGTGTACAACACAAACTTGTTGCATTTGTAATGATCTACATTACTCTTCAAGACAAACACCCATTTCGTCCAACTGTCCCCCTGTACCTCTGTGTATATCTACTGACAGAGCATGCTGTAAGTCTGAGTTCCCTTCATTTTCTGCCTCATCGTAATAGAGACAACTTTCTCGTCCTCATGTCCACCAGTGAAATGCAGAGTGAGAGCAAATTAATCCCACGAGCACCGGTCTAGCCCAGGCTCTCTCAAACTGACTTGAGTTCAGATTTGTGGCTGAGTAGCTGAGTTTATTAATTAGGGGATGAAGGTTGTTGTCAAAATAGGAAATAAAAGAGATGAAGGGCTCAATTTTCACTTGTGTCTGTTAAAGTCCCAGTCGGCAAGTCTGGCGGATCGAGGGCTCCTTCCCCTCGACTTCATGCCCTTTGAAATTCCTTAGATCACGCCACCTTTGAAACGCGGGTCCGATGTTGACTCTCGTTTTATCACGGGCACCGTCGCAATCTTTCTTTTTTTCCTTATTTGCCACCGGTGTTCTATTTCATTCTTACTGACCGCCAGAGGCAGCGCTTAAGCACTGGATGCTTCCATCTCGCGCATGCGCAGGTCGAGTAATTATACCAACAAAGTCACCTGTGACACCTAGGTGACCCGTGAACATCTATATCCGGGGTCACCAAAGGCTCTGTTCCTTCTATCTTCTCGCGATAGCGGACTGACGTAGCAGGTCAAGCACATGATTTGTTTGTTGCTTATATTGTTCCGAATCAGCTCGTTGCTTGTAGCCTCGTAACCCAAGGGTTGGTGCTGCGATTCATTCGTCCACCAGAGGCTGCACTTGCTGTCTTGAACTAGGCTACAGAAATACAACGAGGACGTTCTGCACGCTGCGGCCAGCGGTGTTTTCGCCGTGCCAGCTCGCGTGGTCGGTATCTTTGTCCTAAATGTTGTGTCCACATTACGACCAAAACTGGGGCTTGTACTACGAAGCAGGATTTGTGCTTAGTGAGGTAACTTAAGCGTTAACTCTGGGTTTTCCGTCCTGAGGGTCTGAGAGGAGAACTATAGAGTGTACAGAGACCGGCAAAACCCTTTTTCTGTCCCTGACGATGTTTTATATGAGAGATACAGATTCTCATCGGAGGGAAAGACTTTTCTGTGTCAGCTTACAGCCTACTTACCACTTTGAATCATGTTTTTATATTTATTTGATTTTCTCCCAAGTCCGTTTTACACCGCCGGGATTGCAGCTGAAAGAATGAGGCTGATATTGTCATAAACCACGTTATAAGAATGTATCCAAGCAACACATTCATTGTTTTAAAGTTATATGTTTGGAGTTTTATTGCGGAAGGACATCGTAAGAGTTAAAGGGACGAGAGAGAGCGACGACATGATTTAAAAGACTGCCTTAGGGCGGTTTCGAACCGGGGCCGCTGCAAGGAGCCTCGTAACATGTGGCGGTAACGCTACCACTAAGCTATCAGAGAAGTTAAAGTGGTCATGTAATCGGTCAGATCTAGTAGTGTCCTCATGATGGGGTAGTCATACTATACTAATACTACTACTAATACTATTAATACGACTTCCGCATTTACACAGTCGGCGAGTTTTTGCCAGCTGTCCTTCCTGCATTTGGCAGATGAAACTGTTGCCTTTTGCCTGTATTATATGTTTAACTTCTTCGTATTTCTGTAAGATTCTTGTTCGCTCCTCGTACGTGAAATACGCCGCTCTGCTGCCGTAGACTGATCCATGTATGTGATTGGTCAAATGCTGCAAACGCCGCCTCTTTCATGTGCACGCACTCATAGCTGGACAGGTAAACCCTGGGTTGAGTTAACGAGTTGATAACCAGCTTCGTGTGACCGCTTATCTCCGATTGCCTTTGTTAGGGTTACTTAAGCTGGATCTCTGAAAGATACCCTGGGTATGTTGAACTCGCTTCGTAGTACAGGCCCCTGGTGAGTACAGTGCATGTTTTTTCGTCATCCCTCTACCAGCGTATGTTCTTCGCCTGGTTGTCGTTGTGCGTGTGAGAGTGTGAACGGTATAACCTGCGGTTAGCGCGGCCGTTATCCTCGCTTCCCTGTTATATTGTATGTGCTGCTGTGTTGCACCGCGCTAACAGGCGCTCTCGCCTGAGCCGACTGCATTGTATTAATTTGCCGTAGTGCCAGCAGTTGCCTATATTCCACGCAGATTTGCGTTCAAGTCTGCTTGTTTTGATATTGTCTTTTGCAGACATATTTTCGTTACCACTCTACCAGCGGGTGTTTTTTCGCCCGGTTGTCATTGTATGCGTTAGGGTGTGGCTGGCGCAGTCCCCCCTGTCGGAGGTGTGTCGTAGGATCCTCCGCTCACTTCCGGTGGTACCAGGCCAGACGTTCGGATCTCTTTGCTTCCGAAGACCCACTGTCCCCTCTGGTTCTCCTTGATCGAGGAGACCAGCCCACTGGGGCAGGACGCTCTGGCTAATGCTTGGCCAGACAGCGTGCTTTATGCATTTCCTCCAATTCCCCTTTTACGGGCAACGCTGGACAGAGTGAGGTTTGGCAGTCACAGTCTACTGCTGGTAGCTCCACATTGGCCGGGAAGGCCATGGTTCCTGGCATTGCTAAAACTTCTCAATGGAGTGCCATAGCGCCTACCGGAGAGATCAGACCTTCTGTCTCAGGTGGGCGGACGCATCTGGCACCCGAACCCAGGTCGCCTGCGGCTGTACGTGTGGCCCCTGGTTGCCAGGACCCACTTTTGACGTCTTGTGACCAGTCAGTGATCCAAACTATTATGAGCTCTAGGGCACCCTCCACAATATTGCTGTATGCCAACAGGTGGAAGGGGTTTACACAATGTTGCGAGTTGCAGGGCGAGGTCCCTGAGACTTGCTCGGTGGCTGTGATACTACGCTTCCTGCAGTCTGTGTTGGACGATGGAAGAGCTGCTTCCACGCTGCGGGTTTATGTGGCTGCTATCTTGGCCACACATGCTAGGGTGCATAGCCAGACAGTGGGGTCCCACTATCTGGTCAGGCAGTTTTTAAAGGGAGCCCAGAGGCTTCGGCCGCCTCGGCTCCCTAAGGTGCCATCATGGGATTTGCAACTCGTCCTGAGGGCCTTATGTCTACCCCCATATGAACCACTGAGTCAGGCCGTTCCGGGGTCACTATCCATGAAAACGGCATTACTTCTTGCCATTTCATCTGCAAAACGAGTGGGGGAGCTACATGCCTTGTCGGTAAGCCAGACGTGTATGCGCTGGCATGCGGATGGGTCAGGAGTTGTTCTCTGCCCAAATCCGTCCTTCCTACCCAAACGCTTGTCTCCCCTTCATGCGAACCAATCAATTGAATTGGCTGCGTTCCATCCCCTAGGCTCACGAGGGGATGCAGAACTGTTGTCAGAACCGCTGTGCCCAGTGCGTGCGCTTAAGGCATGTGGTGGCAACAACCAGCTGTCTAAACAACAACTATCACACTGGATTGTTGATGTGATCTTGGGCGCATATAGAGCACAAGGGCTCCCTGTGCCCTCAGGGGTTAAGTGCCACTCTACCAGGAGTATGGCTACATCATGGGCTGCCTTGAAGGGAGTCCCTCTTCAGGACATTTGCTCCGCTGCTACCTGGTCTTCAGCATGTACTTTTGCCCGGTTCTACAGGGTAAATGTTGCTGTCCCTCATCCTGTGGCGACGGCTGTCTTGTTGATAGCTTCGGGCCAGTAGGTGGGTGAGTTCTCCTTGTGACCTTTCTGGTATAAGTCATCCAGTGCTTAAGCACCGCCTCTGGAGGTCAGTAAGAATGAAATAGAACGAGAGTTACGTATGTAACTACGGTTCTATGAATTCTGGATGACCGCCAGAGTTCTCTGTCACTCGGTTCTCTCAGATTTCGCGAGAAGATCCAGTTGGAACAGAGCCTTTGGTGACCCCAGAATATATAGATGTTCACGGGTCACCCAGGTGTCACAGGTGACTTTGTTGGTATAATTACACGACCTGCGCATGCGCGAGATGGAAGCATCCAGTGCTTAAGCACCGCCTCTGGCGGTCATCCAGAATTCGTAGAACCGTAGTTACATACGTAACTCTCGTTTTCTTTTCCTTGGTTGTTTTGGACCTCCTTGTTTTAGTTTTCAACCGAGAATTGGAAGCTTGTTGCTACTTCCCTCCACCTCCCCCCTGTGATAGTGGAACGTCCCGAGAAAGTAGGGGCTCTGTGTGTGCACAAACTCAGCCCTGCGTGCTGAGTGGACAGGATGATCCGAGCTCTGTCGATTTTTTCAAAACAAACAACAGGCTCTACGTGCACATAGAGGCACGCTTTTTTTCCCCCTAAAACCAGATGATTTATGTTGTTTTGTCGGAGCATAATGTCAGCTTCGGTGAATATGATCAAAAAAATGTTGCCGACTGGGACTTTAATTTAGCTCTGAACAAACCTGTGGTGAAGCTGTGTCAGTGTGACTGAATTTTGGTGTTCAATTTGGTCTGTACTTACACATTACATTAGAAAACTGCTTTAATAGTACTTAGAGGGGCCAAATGTGGTGGGGAAGTGGGGCCATGTGAATAATTTTGGTTATTAAAAGTCCTCTCACTTACAAATATTTCTTTTAAAATATGATTACTATTACAATAGTAATACAATTTCTACTCTGTAGTCCTGCTCATTCGAAACATACATTGCCACCCTTGTGTTGAATGAAAACAACAGCAAGTAAGAGAAAAATTATGAAACAAACTTGAATCAGACCTCTTCATTTACTAATTTTCAGCATGCAACATTGTTTATTTTTATCAGGAGTGTCTGAACACAATCAGCCCTGAAGCAGGTTCGTTCATCTTGTTTTATGCATGCACCCCTCTTGTTTGTTTTCCAGTTATTTGTTGATGGGCTTTCTCTTTTGTATTACAAGAGCAAATTTAATTAGAGCTGAAGGAATACAAATCAGTGTTCACCCAAATGCTATTTGGTCCCCTAATAAAGGACTCGGAGAGAGGAAGGAAAGAATTACAAAGATGTTTTCAAGAGCTGGTAAGAGAATTGCTTGAGGAATGTGAGTCTTTTAACAATTGAAAATAAATGTACACACCAGCTCTATAGGCTAAAGTGAACGGACCCACAGAAGAATAAAGGGACTATTTTTTCCCTTCGTGTTACTCAGAATATTTTCTGATAACAGAACGTGGTCTGACTGAAATGCAGAGCGGCAAACTTTTTAGATGAATGTCAAACCATAACTTGTGGCGCCATCACAGAAGGAACAGTGTTTGAAACATCAATGCTGACAGGGAAAGACAGACTGAACTTCCGTCCTGGACTGAGTCATAAACTGCACCTGTCAGTTCTGAGTGGGAAAATAAAGACTTAGCATCTCAGAACTCCCGTTAAGTGTTAAATCAGTCACCTTTATTCTCTAAGGTATTTAGAAAAAACAAAAGACGGAACAGCCAAGCACACACTCACATTTCAAAACACCCAACAAGCCACATTACATATTCTGATTATTTAATAGTGACAGATTAATTGTATTATATTCGTGTCCGTTTCCCTCAGATGTGAAGCAGCTGAATGCTCCCTTACTATCTTCATCCCACTGCACCTCTCCTCTTCCTCCTTCTTTTATTAAGTTCTCCATCTTGTGTCAGTTTGTTTGCCCCCTTTCACATCCCTCGGCTTCCTTTCTGCTCCTTTGCTTTACTTTTTCATTACCTCTTTAGCTGTGTCCCTCCACTGACTAGCATTGTGCCTCTCTCCTCTTCTGTTCCCCCTTTCCCAACTCACTGCACTTCCTTCCCCCCTCACACAAACACATACAGTACCTTGACCTCAACTCCTTCCCTCATTCTCCCACAGGCCACCTTTGTTTCTCTGTAGTAATTGGCTCAGTCTTCCTGCTGCTTCGCGAGTCCATTAATAAACTATGTCATGACTGAAAGGTTAGAAGAGCTGCAGTACACTTTTAACTCATATCTAATCCAAATATGCTGCTGTTTGTTTAATATATAAAGCTACATTAACACTAGGGGACAGAAAGGTGAACTCACAGAAGCAAGGCCCTGACATACTATTTTGAAGTGGCTAAGCTATTTGTTACAGCTTCCAGTAGTGTGGCGGGACTTTCCCAATTGGCATGGCTATGACCTCATAGGCAGCTCGGTGTCTTTTTGGTCATTTTTATATTTTCAAACATTCAGAATTTTAAAGTATTTCTCATGTCACAGAAACCACTGAGAGTGAGAGAGTGTCATGTTTTGGAAGGTATTACCATACTGACGGTGTTCTGGTGCTCTTAACAGATCTGATACCTGCCTGCCTGTCCGCCTGCTCTCATCCCCAGCTCTCTGAAGCTCTGTGTTTGCTGCTCCACGGTCCTTGGGGACCAGCGGTAGACAATAACCATGTATTTAAAGGTTTCTAAACCCTTATTTATGAATATATGTATCACTACAGACATTCCTGTACTCTTACTTCATTCGTTCAAACAAATTTCTCATCTAAAGGCCTATTAGCCATTGTTGCTTAGCTGGGTGTGCCTCCGATGGTTAACCAGCCAGGTCAGGTAGCCCTCTAACTGCCCAACTGCGTGGAATATCTGTCAACATTCTGTCAACATTTCTTGGCCGTAATTTCCCTGCTCAGATCCGATCATTTTCGTGCTGATTAAACCAATCAGGGACCACCAGTTAAATCCCAACATACTACACGACAATAAAAAAAAATTATCTTTCATCAACAAATGTATTTCACAAATGGAACTGCAGGAGGGGAAGGGACAGCACACTATCTGCTTCCAGAAGACACAGCAAAATCAGAAGTTGCTCAACCACTTACAATGTAAATTTTCACTTGCATTCTAGTGGTGGATTGGTCCAAAAATTGCATTTGGCTCGTTTAAGTTGGGAGATGTAAGAGTCAACCATGCAGCACAGGGAACCAAAATAATGACTACAACTTTCCTCAGCTTTCAGTGTTAATGTCAACAATATTACTTAATTGCATTGTTTCAGTACAACTTCCTGGCCATGCTTATCCACTTTATTTTTTTTTAAATGCACATGCTTGTTCTTCGCATTATCTTAACTGTACTGTTAACTCAGAAATGTACCAATTTGCTGGTTACAATACAGATCAATAAAGGAAGATGTCTAAAACTTATACAAATGTATATGTTTTATGGATTCTTTGCCTGAGATGTTGTATCTTGTAATGTCCCTTGAACACTCCCTTGCACTCTTACAAGGATTTTCTTCTATTCCCAACTTGATTTGGCACCTGAGTGTGTTTGTATGTGAAGGCAAACAGCTCTATCAGCTCAGTGAGACACAGTATCATCACTCAAGCAAGTCCACAGCAATCAGCCTGAAACAAAACCAGCCCACCAGGAGTTATCCCGATCCGTCTGATAACCAATCTGTCATTACTGATCACTGTATTACATCCTGGACTAACATCTGTCCCAGGAAATACATTGAGGAAGGAAAGCGATATGTAATCGTGCCTTTAGCTCAATGTGATTGCCCGAAAGTGACACTTCAGTTATAAACATTTATTGTTAAGTTCATGATGTTGAATTAATGTTAAAAAGTCCATGCAACAATGCAATTGGATGTCTTTACAGTATAATACAGCATTACTGCATCTATTTAACCAGCAATTCAGTGCTTGAATCCAGCACAGGGGGAAAAATGAAGCATTTATATAATATGAAGCCTTTTCCTCAAAACTGACCTTTGGTTGCTTCATATTATTCTATTCATCAAGATCCGCCATCACAGCATGTTTGTTTACAAAGTAATCACAATTAAAGAAATAAAGAAAAGGTAACTAAAATGTGACTTCAAACAAAAGACATTTGCTGAATGCAGGAATCTCATTGTGCTCACTGAGACTGAACATCATTGAGGGACTCCGTTGAGGGACTATGTGCTGCTTTTCCTCCAAAAAAAGAAAATTCTCTTTGAACCACCTCGACCAACTGGTTTATTCTAACCTTACACCTGACTTATAGTCTCCTCTGAATCTCTGAGCGAGTACACAAGCCTTTGATAGTAGATAAACATATTAATTGACCGGTTGATTGATTGCTGCTGCCTGACCCTTGCCTGTAAGGCTGAATGAAGCAGTAAGTGTAGTGTAAACACAGACCCACTGGGTATTTTCTGCTGGATCATGAGCCAAAAATGGAGCCTGATGCTTGTCAATGCCAGCAAGTGGCGGGTTATGACTGCAGGGCACAGGATGAGCGTTTTTTATTTGATTTGGGCTCCAGGCCAAAAATGCAAAATGTATTCTCATGTACAGAACCCCAGTGTGCCACACGTGTTTTACAGCGAGAGAAATAAAGATTGCACGTTGACTACAAAGGAAAAGCTCGAAAAACATTCAATCTCACAAATGCAGCTACACATTAAGTAGGCCTCCGCTGGTGCTTTCTTGCTTTTTCCTTGACTGGATTTTCAAACAAAACAGAACCCACATCTCATTTATAGTCCAGCCGTGGCGTTCTGGTCCGGGGCTACGCTGTGCAGATATGTCTTTGCTTTCCATGCGGCGCTCACGTCTAGGCTCTGCTGTACACGCTGCTGTGTACCTCTGTGGATTAGAGCGTTTCCAATTTATTAAGCCGTGCTTTGTTTGAGAGGGTCTACAAATTAAAGTGCCAGATTTCTGTTTTGTTCCCCCCATCTCCTCCCCACCCTGCACCTCCGTGCATCTTTCCCCACTCTTACACAGCAGAGTGCTGCAGCGAGCATGACTTTGTCTCTGATCCTTTAATATACAGCCGGGGCCCTCCGTGCTCACTACTGTGTGGATTTGTGTTCTATTGGAGTCCTCTCCGCTCTGCCCAACTGAGTCCTTTCACTTCATTAGCGCCCCACCAACGCCTACAACAAGCAGACACTGCTTGTTCGCAGCCTGACAATACACAACAGACTTAATAAACAATCTTGATTCAGCAAATAAGTATTCTGTCTTTGCTATTCTGTGTGTGCTCCATACGTTGTGAATTGGTTGTTTTTTCGAATTGGTTGCAACGGAGGCAGTTCGGACAGTTTCTGGCTTAATTATATCTATTTGTCTTTTTCTTTCACTATTCTGTTTTCTTCCCACATTACTATTTCTATTTGCTTCTATTTAGTCTAAGAAATGAGAAATTATTAAATAACATTTGACCCATTGATGGCGCTAGAGAAAAAGTCATTATGGACTTCATTCTCTGGGGGACATGAATATCTGTACAAAGTTTCATGACAATCCATAGTTGCTGAGATATTTCAGACTGGACCAAACAGACCAACCCACCTGGTGAAAAACAAAACATATTTGGAGATTGTGCTGTTGTTGAGGCTACATTTTATAAATTCATTTATGTTAGTCCCAGATATATTTTTGACTAATGTCACAGGGAAATCTAAAGGAAATAATCTTGTAACCCCTTTCCGGGCAGAGAATATTGAAAGATTTATTGCTTTCTTCCACATTTTATACAGCATGGCCCCTGTGCTTCAGGTAAGAATAATCTTTTTAATATCCCCTCCAGCTCCTTTTTTTCCCGCCCCGCCACCATTTCCCTCAATACATTTGTACAAACCACCCAATTCAGAAACCCAAACAATCTGGTTCAAAGTTCCACAGAGAGAGGCTAGGCAATAGAGTGAGAACATTAACTCAGCTGTGTTTTGTTTTCTTGCTCTCTGTCTACAAAAAAACATCTTTGTCTCCACATCGAGTCCTGCTAAGCACTGAGTGTGTAGCACATTAAATCCCCTAACCCAAACTCCAGGGTCTTGTTAGACACCCAGTCCCTCGTCTGAGAGGAGCCTTCTCGGTCTTCACAACAGGAGTCTCCCTCACCCACTGGCACTGATGTGATTTTGTTGCTGCAGTTCAACAGCAGAGGCGTAAGAGACAGTGTTTTAGTAGCGAGGAAGGAGAGGAGGAGGATGCCGGCGGTTCCACAAGGCCTCTATGCCTATGAAATGCAAGTCAGGTCTAGCTGGTAACGTGCTCTGGCAGGGGCCATCTCACCTAATAAAGTTCTGAAAAAGGAAGACATGAAAGATGGAGAGACAGAGAAAGGAACAGGAGAGATGGAGAGACAGAGAAACGAGAAAGAGACCAACAGACCAGAACATGCAAGGAAGCAGAGCTGCACAGAGAGAGAAAATAACAAAATAAAAACAAAATATAGTTTGGGTTTAATCTAGCGAGGCTTTTCTGTTTTTTTAATCATGCTGGTTTTATGAAATTTGATAATATGCTTAAGTTTTGAAACATCCCCCAACCCCCCCCCCCCTGGTTGACTTTCGGGTCATCACAAAACCCAGATTAGCTTTCAAACTTTTCCAACAACTTTTCAATAACAGAGCTCAAAGATAAGCCAGCCACACTGGTGATTGTGTTAACTGTTATCTAGCCGTTAGCACCATCAGAGAGCAAACATACTTAGTGCAACGTTCTCTATCTGGTCCATGCTGATGCGGACTACACAGTTTTTACAGATTGTGTGCATGTGTGTGTGTGTGTGTGTGTGTGTGTGTGTGTGTGAGCACATTTATGCATAGTGTGAGCAAACATGGGAACAGATAAGCTGGATATTCAGTGAGAGAGGGTATGAGACTAATTGGCCAGTAATAAAACCACTGGCTTAATTACTCACACAGATATTTACCTTGTCTTCAGCAGAAATCAGTTTACCGGGAAAAATCTGCACAAGGTCAGCCATGTACTGTAGCAACTCTGCATTTAGACCACATTTAACTTCTGCCCCCCCCCCCTCTCTCTTTCCCGCTTACTTAATAAGGATTACTCTGAAATAAATTAAGAATTTGCAAAATACTTTAGACCAGGGGTGCCCAACTCCGGTCCTGGACAGCCTGCATGTTTTAGGATTCTCCCTGCTCTAACACACCTGATTCGAAGGATTTTCAAACCTGTGACAAGCTTCAGTTGCTTGATAATGAGCACATCATTAGAATTAGGTGTGTAAGAGCAGGGAGAAACCTAAAACATGTAGGACAGCGGCTTTCCAGCACCGGAGTTGGGCACCCCTGCTTTAGTCTATTTGCAACTAACTCTGACTAAATAAATACAAAAATATAGGTTCTTCCTCGCATGGCATCATTTCCACTGATGCTAATGAACATGAACAAAAAGGTTTAAAAGAAAAGCGATAGTCTAATGCATCCTCTGAGTAATGAACAAAGTGCATGTGATCAGGAGTTGTTTTTCCTCTCGTGGCATCACATGAGGACGTGTAGTTGAGGGGTGCTACATTCCCTTAGAGAAACTATATCTCTCAGAATGCTTCAACACTCACACAGGTCTAGCTGCTTAAGCCCCCTAATTGAAGCAGGACTGAGGACCTGCACAGCCGGCAGAACAAAGAAAGCAGGAGGACGGCGAGAATGTGGCTGCAAGGAGCAGGGAAAACCATCAGGAAAGTGCCTCGGGGCTAAGATCAGTTCTAAGTGGGAAACACACCGTAAACTGGGACACTTTTTTGGACTTCTCTTGAGTTTTGGAGAACCTTTTATCCTCCAGGACATTTTAAGTTTGCTCTTGGACCTAAAAAGGATTTAAGAAGTTACCTATGAAAACCACGCTGACTGGAGAATAAAGATGGAGATAAACATTGGAGTTTTTTCACTTCTATTGCACTGCCCTATTCTAACCTGCACAGATGACTAATTATGGTGTTACACGCTCAATAATAGAACATGCAGTGTCCTACCTGCTGAGTATGTACTTAAATCTGCAACCTTGCACATCTACTGCATCTAGAAACTGTACTAGTTTTTCTCTTAAAATCAACTTTGATTAGCTGATTTCTCTCATGTCTGGAGACCTAGAGGGGTTGTATGCAACAGAGAGTGAAGAGTAGATAGAAGAGAACCGCATTGAGGGAGATCTTTTTTTAAAAACATTTTGGATTAATGTGCCATTCAGTGCCTGTCCTAGTTTTCTAAGGATTTATTCAACAGGGAAAATGAAGTTTGTGAAAGGGTGAGCCAATAAAGACACTTCTGGGAATGGATGTGCTCCACGGCCTCCACCACACAACCCTAATCCCCCCCCCACACACACACACACACACACACACACACACTGAAACACAACTGCTCTGATGATGATCCATGATGACAGACACCATTATTTTGCTCCATAATTCTACTCTCACAGTATTACTCTGCACTTATTTCAACAGTTAGACAATAGAACATTTCAATTTCTTTTTTTAAATGTCTGAAAGTTATAGAAAATGTGAAAATGTGATGTAACAAAAAGGTTATAAGAAATAATTTGTATTAAGAACTTTTTCCTTTTGGTATTTTCTTTATCCTTCCGTTGGTATGCATTCATGGAGTGCAATGTTTAATGAATTAAAAACAGGATTACTCAACAGCAACCTTTGTTTCCTGTTAACCTTGGATAGTTTTGTCCTGCGTCTTCCATTGATTTCCATTGATTACCAGTTGCTCAGGGTGCAGACAGTGTGGCTGTAACAACAGACAGTGTGGCTGTAACAATCACAGCAACAGTGAAAGCTCCATTGCAAAAACTTGCAAAAAATTCCCACTTCAACATGGGGTGCAGTCGAATAGTCAAAAAATAAGGTCCTAACTCCTATTCCTAACTCCTATTCCTTGACCTCTGGGGAAAACGTCACGCGGTTAAGGAAAGGCGATAGGAGAACTCAAAAGGACTTAGGAAAAGTCGACCGCGGTGCTCAGAGAATCCGACCGGACTTTCACTAAGCTACGTCATTATAACGCGGCCGCTGATGATTGACAGCGTCTGCGCTGGATAAACTACAATAATGGAATACAAAAAGCGCATCGTCCACTTCTCCCCATGTTGGTTTTATAAACAGTTGGTTCACTGACCGGCTTCAGTTCCAGCAGCTCCTCCTTCCTGTTTGACCGTTTGCTGTATTTACATTTCATTTGTGGCTTTAGTTTCGTTTTTGTCAAACATTTGTAACATGATTGAAATAAATAAAAATATCATTCAATTATTAGGCTATCACTATTCATACACATTTATCAACACAATTCAAATTACTATATGTCTGCATGAAAGTCATTGTTAAATATCTAAATGCATATATCGTTTGTTTTCATGAATGGCCGAGGTGTGCGGCACTGTAAATGTCGCTCTCGCAAAGAATTGTGGGTCGGCATAATCTCTTTTCCTCTCGCATAGGAAGGTCCGTTGCATCCTATGCTAAAGGAGCTCTGAAAGGAAGCATTGGAGCTCCTTTCCTTTGCATTTAGAGAATCCGAACGGCTCTTATCATGGCGGCCACTTGTTTACTTCCGGGTCACTTCTCCAGTTAGGAACCTTCCTAAGCAAAATAGACTATTCGACTGCACCCATGGTGATTTTTGTGAAATCTAAGATATCTAATCTACACAGACTGCAGCATCTGGGTATTTAAAACATCATCTACATTCCAGATGAACCCGGGATAACACTGATCTATTTGTTTAATGGATTGGCATTGTCTTGTAAATCCAAATGTGATTAAACCCACTTTCTGTACGGGACCTGTTTTTTTTTTTTTCGTCTCTGTTCTTAGTCGGAGAGTTTCTGCTTGACCTTGCCGATGCGGCACAGACCAATCGATAGCTGTTATTATTACAGCAATGTGAGTCACTTTAATTCCAGCTGGATGCCAAGGAGCATCAGTATTCATGAGGTCAAACTCCATGGTATTTTCCAATCTCAAATAAAATTGTGCTGATTATCTCACCCTTTCTTCCGCCGACCTCCTTTCTCATATGTCACTTGACAACAACTGATATACAGAATTAAGCTTAACATGGACGTATGGAACACAAACTAAAAAGGATAATAAGACAATGGGTCCTGTCACACCTGGTACAAACAGATGCACAGCGCTGCATAACTGTCATTTCTCATTTCAAACCAACGCAGTGATCATTTTTCACGTCCAGCAGCTGAAGGTGATGGCCGTATTGGAAAATGTGAGATTCTGATCTAATATTGGCAGTTAGGAGATCTGAAGTTCTGACAATTGATCCCAAGTGGGCACAAATGTACTGATTATCATCAATCCACTCAACAGTTGATACCCATGAAATGTCAACCTCATGTTGGCACTTCAGTCAGATATAATCAAAATGTGAACCATAAATATCTCTGCCAATCCAGATGTTGAGATATTTACCTGACAAGAGACATGTTTGCCCTGGTGGTGGCACTAGATGAAATGCCAGAGGATCACCAAAGTCATCAGGAGAAGGACGGATCAGGCCATCAACCTCGGCACGTTTAATGTACTGTGACGGGCCAGAACATTTTCAGGATGGGAGGTTCAGGTCACAATGGAAAGTTAGGAAGTTGCTTTGTTGAGTGATGGGGTTTGTAGGGTTTTAATCTTCCTCCTCCTTATTAAGCCTCAGACATGTTAACCAAGATTCTATCACTTCTGTTTAATATCGAATTATATATTGGCACACTCCCATGATTTATGGCTGTAATTTGTAGAAATGTGTGATTCAGTCAGTAACATTTTTTTAAGGCCTAGTAGAGTATTTCAAACATTTACGAATATAAATAGATACTGTGCAGTCATTAAAACATTAAGCTGTTATTGTTCAACAAAAACACCTTCTTCTTTGGTAGGTCATGAGGTCAGAAATGAAGTTCCCTGTGCTTCTAAAGTCAAGCACGGCAATTCCAGCCCTACCAATCATAAATAGGGCACAAATAGTAAAACATGATGCATAATGAAATACATACTTGCATACAGTACAATAGCTAGGCTACTCCACAAACAATACCTGTTTTCAGTTTCATTTTGCATGAATAATCATAAGGGCTTGTAGTGCTAAATACAACTGTGGCTCTGCAGAGGGGTCATCAACTTGTTAATTACTTTTTTGTATTTGTACTGACATTGAGATGTCTACTGCCTATTAAAGTGATGGTTCGGAGTGAAATGCCCCCTAGGTAATTTCCACCATGACATCAAGCCAAACACCCCCTCGGAAGCATTTTTAGCGATGGTCAGCATTGGTCAAGATAGCCGCTATCAGCCGAATGGCTTAGTACTAGCACTATAGTACATAGAGTATATCTCGTAAATTACCCCACTAATAATGCATGGAATGTTACCAAACTTCTGCAGTAGTACACACAGGGTATGTACTCACAAAACGAGGCATTTGAAAGTACACCAGGAGTTTATTTAAAAGAACACTTGCCTGATAGCTTCTATCCTCGGCTGCTATGCTACCGCAGCGTAGACGCCACTTCCGTGTTTACCCAGCCGATGCCGTGACGCAAGTTTCACGCGAGAGTATGAAAACGTTTCGCTGAGTTTTTATAAATGCTTGTATTATCAGGTCAACACATTTTTATAAATGCTTGTCTTATCAGGTCAACAAGTGTTGACACGTGTTGACCTGATAATACAAGCATTTATAAACATTTAGCGAAACTTTTTCATACTCTCGCTTGAAACTCGTGTCACGGCATCGGCTGGGTAAACACGGAAGTAGCGTCTATGCTGTGGTAGCGTTAGTTAGCGTTAGTAGTCGAGGATAGAAGCTATCAGGCAAGTGTTCATTTAAATAAACTCCTGGTGTACTTACAAACTTCCAAATGCCTCGTTTTGTGAGTACAGACACTATGTGTACTACTGCAGAAGTTTGGTACCATTCCATGCATTATTAGTGGGGTAATTTACGAGATATACCCTCTGTACCATAGCGCTAGTACTAAGCCATTTGGCTGATAGCGGCTATCTTAAACCAATGCTGACCATCGCTAAAAATGCTTCCGAGGGGGTATTTGGCTGGATGTCATGGTGGAAATTACCTAGAGTGCAGTTCACTCCGAACCATCACTTTAAATGTACTATAGTCCATCCAGTCTGTGTGTTTCCATGGTGACATCCAGATTGTTTCCATTTATATGGGGAGATTGATGAGCAGGGTAAGAGGGAAATTCAGCTTATTTCAAATAATTTGTACCCTGTATACAGTATACATATATATTCCTCACCATGTAGAACAGTGTACAGTCAGAAAGCCGATGTGCCAAAGGAAGACATGGGAGATGTGACCTTTGTTGGATAAGCTGGTAGTTTGGAGTCCTTTATAGTAAATTGTTCTCATGAGACCCTGAAATATTTAACAGAACAATCCAACATTTTACCTTCAGATCTTGGCCTCTGAGGAAGCATTTAAAGAAGCCACGGAAGAGCAGCGTTTGATGAATAATGAAGAGAGGACAGTGGTAAGGATGTAGCACTTCTCCTTCTATACTCAGAGTGTCTACGATGAAGCACAAAAAATCTCCAATGGCTGAATATGAAACGTATGGGATCACTCTTCAAGCATAACAGAACATCTTTTCTTTTTCAATAAGTTTGTCACTCCTTTGAGAGCAATGCTCACGATAAGGTGTGTGTTTAGCACAAAGCTCTCATCCGTGACATGTCTTGGCTTTCTCTGGAGGAAAGAAAGGATGGAGTCAGGGAGGAAGAAAGGGAGGAAGGAAAGAAGTAAAGTCTTGTTTTGACCCCATATTTCTAAGACATCAAATATTTCTCAAAATTTGGGGGTGAATATCTGGAAGATGATGAAAAAAGCCTATTATGTATTACCATTTGATTTAGTGTGCAGCCACGATGAAAATAGATTATATTATAATAAGACAAAAACATAAGAGCAAGGAGAGAAAATGTGTCTCTTCCACACACTGCTAGATTGAAAGCTGTGAATACAAACAAAAGCCATGTTCATGTTGTTGACTTTTTTTGCTTGACTTTCGTGACTTTTGCGCTTGTGCTGTAAGCTACTTTCACTGGAAATTAGTTAGTAACATTGGGCTGGGTTTTTTGGTTTGATCAATTTTTTTAAATGTAGCGTTGTTGTAACAGTTGTTCTTAGTTTCTCCTCAGACCTTTTCTATTCTAAACCAAGGCCAACGTTGCCAAGTTACCATGTTGCCATACAACATCAGTCATCAGTTGTTTAAAATAGTTTGAGTGGTAAATGTAGACCAGATAGTTTGTCAGGAAATAACCGAGTTCAATTGTAAATTAACCTTTTACTGATGTGCTCAATATCAATATTTTGTGACTTGCCACATCCATTTATTAACAACAGATAGAAGGTAATTTACACAGCGTTATGTTTCCTTCAACATGTATTTACGCTTGCAAATGAGTTGTAATTAAATGTGATTTCTAGGAGACAGGGGCAATGAAAACATGGCGTTTTGGGGCACTTGCTGAAACGACTGTTGCTGTCATTCTTCATGAGACAATGCTCTCAGTATACAATTGGGTTATTCACAGAAAAGGGAACACAAGAACTTGCTTAGTACGAATCAAACTGTAACTGGGGCACGGTCAGTCAGAGAGTTGCATTATGTAACATGGATATACTGTCCTAATGTCATAGGGAGCAAAGCTCGGGGCTATCAGTAATAAACCCAG
The DNA here is from genome assembly GCF_963514095.1 of Eutrigla gurnardus. NCBI lineage: Eukaryota > Metazoa > Chordata > Actinopteri > Perciformes > Triglidae > Eutrigla > Eutrigla gurnardus. The sequence continues at coordinate 22,563,413 of NC_139915.1, read as the reverse complement.
CGTAATCTTCGAATCAACAGGCGCAGCAGCAGCAAAGCCCTTCTCCCCTCTTTGTATAAACGCGAGACGACTGGAGTCACGGGCTGGGTAAGAAATCCCACCTCCCCAGTGTCAAAGACAACAAATGAAGGAGAAGAGCGCAGCTCCGAATCATTCAGCCCAAACCCCTCCACACTGCGCTCCACTAAGAGGCGGCTCAGAGTAGAAAGCACACATTAATTAGACTTCTATCTCTACATCTCTGCCTCGCTGAATGGACAGAGAGAGGAGAGAGAGAGTGAAAACAGAAAAGAGATGAGAAGGGTGGAGAGAGAGGAAAAGAACCGGGTACAAGCATAAGTCTCTCACGTCTGATACTGTGTATTTAAACTATTTACTTTTCTTCCTGTTTTTCTGCTGTTTTCTTCTTAACTGTCCCTTATGAGAAACAAAAAACAAAGGTCTAATATAAATAGTGGACATTGTGTGTATGTGTTTGATATAGAGAGAGAGGGAGAGAGAGAGAGAGAGAGAGAGAGAGATAAAGATGTATGTGTATGTGTGTGTGTAAATATATATATATATAAATATATATATATATGTGTGTGTGTGCGTGTGTGTGTGTGTGTGTGTGTGTGTGTGTATGTATATGTATGTATGTATATATATGTGATATAAGAAGTATAATATATATATATATATATATACTGTTTATATAATTCATATTCATTCATATATTTCTACAAATTATATATATTTTGATGCTTTGGCAACATTGTTACTGAGAGAGAGAGAGAGAGAGAGAGAGAGATGTCTTAGCCGGTCTTTGCAGTTTATTCTGAGAAGAGAAGTCTCGCCAGAAGTCAAAGGTCAAAAATTACAACAAACGACTCTCGCAAAAATAGCCAGAAACCTCAGTGATATGACAGCTATCACTTTTCCTCAGCTCACCAGACTGAAGTGAGCGAGCAAAACAGGAACAGCCTTTTACAAGAAGGTCAAAACCAGACAGGTTATTTATACTATACTGTATCTATTTCAGTTGGAACCCTAACGTGAGACAGTGACGGAAGACAACGACAGGAAGTTGGAATAGACAAAAAAAAAATGGAAAACAATCGCTGAACACATTTAGAGCTGGCGATAATGTCAACGCAAGGGAGAAGATAATCTACAATCACACGTCCTCGGAGTGTAAATTACTTCCGATTACTGTATTCGTCGTGATGGCACAACTTTTTTTTGGCGGGGACATCGTGCGCCGAGATGCTGGAAGCAAGCCATCAGTCTAAGTTCATTCACACGCAGCTCGCAAATTAGACACGCGTGAGACGGCTGCCTTGGCAGAAAAAGTAATTAGCGGGGAAGTGCTGAAATTTGTTTCACAATTTATTAATTCCTGAGGATTCTCATTAATTGCTGCATGTGCGACACGCGCCATCCACGTCCACTCCGAAAGGCAGCTCGAGGGTCACGCCAGGAAAAAAAATACATGAAAACCAAAATATCAATATGAGAATGAATCATTCAAAAATGTTATATCTGGTCAGACCACCAGTGAAGTTTGTATGTCAAATGACTTATGCGTGTTTTGTTAAGAAGTCCAAACATGGTCTATTAGTCACGCTGAATGTGTGTTAAAGTCCATGTTGTAATTAGTATCTTTAGGCACCTGTAACACTTCCGTAATTACCCCCCTGCTGTTGTGATGAATGTGTAGTAAAAAGGTCGCACCAGGCTGAGAACAAGCACTTATTTCATCTCTGTCTATGTGATTGAATAAGTGATTTGTTTAATGCCACTGTACGGCCTTTCTGGCTTTAAAGTATGTGAAACTTGAAATCCATTTCGAACCCAAGACTTGAATCCAACTAATGCTTCGTGTTGTCATTTTCTGTTGTATTTTTCTAAATTATGTGAGCTGAATTTTTTATTTTTTGTTTTTCTCCTCATGTCGATGTGGTTTCTTGACGCCTCCTTCCACACAGTTTTCACATGATCTGAACTTTCAGATGTTTTACGTGTTTGCAAATGAAATACAATATTTATATATAAAATAAGCAAAGTCTCCATGAAAAGTCTCCGCTGGTTGACTGGCAGCCTCAGGGTGAAGACAAGAAGACAGGAAGTTACCGCACCAGGCCGAGAAACAGCCTGGCACAAAACCCTCCATAAAACAACTTGACCTTTATACATTTCAGTTTTTTAAGAGATCAATAAGTAGTTTATTAGTGTGCATTAGAGGTACTGGTAGGCAGATCGTATTGCATTGGTACAGAGTCAGGTATGGATTTTACCCTGTCTCCAGTTTTACTAATTTAATCTAGACTGTTGGCAGTAGCTTCATATTTAGTCTACAGATTCTAGAGTGATATTGATCTTCTTATTTAACTTTCCTGCAGAGATGGAATTCATGTATTACCCAGATGTTTTATACAGGAGCAACTGGAGCAACAAACCATAAAAATTAAACCTTTTTGAATCATTGATGTTTATTTATACCTTTCAGAGTCATATTTCAAATATATTTTTCCTCTAAAATACTTTAGTACATGACAGATATACAACACCCAGGACTGTTTGATACCCCTTTTCCCCATCAAAGGTGCATTTCACGTATCTTCAAAATGGATCAATACATAGAGCGGCGTACGCTGTCAAACCTCAGCGTTAGCTTGTGTACCATCACTGTGGCCGATGTTCCCCAAAATGACTCAATGCGTAGACAATGCTTGTCACAGTGAGTTACAATAGTCAGGTGAGTCCTTAAAAAAAGTCATTTATAACATTCTAAGGCTTATCACTTTGAAACTTTGATGCCACAAAACATGCACAGAGACACTTCCATGTGTGTTGGTCAAATGTAAATGAGTCCACAGGAACAGTGGGATTCTGTCCTTGTGGATTTGTGAAGGTGGGTTCCACACTTTGATAAGAGAGAGCATTTTTTTTAAATTCTACTCAATCCAACATCATATTTGAACTGTTGTTAGGGAAACCCTGACACCGGTCACAGAGTTTTGTGGAAAATGTCATTCCAGCAGCCTTTAAACAAAGGCTGTAATACCCTCACAACTTTTTAGGTAACATCCCAGGACACTGCACTCCGACACTGACTGTTTCACATTCTCTTATTTTCTGTAAAAAAGAAAAATAGCTCTTGAACATGATCTCCTTTTATTACTGTTGCCGGCAGGACAACTCAATCTATTGCCGTTGCTCAGTGTAGTGGCAGCTTTTCGTGGTTAAGGAGAGGACAGAGACCTGCAGGTCAATTTAACCCGTTCAGGATGGTGAAGACAGTATACGGCAGGTGGAGGGTTAACAGTCAGTTTGTCATTCCAGTTGATGTAGTCTTTACATGGACGTGTACATGTGCAGCTCCACAGGGGCTCAGGAAACAGATGAATGAGCGTGTTGCTAACAGGAAGTGGAAAATGACCAAGGTGCTCACATTGAAACTCAACCGGTTTCATTAACTTAACAGCCTTTTAAATGTGACATTTCGGCGTTGGACTTGTCTTCAGGCAGATTACTGTGGCTTCTAGCTGATAAGAGAAAGGCAAAGTGTTCAGGTACTAATTCATGTGGTAAACATTTAGCTATTTGTCTCGTCTTGTCTTTGGTTTGTCTTTATCAACATCACTCAAAACTGGATAGGATATAATCTAAATTAAATCTTGAGGTGCCTTCAGTGTATCTGATGTACAATAAGTGTTTTTTTTTTACTTTTGGCAGGAACCAGTATTACAATTTGCTCGTTAAAAGCTACAGGACGATATAGGGTCAAATGTGTTTTCATGGACTTTCAACCTGCTCTGACAATCACAATCAGTCAGATTCATTACGTTTCTGTGCATGCAGACTGACAATTGTACTGCAGTACTGCAAACTGGCCTCTCTCTTTAAAATGTTTGCTACCAAAGGATGTCACCTAGATTCTCATCATTGACAAAAGCTTTTTGATTTCTTTGCTTTTTTTTTTTTTTTTTTCATTTTATTGACAGATGTTAATTTGAAACAAATGAAGCATATGATTCTGTTACTTTCTACCGAAATAATACATATCACTTGGATTATAAATGACGCTTTCAGCATGTCATTTTAATATGAAAGATATATGCAATCCTCACTTTGTTTCGGCCCTCGATACGGCATGAGCAGAACGATGTGTTGCTACAGGTGTGATTTCACTCTACATATTGTGAAATGGCAATTACTAAACTGTTATTAAAACGGTTTATGTAAAAAACAAATAACAATGGAAATTACTTGATTTACATTCTCTTGAAAACGCCCGTTTGGATGGTCATGTACTGGGAAACAAGAACTGCTTATGATGACTCAGAGTTAACTCTAGTGTACCAGTGTGAAGAATTTTCTTGATTCGTCTTTTGGAAAAAAAAACAACAACCAAAAGCTTGCTCTATCATACAGGACTCGATGGATGCAGTATTAGTTACTTTCCCACTATGCCATGTTGCCACATACATCAATACTCATTGGTTAAAGTGACAATTTGTTGCATCAAAACAATGACAATAAGAAAGCTTAGCAATGGTTTGGTTAGCACATGTGTATGTTATGTTTTCATATTCTGTTCCCACGTGGGTGAAGTAAAGTCTTCCACCTTAAAACACAACCAACGTGTGTTTGCGTGTCAGTTTGGGAAATATGTATAAATAGCGGTTACAGACAAAACATTTTGAAGCCATCACATGCCCAAAACACAATGATTACCAATTGTAGTGCTTCCCCTTGTTACTTCCTGTACTGCCATTGAAATATGAGGCAACATGAGGACTGATTTGCCAATGAAATGCCATGCACATCAATGCTTCATGATATTTCTAAAATGTTTAAAAGTGTTTGCGGCTTCAGTGCTGAATAATGCTTATGACAATGTACAAATTAAGCTGATATAAATATCACATGTAGCCAATTCCCTTAGCGAAATAAGCTGTTGGAATTGAACAAACACTTTAAAACAAACTCTTTTTTGCTATGTTGTATTATGGGGAAAATGACAGAGGCATTTGGAGGATATTATAAAAAAGTTGAAAATATTGTCAGCTTAGCTTTAGAGTATATGATTGCAGAATGACTAGATTTACAGGAAAGTATGTCAAAATAGTTTGTATCATTCAGGCCATCAGGTGCGCTCACCGCACCAAAGTAACGTCACAATGACAGAGATACAGCTAAGATACAGGAATATTGAGAGCTTCAAATGGCTTCCATGTTCTTCTAACCCACTGCTGTCACACATTTGTCCAAAATGCCTCACACAGCTTTGTGTGACGTTCTGCAGGTACAACAGTAACCACGATGCCGGCTTAACACGGACACCCACAGCAGACAGGGTGAGTCACAAGAGGCACATTACGTCTGTATGTCATGTACTACTTATGATTATAACACATACGACTGGATGCCAGGATCAAATCAATGTGACATGTCAGCTATACACGCAGTAATGAAGCAGATCAGTTACTGGAGCAGAGCTTTCTGGAGATGAATCGAAGCATGATGCAGCAAAACGCAAATACGCCATCTACTCCCTGAATGATTCAAACAGCTACGGCTTTAATTATGGATCTTCATGAATGGTGAACACACTGGTAATAAGAAAGCAAAGCTGACAAATATTGAGAGAAGTACCCATTACCATGTGTGTTTTGGACTAGATAGTGTTCCCTCAGACTGCCATCTTAAACACAGTCAATTCAAACTATTGTTATTGATCTATAGATATGAGTATTGCTTAACTTTAACAATCATATCTATATTATGAAAAAAAAAAAAACGTTTACATGACAGACATTCAACGTTAATTAAAACAATGACAGAGAATCCGATATGCAGTTCATGCCGCAAGCCCGCCAGATACTGACAATCTTTTTTCCACCTGTCATCCGTGTGAAAGGAAGTATATGGGAATATTCATACATGACATTCAATAACCTGTGGAGAAACAAGTATTCAACCAAACTCCTGCCAGGCCCCCCCTACCACACCGTGTGTTTCTCTTCAGTAGAGGCATGTCCAGCTATTCTGTTGCGGTCGATCATTTCAAACATCTGAGTCACGATGTCCGATGATGAGAAGTTCATGGTAAGGGCACAGAAAAGTGGAAATCATGACGATCATCCAGGGTTTCCGTAGAAACGGCTGAGCCGACGGCCCAGCTGTGATGTCAGCCAGGAAAACCGTGTGTTGCCTGTGTTTACTATGTGAAAGGGAAAGTTAAGGTTTCTATCCAGGTGGCTTAGATCATCTGTGTGTTTCCCACCTCAAGCTCAATTCAGGTTCTGGATCACGAATCATCTTCTCTTCTTCTCATAAATATTAATATAATACTTTATTACCCATTGCTTTTCACCCCTCGTGACGGCATAAACAAACCAGAGAAAGCAAAATATCAAAAAACATTGAATAGGTCTGACAAATTGCAACATCACATAATAAGTACAATAAAACCCAAAGGAACAGCAGAGGTTGTATAAATGTTGTGCTTCTTTAATTTCAACTTGTAAAGTCCTCCACTGTCCTAGCTGTGTTTTAGTTTAAACTTTGTTATATTTAATATATATATAGAGATAAATGTACACGTATTATCCGCACTGAGGTTCGTCTCTTGTGGCAAGCAGAGAGGCTACCAGGAGCACACTTTTCCCCTCCATTTCTGGTTCGTCCTTCTCCTCAGCATTCGTTTGTTTACTCATTCATTAATTTATCAGTTTTTTTTCTCCTCCGTCCCTTTCTTTGTCAATCAGTAGCTCCCGTGGTCCCAAGGTTGGGGACAGAGGGATGCAGCCTTTGTGAAAAAGCGGGATTGTACCCACTTTATCTCTCTCCCTCTATGTCTCTCTTTCACATTCTTCCTGGTTTCCCCCCATTCCCTCGTTTTATCCCCTCAGGTCTCTTTGTCATCTTTGGTTGAGTGTCCGACACTGTGGTGTGTCTGGGGAACAGGGTGGAGGGGCTGCTGGGGATTACGGTCCCAGGGATTGGAGATACATGAGAGGGTGTATGTGTGCATGAAGAAGGTTGATGAAGGAGAGGAAAAGGTGACAAAGTAACACACTGACGTGCCTAAAGTGTATCTAGCCAGATTAATAGAGTGACAAAGGAGAGAATGTGAAGTTCAACTGTCAGCGATCACCCAGTGTGATCCCCTTAACATACAATATGTGTATCAGTTGGTTATACTGAGTGGCTGGGGGGGATGTTCAAAGAAATCAGAGGAGGAGAAACTAGACAAAGACTTTGTGTTACCACTTATCTAAGCAAGAAGGGTGAAATGGATGCGTGGAGGATAGAAAGACACCGAGTGGAGAAGGGACAGACAGGTAAGTAAAGGAAAGGACAGGGAGAAGGGTAGAGAGAGAAATATAAGAGCGCCAGTCAGGACAGCGTCTGTCACTACAGACAGGTGGGTGTCGCAGGAAGTTCTCATCATCTGTAGAGTAGCAACAGCAAGCACGAGAGGCCAAAGGTCAGCCAGCTAGCCAATGGGAGCGAGTGTGATCCACCGATCAGAACTGTGGAAATAGACAGAAAAAAGCAGAGTTATCTTACTTCATACATAAATACCTGCAGACATCTTGTTTGCGAAGTTCATTAAGTTTAATTCAAAATGTTTTATAGCAGAGTTCCCACAGACCAGTCAACATTACTTATAGGTGTGTTGAACAATCATGAGGGTTTTTTACACTCTGGACATCAATTAATTTATATTTACTCATAATTGATTCCTTTCATGGCTGGCTGATGTTAAACTGATGCTACGTGAGAGTTGTCCTGGGGTTAGCTGCCAAATGCAGACGATACTCATTTATTAATCTGCCCGAACACCCAGCAAGGCCACTGAGCAGCTTACTGCATCCTATCAGGTGATGCGAAGTAGGCACATGGAACTGGGCCCATGGTCCAGTTCCATGTGCTTTCCCAGCTGTTCTGCACCTCCATTGTCTTTACGTTAAATAGAGCCATGTTTATTTCTGGTCATGATTTGTGTTAATTAATTAGTGCCCCCACTAATTACGCTACGCAGTATACATTGAATAAAATGTAAATATTACATGTTTTTCTTTGTCCCTTGTAAAGTGCATTTAATGAATAACAGGTTAACGTTGACATTTCATTAACCACAGGCTAAGTAGTACTACAAGTAAACATTCATCACGTTTGCCTGAGGCTGTCTTCCAGCCTGAGGCTGCTGCAGACATGTGCAACGGAGAAGCTCTGGTGTGGAGAGTTTAGTTGCTGTTTTTTTTGTTTTTGTAACAAGGAGAATCATTTGAACAATAGCGAACCGTGTTAACAATGCTGAAAGCAGGAGGAGGGTTGTGTTTTCTGATTTTACATGGAGAAAAGTAAGGGAGAGCTTTAGGGAAGAATGAAAGAGTTGAACGGAAAAGGAAAAGACGGGGAAAGAGACAGAACCAAGACTGAGGGGGCGGACGAGTAAACAAGCGAGAGAGACGGAGATTCACCATTGAGATCTGACTCCGTGACAGCTTTGGGATTTTAATGATAAAAAAGAAGTTACAATTGATGTCATCATCACCAATATGTGATGAGCTGTTTCTCTACGATTGTTTCCCCCCCCTGCAGCTTTGCATTGTTTATGCACAGTTAGAAGATCACACACATCTTCTAGTGTGATTTTAATTGTTCAGAACCTTTTAACTGCAAGATACATGGATGAGTTTTCCTCAGATTTCCTATTTATTTTCTCTCATGTTAAAATCTTACTGTCTCACGCAGAAGAAGTGTACAAAAACACACACTCCCTTCCGTTTCATACGATGTACGATGTTAAAAAAAAAAACAGCCACAAATTACACGTGCAGGCAGCTCAAAGACAGAGTTTCATAAATAAAAAGTAGGTATTGTATGAAAAGGATCAATATTATTTCATATTAAGGGTCTGTTCTTCAGGCAGAAAATCAATTTTTATAATAAAGCTTTCATCTGAACGCAGCAGCAGACGCACACACACACACACACTCCCACAAACACACACATGTGAACCTTCCTATAGTATAGTTTGAGGCAACATTTTGATTTGGAACACGGCGTTTTACATCTTAGTCTTTCTTTCCTTTAACGCATCCCATCTCTCTCTCAAAGGAGGTCAAAGGAGTAGGAATGTTGATTTCACTCATCGTGTGTAAGTGATCCAACATCATACATCTATGTGTTCTGTCATGGAATTAAAATGGAGAAAGAAATAGAAAGTTAATGGATTACTGTGGGAGTAGAGAATGGATTTGAGTGTATTGGTGTATGCGTGTGCATGTATGTGTGTGTAGTGGGCAGTTCCATGTATTTCATAGAACAGGACAGTATGCAGGCATTTTAATCCATTCACATAAACCTGCTTCTTTGTGGTTCATCCAACAACAATATCAACAAAAAAATCACTGTTTAACAAGCAAAATCCAAACGGTACTCCTGGTTTCACCTATTTGGTAAGTTCCCTCAATAAAGATTAATAAAGAGATGAGGAGGGACGAACACACACAACTGATCCAGGTACAGCTCTGTGATGTATGCAGGTGCAGCTGCACCAAACATGTCAGAGACAATCAACCTTTATCTACGGAGGACCGTGGGACAACCGTGCCCTGCGCCTGGATGGAGTTAACCTGAACTACATGTGTGTGTGTGTGTGTGTGTGTGTGTGCATGTGATTGTGAGAATTGTCAGGAGTCATCAAATGTGTGTATTTGTGAGCATCACCATGTGCATGTTTGCATAGAAACTGATTGCATATAATCAGGATCAGGTATTTAGATGATGAAGAATAGTGAAAGTAACTCAGCCCAGATTACATAAAAAAAAGTACAATCAGATTATAGTCACATATTCAAGGATTATTTAATTTCATTTGAGATTATGTATTGTATATATGAAAAAAAAAGAATGTTTTGTAAAATACTGGTTATGCCAGCATGTTTTAGTAAGGGTAGTTTGATTTGATAAATTCTAAAGGCTGAATTTAGATTTAAAATGAAAATGGAAGACTAACATTTGGACTTATTACTCCCTTTGGCATGTTATTAAATACAGCAGATAAAGAAATTACACGAAAGAAACAACATCCCACATATCCTAGAATGCACACAGTACACCTGTAGTTTGTAGTTTTGTTTTGACCACCTGCTGAATGTGTAAAACGCATTTGATTTGATTATTTTCACTGTTTTGAACCAGTCTGGGAAACCATTGGCTATGATGACAGATCAGCTCTGGGGGCAGCAGGTTATATTTCCGGGGTTCAGGTGTAGCCAGCGAATATCTGTCTCAAGACTTAATTTTCCACGCGCTGCTTATTGTTCACAGTCTGATTAGTACCTTGAGATGCGATGCGGATTCTTTCAAGTGGCCATGTTACAAGCTCATTTCAAACCAACGCAAAAGCTAATTAGCGCCGTTTATTCAAGTTTGGCCTTTTTTACACAAACTGTTCACCTGCATTCAGGTTGCATTGAAGACTGCTCCAACACGATTGGTCAATACTAATGTACATGTTGTATGCGGTGTGCGGGCATATTCAGGACACGTTTGATATATCAGCTGCTGCCGGGCTCACTAGTCTCCCTCTGCATCTTGGAAAATGCAGGGAACAGCACACACCTCGCCATATGATGGCTTCTATTGATGGTATGTGTTGCTTTGTACGTTTGTTAATTTGCCTGTCTGTCTCGCTATCCTCTTACCCTATGTGGGATTCTGTATTATTCATATTCCTTTTGATATCGTCATACCTGGTAAACATGCGCTTAATCCTTCTCCAAGCCTCATTTTACCTCACAAACTCCATGGTAGCAGAATCTGCACTCAAGACGGATGCATTTGTGTTTCTTTCAGTGTCAAAGCCTCTTCATTCGCATGCCTGATAATTACCCATCTGTCTGCACTAGTACGTCTCTGCCTGCACAAAAACCTGCAGGACATACGTGTGCACACACACACACACACACACACACACACACACACACACACACACACACACACACACACACACACACACACACAAGCACACACACACACACACACACACACACACACACACAAGCACACACACACACACACACACACACACACACACACACACACACACACACACACACACACACACACACACGGAGAGCCGAGCTCAAGAGCTTTCCTCTTCCTGTTTACACCTTCATCCATTATTCACTCCATCCACCAGTGTCTTTACATGCGCATATGTGCGAGATTGCACACAAACGCAGACGCCTTGCAGCCGGGGCTGACTGAAAGTAAAAGCACGATGTTAATAATTCACTCTCTCTGGTTTTTTTTTTTTTTGTTGTTTCCACAGCTGTAATGTTTTATTTGTAGTTGCTCCTAACAAACAGGAATAGGTGAACAAGACCATGCAAGTTCTCACCACATGTTGCCACGTGAAATCCACCCTATCGTGAACATTCTGCATACGCTATTATATTGCATGTCCTGTTACTGGGAACTATCAGGTTTTCCTCATTTAAAGAAAAAAATTAAGATGGTTTTTTGGGAGTTTTTCTTTATCCAAATTGAGGGTCCCATGTGCTGTATAGATGGTAAAGCCATTGTTGAGCCATTTGTGATTAGTCATTTTGGGCCATATGAACAAAATTGACTCGACATGATTAAAACTAAAAGGACTCAAACGCACTTCAAAACAGTAGGGAAATCATGCTACGTCCTCCATAAGTTTTTAATTGGTAAGAATACGTCTCACGTTATCAAGGCCAATGCCAAAATAACATGAAGTGAAATTAATTGGCTCAACAACAGTTACAGGATCAGTTTTGTATTCCACCGTAGTAATGAATATTACTGTAGCCTACTCATTTCATTCTCGTTCAATCTCAGACTGTCCCTGTTTCACTCAACCAAAAAGGTGGCGTGCAATAAGAGAACGGTGCCAACTCGCTGCTTGTTGTGCACGCCTGTAGACAGAGAGAATGCAATGAAGGCTATTATGAGAATTTAATGATGTTTGTGCACCCGTGTGTGTGTGTGTCTGTGTCTTCTTTGTATGCAAGTCTTGGCTGGCAGAGGGCAGCTCTTACTGTAGCTAAACTGCTGGCAGCTTTTAGTTTCAGATTCTCTTTCTTCTTTTAGTTCTTGGACCTGTTTCCCTCTCTATCCTTCTCTCTCTCTCTCTCTCTCTCTCTCTCTCTCTCTCTCTCACACACACACACACACACACACACACACACACTTACACACTTTTTGGTCACTCCGTTTTTGACCTTTTCCCTGTCTCCGTCTCCTCTCCACACCCTTACCCTTAAGGCTAGTCAAGCCTCTCTCCACACGCTTACATGGACATGCACTCATTCCCTGTAACTCACTCACTTGTTTCCCCTCTGGGTCACCCTTAAGGCAGAGTGGACCGTCACAAACAGTATTTATGAGCAGCAAAATAGTATTCTGGTATTCTATTTATGGGCGGATAGCTTGGCTTGACTTGTCAAGCATGTCAGTGTGAGGGATGTGGAGAAATATGTGGTCAGTTCGAGGGGGAAAACAACTCTCCTAGTGGAGTGCTCTTGCCACTATCGGATCCAGCTGTGTCACTCTTCCCCTCATTGCCTAGAGATACTTGGACCCACTCGCACTTCCTTCACGGATGCTCTTTTTCTCTGAATCTGTATCATTACACACTTTCCTGTCTTTCTCTCTAAAGGGTAAATAAAATAAGCATTTTAAAGATGAAGAGCAGTGTGTAGATGTACACGGATAATAAAGGGGAGACAGCGAATGGAGAACAGAAGGTAAGCGGGAAAGAGAGAGGATATAATGATGGTGGGTGTGGAGGAGGAGGAGGCGGTGTGGAAACTTACAGGATGAAAAAATGAGGGGGGGGGGGGGATGTGAAGTAAATAAAGCATTAGAGGGAGAAGAGAGACCGCAAATGATGATGGGGCTTTCAAACCGTCTCCATTCTGGTGCCCTGTGATGTCCTCTTGTCATGGCCCCACAAACACTAAAGATAAAGTTTAGTTATCCTGTTCCTTTGACAATCATGTTTCTACAGTAATTCCCTTCTCTGCTGCCCCTCAATTTATTTCTTCTCAGCTGAAATCAATTCAGTTCAACTCGGGCTCCGTTTCACCTCCTTAGCAAGTGTTTTATTGGCATGTCTGCCGAAAACCAAAAAAACTATCAATATGTTTGAGACCTTTCAGGATCATATAGCCTCTCTTATTTCAGTCCGAAGTCGCCCACACGGACATCGTGTGTGCGGTTGCAGGCTTTTTGTATTTCTCTCTGTGTGTTTATGTCTATCTTACCTGTCTTACCTGCGCTGGCTACAGTGTTCTCCTGCTTGCACTTCCCCACGGTGATGGACACGTCGTCAATGGCGATGTCCCCCTCAAAACTTGGGCCTCGGATTCCTTCGAACACAATCTGTTTAGGGATCGGACAGAAGACAGGTAGATACTGGGTTAATTTGCTGTTAATATGACACAATATAGTGTGTATCTGATCAATCATAAATGCAGTCACATACCACTCAAACACACTTGACTTTAATGATTATATAATAAGGATTTTTTTTTTCAATCAAAATAAAAAAGAAGTGGAAGATGATGAAACCCTTTTATTTCAGATTGAACAAGAACAACCCAAAACTGGCCCTACCTTCTCAAAAGACATTATGCTGAGAAACATTAAGTAAACAAACAGCACATATAACGATATGCAGGTAGCAGTAGTCTCCCGCATTAAGTATCTAGAAGTTGCATTCTTACCCCATTACCATTTGTGGACCCACAACATCAAAAAACAAACAGGGGAGTCATCCGAAAACTTTCCAGGCGACTTCCCCATTGTAGCCACCAGCCATCTGGTTTTGACTGACAGTCTAATTACTGTGGTGTACCAAGGCGCCCAGCTAATCAAAAAACCAAGCGTATTCTGTGTGGAATACGAGGAGGGAGAGTGAATAAACAAGGAAAGTTTGTTGCCCCAAAATAACAACAAACCAGTTCTCAGGACTCGAGTTGTTATTGGCTTCAACCGCAGACTTTGGCGCTTTGTAATGTTTAATTTTAAATATCATAGTCAAAAGGGCTTGCTGTGTGATCATTTCTGAAGGGCTTTTCCAAGCCTACAGTCATAATGGATCTGTTAAGTGGTTGATACAGAAATTAGCGCATGGGCTTGCACATAATGCAGTACTTCCACCTACGGTTGCCAATGAGCCCATGAGCAAGGCACTTAACTAACACTAAACACTTTAACTTAACTTAACTTAATTTAAGTTACTCCAGACAGACCCAGTTGCAGGTGTGACTTGTGTGTTTGAAGGAAAAAATGCATACATTCCTGTATACGTGTACAAGAGAGCGAGCAGGTGCATGCAAGGAGGGGTAACAGATCCACACTCTAGTACCTCTATCTGTTAACAGCAGTGTGTGGTGGGAGAGCATCAACAGATTATTTAAGCCAGGCAGATGATGATTTAAACAGGCAGAGCAGACCGGACATGAAGTTAAAGGCCTGACCCATACAGTATATATGAGTAAATGAAAATGACAACACCACGGAGATCATCTTGCAATGCTGGGGTCTTCCATCACTTGTGTTTTACTCTTAGTACGCATGTTAATGCCAAACACTGACGTTACTTTGAAGTATCAAAAAGGAATTCTTGGATACCAAAAGCCTCTTCATTGTCATGGACAAGGAGCAGCATGACTGTGTGCACATTAGGTAATTTCTCCAAGTTTACATTTACATTTAGGTCATTTAGCAGACGCTTTTGTCCAAAGCGACTTACAATAAGTACATTTGTCAGAAGAAGGAAACAAAGAAACCACAATGTATCATTGCAGATAAAGTAAGAGCTAAAAATAGAACAAGTGTTAGATCCTCATCTGAGTAAAGTAGTACCTTAAGAGCGACAGTGCTATGATCAGAGTGCTATAGGTACAGATTTTTTTTGGGGGGGGGGGTGTTAGTGGGCTATGTAGAGTCGAGGTGAAGTCTGAACAGGTGTGTCTTGAGCCTTTTTCGGAAGATGGCAAATGACTCTGCTGTCCTGACATTGGTCGGGAGTTCGTTCCACCACTGAGGTGCCAGAACAGAGAAGAGTCTGGACTTTGCTGAGCGACATTTGTTTGATTTCAGCGATGGTGGTACCAGCCGGCCAGCTGAAGTAGAGGAGCGAAGTGCTCGCTTCTGGGCATGAGGTTTGACCAGTGTTTGAAGGTAGATGGGTGCCGTTCCATTGATGGCCCTGAAGGCCAGTGCCATCGTCTTGAATTGGATGCGTGCTGCAACAGGGAGCCAGTGGAGGTCACGGAGGAGGGGGGTCACATGGGAGAATTTGGGTAGCTTGAAGATAAGGCGTGCTGCAGCGTTCTGGATACGCTGCAAAGGTTTAGTCGCAGAGGCAGGGAGTCCGGCCAGGAGAGAGTTGCAGTAGTCATTATGGTTAAGTTTATGGTGAATAAATAAGGACGGTGGGATATTATAATTCTTCATCAACTTTTTTCTCAGTTATTGCTGCTCTTACTCTAGATGCACCACAATTGTTTCCCCCTTTAGTTCCCTTGAAGACATAGCCCGGCTCTTCTCCTCAGCCCTTACAAAACCACTTGTCCTTGCACGTGTGTACGTACAAGAAGCATCATTTTCCTGGTGTTTTTCACAATTTCCTCAAAATAGAGAGCTCGATCAATTCCGTTAATAAAGGGGAGGGGAACACAAGTGTGGACCACCTCTTTGCCCACTTGCTTCCCAATTTTCTCCCAGAGAGACAGACCTTTGAATGAATAAATAAAAAAATTAGGAGAACCTTGAAACTGATTGGCCAGTGTAGAGGGAGAAAAGAAAAAGAAGTGTGGCAGGCCGGATGGGTTTAGCTGGTCGGCTCATTTGTGCAGAGGCTTATTTGATTCACTTGGCAGAGGGCAGCTGTGAGGGAAACCACGGTGTAGTAGCAGGAGGAGGATAATTGGTCAAAAGGCCATCGCCATCTAATTTATAAAGGCTACAGTGCTGTTTTTTGTGTGACTGGAGTTAACAGTTTGTTTTATTTATGTACTTTCTTCCTCATTCCCATTCTATGTGTCCCTATAGCCGAACACACATGCCTACCAACACACCTGCAGTGTGCCCGTGTGCACCTCCAAGCACAGACTGGATTGTTGTATAATTAGACACGATGAGAAAAATAATTGGGAGAAAGAAGCCCAGAGACTAACAGTGGCCTTGGAACACAAAATGTGCCGAAGAACAGCACAAATAACCATCCTCCCTCCATAGCAACACGATCAAATCAAGCGTAATCATTTTCTCTATGATATCAAACCATGTGGCGCAGGAAGAAAAAATGCGATGCAATATCCTGCCATGCAACACAGGATGCCAACAACATCTTTTTATGTGTTTATTTTTTCCTGGAAAGGCTCAGGGAAACAGGACTGTGTCCTTTCTCATAATGTCCACTGCTGACAGATCAAGTGTGAGCGGTTGGTGCCGGCAGTGCCTTCTCAGTTCCTCAACATTGGCAAGATTGCTTGGCAGACAGTCATGGAATAATATTAAGGACTGACATTGACTATTTATATACTTTAAATCGAAATCATGAAGTATATAGGTATAAAGGCTATAGTATATCATTATTTCTTATATAACTTTAACTTAATAGTAGATTAACAAATGAAGAATCAAGATTTCACATGGTAATGTGGACAACCGAAGTGCCAAGGGTCATGAGATTTGTGAAATGTAAAATTGTGGTCATGGGCCATAAAAGGCTGCTGTGATATCTAATGTGCCTGATATTTAACCATGACATTTAACAAAATTATACTCAAGAATCACCACTCTGTTTTAGAAAGGTAGATCACAAAATCTTTTCTTTAAAAAATTGAAGTAGAATCCTCTAAAATGTGTGACATAGTTTATGTGAGTGTGTGTGTGTGTGTGTGTGTGTGTGTGTGTGTGTGTGTGTGTGTGTGTGTGTGTGTGTGTGTGTGTGTGTGTGTGTGTGACTGTGTGTGTGTGTGTGTGTGTGTGTGTGTGTGTGTGTGTGTGTGTGTGCGTGTGTGTGACTGCAGGATCAAAGGGTGTCAGGTTGGAGTTGTGAATGTGTCGTTTTGTCGAGTCTTGTAACCTTTAATGTTCCCATTGATGTGCTGTCCATATACCAGAGGGGACACAGCCGTGAGACAGGGGGAAAGAGAGAGTATGTGTGTGAGAGAGAGAGTGTGTGTGAGAGGGAGAGACAGCTTTGAAATACCAGTGCAGAAGAGAGTTGGTGCAGTGTGAGCTACACAAATGTGGGTTGGCCTGGTTTACCTCCAGGTACCAAACACTGCAAGGAACACAGATGGCCACTGGGTAATCCACAGAGGAGCAAGTGGGGACACTAATAATCTACTACAACATGCACAATGTTTTTTTTTTTTTAATCACTAATTCATTTTATGAGTACATGTAATTTGGGCTTCATAAGTTGGTCTCAGTGAATAATCAGCGTCAAGGCCAATTCACTCTGATTATTTGAGATTTTTTTTGACAGGAACAGGGATTGGCAAATTTACAGACATGGGACAGATGGCGGTTCAATGGAACAATAAAAACATTCGGCTAACGCAATGGCTACAGATATAACAATTGATGATGTAATTGTGTGGACGCTTTTTTCCTCAGTGTGTATGGGCGGCTCACATCAAAGTGTTTAGTTTCCCTTGCCTATTCATTGAACCCAATTCATGAGCAGAGAAGCTCATGCAGTGGTAGTTCACATTTCACAAACTCACAACTTGAATACGGACAGTAATCACGGCCAGCAGGCAGTAAACAACTTTGTTATCAGTTTAATTTCAGCGTAAACAGTGGTAACTGCTTACAGCGGTAATTGTGTACAATAAAAGGCTTCTATTAATGCAAGCAATTGGCTGGGCTGTAGCTCTTTTGGAGAGGCAGGAAGGGAAGCTGCTCTCAAAGACGTCCTTACTTTTGTTGGATGGAGCACAAAGAGAGGGGAAATGCAGAGACGAGTGGCAGCACCTCAAAGGCCTTCGGTGTGTGCAGTCAGCGAGCTATGCACAGGACTAGAAAGTTTGTGTTCTCCACGGACATGCTCTCCGCATGAGGCAGGAACATCAATATGCAGTCACTCCTGTCCTCCGCGGAACAAAGCGTTTACTTCAAAAAAGCAATCCTCTGCGAATTCAACTGAATTAGAAAAAAATCACATGAAAGTTGCTCAAATAGCAAATTTGAAGACAATAGATTATGGACCACAACACGGTTATGACTGTTTATTGGAATTTAGGTTGGGGATTTCTTCAATTGGAGACAAAGATACTCCCAAATTCAAAGCATATCAATCTCTGGAGCATTGGGCTCCAGGACAGTTAATAGTGGCTGATACTGCAGACTGCATCCACCACAATCACATTGTTGTAGAACTCCATGAAATAAAACCCAGTAAATACTGGGAGTCAATCTGAAAAGGTCCACATGTATCATCCATATAGACTGTATAAAAGAGACTTATAGAGACATCTATACCATCGGACTTCTTTTTGCAACCAGAGGAGACGCCCTCTGGTGGCCACTTGAAATAATGCAAATTAATGGCTTCGCTTTTAAGATTAGAATTCACAGCCTTTCCACCGAACCTTTATTTAACCTGGTTATGACATTACCCAGCTTTGGTAAACAGGTCTTTTACATTAGAAATTAATGTGATGTAACATTTACCTGTCTTCCTAACTTCTTTGAAAAAGATCAAAGTGTGTGAAACTAAAACTTAAAGGAGCTTTCTACTAATTAAACTGCAAGTTCAAGTTCATTTACTAGTCAAAGGGAGTACTACTCAGCCTGTGAAAATAACCTTGATGAGGTCATCATGAGGATTACTGTATGCTGGCCTGTGCTTGGACACTACGCATTTTCAACAGAAAGCCTGTCATAACAGCTGGAAGTTACATTAAAGGAAGCGTACAATGTTTCTGGAGATCCATTCTAGATATCTATGCTGAAAACTTCTGTTACATTAGTTTTGGCTAATCTTTTACCCCTAACCTTTTGGGAATGCAGTACTAAATCAAAGAAGTACTGGTTTAACATAATTTGGTTGTAACATCATTCTGTGTAATTGTATGATTTAGAACTATTGACTGTGAAACTTTAGTTACAGTTATCCTGTAGACCTTCTCACTACTAGTAGTGCCATGGAACAATGTTTTTTATCAGTCAACTTTTTATCAGTCAAACCCTCAAACTCATAACTTCCAAGTATGACGAAAAATCCAATTCCCATTATAATCCTACTGATTTGAGTTTACATTTTAATTATTATATTGCATAGTATTTATGAAGTCAATGTAGCTCCTGCAGACGTTATGTGACACAATGTGATCTCTAGATCAGATACACACAACTAACCCTATTTTTGTCAATCAAAACTGTCAGTGACGTCTCCTATCAAATCTCACTTTGGTGTCCCGATTCCCATCTA
This sequence comes from Eutrigla gurnardus, assembly GCF_963514095.1. NCBI lineage: Eukaryota > Metazoa > Chordata > Actinopteri > Perciformes > Triglidae > Eutrigla > Eutrigla gurnardus. The sequence continues at coordinate 22,543,918 of NC_139915.1, read as the reverse complement.
TCATCAGTGTTGAAGAACCCTATTATTGAGTGTATACGTGGAAGTCTGGATGTTGAGAAATCTCCTCCAGTCCCTTTGAATCCACGAGACCGGAAGCCTCAAGGATCTGTAGTTATGTTGCCAGCAGATTCCACAAATTAAAATATGCAATTACATTGCAAGATACTCACTGATGCATTGCCAGCTACGTATTGACCACACACTTTTATTATGGAATATGGAATGAAGGTAATTTAATAAATAAATAAAATGAATGAATGCTTCAGGGCAGGAGGGGCAGAGCCACAACAATGCCGTCTTCAACAGTCGTCTCATCTCCCATAAACTATCAAGAGATGGAGACGAAGCGAGCCTCAACTCAACTGCTTAAACAAACCGAACAGAGCCATTCTTTACAATTTCAACTTGTAGAAAAGAAGCTAAACAGCACAACAACGGCGATTGTGTCAGGTAATTCCCATTGTCAACAGCAGACAGCTCAATCATTATTATTGATCGTAACGAAAGTAGCACTCCCCAGAGACAGAGAGAGCGAGAGATAGAGTGATAGAGAGGGAGAATGAGAGGCAGATAGAAAATGGGGGAGCTACAGAGGATGGTGGTAGAAGAGGCAACAATGACAGCTGAAAGGAGGATGGACTCAAGAGAGACAGACAGGTATGTAGTACGGAGAGAAATGGGGTTCACCCTCCTTATTTCATTTCGCCAGGCCCCCGGGGAGCTCAGTACAGTGAGAAGTCAGAGAAGGGGAGAGAGAGTAACAAAGCATGTTTATCAGTTTGCTTCCTCTGGCTGGTGCTGCGATCAAGGCTGTATGCTCTCTACATTATTTAACAACTCCATTTGTTACACAGCAGTAGTTTGTGTGTGTCTGTGTGTGTGGGAGGGTAGGGGGGGGGGGGGGGGGGGGTGTTAAGCAGACAGAGCAAACTGAAGACCCGAAATACCTCTTAAAGTTATTGTAAATGTAAAAAAAATCTGAATTTAAATCGGAAACTAAATTTTGATCTCAGTTTGCATCTTTGACTCTCAACACCTGTCTTATTTCTCATCTTATTATCTATATTTTACGTGATTAACCTGCATCATTCAAGTTGAGGGAGGTGTAGGTTGACATAAGAAAGATAGATAGTAAGTTTGAGACAGAAACCGTTAACCAATTACGAACAAATGATGTGCTGAGTGTGTGTGGCGTTGCTTTTGGCATGCTGAGCCACGAGCTCACTTAATACTGTGATTTCTGTAGGACGCTTGTTTTCAAAATGGCGCCATCGTTATGAGACAATAGAGGGTTTCTTTCTCACGGCAGATTTCACTGATTAGCGGGAGTTGAGCCACAGATAGATCCTGTAATGGTCTATGGGGCTGCATACTATGGACCTTCTTCTTCTTCTTTTTTTACAGCAGACACTTTGACTTGCCTCCTACCAGTGGGTGATACACATTTTAATTAATACTAGGACAATGGCACAAGCTCACCTAAATGGAATGAAGCTGTAACATTATTAAAATGACTTTTCCCGCTGTGATAGACCACAGTGAAAACACTATATTGGATGTCGATGGAACATAATTGAGAACCCTCACATTTCTTAATATATTTGAGACATTTCCAGGACATACTTTGACAAGGACACACACACACACACACACACACACACACACACCACACACACACACACACACACACACACACAGTCTCTCTCTCTCTCTCTCTCTCTCTCTCTCTCTCTCTCTCTCTCTCTCTCTCTCTCTCTCTCACACACATACACACACACACACTCTCTCTCACTCACACAAACACCATTGTGAAGGATTGGACAAGTGGCACAAATGTGAGAGATATGGTAAAATAAATAAAATAAATCACACTCATACACCCCTGTGACGGAGTGGACGAACAATACAGCACATGCATGCACACAAAAAGAGCACAAAAGGGTGAGAGAGAGAGAGAGAGAGAGAGAGAGAAAAATAGTCATATATGAGGCAACCTCCAGTTGCCAAGGAGACAACCCCTCTCTTACACGTATCCTTCCCTCCTTCATCCATTCTGACTGCCTCCCCCTACCTTTGCCTGAGTCATGATACAAATGGGGAGATGAATATTTAAGATTCATTAAGTGCTTTATTGATGAGAGACACCTTCACGTGGCCCATTCCTTCTTGATCACACATTCACCTTCTGTGTCTTTAAAACACCTCCCTCACAGTTTGCTCATGAAAAAAAAAAAAAAAACACACACATCGTACAGTTCTCATCGCTGCCGTCGTCCTCCCGACTGTATAATTCCTATCCATTAGCAGCAGGTTATGGTGTCTGGAACAATTAAGCTTTGACACTCAACAGACATAAGGACATGACTCTCCCCCGTGACTGCCTCTCCTGACACAGTGTGTGTGTGTGTGTGTGTGTGTGTATACATTGCATGTTTATTGTGTGTGAGTGTTTTCCTGCATGTATTTTCCATCCGTGTCATATGTGGGTATCAGCTCATATTAATGTCTCTGTGCTGTGTCGAATCGACAGGTTCTGTTTTCCCCTTCTATCTCTGAGGTGTTACCTTCAGACCTTTTATGGTTTCTACACATTTTTTCCCCATTTGGTCTTTAACCTGCATACTAACCCCCCCCCCCCCCCCCCCCCCCCCCCCCCCACACACACACACATAAACTGAAACACATAAACACTTCAGGCTGCCTCAGAGTGGGGGTATAAATACATTTTCTTAACACGTTGGATGTGCACTTAAGCGATAGTTTGACAGGATAAAACTTAATTGAGGGCATCATATGGACACATCATATGAAACACACACACAGACATACTGCTTCATGGCCAAGGTGTTAACTTTCTCCTATAACAAGGTGCACGGAACAGAACCACGTTGGACCATAAAGTGTTGCTTAGGAAATGATGTCATCATCAATCTTTTTAAGTAGAGGACGAGTTGCGGGAGGACGCCAATAGATAGATTCTCTCTGCTGGCACAGCCCTGGGCCAAACTTGCTCAGCAATCCGGGATGGACCCACGGTGCCATGTGGTGGCCTGATCTCAGTGTGGGCGATGAACTGCTGCACTCCGTTCGCTCCTGTTGTTGGACTGTCAGGCTTCAATCCGTGCAAACAGCAACAGTAGATAACAATGCTACAACAGAAAGTATAGAGTAAACAAAAGTCTCACAAGCGACCTTGCCTCCCCTAGATTTGCCAACCACTGGTTTATTGACCAACGGCTTACAGCAGGGACAACCCGTCCTCACTCCCGGCACCTCAACCTCAGAGATTGAGGCACTGAGGACCAGATAGCATCTATATGCGATGCAACTTCAATGTAGTCAGTGGACGGTAAGAAAGTGTGACGTAGGACAAAGTGCATGAGATTCTATTAAAGGCGGACCGGAGGGGTTGAATGGATCACATCATGATTAGCAGGTCATGTGTGAGTCCTAAGTAGGGGAGTTTAACATCAACCACAAACGTTTGCTACACCTAACCAAGTGATTGTGTTACTGGCTCACTGTGGTTAAACCCAATCGAACCTAATTTCATGTGAAATCGAGAATTGATGAGTTGGGAGTGAGAATGTGCTGAGAAAACAGGACCCACAAGTACAATCTGATCCTGTGGTTAGCCACATAGGAGAACAAAGTTAACATGACGTGTGCATGCAGCAGTTTAAAACTTCTGTCCGAGAGACTCGTTAACATGCAAATACGTTAAAAAACCTGCATCACAGAGGAGCCCTAAAACATACAGCATGCCCGCTGTTTCCGACTTAATTTCTTCCTTTAATGGTGAAAGGCACATGGTGTTCCAGAGGCATAGTTAATGAAGAGCAAACGCAGCCCCTAGCTAAGGCCTTCAGTCCACATTCATCATGGATTCAATTTCCCCCATGCACGTACAGAGAGTATCTGGAATCATTACAACACAACTAGCAGGCATCCCCTGCTCATAAATAAGCCTGTTAATTGACCTGTCATAGCTAATTGCTGCAGGGGATAGGAGTGTGTGTGTGTGTTTAAAAAGTTTGTCTGCATGTGGTGCTCGTGTGTGTGTGAATGTAACAGTGTTTATGCATTGTCATGTCAATACCATAGACAGATAGATGGAGAGAGAAGTGTGTGTGTGTGTGTGTGTGTGTGTGTGTGTGTGTGTGTGTGTGTGTGTGTGTGTGTGTATGTGTGTGTGTGTGAGAGACCAGGGCAAGAATCGACCCAACTGGTCCGTCTGTACCGGAACAGGGCGACAGAAAAAGATACGCGCAGACACAAACAGAAAGAGGTCTCTCTCTCTCTGTTGGGCTGTTAACTAAGTGACACACACACACACACACACACACACACACTTACAAATAGAAGCAGTGAGTAAAAATGAGAGAGAGGAAGCATCATGTCCAGTTAGAAAGGAGGACTGAGTCATAAAGTTTACTTGGCCACATCCCAACAGGGAAGCGCTAACTGCAAGCGCAGCTGCCACGGAGCCAAAGGGACCTCAATGATGTGTCATCAGACGGCGCTCAAACGCAGGCGCTTCTTCTGTTATGCCTCCCAGAACATTTTCTTTGACTATTGACCGAATGTGCACAGGAAACTTTATAGCAAGGGAAAAACAAATTATATTTCCGCTCAAGCTACGGTCAGCTGAACCTCAGAAGATTGGGGGTTGCACTTTTATTGATGATATTTGTTCCCATGGTGTACCAGTCCATTTACTGTATTCATGGTAAAATATAGTTTAACATACTGAACGAAGCGTTTCATTTGGATTCATCACATTTGGCTAATAGTTGATCCCTTCACATGTTTTACTACTACTTTCTATATTAACGATAATATATTTTCTCTCTCCTGACGGTATAGCTACATATAATCGTATTTGGATCTTTCAAATTGGTCAAAAAACCTTGTTCTCGCCCTAAGATCAGCACATTCTTGATGAAGTGAATAATCCTCTGGTTACCGAGTGGAAAGGGTTGCTGCTGACATTCAGCAGAAAATGAGCTGAACGTTCAGTCAAAGGCCCTCATTCATCAATACTTCCCTCAGTTCTAAAATGTCAAAATGCTGTATCCACATTTATTTTTATAAAAGAAAAATGCACCCCAGTCGCTCATTTAAAAGCTTGGGTTTAATTTATATGTATCTTTTTTTTTTTTTGCATTGCCTTAATTAGTAATACAATTCTCACACATTTGATGAATAACAATATAAATAGATTCCTGTGGGCAAACTCTCTCATTGCTGGCAGGGCTGCTAACCGGTAAGTCACTTGCCAACAGAGGGATCAAGTTCTTTTTCTAACCTTTCCGCCACTTTGCTGCTAAACAGTCATTTATTTCTAATGCCTGTTGATATTTTGCCTCGACTTTGCCTGGGCAATAGTTTATATGCATATGTAAATCTGATTAATTCAAAATTAAGGAAAGAAAAAATTAGTAATCAGTACTTTCATTCAAGTCATGTTATTCACACAAGTCTGCAATAACGTGTGGTTATAAACTATTTATTTACAGAATTACCTGAAATTGTGCTATATCATGATATACATGGTTATCGAGATATTAAAATTACCTATATTATGATAGAAAATTTTGGCCATATCGCCCAGCACCACCTAAACCAATGAACAGAAGAAAATATATGGGATATGTGTTCACTCTGACATAAGTGTATATAAGGTGGCTCAACATTAAATCTGAATCTGATGACTTTCTGTCATTCTTCGGAGCTTTAAATGTCACATTTCGTATGAAAAATTAATTCATCAAATTCCGAGTTCCAAGTCCAATTCTTTTGTAATTTCTGTGATTCCTAACAGCCACCAGAGTATCAACCCCCTCCTGTTCTATCTAGGCTACAGTTGAGGTCTTCCTCTTGGGGAAAGGCACAGTAGAGGAAATGTCTTAGAGATGAGAGAAATGCCAGAAGAAAAAAGGAATACAGTGAACATAAAAACATGGAATTAATTTTTTCTCCTTCTTACAGCAAGACAAAGCAGACCTCACACTGCTATCAGCACACATGGAAATTAACCCTCAAGGAGCGAAATGCTGGAGGCTGATTTCACTTCGGAGGTCGAAGAATTTGCATATCAAGGAAAGAGATAATAAGTTCTTCCTCAAATCCCAACAGTTGACCCGGTCATACCTGACTTCAAGTTACTCAACCCATATCAGCACAGTTACAACTGTCTACAACATCCCTCGATACAAGCTCTTACGTTTACGTTCCAACGCCAAATCCTAAAACATTATTCTACTGGTTAAAGAGTACAAACACTTTTTTTTGTGATTATTATAACATTCTATGTTGGGAAGAAAAACGATTTGCCGATCAAATACCTGAAAGGGTCCACTGGGATTGATGTCGATGGATGCTTTTTTCCAGTCTGGGCCCTGATGACCGGACTTGGTCCACACCACCGAGTCCACCGAGGCGATGCTGTTCACTCTCAGGAGCAGGTTGAGAGTGCCTGTGAAAAATATGCATAAGGACACAGCCACACACACACACACACACACACACACAAAATGCGCAGATCATTATAGTGAACTGTCAGTGAACAATGACTAAATACTGAGTTGTGTTGTGCTTATGTAGGCCACTGAAGGAAAAAAAAAAATAAAATAACGGAACCGAGAGAGGAGGTCAATATTCAGAGAAAAAAAGTAGCAAATTTCAGAAGTAAACACGTTGCTTGACCGGATGTTTGCCGTTGCTATAACAACAAGGGAAAACTACCGCTATCTTAGCCCAATCACCCGATCAATAAACACCCATAAGATGACAATTTGGCCCATATAAATTTAACCAACAATAGCCATCAACAGCCATCACTCTAAGGACCTTAGCAAGGCGTTGTCACATGTTGTGATATATTAATTAGAAAAATAAATGCAACATTCATGGGATGTTAGCTAGCATAAATTCTGTATTGGAGGTTGTTAGCATCGTAATAAAGTAGCAAATCTGCAACCTTATAAAGTAGCAAATTTGCTAGTTTTAGAGTAGCAAATTTGCCACTTATTTAAACAATAACAAATGTTGCCCTACTCCCTCGCCTCTGTTTTTCTTTTGCTTTTTCCTACAGTGGCCCTAATACACGGTCGTGGAAAAAAGACTTTAGGCTAATTGAAATGTAAAGGCGAAACATTAAAACACAACATGAAGACTTATATCCGCCAATAGGATAAAGAGGATGAATGCAGCAAATATGATAATCAAATATAGTCTGTGGTCAGAGTCGTGATCAGTTCAGATGCCGCAATCCAAACTGTAAGAGACAATTATGTGTGTCCACCTCCTTATAGACTACATTAAGATGAGCGAGCAGCTACAGCTCCTACCTACACAAATGTAAGTGATTGCTTACAGTCACAAGAGCAACAGAAGGTAATTGACTGTGACCACTGCTTTCATGCCAGTGAAGCTACTCCAAGGAGCAAGCTCAGTTCTGTGATCATCATTTGCATTAATTCACCCAGCATCACCAAACATCTAGTCGCTTTAACGATGAGAACGTTCAACGCCAGATAGAAATCTCGGGGACCGAACTGTGTGTTGTGTTTGAACACGGCACAAGATCTACTTCTGTGGGCAAAAACACGACTGTGCTGTGGAGCTCACCTAATTTATATAGGAAGTGAAAACAAATGTATTGCATATGCTAGGGTAAAGCTCCAAGGTCAGACACTGTACGCGGCTGACATTTAGGTGGAAATGAAAAGTGTGAACTCCACATCTACAGTCCGGTATATAATTTTATCCCGCACAGTGGAGCAAAAGGACGCCGGCGAGGAGGAAGGGAGAGCAAACGTCATACAGAGGTATTGATGTGAAGGAAGCAGAGAGTGGTCTTCACATCACCGTCACGTAATGTTTGGTATGAATCCTAAAAAAACAAACACTCAAGCCTGTTTTGGTTTCATGACATAAAAATCAATTGTCCTGAATCCAGGAAGGTTATACAAATAGTCTCTCACTCTCTCATCTGTAAATTGTGAGAACCATTAATCTCCTTAACGATCCTCAGCTCCTAAGTGGAACATTAACCAACCACCAGTCTCTTAAACAAAGATGCAAGCTGGGGCCATGGTATCCCAGTACGTACAGTGTGAGTCTGCATATAGCTTGCGTATAACCCTGAAATAAGCACCGCCACTGATTAACTTCCTACCCTTTCACATGAGAGGTGCGATAAAGGGAAATGTGCTGTTAATGGGGGAAAACAAGGAATTTAGATAACATGTTGGAGGTAAAGAGAAAGAAGCAATGGGAAGCAAGTGGTCAATTCACCTGTAAACAATAATTTAATAAGCCGCTGGTCATTTATAAATTCCCAAATAAAAGCTCTGACATTTTCCAATGTATATGCATGCTGGTTTAATGGAACATCACTGGAGCTTAATGTATCAAGTCAAAGATGCACTTGGATCTAAATCAATTTTAATTCTGATATTCTGGTTCACGGATCATTAACTGGAAAGATTAGAGCCCGTCATGCTGTGTTTTAAAGTATCTAACATGTTGCTTTTCTTTCTTTGCTGGTGATTTCCGAGTACAAAAACGTGGAGCATCCTGTTGCACGCCGGTAGCGCGTGTTGACACGGTTATGTGAATAGAGAGCACTGAGAGCTGACTAACAGCATATTTTAGACGGAACGGAACAGGCTGACACAAAACGTATGATAGCTTGACACTTCGCTGCATTATTGTAGCGCTGAAAAAGGTTGGGAGCAGCCCAACTTAAGATTTGCAGCGTGTCACGTCTGTCAAACAGTGACAAGTCATTGTGCCTGGCTACGAAATAGTCCTGCATATATATCTCCTCATAAAACCAGACTGTGTCAATTTTACACTTCACTTTTTGTATCGATGAGACAAACAAAATGTGTGTTATTAGTGTAATTACAGGTGCTGATAGGTGGATTTTGTTAATTTCAGAGCGATGCAGGTTAGCCCTCTGCTTCCATTCTTTAAAGGTAATCGAACTGCCTGCTGGCTTCTTATTAAACAGACATCGTGTGAGAGTGGTATTGATCTTCTCATCTAACTCAAGACAAGAAAGCAAATGAGCTTATTTTCCCAAAATGTGGGTATGTGGCTCTAACAGCAGGATTGTTCTGTAAGGTTGTTCACAGTTTGGATCCGTCTCTCTGCAGGGATAAACTGCACTATGTACGGATATCACAGCTGGATTAGCCACATAGTAGATTAGTCACATGTTGGTCGCATAAAATTTGAAAGGACATGTGCAGGCGCTGTAGGTACATAATGGAGAGAAAACATTATGGCGAATGGTGGCGTGGCCCACTTTCACCTGTTCAGCCCACTCTCTCCACATATCTGAGCCTCGTTGTCTTCTACCTCACTCACCACCCGTGTTTTCTCTATCCTCCTATATCTGCTGCACCCTCACCACTTATGCACCTACCCCCCCCCACACACACACACACACACACACACACACACACGTGCACACACAGCAGAGGGAAGAGGACACTGATAAGCAGTCTTTTGATTGGACGGAGGTGAGGTAGAGTGATTTGGTAAGAGTGTCAGAAAGGTGGAGGAGAAGGCAAAGTTCTATCAGCCCCCCCCCCCCCCCCCCCGCCGCCCAACACACACACACACACACACACACACACACACACACACACACACACACACACACTATACTTGAATTCAAATCAGTAATGTCTTGATTTTTAGAAGATGAAGATAGATGCAGAACACTACACATATCATTCAAAGATCTGAGTAAATAACCAATCCAGGATGAGGAATGGTACAAATCCATAAGAAGAGAATCAAAACCTAAAAAATAAGTAGGAAGACAACATTAAGTAGCATTTAACCGATCCCTCCCCAATTACAGACCTGTAAACACCCATACAGTAAACTAATTAAAAGTCTTACTTAAGGAAAGTTTAATCTAAACCAAAGTACGAGAAGAATACAGTATTTAAATAACCTCAAAACCTAACTTGCTTTCCTTCACTGTGAACCTGAAAATAATCCAGTGATTCGGAGAAAGGATGCTGGTGGCACTCTGCCAGTCTAAAATACTACCTAATGCCAAGCAAAACTAATTAATTGTTGTTTATTGTTGCTGCCAGCAAGCCCAAAGAGGAACACAATAAGGTGAACAACAAAACACATCACATGGGAAGGTCTTTGTTTACACACCTAATCCAAATCAGTCAAAAGAGCATTTCTGCTTTCTTCCAGTACTTTCCCCTTTTTTGCAAAAATCCTCAAAAGATACTTTTACCTGTTAAATATTCTCACAACCCCATGATTATAAAATAGCCAGGGTATATGTTGGTCAGAAAAGAGCAACATTTCAACAGCATTTCAAACATTTTCTTTTTTTGTCAAAGTACATAAATGCTTTCAACCTATGAAGGCCTTTTAACACTTTCTAGTACTTCAACACTACACGATTGAATACATTGGAACTAGCTAAAGTGCTTCAACATAAAGCACTACCTCTTGCATCCGCTCGCTACTTCTGAACATTTACAAGTTGATGACCTCTCCTACAGCTCTCTGTTCTAGTCTGGCTTTTTTTTTTTTTTTTACCTCCCTTCTATGCCTACTCGTACTTGTTTGCACCTCCTTACTTGTCACACTTCAATTTCATCACTCCCTTTCTCTTCCCTCCCATCCTCTTTGCTCTCTCTCATTAAGCCTCCCCTTTTTTTCCCTTTCCAGGGCCGGCTCATCCCTCGGTCCTCCCCTCTCTCGTCTTATCTTTCCTCTCACTGACCCCCTCTGTCTTATCGTCATCCTCTCTCGTCTCGTCATTAAGAGCCACACTGTGTCTCCCCTGCTCGAGTGTGAGCTTGGCTCAGGTGAGGCAATTAAAGTGACAACAGATTGGAACAGACTGAGAAAACAACAGAGTAAGAAATTGAGGGAGGGCTAGAAGAGCTGGGCGTCGCTGGTAACAGAATGTACTAGCTGTAAGCAAGCACTGTGTGACTGATGTAGCTTTGTTTCAATGTTTAGCTGTGAAACACCAACAGGACGTTGAGCAAAAAGTGCTGCATCCTCCACAGATTACACATAAAGTAATCTCAATTGTGATGTGCAGATTGGAAAGTAGTGCCAGAAGTTTATAAGGGAAGTAGTAATGTTCACTTCAATTGACTTCATGGACGCTTATTTTAACATCCTATTATATAAACAGGATGTAGCTCAGATTCGCCTACAAGAGGACTTGTTACAAGAACTTAGTCCTTCCGTTCATTCTCTCAGTAAACCCACACTGTTTTACGGCACATATAGGCGACTGTTGGACCGCTCAGGAGGAAAAGCAACAGAGTTGCTGGATAGTTGTGGCATCCTCTCTCTAGGGGGCAGTATACCACGCAACTCACAGTACCGTTGGTGCTTCAAGATAAATCTTGAAAATAATGAATTGTCAGAAGATCTCCTTCCCAGAGGGAGGCTTACTAGGGCTTAACGATACTTGGCCGTTTTTCAGAGAAATGTGTATCTCTCAGATCAAAGGTGTTTAGGGCTAGGGATGTCCCGATCCAGCTTTTTGCACTTCCGATCCGATACCGATATTGTAGCTTTTAGTATCGGCCGATACCGATACCGGCCGATCCAAGCATGTATTAAAGATTAAAGATGCCGGTTGATGGAAATGATCCAAAATTAGGGGCTGGAAATATATGGCTGGAAAATGATGAGCATCACATTAATAGCTACAGATACTGTAAAACACTACAACGACATGAGTGCATATATTGTCTTATTTTATCAAGTAAAATATAAGTTATAGGTTTACTCAACAGCCTAATAGTTAATAGAAATTCAGGTAGAAATAGGTTAACTCAGAGCTTCCACAGCTTATCAAAAACAATCCTCCCCCCACAGGGGGTCCCTTGCTTTGCATTCACACTGCTCCAGCCCAAACGGGCTTTAGCCCGTACACACGTCATTACATCCTTATACTACACACAATATGGCTTGATGTTGTTTTGAAGGAGTGCATATATTTATCGACAACACTCGACCTGCATCAGCGCATGTGTGCACGAGCGGATCTGTGCGAGCAGGCAGCGCGGAAGCCGGTCCGGTTCCGGTACCGGTTCGGTTCCGCTCACACCACGAGTCTGAAGAGTGCAACAGCTTATCAAAATACAGTGTCAAAGGTAGAAAGCGACATCGTGGTGGTTAAACGAGGCGGAACGGCATCAGAACAACATCAAGCGCGTAAAGTACACGAAGAAGAACGTAGCGGGAGTGTGCGGTGAGGATTGTTGTCTACACTGTGCTGCGCGGAGGCACTCCTAATGTAAATGTTTATTGATTTATGAATGAATTGATAGGTGGCTTATTTTTGGCATATTGATTTTATGGCCTGTACAATGGTAGGGGAAACACTGGACATGCACAGGCAAGTCCGTCTTGTTGTTGTTTAGTGGATGCTGGACAGGTCGTGAGGTGTGCGCTAGGTGTGCTGGAAAACGCGGACCGGACTTTGCGGAAAAACAGAAAAAAACTGGAATGGATTACGTACATCGGTGCGCTGGAAAACACGGACCGGAGTTTTGAAAAAAAAACAACTGGATCGGGAGTCCGCATCGGGATTTTCCCGTGCAGGCCGATCCGATATCGATATGCATTTTTTGCTAATATCGGCGGCCGATCCGATCCAAATATCGGATCGGGACATCCCTAGTTAGGTGCACATGGCCTTCGGACAGGCAGTGGTTCCAATGAGACACTTGCACATGAAGGGAATGCAGTGTTGGGTGGCTTCTCACAGGCTCGACCCACATTGTCATGACTCTGCCATGGTGAGAGCTGTCACAGCTGAATCAGCTGTTTTGTTACACGGTTGTATTTTACGATCTCTGTGAGATGAGCATAACAGTGTTCATGACAAATGACATACCGTAGATGACCAAATAATCGCCCGCGTGCAAATACGCGCCTGTGCTCTAATAGCCGCCGGGGTCCGACCTCATTTGGCATAATAAACGCAGGTTCAATTAAACGCCCGGGCGATTAAGTGTTTACCATAGTCTTGCACAGAAAACAAAAGTTTTTTTTTAACAGCACTTCACCGGCTCTCACCTCTTCTGTCAGTCAGCCCCTCCTCTCGCGCTCTCTCTCTCGTAGTGATGTGTCGGTCGCGAACGATCCGGCTCTAAGAGCCGGCTCTTTGAAGTGAACGACGGGAGCCGGCTCCTCACTGGGAGCCGATTAATTTTTTTTTTTCTCTGCTAGTTTTGGTGAAAGCCACAGGTGATTGATCAATATGTGTGGCGGCAACTGCGTGTCCATACACAGAGCAGTGGGGGCGGGGGACAGGGAGGTTCAGACACACACAGCAGTGAGCACACGCACACGCACACGGAGGGAGACAAGAGAGCGAGAGAGAGGACGAGAGAACGAGCGAGCTAGAGAGAGAGAGAGAGCGCGACGAACAAACGGTGAGAAAATGAGTGACAGCAGCAGGAAACGTAGTAGAATTTGGACCCATTTCAATGCTATAAGCAGCTCAAAGGCGGAGTGTAACTTGTGCAAGGTGAAAAAGCAGGCTCCACAAATAACCTGCACAGGCACATGAGGACCTTCAATGTAAATAGTCCATCCTCTTGCACATATGCAACCAGTGAATTTTCTGTTTTGTTTGTTTTGTTTTTTAAACACTGGTGAAACAAGGAGTCTGGAGCCCTGGATGGGACTTTGTTTTTTATAGCCTACTTAATAATTTATTTTTGTAGCACTCTGTTCAAATTTGAGTGTATTCAGTAGCTTATTAAACCTATATTAATGACATATTTGATATAGTGTATGTTTTTCACATTAGTAATTCATTTTACACATGGTTTTGCATTATTTTTGGTGATAAACATACTTTAAGCAACAGAAAATCTGAGGAGCCACTTGGGAGCCGAAAGAGCCGGCTCTTTTTAGTGAGCCGAGCCAAAAGAGCCGGCTCTCCAAAAAGAGCCGGAATTCCCATCACTACTCTCTCGCATGCAGGCGCGCGCACACACACACACACAGACACTCAAACACAGGCGCGCTAGACGGAGGGATATAGGGATATAGATAAATGCGCTAATGTACAGTGTTGAAATTACCGCGATCGACCCCCCCTTCCGTTATCATTCATAACACTGCTCTGATCAGCTCCCTGTGTCGCGGTAACACAGACAAACTGTCTTTGTATTTATTGTCTGATGTCAATAAAGATGCGTCGGGGGGAAAAAGTAGTTTTGTTCCAGTGGTGCTATGGTGCTATGGTGAGCTCCTTGTTCTTTGCATGATGGTCTGGTGCTGCTCATTGCAAAAATAAATTGTAGCCTGTTGCAAATACGCGCCTGGTTCTTATAAACGCCTGGGCTCCAAGTCGATTTAGCATATTAAACGCCCGGGCTACTAAATGGTCATCTACGGTATTCAGTATAAATTCATTTCACAACATGGCATAACGTGACAAGAATGTTTCGATGCCACGTTGGGTTGGAGAGGCATGTTCGAAGGGAGAGTGGTGAACAGGACCTGGGATCCTCACATGTGCTTGTTTCATCTAAATCAGGGATGTCAAAGTCAAATACACCGAGGGCCAAAAAAACAAATTTGCTACAAGCCGAGGGCCGGACTGGTTCAATGTTTATTAAAACATATTGATATGATTGCACATAGCCTATTGAACCAAGACCTAACACAGTGTATATTATTTAATGATTAAATGAATAAAGCAATATTTCCTTATGGATCTGTCAGAAATTTCAAGTGAAAATATTTTTCAACAGGCAAACAGACAAAAACGAACTTCCTTCAAAGAAAAATCTCATGTCCTGTACATTAAATGAATAAAGCAATATTTTGTTATGGCTCTGTCAGTAACTTCAAGGGAAACATTTTCAACAGGCAAACAGCAAAAAAGTAAATGTCCTTTAAAAACAAAATATGTTTCTTAATATTAAGATAAATGCATAAATAAAAGTGCATGCATTATAAACTGAAAATGCATTATTGTGCTATGATCCTACTGATCACTGCTTTCAAATAGTAAAATGAGAAAATAAAACAAATAAATCAAATCAGTTGTATTCTTCCTCATGGCTCTTATCTGCATTTTCCCTGAGTCCATTCAGCTGAAAAATAAATATACCTCCGTGAACATATACTCCTCCCACCTGGCTTGAAACCCCCTGTTCTCAGCGTCCACCTTACGCCATTTTTGAGGAGGGGGTAGCTGAAAGTTGATCTCTGCTCTGACTGCTGATGAATAATGAAGCCGCTTGTGCGCGCTGCAGCGACTTCGCGGGCTACCGTTGCATTGTGGGGAATGTAGTGTTGGTGCGTGCAAAACACTAGTGGGCGGCTGTGGCCTGCGGGCCGGTTCTAATAGTAATTAAATATCATCCAGGGGGCCATAGATAATTAATTTGCGGGCCTTGACTTTGACATGTTTGATCTAAATGATCTGAAATTCGTGACTCTTCATCTGTTACTGTTACATTTCCACCTTTTTCATGTGATAGCCCAGACCATGCCACAGTTGTGGCTTTAATCAACAGACAGGGGGGTTAGAGATCCCTTTGGTTACACACACTGGCACACAGACTGATTGTCAGGGGCGGCAGATTGTTGTGTCCCAGAAGGCCACTGATGTGCTGGGAAAGCTGAACTGTGGAGCAGATATTCTGTCTGGATGAAACCCCCTTGATGCAGAATGAAAACTTCACAGGTGTAGTGAGTCTGATTGAGAAGCGTTACCAGCGACCGGTGCAGGATGCACCTCTGGGGGTGGAAAGGTGGCTCACCAGTGGCCTCATGCTCTTTTGTATGCATTCCCCTTGATTGGGTTGGGCCTGTCTGTGATTCTCACGGCTCCTTATTGGCCGTCAAAGCACTTGCTGGCAGAGAGCCATAGCCTCTTCTAATATTCCGGGACCTTCTGTCTCAGGCACGCAGAGAAATATTTCATCCCCACCCAGAAAGGCTAGCTCTTTGGGCATGGCCTGCAAGTGGTCCGATCTGAGGACTGTTGGGCCTCCCGCTGAACGTAATTGAAACCATCCAGAATGCTAGGACCCCCTCGGCAAAGTCCCTTAATGAAATCAAATGGTGCATTTTTGAGAAATGATGCTCAGATGTTCTCTTTCAGTGCTGCCTTTTCATGAGGGGTGCATGCTGTACACTCCTGGTGTATAAACCATTGTCTCCAGGAGTTTACACCAGGACTTCACAGCATGCACCTCTGGTGTCTAAACCATTGTCTCCAACCTGGGACCTTTCCACCGTGGTGAATGCCCTTTCACCTTGAATACGGAGTCTTTCAGACAGCTTTATTGCTGTCTCTTGCTTAAAATAGAAGTGCGTGTACTTTCATGTATTTGCAACTTTTACCACATGTTTTTTGCGTGAATTCAGGCCTGTATACAGTATGCGCGTGTGTGTGTTGAAGTGTGTGTGCGCAGGTGTGTAGGCTACAAGATGCATGCATTCTAGCTGTGTGACAGAGCATATTATGATGAACAGCTACCTCAAATGACTGATTGTGTCTTGCCACTGCCATAAATCACACACCCACTGCCCCCTTCAGCCACCTCCAAACACACACCGAGGAACAGGCAGAAACATACAAACAGAACTTTGCTAACAGTCTCTCTCTTTCTCTCACACACACACACACACACACACACACACACACACACACACACACACACACACACACACACACACACACACACACACACACACACACAAGCATTGTGTCTGACAAGCACTACAAACGAGGGTCAAGCACAGAGTCAGAGTGAGAATCCCGAATGCCAGCATGCTCTCTACAGTATATGAAAGGCTGTCATTTTGGCTCTATGGATGCTTTCATGTGGGAGAAAGCAATGTGTATGTGTGTGTGTTTATGAGCATTATTCTGCAGTAGTACTCACCGATATGTTTGCCCTTCATGTGGTAGTAGAAAGAGACGCAGTGTGGTACTCTGCCGGAGCCCTTCGGGCCCCTGACTGAACTCACATTGAAAAGTGGAGAAAGCAGACGGGCCTTGTCCCCCTGTACACGCGGCCGTGATGCTTCAATGTACATGTAGTACCCTGAAACCAACCAGACAACATTCTATGCAAAATACTGTAGACAACTACTATACACAGAACTGAACCTGCACATAAGGCGATTCCTTAGTTACCTTCCTTGGTCCCACTGCGGTCCGTCTCAGGGCCCGTGTTGGCGGATCGCTTGGGATTCTGTGTAAGGTGATTCTGTCTCGTCCAGTCAAAGACATCACTCCGGTCTTGAGAAAAACCACAGATCCTGTCATCCTCAAAACCACACACATGATCTGGGATGTGTGTGTAGGTATGTATGGAGAAGGAAACAAGAGAAGAAATATTTTAGCTTAAATGTCTGATGTCAGGCAGGTTACATTGTAAACTACAGGTGGCATAATTTACATTTATTTTTTCCATTTACCCACGCTTACACTGTAATTAATGGAGACAATATAGCTGTATAACAACCTTGGCAATATGCACTTCAAATGTAAGGATCAGACAGCCAGGCTCTTACTGAGATAGTGATACGTAGGAGGCATGGTGTATAATGTGAAACTAAAAGTGGATTTCACAAATTGTGCATATTCTGCATGACACCCACGTGGAGAAGGTTTAAAGGGAACTATGATGAGGTCAGGCTGTGTCAAATGAAAAAAAACAAACATTTAAAAACACCTTAAACAAAAGGTTTCACAGGATTTCTGACAAAACAAGGCACGTAGCCTGGAGATATTCTGGAGAACAGAAAAAAACACAGTGGAGCAAAACTATCAAGGGAAGAGCTGTTGACCTGCTGAAACCTGGATTTACAAAATACCTTGTTTTTAGTCTTTATATCAAATCCGCTACTACTGCCAATAAAAAGAAAAAAAGGCACTAAATATGGATTAAAGAAGAGGCTTACAACTTCAATAAATGGGGAACGTGGGGGCTTACATTCATGGGTATAAAGAATCTTGGCTGTTGTATCTCTTTTCAAGAAGCATTTGTGAGGAATGCAGCAAGCGTAACATCAAGTCTGAGAATGTCAATGCATCAGTTGAATGAATCTCTGCAGAATATGAGTCCTGAGACCGACAGTTGTAGAGCAAGGTGTCCTGCATGTGCATGCAATATATTTAGACAGATCTACTTTTTTCCCATCTGACTGTCCTAACTAGCTATTGATAATTTTTAAAACATTTGTAATTTGCATCACAACAGAGCTATATTTGGATGCAGTCTTGCAGTCTCACATGACAATCAATCTTTTCCCATCCATAGGGAGACATCTTGTTGTTTTGATATTGCCACATACGTCGGGGAAGGAAAACAATAAAATTAGAGAAAGCTCAATTGGAGAGAATTGTCATTATACCCGTTGCTGACATGTCTTATTAAGCTAGACAGACGGGCTTCTCTCCATGGTGTCGTCCCCTTCATTAGCCTTTCTGGATGGCTCTGCCATTATCAGAGGCTCACAAAACAAAGGGAAATTGAGGCAAGCGAGTAAAACAACAGCCAATTGGAAAAAAATTCCAAGATGACAGATTCCGGACACTCGCACAGCCCGCTGCAGATGCACGGGGCTCACACTGCCCACAAGGACGGCTTGTGTGTGTGCCTCTTTGTTTCACGGAGCTAATCTATTACTATTCACACCCTGCTCCACTACATGCGCTCCTTTCAATTTGCACTGTTGTTCTCGCAGTCTGTTCCAATCTGCTGTTGTTTTAATTGCCTCACCCTGGCAGAGCCAACTGCCACTCCTGCCAGAAAAATGCAGCGTGTCTCTTAATGAATAAAATAGACAAGATGCAATTGACTGAGTAAGAGCGAGGAGAGCATGGATGGGGGAGGGAGCGAGCAGGCGTTAAGAGAGAAAAAGGTGACAGATATTTAAGGTGATACGTAACATAGTTTTAATACAGTTTCGTTGAGCGAGTTTCAAGTATTTTGCCCTTAAACCTTATAACCAATCACATTGGATTAACCCCATCTCCTATCCTCCATTCGTGTCCACGCCATTTTAAATGATAAGAAAGTGCTCCCAGCCATCAGTTGGTTTCCCTGAACCCACCGTACCCCTCTCTCGTCCAACAAGATTTAATCAAAGCCGAGGCTGGGGTCGTGACAAACTTTACCTTGACAAACTGCGGCGTACAAGCTAAATTAGCTTGCATCAAAATGTAACATGCCTTACTACGTCCACCACCCTGTCATCAATCACGTCACAACACTGTGAAATACAAATGTTGAAGAGCAGATGATGGTAATTAAGAGAGGAATCTCACCTGAATGCCTTGGATAGGTGTAGGCTGTAAGAAAAATTACGTTGATACACGATCAGATATGCGCAATACACTTATGCATGTTTTCTACAATGAGAAAGAAAAGATGCTTGAATGGTTTCAAATGAGACTCACGTTCTGAGTACTGTATAATGCGACTGACGTAGTCCCCGGTGCTGTAGGTGGTGACGGGGGCCAGTCGCACCTCGTAGGACAGAGGGATTCTCAGGTCTGAGATCACGTGGGATATGAGCACACCCTTCTCTGGCTCCTTACCCTTCAGGTTGATCTGCTTTGACAGCACGCTCTGCTTGTTCTACATTTGTACAGGTGAACACACACACAAGCAGCCATCATGAAGACATGATACATGTTAAAATGTACTCACAAATATGCAGTGAGGGAGTCAAATACAAACAGCATACTAAAAAGGTGATAACCACTGACTGAAGCAGAAAAAGTAGGAGAATAACTGTGGTGTTGTAATACTGCCAGGCATTTTCTCCTTTCTTCACCATGGTTTACACTTTGACTTAATTTATAATTTTGACTTAATACATTCTTTTGGAATTGTATTATTACAATAGATAATGCCCCACAAGGTGCCCTTTTCTAAGCGCAAGCATCTTTTTTCAATTGTTCACAAAGAGGAGTGTATGAAATGATAAAAACACACAAAAAAACAGCGCTACGCCATTATTGTGCACGAGCTCTGAGCGCTTCAAGTTTCAAAAAGTTTTGGAAACGTGTTGGTGACGTCACTCTAGAATATAGAAGCTTGTTTCGGCCAAGTCTGTCCACAGACACAATCATAACAAAGACAGAAGGCCCATTGGAGCAGATTGTCCAAGTGGACGCTGAATGTTCCTGGTGAGTGTTGTGCTTTTATCTGTTGTCGCTGATGGATCAGCCTCCTTGCTCTTCTGTTAGAGCTGTCAGTTTCAGCAGTGACCAGCTCATCCATAAAAAGTATGAAGCAAGCATCCTCCGGTGCTCATGGGAAAGAAAAAAAAATAGATAGTTGCCCAAATACATAATAAAGGCAAAGGGGCGATACTAGTCTATCATACAATGGTGTTTAGCATGGTGATATATTGTCAAGATATCGTTGTCATAGAAACATGAAAAAAGCCTGGAGTGATTTTCCATGAAACCCTGGGATGCAGCGATGTTACTGCTATGTGCACATTGGCCCTGATTCTTCCGGCAATATTTACCCTTTTATATCATATTCTGTAAATCAAAAGAGCAGATTCAGAAAACTGTGTAACATTGCGCATTAGCAAACCAATTTTCCCCCAGACATTCTAAGAGAATGGTAGATGACTTGCTCTTATCGCCAAGTACTGTTTTTTGCAGAAAGTTGACATATTGATAAATTACAGCACCCTTGATCTCACCCCCCTGCATTGTGCCATCCCATGCCTCAGCTCTCCACATTGTTTTTAAGCAGTGCAAAAACACGCTGCAATGGCAGAGAAAACCATATTTATATAAAAAAAAAAAAATATATATATATATATATATATAGAAAACATATATATATATATTGTAGCACTCAAAAAAAGGCTACAAGAGTTTAGTTGGGTCTTTAACACAGGCTATGGGCCGTAGCCAACGCCAAAATAACCAAAAGTAGCACCTCCAATATATATATATATATATATATATATTAGGGCCGGGGAAAAAAATCTAATTAATTAGAGGCTTTGTAATATAAATATTTGACCTGAGAACAGTGAGAAGTAATTTTTTTCACATGGATTTTTAGTATACCATTGAATAATGACTGAATACATAAGCTTAAGCAACAACATATTGTTTATTTTTGTTCAACCAAGTCCAACAGACCAGTGCAATTTTTGCCATTAAGTGTAGCAATAGCATATTTAGAAATATAGTACATTTCAGAAATTCAGGTAGCCTATAGGTAGGTAGACCTTCTGTACACTAACTGTAAAATAACACTTTTTTTTTTAAGTAAAACACAATACTTTCAAGTACATTCAGAACATTGGAAACCCTGACTATTGGAAAACATCTCTCTGTTGGCGAGGGTTAACCCTCTGACGCTAGCTACCACGCTAGCATCCACGCTAGCTGCTATATGTTTTGCATTAAGGTGATACTTGAGGCTCGATGTGCTGCGGTGATATGCAAATTCTTTGTTGCATAGCTTGCACCATGCTCTTATCGATGCTTAAATCCGTTCGTTTTTTATAACAAAATTTCCCATCCATGGGGCTAACCAAAGCGGTCTCATCAGCTTCTGGGTTCATGTCCACTGTGGTTTGTTGTTGTCTGAAGTCATGAACACTAGTTGGTGCTCCAGTATAATCTGAAGCTCATCCAGTGAGAAATGTTCTGCACCTTTACATTAGGGGTGGCTTTTTTTCTCCTGTTAACACCACTTTTAATAGAAGTGTATAAAGCTATTGCTGTGTTATTCCACCCACGGAGAGAGGGATCCATTAGCTGTGTATCTGCCTCTGATCCCAGCTACTTAAAGACCTGACAGTGAGCTCAATCTAATGCATTAGGTCAGCCACTCCACCATAACACCTTAGTACACCCACAGCATGCCATTATCAGGTAATGCATGCAGCAGAAGTGTGTGTGTGTATATGTATGTGTGTGTGTACTTGTGTGCGTCTGGTAAACGTCTAAAAAACATTCATTTTTATTTTACTGTTTTATAATATAAGTGATGGTAAAAACATGCAGCCTATGCTTTATACTGTTTTTCGAACACGGAGTGGAGTAGGACTTCATTTCCCAGAATCCCCTGTTTAAATTAATACTGTTCATGTATTAATTCTGTAATTCATATATTATATTGTTTAAACTGATTAAGGTTTAGTTTTCCTGTTTTAGGAAAAACTATTGTTTATTTCCGCGGGAGGAAGTCTCTAGAAGTTCTCCGGGACAGAGACGAGCAGCTGTGTTTTTTTTCCTCGGCAGAGAAAGAAGTCAATGTGTGCACTGCCTGGAGAGACTTTATCGGTCAGAGGACTCTTTTCACATATCTCCATCGATTGTGTTTTAGTTTACACGACGGTGACAGGTTTTTTTCTTTTCTCGAGCCGTGATAGCGTGGTCTCCGTCACTAGCTCCGACATTAGCGCTGTGGTGAGTTAGCTCGGTGGCAGAGAGCTAGCCTGCTTCACAACACGGACGCGAGGAACGACACGAGGAACGACTTTCGTGCGGGTCGTGAGGACGGAGCGGACGGCGGACGAGGTACAGCAGAGAACGAGGATGTGTTGCTGGTAGCCCGGGCTGCGGGAGTCGTCGCGGAGCTGTCTGGACATCGCTCTACGGCCTGGCTGGCTAACGCCATATTGCATCTGCGACGGGAGGTTGCGTGAGTACTTGACATTGGAACGGAACCGAGAGACGGGACTGTTTTAAAGCAGACTGTGTGAACTGTGGCTTGGGTTAGTTTTTTGGGTGGTAGCATTATAATTTCTTTTCTATTTCTATGTGAACTGTGAACATACGTACAGGAAATGTTGTTGTTTGTTGGTTTCTACATATTTATCCATGTCTGAAGCATTCTCCAGGTATCATTCCAAAGGTAAAAAAAGGTTTACAGCAAATAAATGTTTGTGTCTTACCTTTACATATTGTTCGTTAACATTCTTTCAGAATAAACTGGATTTACTTGATTTCTGAGGGCTTACATAATTTTATGCTACGGCATAGCATAGTGAGTTTTCAGTGGAGGCACCACGCTAGTTACATGACACCTTCTTTTGTTTCTCACTCAAGTGATAAAGTCCCTTGTTTAATTCGGTAGAGAAGAACCACAGCGAATTCACCATCTTTAGCTGAGAACCTAGGACCTGTTTTATTCTTATTGGGTGTGACCTCAGTGTAGATTTTAAACACTAAGGAAAAAGGGGTTACATGTGCATTCTACTTGGCTCAGCCCTTCCAAAGAGTTACAATTTAGTTAGTCCTAGAGGCACCGATGAAACCCATAACTTTCTTTTATTATTGCTATATACAGTAGTTCTGTATGGTCTGACATCACCATGGTGACATCTGCTTCCCCTTCTCCCTTTTGACACTCAAGTTGAGGTGTGCCATTCCCATTGGATATCTACTCACCACCACAAATTTAAACTCGGCTCGACCGAGCTGATCATTTCTGCTAACAAGACCGCGGGGACTTCTGCCCAGGCTGCAAATAATTTGGTATAACTCTGATCCCTGTAAATTTGTTCTGAGCAACATATTTTAAATCAGATCCTCCCTTCCTTAACAGGCCCTACGCCACTAATAGCTGTTAAATCTTCTTTTGCCCCATCAATGCCCGTCTGGCCGTTGCTATTTTTCAGGGCCCGGTTTCCCGAAGCCTTCTTAAAGCCTTCTTAACGCTACGTCATTTGTAACCCCTACTTAGAGTTCCTACTTAACATTTCGCGTGTTTTTCCCCGAAACGTTCTTTGCTACGAATCTCTTTCGTACGTCACACGTTGGTAAGAGTGGTCTGGAGCACTCTTAGAGCCTTCTTAGCTCTACCGTAGTGATGTTTCAGCTCCTGACGCTAGTCGCCGCCACTGTACAGTAATCCAGAAATCCCTGCTGCGCATGGAACTGCACATTGCCAGTGTTGTGTTTCACCAGTGGTTTTAAGTCATTCATGAAGAAAATAAAAATAAAATACGCATGCATTTCATCACAAGGCTAAGCTTTACCTCAACCTCAAAAGTAGCCTAGGTATATTACAGTGTCAAAGTCAAGGCATGCACAATCCTGCAAGCAATTTGGGAAATTGGCACATCGTCAAACAATAAAAAAATTTAATAAATGGACGCTGGTGACGGTTGTGAATGGTGGCAAAACTGTGGCAGCGATACAACGTATCCTTGTGCTGAACCAAAGACGTCGCCATCCTCGGAGCCGTTGGAATACATAATTTCATAAGGATCAACTTCAATCCGATGGATATATAGACCGACGCGGCTATATTGCATAACTTTCGACTACAACGGCAACAAATACGCATGTAATTAAGGCTATAATTGGCTCAATCTCCTCCGCTGTTTTTATATTTATTATATCTTTTTTTAAATCAGTACATGGTGTTCGACCATGGTTAAATAAATGTTTAGGCCTAGAAGGATTTCTAGCAATGTTTTATTCGCAAACACTGCAATAGCCTACATTTTATAATATAGTGCTGTCATGCACCTGCCCATGAAATGGAAAATCGAACTCTGAGCAATCGATTTCAGCACTTTCTTTCTGGACAGCGCCGTGTACGTACGACGTAAGGAGTGTTTCTTAGAGACCGTTCGGGAACCACGACTATAGAGGTAAACAACTTTGGTAAGTCATAACGTAGGAGTCTTCGTAGCCCGCTAAGAGTGGACGTTATCGGGAAACCGGGCCCAGTTCTTTAACTTTTCAACCTCTCTTGCCAGTCTCGGAACACCCTTCTCCCGTCTTGCACAACAACCTGTACAAATCAACGCAGGCAAGATGATCCAAACTCACCAACTCACCAACCAACCAATCCAAACATAAACCACATTTCCTCCAAACAAATAACATCTTCCATTCCTCTGCAAACTCTTCTTTTATAATGCTGCTGTGGGCACAAGCTATTGCATTATGATATGCATTATTACCTCACGCAAGGCTGTTTGCTTGTACTGTAGTTGAAGTGATTTGAAAATGTTTGGTTAATCTACGAATCCCACTGAATTATCATACTGTTTAGCGGCATCAGCTAACTTGAAATTCAGAACTAAGTAGTGTGATGTTGTGTAACAGGATACTGTCAAGTCAGCGAAGGCGACCTTTTGGTTTAAGAGACCATCACATCAAGGAAAGGTCACAGATTTCGATTTCTCAAACAGCCATGTGTCTTGTTGAAGTTTTTAAAGAGTAAGTTTATACTTGTTCATAATCCCAACAGTGTTAGTGTGTACACGTGTACCAACGGAGCTTTTAAACAAATGTGTTTACAGGTAACTATTAGCTGTAACTGTGTCTGCGATTGATTTTTGGGACAAAATAAATCAAGTAATGAGTAAAATGCAGGCATTCCTTCCATTTTTTGGAGCCCACACAAAATCTGAAAATTCATACAACAAATGGTGGAAGATTATTATTATATTCCATTTTTGTTATAACAATATTTTCTTGGAAAAGCACCCACATATAGATATTTACATTAAAAAAATTACATTTTTGTGGCACATGAGAAAAGTATTGAATAGAAATATCAAAAAAGGACATTAGAAATTGATGCCTTTCAGTAATTTCAAATATTGTTTCTTAATACATGTCTTTTTTTCAATCTTTAAACATAAACCTATTGCCTAAAATATGTCCATAACAGTTTTAAAAAACCTAGTTACAATACTAGTTCTGAGCGCCTCTTTCATTGACGCCGCATCATTCAGCACTTTCTTTTTCATTGTTGACATAAACTCATACATTATCATATAGCGTATCATATTTTTTATGGTAGTAGCTACTTAATAAAATGCATTGTGCCCTTTTAACACACATTCACGCTCACATTCATCCATATAAACATTTACACACTGCTCGTAGAGCATATGCATAATTATGTGAAAGATCGCAGGAGAGAAAAGCTATGCTCATGCAATATTCATCAAGTGTGCGTTAGCAGGGAGGGACAAGTTCATAATGCTGAGGAGTCGGTGCTTTGGAAGTTAGTAGAATGTGTTTCTTCATGAGTGGACAGAGTTGGTGTTCACACCAAAATATGCACACACACACTTGTTTTTGGGTCCTGGTTACAGTGTGTGGGAATTACATGATGAATGAAGTGAACTAAAAGCACACACACACACACACACACACACACACACACGTCCATGCCCTTTGTGGGCCTGAAAACACACACTGGATCAATGATGTGCTGAAGTGTGGCTGCTCGCACTGCAGGTAGAAGACTGAAGATTGCCTCTCCCTGCATCTGTCTCTGTCTGCTTCCCTCACAAGATCAGTGGGCACAATGTGTGTGTTTGCATGTGTCTGTGTGTGTGTGTGTGTGTGTGGGTGTGTGTTTGCCTAAGTGACAGGGAAAGGGGGCGGAGAAGATATACAGCCTGTAGAGAAAGACCAACAGAAGGAGACATTCAAAAGTGACCGGAATGGGAGACTGACATAATTAGAGAGGCAGAGAGGTGGTCTGTTGAGAGACTGATGGAAGTCTATATACCTGTCTTGACGTGTGTGTGTGTGTGTGTGTGTGTGTGTGCGCGCCTGTGTGCCAGACAGTGTTTTCAGCTGTGTCTCCATCAGACTGTCAAGAAGGAGACAACAAAACAAAGAATGAGTAAAACAAGGTGAGACAACATATTTGCATATCAGGCTTGGTTACGTACATCAATTATTCATAGATTTGATTTAATGTACAACTTCAATTCATCATGAATATTCTTAATTTCTCATATATATGATAATAGGGATGTGTGTTTGCCCATGTGTGTTTGTGTGACTGTGTGTCAGAGGAGAATAAAAACACCTGGGTGTAGTTAAGCTCTGAAACCAGGTCAGCTGCTTGCCACGCCACGTCACGTCACAGATATACACAATGCACCACCCCATAGCTGCCAGCGGACTCATTTCAGTATAGAGATGAGGTGGAAAGGTTGAATGATGGGAGGAGAAAGGGGCTGCGTTCGAATAGTCTATTTTGCTTAGGAAGGTTCCTAACTGAAGAAGTGGCCCGGAAGTAAACAAGTGGCCGCCATGATAAGAGCCATTCGAATTCTCTAAATGCAAAGGAAATTTCCTATGCCCTTCCTATACGAAAGGAAAGGTGATTACGCCGACCCACAATGTGTGTGTGTATATATATATATATATATATATATATATATATATATTAGGGGTGTGAATCTTTGGCTTCACTTCGATTCGATTAACGATACAGTAGTTGGCGATTCGATTCAAGGACGAGTTTTTGTTGTTGTAACGATTCGATTCGATTCTGTAAACCACGATTCGATTCAGTAACTTGTAACCAAAATTCTATATCCATTAAATAAACATGCAATAATGCAAGTGAGACTATCTGTATTCTTCTGAAAGGTGAAAAATAACATATTTATTCTAGAAAAAAGTAGTCCTGCATAATATTTTATGCTAAATATAAAAATGTAATTAAACATTGTTATTTTTAACATTTTCAATAGACTACATGCTGGCAGGGAAGAGAGTGTCTTAAACATATTAAAACATTAAATCGTAAGAATCACGATTTATCCGATTAAATGCATTTATTTCGATTATTGCTGAAGCCAAAACGATTCATTCTATTTATTTATTTTAGCAGATCGATTTAGTAGAATCTATAGGACTGACAATCGTTACACCTCTAATATATATATACTGTATATATATATATATTAGGGCTGTCAAAAGATTGATTTTTTTAATCGCGATTAATCGCATTTTGTCCATAGTTAACTCGCGATTAATCGCAAATTAATCGCATTTTTTGGCACATTTTTTTTTCTTCTTCTAAATGTACCTTAATGTATTTTTTTCATATTCTTAAAACTTTTAACAACATAAGGGCAAATATACTCGATTTATGAAAATGTTTATTTAACACTTCAAATATCCCCTTACCAAAACATGGGATCAAAACAGGGTTATAAGAATATATCACAAACAATTAAAGTGAACATGTCACAGGAGATAGTGTAACAGGAGATAAGTACAGTTAGGATATAAGTGCATTGGCTTGCAAGTGATATCTCAGACTGGACGTGCTTCTATGGTAGCTCATTTCATACCCACAGTACGCGCAGATGACTTTGGTCTTATCGACTGAACCATCTGGCAGTCTTTTGAAAGTGAATTTGCCGTTCACAAATCGATTTTAAACGCGTGTGGACGCGCCGCTTCCCAGTATTGCACGCTTGGTGGGCTGCCACTAGAGGATGATTGACAGGCGCTCTCCTTTAAACAACAACTTTTTGCGAGCGTTCGCGAGCGTTCGCGAGCGTTCCCGAGGCGGCGAGTCGAGCCCGGCGCCTCTGATTAGCATAAAGTAGATTCGACTTCAACTTTAGGCAAATGAGGAGCGGCCAACTCGCGCGCCGTCTCTCGACATTCGCCGCAACGCCACCAGAATGCATTGCATTAGGGCTGTAAAAATTAGCACGTTAACGCACGTCAGTTAATTTATTTGAGTTTATACACAAATTTTTTTAACGCATTAACGCAAAAAAAAAAGAAAAAAGATGGAACTATCAATGAATGACGTAACGTTAGCGAGTGTCCGGTGGAGAGAGAGCGTGATGGTCAGCAGCTCCAGCGCACTTACAGAGAGCAGCTGTGATGCAGTTAGCCTTATATTAGCAGCAGAGAGCGACGGCATTACAGCTGTGAATGTAGCAGTTAGCACTGACATTAGCAACAGAGAGCTCAGACCCTGTTACAGCTGTGAATGTAGCAGTTTGCACTGGCATTAGCAACAAAGAGCTCAGACCCTGTTACAGCTGTGAATGTAGCAGTTAGCACTGACATTAGCAACAGACAGCTCAGACCCTGTTACAGCTGTGAATGTAGCAGTTAGCAGTGACATTAGCAACAGAGAGCTCAGACCCCGTTACGGCTGTGAATGTAGCAGTTAGCACTGGCATTAGCAACATTACCTTGTGATTAATCCGATTATAATGTTAAATTGATTGACAGGCCTAATATATATACATACATATATCTACATATATACACTGATCTTAGTGTCTCTGCAGTATATGTGTACAGAATGTGAATATTTGGCTATATGGTACAAGCTGTGTGTGAGTAAGGTGTATGTTGTATCATCATTTCTAAGGCACTATACTGTAACATGTTCTAAAAACACACATAACCTATTCATATTGTAAGCATCAGATTCATATACGTGAAAAATACTACAATATGCAGTTTAAGCTATTCTTCTACTTCCCCAAGGTTACAATTTGGGCATACAATACGTTGGTTAACACATTTTGTAGGGGTCCTTTAACAAACTCCTACCTGTGAGTATGGCAAGCCGTTTGAACATTTAATAGCTAGACTGAATATGTATTGCAGATATCTGTAATTCAATTCTTCCTAGTCATAAAGAACATTTCAGATATCCACAATGACATTCTTCCTATCTACAATTGTCATTTCAGATATCCACAATGGCATTGTTCCTAGGACAAATTCCGTCACTTTTGCCATTCATGTGTATTGGGCTTTCAATTTCAGATATCCACAATTACATTCTGGATATCTGCAATTTAATTCTTACTAGGAGAAACTCCCATTTCAGATATCTTCAATCCAATTGTTACTAGTCATAATTTTCATTTCAGATATCCAAAATGAAAAACTATTCCAGATATCCAGAATGTAATTTTGAATATCCAAAAATACATTGTGACTAGTAGAAATCTCGTTATGGATATCCACAATTCGTATTATGACTAGTAGAAATGTAATTTCAGATATCTACAATTAGAATTGTGACTAGGAACAATACAATTGCAGATATCCACAAATGTATTGTTGATATCTGTTGACAGGTAGACAGGACGCCATTTTAAACATTTTTAAATTATGACTAGTAACAATTCGATTGAAGATATCTGAAATGGGAGTTTTTCCTAGTAAGAATTCAATTGCAGATATCCAGAATGTTCATTCTAGATATCCAGAATGTAATTGTGGATATCTGAAATTGAAAGCCCAATACACATGAATGGCAAAAGTGACGTCATTTGTCCTAGGAAGAATGCCATTGTGGATATCTGAAATGACAATTGTGGATAGGAAGAATGTCATTGTGGATATCTGAAATGTTCTTTTTGACTAGGAAGAATTGAATTACAGATATCTGCAATACATATCCAGTTTAGCTATTAAATGATAAAACGGCCACTTATACTTTTTAAGGATTTTTAGATATCTTAAATTTAGTTTTGACTAGTACAATCACAGTTGTAGATATCTTAAAATATCATTTTTACTAGTAAGAATGTATTGTGGATATCTTTAATTACCATTTCTCCTATGTGCTATTATGGATATCTAAAATATAATTACAGATAGTAGTGTGGTTCGATTAAATGTTAAAACGGCTTGCCATAGTGAGTTCGGACGGCACACAAGGCAAATATTGGAGGCGGTGAGATTGCATACCATTAGGCGATTAGGCCCAAATTTCAAGGACTCGTAGATGCTAATCTGAGGGCTTTATAATGCTGCTTCATAATTGTACAGAGGAAAATGTATCTAGAGATGTTCGGAAAATAACAGCATGAACTGGAGTTTCTGTTGAGTTCAGTCAGAGGCTGAGCTAAACCCAAACACATCCATACAAGCTACCATTCATACAGTTGGTATATTAGAGGGATACAACAGGGACTGCACAAACAATGTGGCGGTTTAATTCATAACTTCCTTCCCTGCTTTGTTCATAAAATCATCAGGCGTCATATTCATTGGCTAATGCACAGTTTTGTATTTTCAAGCTGCTGTAAGCTTGTTGTTTTAACAGATACTTTGAAACTAACTGGTACACTTTAATATCCGAACACGTTTTCTACAGAGGACAGGTTACTCAAGTCCCATCTTCCCTATACACAACCTTCATTTAGGGAATGTTGTAGGGTTGCGTATATATTCCATCTAAGTGTGACTCTCCTAAATTGAGCAAATGTTGATTGTGCATAAAATTTAAAGGATACCCTCCTAAATGTTTACACACTGCCTTAATTAACAAGGAGCAACTATGAAGACGCAAACTTCTCATTTTGGCCTATATCAGAGGTCTTCAACAGGGGGTCTGGGACCCCTGGGGGTCACAGAGTTACAGCAGGGGGTCCCCAAACGATATGATCCCAAATTTAAAATATGTCCAAAAATACATTTTAACATTAATACAACTTCTAATTAGCAAATACACATGTTAATTGTTTTGTTAATGTGCAATTGTGATATAGAAATGCCAATATAGAATTACAATATGTTCTATAAATATATGAATCTGTCATCGTTACAAAGTAACTTTGTAGGCCTACATGGCACTATAGGCTGCACTGCACATTATTATTGGCCCGGTTTAATAAGCAACACAATTGTATATGATATGTTATAGGGGGTCCCTCCACAATGTCACTATCAGTCAAGGGGTCCTTGGCCTGAAAAAGTCAGGGGTCTAGGGGTGTAAGGACAGCTTAATGAAACAAGGAGGGCCTGTCAACACTTTTAATTCCTAGACAGGGAAAACCCCTGCAGGGAGAAGGAAACTAAATGAAGGAGTGTAAATGAGGATTTCACAGCCTGGGCAATGACTCATGGAGCAAGTCATGTAGAATATCTCACACATGCAGAAATGGATGTACATTATATACAAAGCTGAGTACAATGGCATTTAAGGCCATTCATATGTGCATACAGGCACAAAGCTCCATAAATATCCCATTAGAAACACAACTACTTACAGAGCAACACAAAGCAAAAGGATGAATGCATTGAGCAAATGTAAAAGGCTCAGACCTACAGTACAGTGAAGAGCAACGCTTTACATGAACTGATCTGAGTCCTCTGTAATTCCCCCTTGTGTCTGCACGTCTCCCCCGAGACCCCCTACATCATTTGGCATGTGCTAAAAAAATAGTGTTGAGGCGTTAACAGGCTGAGCCGGAGAGAGTGTTGCAGAAATAGATGAGAAGGTATTACATTTGAATGTTGTTACACTCCATTTAATATTTGAGAAAACCAGTGAGATTCACTGTTTTTCTTTAATTTGCATCTTATTTTCTCTCTTTGCACTCTTTTATTCACATCCATGCTCACTCTCAACCACTGCTTTTCCTTTTTTTCTCTCTCTCCCTTTAATGCACCAATAAAAAATATGCAGGTAAAAACCTTGAAATTAAATTAAAGTTTAACAACATCTAAGAAGTCCTAAACTGCCACTTAATTCAATTCATTATTTTAACACTGTCAGCGTAACAACTTGCAGCGACTTATTTATCAGCGCTATTTCAATTGCCGTGCTTCACCCGGCATTAAATGCCATTAAGTCTGCACTTTTAACACAATGCCTCAGTGCTGGAAAAACTGAAAGAGGAGAGGGAAAGAGAGAGAGAGAGAGAGAGAGAGAGAGAGAGAGAGAGAGAGAGAGAGAGGAGAAACTGGAAGCAAGGAAGACTGAGAGATGGCAAAGAGAGCAAGAAATGCAAAGAGCGGAAGGAGAAGGAAGCATAGAGAGGTGGAGCAGAGCTGAGGCATGCAATCAAGTGTGGATCTTAGGAAGGCCAGTGCTCATTTTGTGTGTCCCGGTAGAGTCTTACTTAATGAGGTAAGCAGCCAAGTCTTAAAGTAGGAGGGGAATTAGCTATTCATCCGCACAAAAGCAAGCTGGCAGACCCTGCATTCTCTCTGTTTCAATGTTTCTCGCTCTCTTTCTCTCTCTCTCTCTCTCTCTCTCTCTCTCACACACACACACACACACACACACATCCAGCCAGTTGTGTATAATTCACTATTATCCTTCCTGTCTTCTGACTCAAGGCCAGTAATCTATGAATAGATGTTTGAAACAAAGCAAGTGGGTGGCCTGAGGTTGCTCTCCTATTGTGGACAGAAGTGTCCAACTTCATTCAGGAGTCCACTCGGAGTGCTCCAAACGGTTTATATGATGGTTTGGTTGGGTGGAAGCAGTAAAGCCTGTTAGTTTCTGGAGGATAAAAAAAAACAAAATCTGTCATATTATTTGTTATTCTGATATTATTAGTGTCTACGTTTTGAGACACTGTGTGAATTTGCAATGGAATAGCTATGTGTCATATAATGCATGTATACATAAATACGCATTAAAAAAAAAAAAATCAGAAATGAGAAAATGACCAGTATTTTGTCCCCGCCCACGACAGCTCTGGCAGAGATGGACTGTCAGGAAGTAGTTGGCTTAAATTCAGCCGCCTGACCCCGGGTTACTATGACGCTGAATTCAATTTGGTATGCAAATTTGAACTGAAGGTCCTTCTGATGATTTGGAGAACGGAAAGAAAATATTGTTTACTAGTTTCTGCCACAAGGATTGTACAGCCCCAGTTAGTGGAACAACATAGACCTACATTATATGTGAATATTATAAGATAGCGGTTTTATTTTGACTTGTAAATCCTGAGTATATGGACCAAGTAGTAGAAGTGAAATGCTGCCCCCTATTTGTTTGGAGCGTGTACTGTAGTCAGGAACTTCATATTGCACCTTTAAGGGAAATATAAGCGTTGAGGTGAAATTGTTCATTCTAAAATCAAGTTTGATTGTTTGTCTGGCGCTCAAAAGCTAGAATCGTGGCGAGAGAGCAAAGTAATTGTAAATGGAAAGTTTGAAATGATGGTTAGGCATTATAACCTTAATTCTGTACAAAACAAATGCAACCCCTTTTTGGAATTTAGCCGCTCATATTCATATCTGTTGCTGCTGGAACATGGAAGATGAGGTCTAAGTGGTGAGAGCTGAAGGAGAAGGCTGCTTGTGAAAAGCAGGTAACAAGAAGAGAGGAGACACTATGAGAGGTTAGTCTGAAAAACTGAAGATCGTAGGTGTTCATGGCTGAGAAATCTGAGAATCTGACTTACTTTTAATATTGTGCTTATTGGATGAACAAAATGTATAAATCAAAGTGAAAATGTGATTATATTAATTAAAAAGAAAAGAAAAGAGTACAGATACTCCAGTTTTCTTTTCTTTACTTCTTTGGTGAAAAAAAAGTTTCGTCTGCGCTTTGTGTCTCTTTTCTATCCACCTTGTTTTATTAAAAGCATTTTGAAATGTTCACACTGCAGGTGGACTTTGAACAGCGGTCCTCTTGGAAACAACAACTTTTCCATTAAATCCGGGTAGAATGGCATCATAACGGTTCATTTAAAGAAACTGTGTTAGTTTTCTGTGAGAACAGGTGAAAAAACAAAAACAAAAAAAACCTGAAACGGAGGAGAGGAGAGGAGGAGCTGTAGCTGTGACATTGTTGTAATTCAGTGCAGGTCTCCATTGATCGACTACACGCCTGCACTCCCTGAGCTTATTAAGCCCTGTGTTTACTTTGCATTCACCCATCACTATATACACACATACCTGCCTGTTCAGATCATGTACAGTACATGCAAGTGTGTAAGTGTGCATGTGTGCAATATGCCTGTACCTGTGTCTTCACAGGCCTGGCATGCAGTGTGTACTTTTAAGTATTTGTGTAGTGTTACGATACCTTTCGGACATTAACCCAGTAGCCTATGATCGGATCCGTAGCCTCGGGATCTCTTTGCGTCCACTGAAGGTTGTAGGAATAGTTGTTCCCTTTTAGTATTCTCACTGGGTTGGGTGTGTCGAAGTAGAACTCAGCATTGTAGGGTTGTGCTGTGGGATGGAGGGAGAGAGAGAGAGAGAGAGAGAGAGAGAGAGAGAGAGAGAGAGAGAGGGACAGAGAGAGAGAGGGAGAGAGAGTTGAACATGACTATAAGACAAATGGATGAACAGCAGACAGATATATTTTCCACTAATAGAGGACAAGGCGCCGTCTCACGTCTGCTCACTCACCAGAGACGTTAAATGTGCATGACGAGGTCCCCGCGCTGTTGCTGACTCGGCACTCGTAGGAGCCGTTGTTGGCGGGCTCCAACTTAAACTTCAACTCTGGCGTCTCCTTCAGGTCCGGCATGGGCATGCCGATGAAGTCGCCGTTACGGAACCAGCGGATGTCCATGAGGCGTGGGGGGTTGGACCGCATGACCGTACACCTCAGGGTCACCATCTGATAGTAGCGAGAACGCGTATCCTGGAACACCGGGTCCAGTATGGGAGGGTCTGCGGAGACGACAGATTGACTTTTAGTCCAATTAAAAGATTTGTTAATTTGAGTTTTTAAGATGCCACGTCAATTCATATACGAGGTGCAGAAGTAAATCCTGTCATTTGTAACTGGCTCCAGCACGTAATCTGTTTCCTACTTCAAAATCACTACACCTTTCCTTGCATGCTCATACACACTGCAAAAACATTTGGGACAGTTACTTTGCGATTAAGCATAGTGATGAGGTGTGTCCATGTAAAAAGCCATTATCCCTAATCGTTTTCCATTTTAAGATCTCTTTCCATCATAAAGGAGGAGATGGAGATAAAGTGAGTTAAGTTCAGAGATGTGGACAATGCCAAATTGACTGCAATGGTGTGCATATATCATCGTCGCCCATCTCTAATTTTCCCTGCAATATCTTTTAGCTCACATTTTCTTCACAGCAACAGAAAACATTAGTTTTGACAAATAATCTGACGCAGAGCGATTATTACCGCCACAAGGGATGAGCCAATTCTACGAGGCGCTGACCCATCCCTGCTGCTAACCTATCCTAAACAGATGTAATTAACCTGTCAGCAGCGATGGGGGAGGGGGGCTCTGCGGCTAATGACTGACTAGCCGTCGATGCCCTGGGGTCAGCCAGGACACAAGACAGCCAGATGACTCCGCCACAAATCACCAGCCGGCTAGTTCCCCACGGCTAATAATGTAGATAATAGACAAGATGCTAATGGTGGTATTGCTGTAGTAACAGTGATGAGTTCGGGTGTTAGGGCCCCTAGAGGTGAGGCAGCATGACTGGAGTCTCTTATGAATCAAGTTTATCAGACGCAGATGTGTAATTATAGTCTAATCTGTGTTATGCCTGTAATTTAGACGGACAGGCCCACGGATGAGCTACAGTAAGGAGGAGAGACAGAAATAGAGAGATAAGAGGAGGAGCAGAGAATAAAAACTTAACCATCTGAAGAGGAATGAATGTAAAACACAGAAATGCATTATAAGATCAACAGATCACTGGGATCCAGTGACATATTAGTTTAATGTTCTTTCTTACCTTATTTCTTGTTTTAAATAGTGTTATTGCTTCTTTTTCTTTCATTTTTTAAACTTCACATTGGTCTCAAATGATTTTACTGTACAGTAAATGTACTGTACTGTACATTTGTATGATCTAATCAGCTTGCCATTCATCTTTAGACAATAGCTGCACTGTATGGCTTCCACATTTTTAAATAGTTAAAGTTATTAAATACCCAACGACTATAACCCAGAACATACTACCCAGGTAACACTGCAGATATGGAATATTCTTTTGACATCTTAAGCTGAGTGACACTTTTATTACTATTATTATTTCTCTGCAACATTTACAGGTATGGACTGTCAAACAAAAAAAAGATGTGTTTGGAATCTCAGTTAGGGATGCAAACAAATTAATCGATTATCGATTAATTGTCGATAAGAAATTACTTGATTAAAATAAATTAATTGCAATTAATTGCGTTTTGAACCCGTAATTCCCCGCCAGTCCACGTGAGGGTGCGCTTGACGCCAGACGTACTTGATGCACATGCGCGAACACAAGCGAAGCAGGGCTCTGACGACAACAACAAGACAAAACGAGAAGCGGGAGCAGTGTTTCCCACACATTTACGAGACTATGGCGCACCGCCGTAGTCTAATTTCGGCCGCCATAGTCTCGATGTTCGCCCAAAATTATTTTATCAAGGCAAATGGACTTAACTAGCGGCTGTCATGATAGGCCTAAACAGGAGGGCAGCAGCGCTTATTATAATGGGAAATCCTCGCAGCTGGTTTGGCTCATCAACGTTCTGTTTTCCCCCGTCGCCTTGGCAAGGCGTCCCCCACACCGACCCCCCCTCAGCTGGCGAGTTTGACGGCGCGTATAGGCCCGTTCACATACGTCACCCCTCGCTTTCTCGCTGAATTCTACTCGCTGGCAAAAAAAACTCACTGCCGCCAGCAGCTAGTTTCAAGCGGCAACTCTCTGTGGAACTCTCTGTTGACGTCAACTGTCAATCATCTCTATTCTACATTGTGATTGGTACAGGCTTGGTACTCACTTCACTCGCATCGCAGAAAGTTAAACTGATTTTCTCTCCATCCCCACCCACATCGCATCGTCTGTCCTGGCCACATTCCGCTAGAACACATTCACATTCATTGACAGCTGTCGCTCAGAGATGGGCGAGTGGAGACGTATGTGAACGGGGTTTTAGTCAAAACCAAAACACCAAGGAAGTCTGAGGAATAGTCACCCACTTATATTAATAATAATAATAATAATAATAATAATAGTCATAGTCATAGTCATAGTTCTTGAATGCTTAAACTCCTCAACCCCATTTAGTATGTCAACATTTGGATCAGAACCAGCAGTTTGTAAGAAATTGGTCAGGAAACGATATGTCATATTTTGGTTCTCAAAATTCCCCAAATTGATGCATTAAAATGAAATTATTCAAAATATGATTTGCATTTTTCTTTATATCATAAGGAAGATAGCATTTGATGTTACGTATGCAGTAGATGGAACCTATACTGAGGGAAATTCAGCTTCCGCTTATCAATTAATCGATCATCGATCGATAAGATGAAACAACTATCGATTAATGAATAACTCGATAATTTGCATCCCTAATCTCAGTGTACCATTCGGTGCTTGCACCTGTACGCTAAAGTGACATCTCAGTTTCTGTGTTGTTGGCCTCGTGGAGCCACTCGGTTGCCTTCACATCCTACAGACACAACAGAAACATGTGACAGAGCTTAGGAAGGGGTGAGCGGTCAAAGGCCACTCTGCAACCCTGTGGACTGATTAGTGTATAGTCACAACCCACGTTCCTACTTATAGACGCACATATGCATACTGATCGCTATCTGACTTTGGAAAAAGGTGGCAAGGGTAAAGAAAAGAAAGTGATGGTGATAGACGTGGTGAGGAGGGATAGAGGGAGGAGGTAGGTGTGTTGTGAGCTGGTTTGTGTTTATAAATCATTTCATCCCCAGTGGATCTCGGTAGCTCCGATGATCCCCATCACATGACCTTAGTAAGTCACGGCTTCAATTTCCAACTCAACATTTCAAGACTCTGCATTCATCTGCTACTGATTGGGGGTTCGCACCACCACACTGCAATGTCTCTTAGTCAGAAGACCATAATCCATACAAACATAACATCGCTATCCATCTTATTGAATGCAGAATGGAAAGCAACACCGGCCGAGCCGAACATTTTTGTACTCATACAGTACACAAAGAGAATCAATTTACATGAGACGGAGAGAGGGATGAGGTGAAGTGAGGAGTGGGGGAGGAGAGAGAAACAGCTCTTAGAGAGGAAGACAATGAGGAAGACAAATGATGGGGAAAGTGTGGTGTGAAAGTGAGAGAGGCCGATGATTGAGTACAGTCGGTGGGGAGAGAATGAGAGAATGCAGGATGCAGGAAGGGAATGACAAGACGGAGAGAGGTCCTCTCTCATGGCCAGCAGATAGCTGATTGATGATGATGAGAATGGCAATGAGGAAGAACAGCCTCCTCTCCTGGAGGGAGAAGTGGGCAAGTAAAGAGAGGAAAGAAGGCGATAAGAGGGATTGGGAAGAGGTAACAGTGACAAGAATCTGCATATCGTCTTATTTATATCTGCCATAAAAAAACATGGCTCAACAGCGCTAAATGGAAGGAGGCAAAACAAACCTGTGACATAAAATGTGAGTGGAGCAGGAGAACATTTCTGCTATATCTCTTATGACTTGTCTTTTAAGATGTTTCACTATCTGATTTTCTCTTTTCCATCTTTCCAACCTCCCAACTGTTCATTTTTTCCTGAGCGCCTCGCCATCCATATCACCACTTCAAACACTCTCGGCCCCGCTCATGTATCCGTCTCATCTCTCTGTTTCTTTCTCTGTCCAGGGTAGGGTGGCCACCTGCTCCATTAATCAGACTTGGCCAGTGTGGACAGCAGAGCTCACAGAGTTCTGCCCTTCCGCCCTGCCTGCATTAGCAGGCCCTGTAAATCCTTCACAAAGACGAGGGGAGACTGATTTGGGTGTATTTTCATCATTTATGTCAGAGTCGGAGGGAAGTCGGTCCTAGTGGGGAGAGAGAGTGCTCAGACAAAGCTATAGTTGATTCTGCTTTAAAGCAAAGATTGTTCTTAAAATTCAATAAAACACATTCAGAGGCCGGTGTGCACTTTTAATTGCTGTATCCATGTCAATAAACAGGGCCCTCTCTTGTAGTTTTATCTAACTGGAAACAAATACCACAAATACTTTGGCCACTGTGTGTGAGCATGCTCTAGAATGTGAGAATTATCAGCTGGGGGTCTAGAATATATTTATCCAGATGGATTGACTTTGCACAAGAAATGTGATAACATGCATTAGTCCCCAAAGTAGCACCAAAAGTCAATCTGAGATCTTTGGTCGAAAAAAGACACATTCCCTACTCCAAGTTGCTTGATTAATCCAGGCCAAAGCCTCTCTTTTCCTCATTAGCAGATTTATGTTTTAGATGTACTGTTTTCATTTTTCTGTACCCTCATGTTTCTCTAATGTCTTATACATTTCATCACTTGACTTATCCTTGTACATAGGGCACAAGGGAGGCTGCTGAAAGTGCTGGCATACTGAATTCCTAGTTTGGATGTGTATTCCCGGGGAATCCTGTTTCCCACGACTAAACCCTATTTGTAAACTCCCGCTATGTACATTTTTATTCTGTAAGCAAAAGCAGATGGATTTTGTTATAAAATACATGTTATAATGTTCGGAAGACATTGCTAAGTTGAAAAGTTTTTGATGACAGGTGATGTTCTCTGGTTTGAGATGAATGAGAACACCTAAACTATGTTCATATGGGTCGATAGTTTCACGAAAAAATCTTTAAGCTCTTAACAGTTTCCACAGTCAGATGTGACATTGGTACAGGTGAGGGCCGGGATAATTCAAGCCTTGTAGAAGTGAGTAAACGTACGTAACCTCACGGGAAGGGAGAAGACACTTCCTACTCCATCCTCACAAGCCCATCCTCTGGGAGATTTATAATGACAGGCCCCACTTGAGCGCTCACAAAGGCTAAAGGGTGTCTTTTAGAGAAAACAGCCTCGAAGCCATACAGGTGTGTCCTCATTTTCTGTCTCCTCTCTTTTTCACTCTTTACATTAACATATATTTCCTTATCTGTCTTCAGGGTACACAGTTTTGAGCAAAGTGTGACAATTATGCCATCATTGAGTCTGGGGCAAAAGTAAAGTGCGGTGTTTTCTGATTCTGATTTCTGATATTACCATAGAAACAAAGAGAGAGAGGCCTATGGAGGTCGACACAAAGAACTGTATTTAAAGACTTTTCTTGTATTGAAAGAACTTCTGTCCCACGGAGCTTTTAGACTTTCACTGAGAATGAAACTGATCATGTTCTCTCTCCTGCTATTACCATTGTTACTCTTAATATCCTCTACCTCTTGACATTGTACTACTCTTTTTTAGAAACTGCTACAGCAAATATTCCATTTAGTGTACTTCAGACATTACTACAGCTAATGCTGTTTGCTGCTACCCCAGGGATCATTAAAGTTTAATTTATCCTGTCTTATCTTGGCAATAATTGAGTTTATGAAGAGATGGCACAAGTAATCACAGCATTATGCTTCTTAATCAAACAATTACATGACATGTTGTAGGTTGGGCTCTGATGCACACTCACACTGCACATTGAGTTGGACCTGCGCCTCCCTGCGTTTGATGTTCAGCCCGTTGTATGGAGCAGTCTGGCAGCGGTACGCCCCCATCATGTCGCGGCTGACGTTCTTTAGTCTCAAGCGGCCATCTGGGGTCTCCATCGTGGTTTTCCCCGATGGCATTAGAAGGTCCTTTTCTGCCCGTGACCAGAGAATAGGTGGGCGTGGTTTGCCATCTACCACCAGACACACCAGCTCTACGTTCCCTCCCTCTCGCGCACTGACCACCTGACCTCCCGGTGGAACCGACAGGACCGGAGGAGAGACTGCATGATTGGAAACAAACATCGGTAAATCATACTATTTTCTTTACAAAAGTTGCTTTGCAAAAAAGCCAAAGAATAATGTGATAAATTGCAGCATGTAAGTAATACATTTCAGTCCTTCCATTTTTCACCCAGACGGGTATCGCTAAGATGTGTAAAATGGAAGGACGGACACAGCCAAGCGACAGCAACACATATTTCGGCCAATCATTTTTACTGTTTTTCTATATATTGCTTTCAACTATAGGCAAGACTTGGCTAATGAGCTCTCCTGTTAAGGAATGAAGTGCTAAGATTATGGGAATGCACACCTTTCACCGTGACCGTGTTTATGAGTCATCTTGAATCATGAAT
Source organism: Eutrigla gurnardus (assembly GCF_963514095.1). Taxonomy (NCBI): domain Eukaryota; kingdom Metazoa; phylum Chordata; class Actinopteri; order Perciformes; family Triglidae; genus Eutrigla; species Eutrigla gurnardus. The sequence continues at coordinate 22,502,352 of NC_139915.1, read as the reverse complement.
TCCCAGCCTGTAATGTCACACATGCCTTGATTGACAGAAATGTCAAAGGTTGTTTTTCAGTCAGCTGTATCATGATAGACACTTAGAAACATGGAAATGAGTCTCAGTCTGACAGCGATATAAGGAAATAATAAGGAAACGGAAAACCTCACCACTGTTCTGAGAGATGTTGACATCAACACGGAGCTCCGGCACCCTGCTCCCTGGGAAGTTGGCCACACAGCTGTAGGTGGCCAAGTCTCTGAACTTCATGTCGACTATCTCCAAGCTACTGGTGCCGGGTGCCATGTCCGGGTCACTGCGCAGCAGGATCAGGCTGTCCGTGTTGAAGACGGGTGCGGCGTTCTTGTACCAGGTGTAGTTGACCTTGTCCTGCGGGGTGGCGTCAACGTGGCACGACAGCTTGAGGTCGCGACCCATCTGGATGGTCTCGCTGTCCTTGTTGGAGTCCGGTGTAATCTGGAATGTCAGGTTGCCCATCGCTGTGTGTGGTGGGGCGGGGTGAAGAAGAGAGCAGAAAGGGTTAAACGGAGGATGCCATGTCAGAATTTGTGATTTTTTCTTCTCCTAATTTAGTTAGTTCAATAGACGATTTAGGTGTAAACCATATATCAGAAAACATGATTTACTTAAATATGTATATTTGTACCTTTATTTTGAAATTTGAATATAAATAAATAATTTATATTGTAGTGAGGGTGAGGGATAAGTATAGAGTTCAAGAAAGTGGATGGGGGAGGGGCAAGATGGCTGTTACAAGCTTTAATTATGTAAACCTTCTCTTAAAAGAAATCCAGTCTGGTATGTACAGTTGACTGCAAATTCCATTTTTGCTATGTATGCGTGTGGAAAAGAATGTCCTCCTTGAGGACAAATAATAAACAATCTATCTATCTAATACAGTGCAGTAGATGTGTTTGCAACACACTGCTTGAGGCATAAGGAGGGGGCAAAAAGAAACCAAGGGGAAAAGGAAATTGAAGAAGAAAGAAAGAGAGTGAGAGGAAGAAGCAAATTGTGAAAGAGGGAGAGACAAAAGGAGCCAGATACAGAATAAAATAGCAGGGGGATAAGAAGGGGGTGGTGGTTTAGGGGGGACAAAATCAAGGACAAAGAGTAACTCTCACACTGTCACATTTAATTTTCAGTTTCAAAGGCTGTGTTTCCCCAACAGATTTCCATGTTGAATACAAAACAGCTCTCTGTTTCTCCACTAATGGGAGAGACAGGCGGTGAGGAGGAGAGGGGTGCTTGATTTAAACTCCTTTCGAGCTTGTTAACAAGATGCTTGGGTGGAGCCATGGCTATGAAGAAGTGACCATATGTTTAACATGATCCTGCAACTTTCCCTGGTTAGCGTGGAGACAATAGTGTGTGTGTGTGTGTGAGCCTCTGGCTGTGTGTGCATCCATGTGCATTTAACTGTGGTACCTGCCTACCTGCATCTCTATGGACTCACCGAAACTGTGTGTCAGTGTGTGTGTGTTTCTGTGTGTCTCATACACCAACTTGCCACCTGTTATGGTATGACGATGCGTTCAGGTCCATTAAGCTAACAGGAGAAACCCATCCAGCATACGTTCTCTGCAGTGTTAACTAACAGAAGAGACTGTCACTAATTGCCTCCACTCCAGTCTCACTAATTGAAGTGAATAAAGATGATTAAAGAGACTAAAAATAGCCGGAGGGGAGAGAGAATGGAAGGCTTCTTGTTTTAACGGCAGGGGGAATTAGAAAAAGAGCGATACTTAACCCGCCTATTCTGACAAGATTCACATCAGCTCTCTCTAATGACGGATCAACTGCTCGCGTGTCACACGTACAGTGCACACACGAACTAATAAATGAACACATTCACAATATGAGGGTCGATGAATAAAACCAGCAAGGACCGGGCTAAAGTGAGTTAACTACATACTTTTTAAGAAGAAGTAGAAGAAGATGTGATGTGTGTGTGTGTGTGTGTGTGTTACACCATCATCCACACTCTCAAAGGTAAAGGAATTATTACGAAATAGGAAGAAATTGCACACATTACAGTTTCAAAGCTTGCAGACAAAATAGGGAAGCAGCATTGTTGCTTGATGTACATAGAATTAAATGATATCAAGTTTGGACAAGCAGGGCAAAATATAATGCACACTTATAGTACATACTATCAACCTAACAACCCCCCTATCCACCAACAATCTGTCATCTGGGAACACACACACACGTGCGCGTTACTTACTCCTGACAACCAGGTTGACGTTCTTGCGAGCAGGGTTGCCAACGTTGTTGACAGCCGTGCAGTTGTAGAAGCCAGCGTCGGCCGGGCGTGACAGCCCTCAGAATCAGCGTTGGCCCTCGAACCTGAGCGCTGAGGGGGAGAGGGCTTGGGTAACGCGACCAAATCAACTTGGGAGGGGGAATCCTGCCACGACCTCACAGGTTAAGAGCACATCCTGCCCAGGATCCACCAACACCGTGTCGTTCACCGACAGCCGGATCATTGGGGGGGCTGAGGAGGGAGGGGGGGGGGGGGGGGGGGGGGGGGCACAAGGAGGAGGAGAGAGAAAGGTTTACAGGGGGGACAAATCATGTTCCCTGTGGTTACATGGCACAGAGGTTGTTTTTCTTGTGATTTGCAACTGTTGTCAAGGATTGGTTTACTGACACCTACGGATGTTGTAAACACTATTAACTGTCTCTCTGCACCTGGAATAGGCTACAAAGATTTAAATGAAGTTTCCTAGTGGAATTACAAAATGGTTACAGGGATTGGCATGTAAGTGTTGACATCTAACTATAAAGCAAGTATCTCTCTGTCTGTGTGTGCTCTGATGCACATCTGATCGACTTCATACTAGCTCATTGACTGCAGTTCACTTTTGCTGCTGGATGCTGGTTTGCTAAATCGGGGCGATACAACTGTCTATAGAGCATCGCCACTTTACTCTCGTAAAACCTTCGTAACTCTGTAAGACACACAGGCCAAGCCTGACCTCCAACCAAATCAGTCCTGTTGCAAGACAAATTTCAAAAAGGGCAGAACACAAACTACACGGTACAGTACTTGACAATTGATGAGGGAAGGAGAGAATAAAAGACAGCACTAAAGCAGGAGAGGGCAAATAGAAGATATTAATCATCTAAGAGGTTTGGAAAAAGTGACAGTGAAACCAGAACACACGCGCGCACACAGCTTAATAACTAGATAGTATCGTGCAGTGTATACTTGTCTGCATAATTACCAAATACTAGAGAGTAGAAATAAAGAAGGCTGAGGTTATTTTGATAGTTTGTATACTTATAAGACAACTTTCAAACCACCTAATAACACTGCTCAAGTGCAGTTGTCAGGATACAACAGCTCATAAATACTAGGTGTGCAAGCTCATTGTTCAGTTGCACAATTAGCCAGAGAATGTCTCAAGTTGCTGCTGTCGTGTGAAGTACTTTTTCACCGTGTTAAGGAATTATTGTGCAGGCTCAAAGTATATACTACCGTTCTAACCTGTTCGTTTGGGTCCCATTAATGTAAAATGATGCAACTAGCAAACAAGCTACCTAGTCGTTCTAAAAAAAAACATTGATCATTCCTCCAAACAAAACACAACTCAAGGTCTTGCTTAAATTGCCAGTTTCAGTGCTTTTATGAAATCGTACGATATGCAGCCCGTTTAGCGCCACAGTTTGTCACCTCTGTATCTTCATTTGGTGAAAGTGACAACCAAACAAGAGCTAGATTAAAGGTGAGTGAAATTTGGACTTCATTTGGACAGTCAGGACCAATGACTCCGATTGAGTGGATTTTTCTGTATGAGTAAGATTTATGAGAACCGTTTCTGAGTGATGCTCGTGGCCAAAAATCAGGTAGCAGATTTATTCTTCAAAGGAAGAAAACAACATGCAATCAAATTGTTTATTTTCATTATTATGTTGTATCTAGTTTTTTGAATGGCTAACATGCATTTAGAGACTTTTGCAATAATCACAACGTGTTTTCATGTTTGTCTGCGTTTAGCTGTGACAGAATTAAACGACTTCCAACAAGTGGCAGCTGGGAAGTCTGGCTTATGTAAAACCACTAAATGGTTGTTTACTGGTATACTTTGTCCATGATAATATAATATCATGATAAAATTCTAATTGTGTGTGCCGTCAAAAAACACTTTGTAAAACGAGGCTCTCAATACCACACGGTGTCATAGGCTACAGAGCATCATGATGGGCTTCCCGGCATTTTAATTGGGGTGAAACCTCTGTCTCATCTGATCAAACCGTATAGTTCAATGTAGAACTGAGCACTTTTCTAGAGCATTCAAAAATGCTTCCTATCACACAGCGAGGTGGTAATCCTATCTGCAACATTTTGTAATAGGTGTAAATGGGGTGACAGGAGGCCAACGATGAGAGAAATGAGCTTGTGACCAAAATGTCACCCGTTTAATGTTCCCTCGAGTGGCTACAAAAATGTTTTTGGTGAAGGTCTCCCACTCCCTCAGAGCAATCGACCCACACTTTCTATACTGGAGCCATTTCACTTCCCACCAGTTACTAAACACTGCTGGTGCTGCTGCTGCTGAGCACGTGTGTGTGCGTGTGTGTGCGTATGTGTGTGTGTGTGTGTGCGCGCGTGTGTGTTTGTGACACTGCCTTTATGTGCAAGTATTTGGCAGCACAAACGGAGAAAAACAACTTCACTGTATTCTTTTTAATATGTGCTCAGTCGACCTGTCTCATTGAATTATGTATGGCTTCTACAATAGGCTTCTATGTCACATGGTACGATAATGTTTGTCTTTCTATGGCCGCACTGTAAGACATCATGCAGCAGGCGATTACTTCATATTGATTAGCATATGCAGGGATAATGATGCGTTAATCTGCTAATGCTTCCAGGGTCATTTTGGAGATAAAATAAAGGCAAGTAATGAACTTGGCACTTGACCTTGTTGCATACATTGCTCCCAATTATACTGTGTATTAATTGGAAATTGGAAACATATTGAGTAGATGCATTTTACTGCTTTAAATATTTTTATTTGAGTATTTTGCAGGAGTATATTCCAGAAGGGAGCCTTTTAAATAACAAGACAGAGCAGAATCCAGGCTTTTATCGACCTGAGAGAGAGTTAATCCTCAGTGAGAGTGAGACCGACCCGGAGAACAGGAAGCAATTCATTCCTCTAATAGACTTTATGCAGTACATCCTCTCATCTAATCTCTTTTTTAACAGATTGCAATCGCCATAATGAAAGAGGTGCATGGAGGCCCAACAAACTAGTTTTCTGACGCATGTGTCCGCTAACATGAGAACGAACACACACGCAGACACAGAGGGGCTCTTACATGGAAGGCAAACACGTGCATGCAAAGAACACGCACTAATGGGACATCTCTTTAGCTAACCTCACTAGTGATGGCACTCAAGCTGACAAGACATTTTACTGGTGTAACAACTGCAATCGGCACATAAATAGCACTGTCCACTTCCATTGTGTCAAATCACAATGCTAGGAAAGTAAAGCCCTGTAGGCCTGGAGAGCTTTCCAAGCATTCAACGACCCTCTGAGGAAACTGTCTGTTTGTTGAATACAGTTACAGTAAAATAGAGTATAAGGACAGCTGGGAATATATTAAAGCCCTGTATGTTGTCAAAACTGATTATACTGGCATTTTAGGGTGCTATAATCAAAACGAGCATGTATGCCCTCCCATGTGTTTCTCCTCTGAGTGCACTTCCTACATGAATTTAAAGGTAGGGCTGGGTATCGCCACTGATTTCCTGAATCAATTCGATTCCGATTCACAAGGTCCAGATTCGATTTAATCTCAGATTTGAAACGATTCAGTAAGGGATATTTCAGTTACAATACCAATTTTGATTGGATATGAAATAAGATTCTCATAGAACTAATGCTGTAAATTGTACAAGAAACCCTCTTACCTGTGCATTATTAAAAATATTAATGTTTACAATTGACCCCAAAGCAGTAACATGAGTGTACTTTTTATCAAACATGATAAAATGGCCAGATCTCGTTGCGCAAAGAACCAAAGGCTGGCCATGCAAGTCTAACGGTGAGACTTCACGCATCCATGGGAAAAGGCATGTATATAAAGGAGACAAAAATAAGAGAGAACACCTTATGTGAAGCAAGGGGCAAGGAACTGAAGATTTGAGAATTATAGCTTCAATTTCCTGGGAATGCGTGGGTGACAGTAACGGTGGGATCAGCCAGCGCTCTTCCCAAAGTAATGGGATTTATGTGCAGCACAGCGGTTTACAACCAGGTAACAAATGCCTCCCTCTGCCACACTCACACTCTCCCGCTGCCTCTCTCGCCTCCCCTCTCTGTCAGTTTGTCACCTCTGTATCTTCAATATCGGTATTTTTACCTTTTTACCTCGCCTTGTCTCTACCCAGTTCTCATTCTTTCTGCGTTTTTTTTTTTTTTTGTCCACTGCATTCTCTCCCGCTGCCATGCCGCCGCTTTCGGATTTGCATGATTTGATGAATCCATGATGTAAAAGGTGGGTTAGGAATCAGCTTGAAATAAAAGTTGAAGGGTTTAGATGGAGGTGAATACTGACAAGTGCTGTGTGTTTGTGTCGTAGCCAAGAACAGTGTCACCTTTACGTCAGTCAAAACTAAGGTGAGGTTGGTCGACAAGCAACCAAAAGTTTTCCGTTGATCCCTGGTGTCAACTGGAGGAAATGTTCAGAGTTGGGGTTTAAAAAAACATTTTTAAACCTCTATAAAGACAAAATAGCCCGAAGCAAGGTAAGGAGATGAAACCCAGATTATTTTAAGTGCACTGCACTGCACCCAAACCCACATTCTGACCTTCAGGTATTATATTTATTTAGGAATGACATGTAGTTTATGTAATCATAAACGGCAAGTCATATTTAGGAATGACTAGTTCAAGATTATAGAAACAATCATAGTTCATAACCTTAACAGAAACAGAAAGTTGGAAACAGAGACAATAAGCCAGATATAGATATGTCACAGAATAAATCACAAGCATTAATAACTGATTATATGACAGATCAAGATGTCTACCGTGAAGAAGCCATGTGAAAACCGAGAAACGAATGCCTTTGAAAAACAATATTCTTGACTTGGAGGGAAGAAAGTGTGTCTGTGTTGATGTCTTTCCTCTTTATACTCTTAAAACTGAGCCACCAGCAGGGCTGTCTGTGTTTACATCCATATTGGATGTGTCTTTGAGTGTAAGCACTTATGTTTGTGTATCTGGAAAAGTGATATGCATATGCACATATGAGCTATCCTTAACCAACTACTGTAGCAACGACTGGAGCTGAAAATAAACACCACAACAGTGCGAAAGAAACTAGAGACCTGCATGATCATGCATTTACAGACACACAAATACCAATAACAGTTTAATTAATACACTAAATGCATTTTTAAATTGTCAGTTGGAGGGCTTTTTATCAGAAATTCAGATTCAGATTGTGACCAGAATGTTGCCAATTTGAATCTCAACACCGCAATTGTTAGCTAACATTTTGTACATTTTGTTTTGAGTGTGTCTAATGCTATGAGAGTGAGGCGAGCGCTGCTGAAAACAGGCCGCATGCACGCAAAATGTGTTGAAACTGAAAGCTCAATTGAAGAGGGCACGGAACAGACACTCCGTGACTCTTAAAGCCCTTTGCACTAAATTCTCCCAAAAATGATCAAAGGGGGGGCTTAATCTACATCCATAAAAACTATATGTTTGTTAGCAGATAAACAAATCAAAAATATAAACACAAAGTAAGTAAACAGCTTTAAACATAAATGCTTTAAGATTATGCTAAATGTGTCTTTTTCTTGTCTCTCTTACTTTCCATCCTGATGCTCTCAGATGGTCTCTCTCTTCCACTCGACCGCTCCCAGACGTGGATTAAAGCCCCATATAAAACTGACTGCCCTCTGCAGTGCAATGTCCCGTCACAGAGCTTTACAGTACTAAGGGTTATTGCAGATTGCCCATCGATCCTCAACTTTTCAAGGGGGGAATTCATACACGTAGGATTTGTCACCTATTGATCTCATCATATGTATCGCGCCCTTGTCATATTATTGCGAAGGCATATTGTAACAAGAGTTACAGTAATCAATAAAAGACTGAATCAACTCCTCCCATTGTTTGGATTTACAGTTCGCTCAGAGGTTGTCAACAGCTTTAAATCATACTCTGTGTGTGTGCGTGTGTGTGTGTGTGCGTTGTTCGTCCAACACAGATGGTGTCTTCTGGGTCTGAAAAGTGAATTATTTCAAATGGCCATCACTGGGCGACTCTTCTGGTGGTAAACTGTAGTCACTTTTCACTTGATTTATTAACTCAGTAAATAGTTTATGGTCTCAATAGATTCAAGTCTTCTTCAATAAAGTAAGAATCATGTTCATTTAGTAAATGATGGTCCCGCTTAGAGAAAAATAGATGACAAAGGGCGTGCTTCAGGGCGGGGCCACCTTGTGATTGACAGGTTATTGCCACGGTGTATTTATTTCCTCATGTACATTTGCCTGCCCTTTTTCAAACCAGCAATATGTGAGAAAATCCACATTCGTTACATCCCTCCACATGTCCCGGCCTTGTTCCCTTACCCTCCACCCGTGTGCTACACCACTTTAAATAACATGACGGGCTCCGGAGCATCAGCCCCGTGTTCCTTTTTTTTACAGGAGGAAGGGGAAAGAAGGATTTGGCTGCTGTCAGCAGTTACTGGAGGGCAGAAGCCCCATACTCAAATCCCAGGCTGGGATTATGATATAAAAATCAATCAATCCCCTTGTCCCGGCGCGGTGAATCAGCGATGACGGCGTGACCTAGTTGGATGAATCTAATCTAAGCAGTGACTGACGCCACAAGGACAAACAGGGAGCTCACTGGGGAATAACAAAATACACTCATTAGATAAATATTAAAGAGGATAAAAAACAAAGCAGCAACTCACTGTTTGTTTTCCTCTTATACAATCTCTCTTTACCACATGCCCTTCTGTCTATCTCTCGCCCACTCTTTGCCCTGCGTGAGTCTATTTCATTAACTCTGCTCTCTATTTGTAATTCCCCCCCCCCCCATCTGTCACTCTTGTCATTTCAGATCCGAGTTGTGATTTTTTGAGATAACATCATTATCTTTACACTTGGTGTTATTTGCCTTCCATAACTGGATTGATTTATAAACTATGACGTTATTTCCACTTTGTCTATGCATTTTTTTTATATTGTCTCTGATTTTTGTGGCTTTAATGTGTTCTCACACCAGAGCTGCCATGGAAAGGTGCAGCAAGTGAGCCACGACTGTATGATAATGCGGCAAAATGTGGCTAAGCTAAAATTTGGGAATAAGTTAACTTCTGGCAGCCAGAAAACCCCCGAGCCAATCATGACACAGAACCCTTCGACACTTGTGACATGTTGACCTATGTTGCAAAGCATTTCCTCCAGTCTGACAACACATCAACATGCCTTCCGGCCACAGGGAAATGTAATTATTGTGGCGAGCTGCACCGCTACTTGCTGTGTTTCTGTAAAAGTGAAATGTGACAATTTGTTTTAGCTGAGACGCAATAGAGAAACACAGAAAACAACACCTTGTATTTTCCTGAAATGCAGCTTCCTTCCTTCCTTCATATTCTACTCAATCCGTTCATCCTATTAGTTACACACTAAGTCAGACACGCTTCCTTCTTTTTTCTTAATCTCTCTCTCTCTCTCTCTCTCTCTCTCTCTCTCTCTCTCTCTCTCTCTCACACACACACACACACACACACACACACACACACACACACACACTATGTTTTCCGTCACTCTATGAGGTCACACATGTGTGTGTGTGTGTGTGTGTGTGTGTGTGTGTGTGTGTGTATGCATGTGTGTGTGTTGACTGAGCCGTGGAGATACAATTGATCTCAGTCACAGGAGTCCAAGAGGGGAGGGCAGTGAAGAACACCTCTCACACAGAGTGAGAACATTAAGACTTGTTTGTTTTTCCTTCCAGTTGATTTTCACCAACACTTCTGTGACTGTTCAACAAAAGCCTTCATCACATAGGACACGTTACAGCTAATGCATTCGTCTGAGGGATTATGAGCGGCCTTTGAGCAGGCCGGTGTATTCTTTCAAAAGCCAACCATGTGTTCAAATAAACCAGAACCATAGTTAGACCATCTAGATAAGGACTTTAAGCTTTTTGCTCTTATTGACAGCGAGCCTCATTCACCTGAGGCTGCTTCATGAGCATCACTCCGTTTTCCACAGCATTTCAGCAAGCCGTGTCCATCTGTCATCTCCTGTGTGATTCCCTCTCACTCCTTCATTTCCTCCTCTGTCTCTATCTGTTTGTGACCACTGCTTTCTAGTATTCAATCTTTCACAGAGATGCCAGACTCTGTTTCCTCCTCTTAACTCTATCACAGAGGTTTTTTTTTTATCTTCCCCACCTTCAGCTCACTTTAGATGACTCCTGAGAACATTTATCTCTTATCTGAAAGAGGCCTTATTGCTCAATTGATAACCTCTCCTTCAGAGCAAGTAAAAGGAAAAGCAAAAAGTCACAGAGAAACGTAGCAAACAAGAAATCTCTGTCTCTTTAGTCTTGAGTGTGTAATGAAACATTTATGCATTTGGAAGGATTATGTCTTTTCTATTTTTGTTTTCTTATATATTTCTTCTTATATACGCTCTGTTTGATATAAATGAGAGACCAAACTTTTAATTACAGCTCATAATGAAGATTATAATGAAGATGCTACAGAAGTATGGACTTACATCTTTGCTGTTTCTGATACTTTTAACCTTGCCGAGCTACTGTCTTCTAAACAAACAGTTTGTTGTTAAAGGAATAGTTTTGCAATTTAAGAAACATGCTCATTTACCGACAACTATCATACATACACAATTCCTGAGTTTTAGAGGTGTTGAATGCAGCAGAGCCGAGCCGTTGCCTGACCTGGTGATAAGCAGAGCTAACAGGCTGCTGGCTGTACAGCAGCTCTATATTTCATCGAGAGATATGAGAGTATCAATCAAATAACTCTGGCCATAACGCAAAAAAATATGCGTATTTCCCAAAATGTCAAACTACTGTTTCAAGGCAGTATTAATATTTTATTTTCACCAACAGTTTGGAGGATTTATAGAAACTACATTCTGGTTAAAGGCAGCTTTTCAAACCTTGAGCCTCCTTTCAGTCAAAGCAAAAACACATTCCAACTTTGCCGTATCCACATTTTCAGTGCATATCGATTCAGGCCCTCTGACCCTGAGAAATACTGGACTAAGATAAGGAGCCCTCAACAGTCCTCCTCTTGAGCATGTAGGACATGTTTTTCAGAACATTTGACAACAAGGACTTTGCAAATGAAAACACTCATGTTACTGAAAGGAAATGAATATAACTGATGGTGGGTTTGAAAGAAAAAACACTTATAAAAAACACTATAAAGCACTTCATTGTTTCACAAGGTTCGCCAAAAGACTGACTGGCATTCTGGAAAACGAGGCAAGAGGAAAAGAGGAGAGAAGAAGAAAAACATAAACACAAGGGGGAAAAAAGAAGTCATGGGGGTGAGTCTTCTCTCCGTGGTGCATCAGTCTGACTGTAGCAAACATGACAGGGGTGTCAACGGCGACGATGTCGTCGTAACTAACAGAGTTGTTGGGCGGTGGCGTGGAGATGGACAGAGCGCCGCAGAGTGAATTGGAGATAACAGGGAGTGTGACAACTGAATTACAGCTGACGGCACTGAGACAAGCTCTCAGCAACAGAAAAACAAGACAGATAGACAATATGGCACACTGGGAGGCTGGCGAGGAGACAGAGAGACTGAGGGCAAATCTGGGAGTCAAAGGACGGAGGTAAAACTCAGGGAAAGAAAAGAAAGGAAGAGAGAGAGAGAGATTAAAGGAAGTAAGACAATGCGGCAACAATGAGAGGAAGAGACAGACAGAGAAGAGATTCCTTTGCCAAGAGACAACGAGCGTGCAGAGATAAGTCAGATGAGATGGGAGAATCCAATCAAGTGAGTGCAAGAAAACAAAGCATGAAATTAATAGCGGAAGATGGAAATCTGGGCTTCGTGAAGGCACGCATACGTCTGTCTTCGGTGTGTTTTCAAAGGAACGATAATACAAATACATACACGTGGCGTTGGTCAGCCTGAAGGTGACTGACTTGTCTTCGATGTTGCACACATTGCGGACGGACACCTGGCACGTGTAATCGGCAAAGTCCTTGGGTCTGAGGTTCTTCAGCTTCAGCACCTTGGTCTCACCCTAAACGAGACAAACACACGCACACACACACACATTTAATATGAACGCATTGACATTAAATAACACATAACGTTACATCACTGAAGAAGCTCGGTCTTTTCTAAACTGGGTTGTAATTTTGCATAAAAGTCACTTCAATTTTTGATGAGCTGCACTGTGATAAAGAGGGTCAAAGACACATTAGATGAGCACACAGTCAAACACACACACACACGCACACACGCACCCACACAAGCACATGCTGTGTTTGTATGTCTGACATGCCCTGATTATCAACTGAAGCGTCTCAAATCTACATATAGAGCAATATGAATGAGGCATTTCAAAGGGCTTTCACAGGAGACCATTAGGAAAATGAAATTGATCTGATAGTCATTGCGAGAAGAAAAAAAGCTAAATCCATCCGTCCGCTCCCAGGACTATCCATAAAACAATATCCCTCGCCACTCCAGTGGCTCTCTGTGTGCCTCTCATGTAGACACACATGCAGTCTCATCTCTTTCACCATCACTGATGATGTTTCAGATCCAGACTCTGCTTCTGATACTGCGGTTGATGGGCCAACAGTGTCTTCGGCTGCCCCAGGAAAGAGAGCTGGCTAATTGAACTCGAGGGGCAGCCCCTTTGTGGCTGACTGACGCTTTGATTATGGGAGAAAAAAGGGAGCCGTTGTGCTAACGATTGATAAAGATTAATGCTTTTTGTATTTTAAAGCAGAAACAGGTTTTTTTTCTTTTGGGATAAAGACTGTGATGTGTTTGGCGAACATGACATGATATCAAATAGTGAGTTTGGCTGAGGGTTGATAGACTTCGACAAATCAACTGTAGAGCAGAGCTGCTAGTGTTAACTGTGATGTAGCATCCAGGACATGTGTTTTACTGAACAGGCCTTTTTTTTACTTTTTGTAAAGTAACCTTCTCATTAGCATACACTTGTAATGTTACACAGAAATTGCTGGGAAAAAAACTAAATAAAGGGCAAAGGGACTTCTTAAAGCGGGGAGTGGCAGCCAACTATGCTGTGTTCTTACCTGAGTGTACAACGGCTCGTAGATGTCCACCCCGTTGTCCTTGCTCTGTTCGATGAGCATGCTCCCGCGTTTCCAGATGAATCGTGCGGGCGGGTTGGAGTTGACAGTGCAGCGGAGGAACACGGTCTTCTCCTGGTAGTAACTGCCACGCACGTCGCTGATGGTCTGGTGAACCGTCAGGATGGGCGCGTCGAGGTCTGCGGAACACAGCGAAGCAACAAAAGATAGAACAGCGTTGAAACAGCAGGGTACAGTTTTTATAAGTATGCATCGTTAAATTAACCTTCCGTTTGCATGATGCTGTTGCCTTCTCTGTACAAAACATTAGCAATATTATGCATGGCAGGGATGGGATTCGGTAACTGGGACACAACTGGACAAAAAGGGCAAACAAGTGCAGTTTGTTGGCTTGCCCACCCACACTGACCAAAAAAATCCTCCAAACAGTCGCCTATTGATCGTGGCTTCTAACGAGCACAAATGTCCAAACAATCTGTGTGCTTTGCCATGTTCCCCTCCCTGGCTTTGACTCTCTCACACATTCTTTTTATTTAAATATATTTCTTTTGCCATTTGTACCACTCCCCTCCCCGCCTTGTTTCCCTGCGTATTCCCTCCATGGAGTGTCATCTCCCTTCCCTCCAGTGGATAGGATTTCAGCTGCTGTCACGAGCATGGAGGCTGCTCTCTCCTGGTTTCTGCCATTTCTCCAAAACTCACTGCCACTTTCACTCCTCATCACCATCCCTCTCTCTCTCTCTCTCTCTCTCTCTCTCTCTCTTTCACTCTCTCTATCCCCTCCTCCTTGCTCCTTGCCTCTATCTCTTACAGGACATGGTATGGCTGTGTGTGTGTGTGTGTGTGTGTCATCCCAATTTTTTGCAGCCCAATTGGAATGTTGCGGACTTCAAACATCATGGATACAATTTCTGCCAACGGTACGGTAGCTCCTTCCCCCCTTTTTTCCTGCCATTCTATTTGACTTCTCTCCTTCCCATGTTCCCCCTCTTCGCTGCCCCTTTCCCTCACTTCCAACCTGTGTCAAACCTGCTGCACCCTATGAAGAAGGCCTTGTGCAGGCTATAGAAAGGAGGTGTGCTGGGAGTTCTCCGTATACGATGGAGGAGGAAGGCGTATTATATTAGATCTTTTGTTGAGACATTTGAGAGAAACAATGTGTGGATGCTCAATTTTGGAGTGCCATTGAAAAGGGCACAGCTGTCACACGAGGGCGTGTCATACACACAGCCACGTGCATTCAGACCTCCATGTAACTGCACGCGAAGCCTCGACGCAACATCAGAGCAGTTTTTGTAGTTTGAAGGTTAGCGCTGCGGGAAAAGACTGGGACGCAAACACAGGGAGGCAACTTGAACTCGTTCATGTAATTTTTTTTGTGACTCCCCCACCTTTCCCCTTCAAACAAGGCCACGCAAGACAAAAGTTTAATTTTTTTTCAAACGAAAGGTGAGCCACAAGGGCACAGAAAGATTTACCGATTGTGATATGAAACTATCTCGCATGCCTTGAAGCTAAGGTGCGGTGTGCAGAAACGTTGCCTGAATGTGACGGCAAAGAAGCAGGAGTCTGAATGGGCATGACACTGAAGCTATCATGTAAACACTGACTCCAGATGTTTTATCATATCATCTTCACCATAGTTTAACAGCAAATCAAACTTTATGAAGAAAATACTTTCTATGTATCCTATGCCTCCCATAACCATCCACCACCCATTAGACTTTGCTTTGAAATCCACTGATTTAAACCAGCATATGATTCAGTGCTACTGTATGTTTATCAAGACTTTAATGTTGTAAAATAGAACTAAAGACAAATGCACACAACTATCATTATCTAGTATTTTAGCATTTACAAAAAAGAATAAAACCTGAGCTCCGTATACTGTGTCTGACCCAGCTAAGCTGCTTACTCTAATGCAGTGAAGTGTTTTTTTGTGCCTCTGTTATTTGAGATTTTTGCTCAGTGATTCAATGCTGTTCTTTGTGAAGCGCTCACCTCCCCCCCCTCCGTCCCTTTCATCTCCCTGTGGACACCCTCGTTTTAAAAACGACAACCCACAGATCAGTACAAAAGGCCCAGCAGGAAACTAAACATGACGGCACCACCAGCTTCTCTAAAAGCCTCTGCCAGCAACAGGCCATCAAACCTGGGCGGCTATCAAAGATATCTGTCTCCTGATGCTGCCATGTGTGCATGTGTGTAGGCAAGAGATCTGGCAAAAGGGCAAGCGCCTTACGTCAATTTGTGAATCTGTCCGTGCATGCGTGTGTGTGTGTTTGTCCAAGACAGGATTTCTGTATGTATTTCCACAGACCATTTGCAGCGCAGGGGGGAATCCTATCTGACTAATGCCCCGATAGTGCGTCTGCGTGTGTGTGAGAGAGAGTGAGTGAGAGTGACTATCTACTGTCATTCTGTCTGTTTCGTGACACTACGAATGTGGCGATTGCGGAGAAAGTGACAGATTGACACAGACAGAAGCGGAGACAGATGAGTGGATTCTCAAGCACATCACATAACTTTGAAATGGAAAAACGGTCCACGTTGTTTATCCATAAATGGCACATTAACAGCAAACATGGGACAACTTAACTCACTTACCCTGCCAGTGTGAAGGGAATGACAATTTGTCCGGTGCAACAACTGAGTTAAGATTAATATTAATGCACAAACAATTCCTGCTGTCTTTATATTTTAAAGATTCATGGTCATAAACGATGCCAATACTTCTACGGCCTTATTTTATTTTTTATTTAAAAAAAAAAAAAGCTTTTACAACCCCAGCTCCCAGGGCGAGTCTAACTTTACTCTTTAGTTTGGGCCCTTAAGTAAATAGGGACACAAGATGAAACTGTAAGTGTACAGAAACACAATATGAAACTTTAATGAAGCTTCTGCTTTCCCCGATGTCCTGCCTTTGCACACAGCTTAGATCTGTTGCAGTGCTTTTGTTTGCCACAGCTTTTAATGTGCTGTACATCTACGCTTCCAAACTCCGGGCTGCGCTGAGGGCTCTGGCATTGTTTTCCTCATAGACACCAGACGGCAGCGCTGACACAAAGACATTTTCTCCCTTATAGCATGTGGCCCTCAGCTTGGACAGACACATGTGGAGAAAGCACAATATCAAATATAGTTCATACTATGTGATAAAAAGGGATGATGGCCCTCTCAGCCTAATGATAGCTACTAGAATAACAAATAATTTCTGATTCATGCCTGTCCCCCAAGACAAGCCTTTACATGTTTGCTCTGGTTTATATTCTGGTTTAAAATCTGTTGATTTGGGGTATGAGGCAGCAGGATTTTCTAGTCAACTACTAATTTTATTGCATGCTAAAATGCCAATGAATACAAATATCCATCTAAAAGTGTTAAAAAAAGCATATTTACTAGTGGGAATCCTCAGGAGTCTTTTCACTTGATGATTTCACCAGGTATTTTATGGGCATATGTGCTTCATTGCATTTTTTTTTTGGGGGGGGGGGGTTTCTGGTTTCAACATAAACTCAGAAGGGCAGTTGAAATGTGTAATTTCCATAAAAACTGCTACTTTATGGAGGAAACCAGATCCAGCTGCCTCTTCATGAAATCCATTTATCATTACAGACAAACACTTCTCAGGTCCAAGTTCATCTCAAATAATTGTAAAATAAAAAAACAGATGCAGGGCACCTTTCATGGCAGCATATGCTTCAAAATTACCAATTTGTTCGAGGTATTCCCTGAAGGGTTAGACATAATGCATTTTTGGTCAGTTATTCTAATTATGTTTGCCCTTGAAAATTATGTTTACTGTTTTGATACAAAGTTCAAAGCACATTGAGGAGCAGGAAGAAGCATTTTCGTACAGACTTGGCTTGTTGTCTGAGGAATCAGACGATCAGAATTTTAACATGAATTTCAAAGTCTGGACATTCATTGACGACGCCTCTAGCAAATAATAAGTGACAAAAACAGCCATTTTTCCATATTGACCATCGGACCTTTTTCCATGTATTTTTAAAATGGGATATCATAATGCTGTTCCAAACTGAAATGCAGATTTAATCTCAACTGACAATGTGGAAGAAAAATAAAAAAAAGTTTACATACAGTTTGTATGTATGTTCTGTTAATTTTACAGACTCCCAGTGAATATGTCTGCATGCCATCAGTCACAATCATATCTCAAACATCAGTCTGAATAACCAGAGTAACCTTGGCGAGGATGGAAACTAGAGATTTACTCAGAAGCAATCCATCTGAGCGGTCAGGGTTGACCGAGTGTGTTTTTGTAACAAGTTGACCTCTGCCGGGTGCTTTCCTCCACGGGAGGACACCCTGGACTCCAAATCCTCTTTGATTTCCAATAATATGTCCTGTACTCTAATAGCTCTCCAGGAGTAGACGGCCATTAGGGGACCAAAGAGAAGATGACAGGTTCAATTGAGTGTGAGCATGCAATGGAGGAGAATAAGGCGTGTGTGTGTGTGTGTGTGTGTGTGTGTGTGTGTGTGTGTGTGTGTGTGTGTGTGTGTGGAAGGATGGGTGAGGGGATGTGATTGTGTGAGGAAGAAGACTCTGTGTTCATTTATTTTGCATGTTAGCCTGCTTACATTTTCTAATTAGCATGTACCACAAAGTAAAGCTGAGGCTGATGAGAATGATTCATTTTGCAGGTATTTGGTCTTAAAAAACATTATTATTGAAACTATATTTATTATTTCTATGATGATGCCGCTCGATGAAAAGTCAGAGAATCACCAGAGTTATTGCAGTTTACCCTGAGGGGGAAAATGACTGAGCCAAAGTTCACTCCAATCCAAAGTGGTGGACTGAAATAAAGTTTGCCAAACATAAAAATGACCTTAAGAAAGCGTTCATCCATCATCTATTCTCAATGATTGACTTCAAATAATAACACGTCCAAATCCATCCAACGCACCTATTACTCTTTGCTGCTACAGTATATAACATGCAGACTTTTATCATCTTTAAGAACATACAGAGATATGATGATGCGGCCACAACATTATTATCATCAGCATGTTTGAACAGGGCTTGTCAAAAACAACAGCATGCTGATGCTAAATAAATTCATCAAAACCATTAAAGATAAATCCAGCTTTTGTCAACAGGCAACATTCAAAACTGGTGCATAACAGTTGAAAAGCCCAGAAAAAAATGAGTTCTAAAGAGAAAAAGCCATCTGTTTCTATAGACAACAAGTCCAAACATATTTTTGTCTGTAGTAATCAGTGATCATCATACCAACTACAGAAAAAACACAATTTTTTATTTTATTTTGCACACAAACCCGATATTGAAAATGCATCGTCTTGAATATACACCACACACACACACACACACACACACACACACACACACACACACACACACACACACACCACTCATGCATGGACACACACGCACACACACACACACACACACACAGAGAACAGCATGTGCACACAGACGCAAAAACAGAAGCGTCTTGCTGTTTGATCCAGCTTCGCACCTCGTCAATTATTCAGCATTCTGCTCATAGACATCGCCTTAAAGAGCACATAAAACATGCATGAGGCCTACATTTGGAAATATCGAGAACATTGCCTGTATTTAACATGCAACGTTGAGAAGTAAAGATTGTTTAGGCATATGTTATCTGTTCAGTTTCTTTAACTACAATGGCAAAAATCACTTTTGTTATTTGCATAATCCTGCTAATCATGGGTCTGCATGTCTCTTTCTTGATCAATGTTAGACTTTAGCAATAAAAAGGGATGGAAAAGAGCAGGGGAGAGATGAAACTGAGGTAAGGCATTATTAATGCATTTGTAAGCAATCAGAGGAATTTGATCTACATTAAGTTATTAGTGCAATGAGCAGCAGTCTTATGCACTGGGCCCTTAATATGATCATATTTTAGTTATTTTATATTTAAAAAAAAGCAAATATTGGTGGGAGTATGAAATAAGAGCAGAATTTAAGAAGGAAGATTGATGAAAAACGTGGATACAAATAACAGGCAGAACATAGAGAAGAATGAACAAGAGGAAGCAGAAAGAAAGTGGGCAGAAAATGAATGAAACAAATGCAGAACTTCTGAATGAAAGCAGCACCAATAATAATAATGAGCACATTTCATTCATAGCAAACCAAAAGGATAACATAGGTTTGTAAATAAGTTTGTTTCAAACATGCACACATAGAAAGCTCATTTACGTTAAAAAGCAACTTGGTGTTAATTTGTTCTCTCATTGGTTGCTTCATGGCAGTGCTGTTAAACTTTCCTGAACACAAAACTCTGAGTTTTGGCTGCAATCATCCTTTAAATTCCATGACAGTTACAAGAATAAGAGAAGCTGTCCACCTGTGAAAACACAGCAGCATCTTTGTGTTACATGCTGTATTGTGAGGTCCAACAGCGAGGAATTAGGCTCCACAAAGAGTTTTTCCAAACTAACACTTGCGAATTTGCTGAAAATGGCGTGTGTTCCGTCGAGCCAGCGTGTTATATGTGAGCCTTAATTATGCTTTTGTCAGCAAAGAGCCTGGGAAATGGTATTAAACATTCATGATGGTGTGACTCCATTATTTTCGGCCGTAAAAAGACTAATTTGGTGTGTGACGGCGTAGCTGCACAGCGGCGGCGACGGCAAAGAGGGTGTTATGGGACAAAGAGGCATGGTTCACTCGCTCAGCCTTCGGGCCAAAATAACACGTACGCACAAATGGGAAAAACACACATGGTTATACAATAATACGGGGCGCACACACTAGATATGCATGTGCCGATATACAAGTAGGCACTGACCAACAAATATAAACCAAAATAACACATGAATCTCCCTCGCTGCAGCCCAGAGGGTAAAAACAAAAAGTCCTTGTGTGTCCCTTTAAGTGCCATCTGAAGTGATCTATGGGGAGCAGAGTGGATAAAGGATGCCCTTCTCACTTCTTCTCTGGTGATGCGGACGCCTGGGTCACGGTGTAACAGTCGGGATCCACTGTTTTGTTGCAGGACACGATGGACCAGCAGTAGAGCAGATGTAAACCACAAATGTTGCAGCTCTTAGAATGATCAAATTGCTTCATGGTGTTGTGCAATCTGCAGAGGCATTCATAAAAACAACTGTAGTGCACTTGTGTGGGTTGCTGCCAAGATACCCAACAGTGTTGTGGCACAACTTCACTTACATTGTCTCCAGGTTAACAAGAAACAGTGAACATATAAATAAATAAGAAACTTCCGAAGGAAACAACAGACTGGAAAACACACAATAGACTATTTTGTTCACGAGACTCAGTGAGAACTTTTTGTTGCTTTTAGTTAGTCTTAAGCACACAATGTGGAAGATGTATTACAATCTGTAATACTAAATTAAACATTGCATACATTCCTAAGTGTTTTTGTGGCAACCAATCTGACTTTCACATACGTTTCCAGGACCAAACGGTTGCAGTTAGAAACACGTGGTAAATGGACAAAACAAAACAGAAAAAAAAGCTACGAAACGAAACAATCTCACACACGAGAAAAAAAATCTGAAAGAAGTTTGATCAAACACTTAAAATGTACTTCTCCTTCTTTATGTGAAATTCTGACCAACTTAAAAAATTAGTCATAATTACTGAAGGTGGTAGAGAAAAAAAAGTTGAGTTCCATTGGTGTTTTCTTTTAATTTTGTTTTGTTGTTATTTACCAGAATCATAAGCTGGCTGTACAAAGTTGTGGAGGTCACTGTCGAGGACAAGAAGACTCACCAGCTGTTCATTCTAGCCGGCTGGTGGGCTTGTTGTTTGTCTACATCCTCTGTGGCTAAAAAGAAACTATCCATTCACTTATCTTCCATCTGTTGTATCCACTTTCTCATATGCCAGTTAATGACTAAGTGCCATAAACGCATTTATGAT
This sequence comes from Eutrigla gurnardus, assembly GCF_963514095.1. Taxonomy (NCBI): domain Eukaryota; kingdom Metazoa; phylum Chordata; class Actinopteri; order Perciformes; family Triglidae; genus Eutrigla; species Eutrigla gurnardus. The sequence goes on along the minus strand of NC_139915.1, from coordinate 22,481,110 downwards.
ATATGTGGTCATAGATGCATTCACTGTACTTTTAATTTGCCGGATCTAATGTCATGTCTATAGTTCTGTTTCTTTTTTTTAATTTATTCTCTCCTTGATCAACATCATTGTAATCGTGGTAGGGTTAGCCAGAAGGCAAATTTTCAACAGTCGACCCTTGCCCAGACGTTCATTTTCAAATAAACAAAAAAAATCTGCTCCGGAAGCTTTATTCTGACAAAATTGTTACCAAAATAAATCATTTCATTTTGAGTGAAACTGTTAAATATCAGCCATCTGCTATTATGGCTATTATGACCAGAAATGATCCTGACAAATAGAATGACAGGTCAGTGATGTCAGTACATACCACCTACATAGATTGTGAATACAAATACTATCGATGTTGTGTTAATAAATAGAGATGTAGCAGTTACACGTGTGGTTGTACTTGACTCACACCTTTCCTATTAATAAAAACGAATGTCCAACAGTGTAATACCCTCACAATTAGTTCTACAGCAAAATAATCCCCTTAATGTCCTCACCATCTCATAACCAGCAGGTCAAAGGTTTAATGTTCCTCAAGCGGCAGCTAATAACAAATCTGACCAAAATGCCCTCAAGCACAACACCGTAAACAGCTGCTCACTCAATTAATATTTAACAGCTCGAGCTAAACACTTGTATTCTGAGAGAACAGGGATTAAGCATGATTCAGTTTTCATAAAACACATATCTGTATTTCATGCTTCTCTAAAAACAAAACGGAGCAGATTATGTTTCAGGAGATCGTGTTATACAATATCTGTGACCTAAGTAGTCCAGTCTTCCCCTCATGAACCTTTGGAGAGAGGGGAGGAAGTGGTACAGATGTATGTCGCCTATACTGCAGCAACATTAACCAGTTATGTATTCTGGACATAAGGGGATTAAACGCATGGTCTTTATGACCGCCACAATGCCTTATTGGGTCAAAAGTCACACGGACGTCTGAGTTTCTGCCTGTAATTCTATATTGTGAGCTCAGCAGTGGATGCTTGTGTCAGAGCACAATTCAATATATTTGACAAATACCTGTGAAATACTATATAAATTGGAGCAATATACAGCCTGTATGGCTGAGTAAATAAATAAATAATGAATTTGATGAAACAATGACATTAAAAACGCCCATCACAACTCGTCTCTCTCTCTCTCACACACACACACACACACACACACACACACACCAACACACACACACACACACAAAGGCGCAATCTTTTGTATGTCCAGCTGTTATCTGGTTTGCTCTGGCTGTTATCTTTGTACACTTCTGTGAAACAATGAAGACACAATGCACTCGACGCAGGATTAGACCTTGAAGAGCGGGTGCTGGATCCTTAATGTGGATGATAAAAAAAGGAACGATAGGACAGCACGCCAATTTAACTTTTTAATAAAGCTTAATTGCCAGAATACACGCTGAAGAAGGGCGTCCTGCCCGAAACGTCCGCGTGACAATATAAAAAAAAGGCAAAGTGAAGTGCTGACCTAATCTTATATTTTTAGTTTATGTACGTCCTAGTCTTTAGGTTTTAGTCTATGTACATCCTAGTCTTTAGGTTTTAGTCTATGCACATCCTACATCCTAGTCTTTAGTTTTAAGTCCTTGTACATCCTAGTCTTTAGGTTTTAGTCTATGTACATCCTAGTCTTTAGGTTTTAGTCTATGCACATCCTAGTCTTTAGGTTTTAGTCTATGTACATCCTGGTCTTTAGGTTTAAGTCTATGCACATCCTACATCCTAGCCTTTAGTTTTAAGTCCTTGTACATCCTAGTCTTTAGGATTTAGTCTATGTACATCCTAGTCTTTAGGTTTTAGTCTATGTACATCCTAGTCTTCAGGTTTTAGTCTATGTACGGCCTACATCCTAGCCTTTAGTTTTTATGTACATCCTACATCATAGTCTTTAGGTTTTAGTCTATGTCCATCCTACATCCTAGTCTTTACTTTTTAGTCCTTGTACATCTTACATCCTAGTCTTTAGGTTTTACTCTATGTACATACTAGTCTTCAGGTTTTAGTCTATGTACGGCCTACATCCTAGCCTTTAGTTTTTACGTACATCCTACATCATAGTCTTTAGGTTTTAGTCTATGTCCATCCTACATCCTAGTCTTTACTTTTTAGTCCTTGTACATCTTACATCCTAGTCTTTAGGTTTTAGTCTATGTACATCCTAGCCTTTAGGTTTTAGCCTATGTACATCCTCGTCTGTAGGTTTTAGTCTATGCACATCCTACAACCTAGTCTTTAGTTTTTAGTCCTTGTACATCCTAGCCTTTAGGTTTTAGTCTATGTACATCCTAGTCTTTAGGTTTTAGTCTATGTACATCCTAGTCTTCAGTTTTTAGTCTATGTACATATTCGTCTTTAGGTTTTAGTATATGCACATCCTACATCCTAGTCTTTAGGTTTTAGTCTATGTACATCCTACATCCTAGTCTTTAGGTTTTAGTCTATGTACATCCTAGTCTTAAGGTTTTAGTCTATGCACATCCTACATCCTAGTCTTTAGTTTTTTTAGTCCTTGTACATCCTCATCTTAAGGTTTTAGTATATGTACATCCTGCATCCTAGTTTTTAGGTTTTAGTACACCATACATCCTAGTCTTTAGGTTTTAATCTATGCACATCCTACATTCTCGTCTTTATTTTTTAGTCTATGTACATCCTACACACTAGTCTTTAGGTTTTAATCTATACACATCCTATATCCTAGTCTTTATGTTTTAGCCTATGTACATCCTACACACTTGTCTTTAGGTTTTAGTCTATGTACATCCTAGGCTTTATGTTTTAGTCTATGTACATCATACATCCTAGTCTTTAGGTTTTAATCTATGCACATCCTACATCCTAGTCTTTATGTTTTAGTCTATGTACATCCTACATCCTAGTCTTTAGGCTTTAGTCTATGTACATCCTACATCCTATAGGCTCATTTACAGGTGTTAGGTTTGGTTGCCTGTCTGCAAATTGCAATTATTTTGTAACATATCGCTCATGAGGGGTCTTCTCTAAACCAGACCACCAAGAGTCCTCCTTTCGAAGCTGCCCAGAGCAAAGCTCTTCAGAGCTTATTAGGCAACGCTTTGAGAGGGAATAACCCCACCTGCCTGTGGCTTTGATGGTTAATGCTTCCTCCTCTGACTGATTTGTGTGGCACTCGCCAACCACCAGCTCTGGCTGCACTCACAAAGTGCTGATCTTGCTCCCTTTTAACAAAATTGAACACCTTGGATATGTGGTAGTGCACCCACCGGGAAACCACTTTCACATTTCTGCTGGCTTTTTTTATTTTTTATTTTTTTTTATTTGTACATTTCTACCTGTTTATGTCTCTTCCAGTTTTTCTGTCCTTTCCTACCTTTTTTCTACAGAGACAGGGATTATTTTCAAGGCCGGAGCTCTTGCAACAGTTTTACAGACTTGTTTGGAACAGACTTGAGGTAAGAGAGTTAAAAAAAAAGTGCTGCATCACTCACTTAGTTTGGATGCAGGTTAAACACTTTATTTTATTCCGTTTCTGTCTTTGAACCAAAAGAAAATAAAACTTTTCTCCAGTAGGAGGATAAACACGTTTGTTAGTTCCATTTAAAATGGTGTTTTTCAGTGATTTCAAGGAATGGATTCTCACATTCAGTGCAATAAAATGAGGTAAGAGAGTTAAAAAAAAAGTGCTGCATCACTCACTTAGTTTGGATGCAGGTTAAACACTTTATTTTATTCCGTTTCTGTGTTTGAACCAAAAGAAAATAAAACTTTTCTCCAGTAGGAGGATAAACACGTTTGTTAGTTCCATTTAAAATGGTGTTTTTCAGTGATTTCAAGGAATGGATTCTCACATTCAGTGCAATAAAATGACTATGTGTGTAGGAAGAGTACACAATATATCACAACATACTCATGTAGAGAGCTTTTTCTGCCATAAACAAAGACCAGAGTCAAATCCCCTCTCACAGCCAACTCACTTCACTATACATTATTCTCTGTACCTCACTTTTCTTTATTTCTCAGTCTCGCCTAACCCCATCACTATTTCAAGTCCTTTGCTTCCCAAGTTGGATCGCTCCTCAGACTGTAAGATACATCTCTTGCTCACAAATGATAAAAAAAACAGATCTGGCTAAATAATTGCTTCCTCAGGTGGTGTTGATATTGGTTTATTTGATTAGATATTTATCTGTTGACAAGTTCCCTTGCTCTTTTTCCTCCACGTCATTCATATTTGATGATACACAAAGGCAAAGCCATGAAAAGAAAACCATTCACACACACCAGCTATGACTTTCTTTGTTACTTTAATATTTTTCTACATATTTCTAATCTTGGATCCTTTTCTACGTTTCATAGCAGTCTAATCCTCTAGTCTCTTCACCTCCATCTCTGTCCCCATCCCCATCCTATTTCATTTTTTCTATCTGCCGATATGCAGGCTGTGAGCCTGCCCGGAGGCACCTACCATACTTTATAACACTGCCTTCATTACCCAGCCCGCTGCAGCCGGGCCATAAATGAAAAACTGAAAATGTGGGAGGAGGGACGGAAAGGAAAGGACAGGAATGGGTGAAAGAAAACCCCCACAGAACGAGTCAATAGTGAAAGAGATAGTGAGGGTAGAGATGAAGCTAGAGAGACTGAGAGTGAGTGAGCATGAGAGTGAGGAGGAGGTGAAGTATTCAGAGAAGCACCCAAAAGTGAAAAAAGAAGAAAAAAGCGAGGAAGAGCAAAGCCATAAAATCTGAGTTGGAAGTTATTGGAGAGTGGCTGGATGAAAAATGCCATCGCCATAAAATAATATTACAATTGGTCTGGCCTTATGGCATTGATGAATACAGATGCTGCCCAGTGGGGTCTTTGGCTGCGGGGGAAGTGGCTAATTTCAACAGCCATCCTACCTGTGAGGGCAGTGAAACATATTGAAGGAAATGAAACGAAAGGTTCACCGTCAGTTGTTTAGTTTATAGCCCCCAAATTTCCATCTCATAGCAGGTTATAGGTGTCAGACAGATGTCCCACTTGCCGCGGTGAAAACCAGCTACCAGCGGGGGAGTTAGCATACAGGATTGATAGTTAAAATCCCTAAAAATGAACTACAGACCCGAGCAGAAATGGAACTTCTGCAGATTTAAACAAATATACTGTATGAGAATATAAGACCAAAAGAAAAAAAAAAGGGACCAGCTGGAATCTGATCAGCTGGAGGATATTAAAAAGACAGCTGGACATCTTAATGACCGCAATGTCGCGGAAATGCAATCTTATCACATTTGAATTGGGTTTACAGAAGGCAGTAAGCAAACGGCAAGGTGATTATAACGACCGGGGAAGTGAGCGAAATGAAAGATATTCTTTCGATGCCTCGCCAACAAAGATCAATGGTGCAATCTCTGCAGAGATTAGCAAAAGTGGATGAATTATGCCAGAAGAAAACAAAAGCGATGACAATGATCCGTTTCATTTTAATGAATGTGCAGCCTTGTTGTCATACCAGGCCTGTACAGGAAATCCATGTGTTATATTAGCCTACTATTAAGTTACAGAGTTTCTGCACCAAAATGTTTATACTTGGCAAATAAAATCAAGTCTTTCTCTTCTACATATAAAATATGCAAGTTTAAATTGGTGGTCTTTACAATACGAGTGACCCTGGGACAACATATTACATATACTTAGTGATAGTCGCCACTCTTACACGTCTCTCCCTCAGCTCCTTTCTTTTACGCGGCTCCCACCACAGGAAACCCACCGTGAAGCACTTGATTTATGCTTCATTCTAGCGTAATGGTTATTTTCCCTGAGAAAATAACCGTGTGCACTAAGAGCCATGGTAGGGTCAAGATAATTTCAAGCCTACGCCACATGGTGTAACCTTCATAGAGAAGAGAGAGTCAATAAATAAGGGTTGGAAAAACAAAGGGGAAGGGAGGAAGAAAGAAAAAAAATCACACTTTCGATAAAGCTGACCAAACGATGGGGACAAGGGGATCGGGTCTTATCTCCTCGCGGTCTGTAGGACAGTTTATAACCAAACCATACCTCACCCGATTGTGAGTGTGAGTCCATGTGTACGCTCACAGTGTACTTGGCGTGGTGGTCTTGCTACATAATATTTCAATCCTCTTCAGGGGACAGAAAACTCAGATAATTTGTGTCAAATAAAAGGAAACATTGTGGAAGATGAAAAAAAAAATCAAGATTATGATAATATTCTTATTGTGGGTTTAATACATTTACACATTAATGTCAGAATATCTCCACCTCATATATTATTTTATATCCCTGTCTCTCTATCAATGTCTCACAGTCAGCCTTTTTGATCCGTAAAATACAGTTTTCTTATCTTGTCTCTGCCGAGCAAAATGATATAAAAGCCTTACCTTCCATGACTATGTATGAGACACTGGCGAACTGCCATAAAAAAATCCACACTCCTCCCAGTCATTTTTAATGTCTAAAGCTACGGCGAGACGTCACAATGGCTCACATTTGTGTTTTTCTTGTTTTACCTATCTCCAGCTATGCTTTCCTGTGTTGCTGGGTTCCTTGCTTTTCTTCTTTCCTCTTCACTCACCTCTCTTCCTTCTCTCCTTCCACCTTCCCCCTCACTGTTTTACCTTTCTCACCTTTTCTTTTTCACTCTCTATGCTATAACAAATCCTGCGAACGGCTCTCCTTTTAAAGGGGTTAACCATGATGTATTACCTCAGCATTGAAGGGTGTGGACACAGGCGGCCTCAAACTGTCACGGAAACCTGTATCGCATGTTATCGGTGACTCGCCACAGACTCCACCGCTTGCTGGGAACCCTGCGTAAGGAAACTGTAGGGAAGCACACAGCGTTGTCTGTGCATGCTTGAATACACACGGTCACTTAAACTCATTCTATCAAAACCTCTGAATTTTTACACAATCATGGGAGGCACGCGCACACGACTGTAGGTCACCCATATACTGTACTCACAAATCAACCATCTTGCCTCTGCTCTAACTCTGAGGGTGCAGTCCCTTGGAGTTTGTTTGTGGATCCGCTTGTGAGCATGCTCCACAAAAGGAGCCTCCAAGACGTTGGGGGAAATAAAGCCACCACACAGCGATGCTGGGACAAAAAAGAAACTCTATCAATATGTAGGAAATGTAGCTTTGTGCGCCATTGACACGATCACATATTGTAACTGCTCTGAAAGGAAATTACATTAAAAGACTATCTCCAATTAGATATGTGTCTTTTGTTCGGGGGTTTTCTGCTACAGTGGAAATTGCGTTATGATGGTTTAAGCAGATATGCGTGGTGTTTGTGTTAGCACAAAGCGGGAAAATCCTTGAGAGATTTCATAGACTGCGATTATGATTCCTTAAGTGCCATTAAGAGAGACCAATAGAGCGATCAAACCGATATCTGAAATTTGGATCTGTGAAAACTCCACTGTGTCGAACCGATCTGACACAACTAGATGGTGCTTGAAATGTGGATAAATGAGGCTCCGTTGTGACAGCGTAATTGTAACGTGTCATATTTAGCATATGTCTGGAAAGTAATGGCAGGCTGATTGTGGTTCGTGCTCAGCACCTCCATCTGCTCATCCATCTGTCTTGACAAATACAGCTGATTTGCAAGCAATCTATGAAACTTCTCAAGTCGCACTAATTGAGGACCTTTGATGAGGCTGAGTGTTGAAATGACCCAATTCTGATTCTGTTAGGTCCTAATTCTCCGATTCAATGCTGATTGTCTTAAGGCTAAATTCACATTGACATCACTCATAGAGTATATAGTTCTTCTCCTCGTCTTCTTATTGACACTGCACTGCTCATTTAAATAACTACTAGTAACATCACAAAGATGCAGAGTGATGGCCCTCAAAAACAAGACTTAAATAAATCGAATCGGTTTTCTAGACTACGTTACTCAAATTGCAGGACAAGAGAACGTTACGCCACTTACGCCCAGGAGCTGATGCAAACTTTAATTTCTTAATGGGAGCTGGTGATAGTGTTAACACTCAATGTCATGTAATTTATTGAGGAAATGGCACCGAGGTAATTGCAACGGCGTCTGCATGCCTGTCACGGGCCGATTGTTAAGCTGCTCACATGCGGCCTGTCAGAAGGGAATCGATGCAGTTCAATACACACAAGAGTGATGTAACCTCAGCTGTAGTTACAATAAAAGGTATGTAAAAGCAGAGCCTGTCGATATTGAAATCTCGAAGGCTGTGCAAACGTATGGCCATCTACTGCTCTACTGCTAATGGTGCCAGTTAAAACACCTGCCAGGTGTGGCGTCCTAACCCAGCCCGCCTATCGCTCACTGGAGCCCCGTGTGACTTACTGCATTATAATTGTCCCGGCTGAAACCAAAAGAGAAGACCTCTCCCAGTAGAAAGACCAGGCCTAGAGCTGCAGAGAAGGCATCATTCCTGCATAATCAACAAAGTAATAGGTCCAGAGCAACAGCATCGATGTTTAAGGAACGGAGACAGGTGTTAGGTACATTCTGTGTCAATGCGAGGACATTTTTCTGGAGGATTCGTTGTGTGAAGCACTTCACCCGGAAGATCAATTTGTTCAGGTAACTCTGTTCTTTAGGGCTGCTGACGAAATGATTCACAACCAGTTCATTGTTTGAAAATGTGGAAATAGCACCTATGAAGCCAACAGCATTTTAGTTTAAGGTAATTACTCCATGTATCGAACATTTGAACATGTTATGTACAAACAGGGGCACTGCCTCCTGGTATTTTATTCAGTCCAGTACAGAACGTGAGGTACAAATTTAGAAAAACAATGTTTTTACTGTTTTGATTTATCTATATAGTTTAAATGTTTATTTTGCTATTATTACATTTTCTTTTGATTTGTAATTGTTGTATTGGATATAAGATAGGCTACTATATTATTATTATTATTATTATTATTATTATTATTATTATTATTATTATTATTATTAAGGGATGCAGACTGAGAAGTGCAAATATTTTAAGCATAGCTTTATGTGAGTAGAAGGATTTATGATAATCATATTATGCTGTTAAAACCTCTAAATGATTAAAGATCCTGACCTGAAATTTTATCACACCTATCAGACAAATTAGTGGATTTTTTCAGAACATGATTCACAAATGCATAATTTTTTTTAAATGAAGGTTATGTCTGGGATATCATCTGAACTATCACATTTGACACAGAGTAAAAACCTGCTGCTCTTTATGTTGAAATATTACTGATGAATAATAAAACTGCAAATTTATTAAATGAAAAATCATTGCAAATTGAAGGTGCAATATGCAGCATAATGGCCGAGGAGTTCTCACATTGGCAACTCTGTGCGAATGTTTCTAAAGGCTGATTGTGGTTTTATTATCTGAGTGAAAGCTTCCTCTTTTACAGACATCATCCCCGTTGAATATTTCACATCAGAAACATTTAACTAAACGTTGCTCTCTAGAGGAACATATAGTGTAATAACTTCCCCCTTTTTATGTGGATTTCACTATCTGTAGCAAGACAAAAATCCCAGGACTAATGTGATACAATAAGCCGGAAAATATATCTGATGTAAGATCAACCTCTGCGACGTTAAAAAAAGCAGAGAGGATTTAAAAGAATTAAATAATAATTCTGTTCTCTTTACTGATCAAAAGATTTGTGATTCATTTAAGTGCTTTTTGCTGTTTGATTTGATCCATATTCTCTCGGACACAGAGAAGCCATTATCTGCAGCCGTGGTTTCCTTGATGTCTCAGTATGTTTCCTGCGTCAAGGTGACACCAGCCGACTTGTCAGGGGATGCACATGTCAGATAGTAAAAAAATATGCTTTTTTTTCTTGCTGGAAGGCAAAGGCTGTGCCAATGTTGGTGCCAAAGACTCAATCCAACCCTAATTTTCTCTCTCTCCTCCCTTCGTACTGTAGGTGCACAAACGGTGTCTGACATCCATCCATCCATTGTCTCCCGCTTATCCTGTATTTAGGGTCACGGTGGGGCTGGAGCCAATCCCAGCTGTCATTGGGACAGGTCGCCAGTCCATCGCAGGGCTGACATGTAGAGACAAACAACCATTCACTCTCACATTCACACCTATGGGCAATGTAGAGTCAACCTATCCCCATCTCGCATGTCTTTGGACTGTGGGAGGAAGCTGGAGAACCCAGAGAGAACCCACGCTTACAAGGGGAGAACATGCAAACTCCACACAGAAGGAACCCGGGCCGACCCGGGAATCGAACCCAGGACCCTCTTGCTGTGAGGCGAGAGTGCTACCCACTACACCACCGTGCAGCCCCAGTGTCTGACAGCAGAAGAAAAATAATTAGGCCAGGGTGGCTGTCTGAAGCATAAAGATCCATTAGTAACAGAGCTTATGCATTACATTACAGTCCGTAAGATTTGAGATGTGTTGCTTCTAGCGACCTCTTTGCAGGCGAGCCTCTGGGACCTCATTTCTCTCACCTAACAGTGTCAACTGTCTTCAAATGCTCCATACTGAAAGGAGGTGTGTCGTTTTCCCTCGGTCACTTTGCTTCTTGATTACTTGCCCTTCTTCACTTCCATTAGTTTTTTGTTTCTTTTTCTTCAGAAAAAAAATCCTCCTGTTTATCCTCCATTGTGAGTCAGCAGTAATGAAATGTACCTTACTTAAACTTAAACTAACTTAAAAAGAGTTAAATAGATGGAAATGTTACGGACTGCCTCTTTAAATGAATCACATGTTGAAACAGCATTCTGGTGAACATATTTCCCTTCTAGCAATACCACTGGAAATGACTTAAATAAAAGACTCCAAATAAAACCACCACGATACAAACTCACAGTACCACTATGACAAAGACATGGCATTAAAAGGCATGTTATTGTGAAATATGAACTGTAAACATTGTGATTGCTGTAAAAACTTCCTAAAGACAAGACCAACAATCAAACCTGCCATACTTTTGACAATCTTTAAATACACAATCTTTAATTCGTACATAATGCCAGTCGTGTGATTGCATGCGACATGCGTAATCAAGCTTTTCTCATCATTTAATCAACACCTTGCAATCCGATCCACCCACACGGTGCAATCGCATGGCTGCAGGCACGCAAACACAAAAACACAAGCGCACACGCACACACACAGAACAGTGTATAACAGAATAAAAAATATATTTTTATTATAAACACACCCAGGAGAGGGCTGCCTTTGCCTTCTGAGCACTGAAAATAACTCCAAGGTCAGTGAGCTTCCATTAGGGATTTATACCGTAGCAAAGTGCTAATTAATTAGGCCTAATGTGAGACAATGGTCGGATTGCTGGCTTGCTCCTTGGAGATACGATGCAATGCACCGCTGGTCTTTTGGAGGCTATTTCAGATCAACTGAAAGCCTGTCTTTCGCCTTAATTTAGCTGGCAAGCTTTGTCGACTACGCCTGTTTTTTTCAAGCAAAGGCTTTATTTCTTGTGGCCAGCTAAGCCACATTACCGCCGAGCAGCTTTTCTTAAGTGCCTCATATTGATGTCTGATAAGAAAAGGCATTGTTGTATTACAGACTTGTTGACACTGGCAAAGGCAGCTAAGCGGCGACACCATAGCAGTAACTGTGGCGTTGGTATTTTGCTTCATAGGCTACTGTCATATCTGCTGGTGAAGAATTTATCTTGGTATTTGTGAAATGGTTGAACCCTCTTATTAATAAGACACTTCCTCAGCAGAGACAACATCAAAAATTGAAACAGAACAAAGATTGGAATCTAGTGCATCTGCTGGAGAGAGTATGTGTGATCATTACACATAACATTTGACAGCTGGTCCAGTCAAGGACAACAATAATGTTCTTTTACCATAAATCGCTAGTGATCACTAGGTTTTTGAATGTCATTAATCTAACTTCCACCGGTTTTTATGCATTCTCCTGTATATACAGAGACTTAACATTGAACATCATCTCTGATTTTATATTACATTACTATTGTGTCTACCCAGTGGCAAACACCCATGATGCGTATGTTTGTGCCTCGTGTGAGTCCAATGTCTGCGAAGGGCGGCTGTTATGTATTCACAGGAGAATGTATGTTATTTTATTATTTTGTAATGTCTTTTCTTGCCTTAACCAAGTACTTTCATTGGCCAGAAATCGTTTAACACCCTTTCTGCAAGTGCGATAGGAACCTAGAATAGAACATATTTATGACATGTATTAGTATTATTTGTATATTTTATCCAGAAAACCTTGATATCCAACATATCTTGTGGTTTGCAGAAACACACAATGCCAACATTATCTTTTTTCTGGCGACTGGGTTGTGTATGTTGCACCGATTTACGTTTCTTAAATTACAACAACATAACTTATAGGCAGAAATGTGATGGATGACTGGCTCTAATAGCCACACTTCTCACATATTCCCTCAACATTACCTTTCATGCATTCTATATCAAATAAATAAATGTTTCTTTGAGTCCTATAAGATGGAATGTAGTCTGGAAACAGCTGCCTGGGAAGCAGGTAAACAGATTGCAAATTCTAAAATACTGCGGCTTACTTAAATGAACAGAAGACAGGTAAAGCAAGACAATCAGCATTTTAGTTCAGGATACTGAAATGCAATTAGCATACATACACCATATGCAGACACATAATACATATAGAAGACAAGTGAGCAAAGGTCAGAAAAAAGTGAAGTAAACCTAACAACAACACAGAGTGAATGTAGACCTGTCATATAATTAATATGAACCGGTACACTGTGCACTGCGTCGCTGAGCTGACACAAGAGGCAAAACATATTCAAATAAACAGTGGGCTTCATAATTACTTTCTCATGAAGTAGATGTAAGAGAGACCTTGGAGCTGAATGTTGTGCAGGAACAAAACCTCTCCTTTGATTTTATCCAAAGGACTTTAGATAATAGACAGATGAACTTAATCAAAAATATGTATTCATGAGGAGCAGGACAATAGCTCCCTTACCTTTTCATATCTTCCTGCCTTCAAATATCTATGGAACATCTTTTGCCTGTTCAGACATAAAAATAGGATGCACTGTGGGACTAAATTAGATTTTATAGAAAGAGTGGTGTAAAATAGTCCGCCTGTTGCTGCTTTGCATACACACATCAAGCACATATAAGTTGACACATTTGCTCACTTGAACACAGATACTGTACTAATTAATTTTTCTCTGAAATACAGATGGACACGTTGACCCTTTTTGCTCACACACACACACACTCAGTATCTTCTATTAAGTCAAGCCCATTTATCTGAAATAGACTGTGTGAATATATGTGATTGGTAATGAAATCCCAATATTATTCCATCATATTATTTCTGAAGTGGATCTGACAATGGTATGATAATCTGGTATATTGAAGATGATAATAATAATAATCTAATCTCTTCCTTTCAAAGATCAAATGAGACCTCAGGGTGACTAGGCTGGCTGCATACGGCGCAGGTATATATTTTTTCTCTACGTCATATTGTGATCAAATTATTCAATTTACATATTTGACTGGAGGTGAGATAGCAGTAATAAGAATCTGTTAGACGGAGTGAGCAAAGGACATTGACCTGTCTATTACTGTGCATTTTCTACCAGTTAACGTTGAATAAATTGCACAGTTCGATGTTGCTTTATCTACTTTTTTTAATCAATCGCTATCTGAGGTCATGTAGTGTTCGTGTAAGATTTATTTTTAGATCACATCCTTAAGGAGACATGAATAACACCCGTGTCCAGTGACATTCAGTATTCAGAGCTACTGCTGAGGAATATGCACGGCAAAATTCCCTCACATAGACCACTTGTTTGTCTTTGTCACGTTCAAATTCAATGGAACCAACAAAATAATGAAAGCACATTGAACTGATATGACATACATAGCAGTGACTTGTTGAGACACGCCCGAAGCTGCACATTATCCAAGACAATCTTTTCTGATGGAGCAGAACAGAGCACTGACACACCACTGCTAGTGTATAATAAGTGTAACACATCTATGCTGACCTTTTTTGTGCTTCTTTTATTTCAAGCTACAAGTGCATCACTGCAGCAGGATATGGTTGCAACAGAAGAATTCACCTTTTTTCAAAAGCCTCGTCATTTCCCCTTCAGGCATATTGCGATGCTAGATTTTCTGCCATCATGTCGAGACCAATCTACACATGGCTCGTATGTGATAGCGATATGCCGCATGTTCTTTGAAGTGGAATTATTACCAATTTCAAAGTCGACATACCATCACTGCATCATACGCAATTTGGTTGATGGTTTAGTCCAAAGTGCCTCCCAACTATATGAGTGCTTTCCTTTTTGGCGGGTGAGCCCAGTGAAACTCAGACCCCCTAACCCTGACAGTGTTAGCACCACATTAAACTCAATGAGCTACAGTACAGCGGCACCATACATCACTTAAGTGGAACATTTTTACTTTTAAGCATGTAGCCTTTGGTACCGACTGCCCCAGATAGCTTCTGACAGCTCACAATGTGGATGTTGAGTAATAGGTATTGAAGTGAATACTGCATTCATCTGAAAATAGATTAAAACAATAAAATGTAAGGTCTGAGGTTAGGATTTGAGTTTTTCAGAAAAAAATATAATTATTATGTTCCCATACAACTAAACTTCGAGGAAAACCTGAGTTACGGACATCAAGTCAAATATGTATATTTTCTTTTCACGAGTGACACAAACAGCAACCTCCTGGGTGGTGAAAGTCCTGTTTGTTTAACCCATCTTTGACCTTCTTGCTCCGTAGACTATGATTAGAAACATGTTTATGACACGTCAAAAATGAATGTAAATTATGTTTCCCTCGAAACGTAATAGACAATGCAGTTTTTTTTCCAGGGAGACTTCATTTTTAGTAGACCAGGCTGTTCAGAATGTGCCTGTGTCTACTAAACATTGTAAATCTTCAGAGACCTGAATCAAACACAATTAAAGAACTTGCCAGTAAAATAAAAACATCTGAAAACAACCTTCATGTACCGTATTATTAACTTCTGATAAAAAAATAAATAATAACGTTTTGAAAGAGGAACAGAACATCTGCGGGGCAACACATTCCAGTTCTAATCACTGTCTTTGTATGCCCTGCTGTATTCTGGTTATCCCAGAACTACTTGTCTTTAGAGTTTTACGAACAAATTATTATTTATCATAAAACATGTACAACTCATCTTAAGGTAATTTTCTTTCAAACTCTGACCCTCCACTCTTTGTGGTCCTTCATATCAGCTCCATCAAACTGCTATATGAAAGAAGCTCGTACAGACTCATCCTGCTAAACTAACACGAAGACAAACTTCTTTGGACCGTCAGTGGGAGGAAATCCACATGACCATGGACAGAAGATGAGAACTCCAGCTGGGTTCATTCCGTGAGGGTGACAGGGCTAACCTCTGCAGGGCTCCAGACTAACTTTTTGCATTGGTTGCACTGGTGCGCCTAACTTTTTTCTCTTCCACAAACGCACTATTACCGGCCATATTCTGACCGCACTCCCGACAATAAATGCAGTGCATCGAGTCCCTTTCTTTATCATACATCAGCCAGGGAAATTGCTTCAACCAGTCCTGTCTGAAGGCATATTTTTGGGCTTTTTAATTAGAGTCTCCGGGCTAGGCTTTCTGCCTCTCTTCATTTTCGAAGAAAATCGAAGCGCTCAGCACTCATTGTCGAAGCGCTCAGGAGTACCTGCTCAGCTCGCTCGCATTTTTCGAACTGACACAATTTACAGCAGTGAAAAGGACCACAGCCAATCAGAGGCAAGGACCCGCCCGAGCTCTGTCTCTTATTGGTTTAGACCACAATACCATCAGGAGAACACAAAGAGATGCTGCGCTTATGATTTTTTTTTCACCCGAGCAGTAGGTGCACCAGTGCAACCTACAATTTTTTTCAGTCACACTCATAAAAATTTTGGTAGCATTTGCGACCAAAATGGTCGCACTCTGGAGCCCTGCTCTGAGCTAACGTGGCACTTTGGATCAGTTTAACACTGTTATGAAATTGTTAAACTTGGCAGTGTGGACAGGCGACTGATCTGCATGCGAGCTGAGCCACCGTACTGTTTGATTTGTGTGTGCAAGTCTACTTCATGCTTTTGTACAGTCTCTTGATTATGCACTGTTTAACGGCACAAATGCACTTTATGTCCATGACTCCGATTGCTGACCTGACTTGCACTTTACTGCTATAGTTGCACTTTACTGCTATACTTGCACTCACCAATATGCTGCTAACCTTTTTTTAATGTGTGTGTATTTTAGTATGTTTTATTGATATTTATATAGCTTATTGTAATTAAATTAAATTACAGGGCATAGGCAGCACACTGAGACCTGAGTACTGCATTTTGTTTATCATGTACATGTTAAATGACAATTAAAGCATCCTGATCCTTGATCCTTGAGAGCCTGCTTGTATCCTTGTGTGCAACATATAAACATGTACAGTGAGAGCGGTGTGTTCTCAGTCCAGTCTATGGGAATGCACCTGAATGCATTAAAGGTTAATCACTAGTGGCACTTTGACCTCTGATATTCAGTGTATCTATTGTTTCTATATGGTGATACTAAAAGTAAACTAGGCTCCACTTTCGGTGCCCCCTTCTTACTCAGAGTGCTGTCAATCTGCCACGACATGCTCCTTTTTCATAAACAATTTATTTCTATATGGTGGGAATCGTCAGTCACCTCACGATTTGATTATGATTCAGAGGGTCACGATTTGATGATTAAACGATTCTCGTTGAGAATTATTCCTTCAAATCTTTCAAATCAATTCCTATTTGGATTATACAGTTTATGTGCTACATTATAAAGTGCTGAAATATTGTAAAAAAATAGCTTATAGACTTTACTGGATCAATGCAGAATCGTTCAACAAAGCATCGCGATGCATTATAGAACCTAACATTTTCATCACTTCAAAACTTTTTGAGTGACTTTTTGAGCTTTTATTTCAGAGTAGACACTCTCCCATCACAAGAGGAAATATGAATACAGTGATTGGTCACATGAGCCAATGTAGTACCGGTAACCATTTTTAATAAACAGTTAGCTGTGTAAACAACAAACAAACACTGTGGGTTTTCTATTTATAAGAATACAATATATTTTACCTGACAGATATATCAGAGTAGAAACAAAACATGTGTTGAGGGGGAAAACATGTTTGCAAATTTGATTGGAAAACAGTAGCACTTCCATACTTATTGCGTGGAGCAGCTGGATTTTCAGAGTGTGACAGGATGTCGGACAGAAATTCAGAATGATGACATCAAACACCATGCTTCAGGATGCCTCTGATGTAGATCAATATAAAAGATCATTCAAGCAACAATTGCTATATAATATGAAAGCTGATGGTAATCAAACTGCTCTGGGCTGGATTTCTTTTGTTTCCCCTAAGATTTGAAATAAGAGGGATTTTATTATCACTTTAAGACTACAGACTCCCTGTGACCATCAATAATATTTATTGACTGTATTGATACATAGTCTGTACGCACACACACACACACACACACACACACACACACACACACACACACACAGCAGATAGTTAGTCTGGGAGTGAACATAAAAGAATATTGTGCCATGGCAGAGCAGAGCAGTCGATAAAACGGGACATTTAAGACTTATATATAAAAGTAAAGAACTGTTGGATTATTTCTTTAATTATTGGAAAGGATTGCAATAGCGTGTCATATATAACTTACTCGCACAATGCAAACCACATCTAGTGAGTCAAGCATGTTACGTCACATTTGGTCTAGGGCCCACATATAAAAACCATCCAAGACCACATCATATAGGGACTCAAGATAGTAAACAACCAATCAGTATTATTTTTGGTGATGAATCCGTTTTCCTCTGTTCCATTAACTACGATCCTGTCCTCCTTCCATCTCGATATTTTACCCCTTAAATATTTCAAAGAGATCCAACATGATTGACCCTGCTGTACTCACAATCATACATCTGTCCCTTGCCTCCAGCTGTGTACCTGTTCAATTTCAGACAGCTTGTGTCCAGCTGTTTAAATAATAATAATAATAAAAAAATTGATCCATCTGTTCTGGGTTATTTCAGACTAATTTAAAAATGACTTTAATTTCTAAAGTATTAGGGGAAGAAAATGTTGCTGAGCAGCTAATTTTTTTTGACAAATTCAAATGAGGTTTAAAAAAAACAAAAAAACTCAGTCTATCTTAGTCTTACTTGACATTAGTGGCGCCTTCGATAACGTTGATCATACCATCCACATTATCGGTTTATATGATGCGTTGAGATGTGTTGTCTGAGGGAAAGCCCTCGAGTGGTTCCTGGTGTCCTCATCTGCTCCACTGTTATATGGTGTTCCTCAGGGTTCAGTCTTCAGCCCTATTCTATTGTCTTTGTACATGCTTCCCTTGATAATCAGATGCTTTGGCGTACTGTTATGTGGACGACACTCAGTTTAATGTTTCAGTAAAACCAGATGACTTGAGCAACCTAGACATGCTCCACAACTGTTAAAATGCTATAAAAGGACAGGATGGCACTTATCTTTAGTCAGCTAAATTCAGACAAAACTGAGTTTATTGTTAGGCCAGAAAATACCACATAATATATTCCTAAAACCTCAGGAATCTTGACATTCTATTTGATACATATATTTGGTGACTCTTTTGGAAAAAAAACATTTAAATCCCACTTCTTTAAGTTGTCTTTTATATAATAAATGTGTGGTAACTGTATGTCTATACGTGTTTTAGATTTTTTTTTTTTTGTGTGTGCTTTGTATCTGTAAAGCAATTTGTAAGCCATTTTAAAAAGTGCTATAAAATAAAATTTGATCATTATCATATTAGCAAATAATAGTGATTCCATTAATGCCCGCTTCATGAAAAGTAATTTAGTTCAAGTCTTTTTGAAACATTCATCTGCTTGGACCAACATTTCCTCAAAATCAACATCCTGCAGTCATTATCTGCATTCCCCCCAGCAAAACCAGTAGTGTGTATAAACAACATAAAAAAAGTGTATGTTAAGTATCAGCGATGACCAAAATGTTTAACTCAGAACCACCGACAAGAAAATCAACACAAGACTAACTATGTCCACATTGAGGCAAGCCGCTGTACACACAATTAGACATCAAAGGGATTACAGCCAATGCAGATTCTGTATGTTATGCTTTTGAATGGCACCGTATGTCACTTGCGTCGACATGGGGTGTCTTTGCTGTACATCTCATTATCCATCACCAACATTGAGAATCTCACACATTATATACCTCCGCTTGTCACCGCAGTTTCATTGTGTATTAGAATAGAGCTTCCTCACGGCTGCATTCAGGTGTAGCTGTTCCATTCGCGGCACCCTGATATTGCACATTCTGCCTCAGCATGAAGTAACCAGAGCCTTTCATTGATGTTATTAATTATACCTGGGAGAAAGATATGCCTATTAACCACACATTCAAGGCCCCTTTTCTCCAAACAAAAACCCACTAACACCCAGAAACATCTGACTTTTGCCGTGAGTGTGAAAGGTTACAAACGGAACTTGTTTGAAATATTCGGGATTCAGCAGTAGTCAATTTATAGGCAACAGCTCGATCAGCAGTGATGGGAACATTAGTTGTTTTTTTCCCTTTTTCTGATGCGATGTCATGTGAGACCCATCGAAGTGGATCTATAATAAATAAATTCAACAAGGACATTTTTATAATTTATTTGTGTAGCAAACAAACCCCACCAGACTCCAGTCAGTCTGACCAGAAACAAAGTAAAACTCTCAAAACCATTTTTGTTGGTCTTTCCACCAATCCAACAGGTCTTTCTCACCTATATTTAATGGGTTTTCCCATGTTGAATTGAAAATTTGGTGAGGGTATAGGTGATGTCTTTAATTTTGGTAAATTGGGAATCATGAGGAATTCATGGTCATTAACAACAAGAGCTGCCAAAAATGAGTGGCAAGCGAGTAAGAGCTCTTTCGAAGCAGCACGGAATGAGACAATGTGATCTGTTGAGAATACTGAGCTGACACAAGGCCCACAGTCACATAACAATTCCTTTTGAATGTGTCGGAAAATCAACAGAACATACAACATTTTCTCCAGACACATTACCAAGAATTTGAAGTAATTCTTTACATTTCTACTTGTTCTAACTATGTAGTGCAACAACAACCATATGAACATCCCTGCATGGAGACATAGAATGAGAAAAGCGGACAGGGGATGAAACTAACAAAAGAAAGTGGAAGAGACATCCTACAGAGACGAGGTTGGACAATGGAGAAAACAGAAGCACGCACAAACAGAAATATATAAAGAGCAACAGAGAGTTATAACAAGTATCGCACATGGAGAGATGCTTCGGGTGCCAAGGAGAGGAAGATAAACAGAACGTCAGGATGGGAGAAACACGTGGAAGGACATGTGAAAGGAATGATAAGCAAAGGGAAGAAAGTTTTTTGCCACTCTGTATGACTCAGGCAGTAATGTGGTGGCCCGAGTCTCCTCCGTGTGGCTTCAGCCTCAATCCCACTGAAAGATCCAATCCTGTTTTAAACTACCTACAGTATTAACGCTGGTCCATTTCTCTGTCTGTAGCACACATTTACCTGGTTTCTCTGTCAAATGGTGTGTGTGTGTGTGTGTGTGTGTGTGTGTGTGTGTGTGTGTGTGTCCGTCCCTCCTGCTCCAGCCAGGACTCGTGTCACCCTGAAGCACAGAGCCATTGTTGTGACAAGAGACTCAACGGACACAACGGACAGAGTAAATACCAGCCAGCCTGCTGTTTATGGGTGTGAAAGTGTGTGTGTGTCTGTTTGTGTGTTTTTGTGTGTCACTGTCAAGTTCTACAGCACTCGCATTAGAGTTTCTTCTTCTCTAAAAGCCATAGTGGTGGAATAACAGATTCTTCTATTGCCTCCCATAGCAAGTGGCAGTCAGGGTGATAGCTGCCAAAGCCTTGAAAGGGATTGTGTACATTTGGAGATCCATGTAG
Source organism: Eutrigla gurnardus (assembly GCF_963514095.1). Taxonomy (NCBI): domain Eukaryota; kingdom Metazoa; phylum Chordata; class Actinopteri; order Perciformes; family Triglidae; genus Eutrigla; species Eutrigla gurnardus. The sequence continues at coordinate 22,460,080 of NC_139915.1, read as the reverse complement.
CTCCATTATTCCATTGACAAAAAAATCAGCTGACCAGAAGGTCTTTTGCGACGATCTCTCGTCCACTACTTCACAGATGCCAGAAACCAGAAATAAACAAACCCAGCAAAGGCAACAGCATCATGAAAACCATCATCGTCATCCCTGGCATCACAACATCGCCACCAACATTGACATAATCAGCATCATCGTCATCCTTATTTGCCCAAATAATTTCCACTTACCTGGTTGCGTCCTGATGAGGTTAATGTATCCACAGAGAGGATTTGAAGGAGCTTGGCTATTCAATACAATTTTTTTTAATCTGATGAATCTATGCTAAAATATCACTAGTTGGGTTTCTGAACCAAGTCCATCCCATCAGTAGAGGCTACTCAAAGTTAAACCCGCCCGCTCACTGCCCCACTGCCTCAGTGGTTAGAGTGCCAGGTCACTGGTCAGCTGGTCGATGCAGGTGACCCCTGTGTGATGGAGGTCTAACAAGGACGCTTGAGAACAGAAATGGGTGATGGGTTGATGAGGTGTTGCTGAGTGAAAAGCATCAGTGAAGCTTGTCTAAGTGGCTATAGACTCACGGAAAGGTCACTGTGTGTGTTTTGGGGGGAAATGTTGAAAGGGGCTTGATCAACAGGAGACACTCGACCTCTGTTTGTTCATTAAGTACATAGACATTCATGATTTGTAGGCTGAAGGTCTTGCATGTACATTCAATAAGCTGGCTGGCATCACATGTTCTGTGCTAGCTGATTTATTCAAATAGCCATATGGTTAATAAGTAAATATGTGCTAAATAACTAATTCACTGGTTAATAGAAATGAAACGAGGAGGGTTTAGATAATGAGAAAAGCAGGGAGGATAGGAACAAAAAATAAACTAATAAACTAGAAAATGTTTGAATGCTGATAGAGAAGACAAAAGGAAGAGAATGACATGCAGGTATCGGGTGTTCGCTATGAAAAAATATATCTGGGACTTTCATTCTTTACCACCGTTGCTCTCCCTCTACCACTTTTAAGTGGGAGCGTGTGCGTTTAGACATATTTGAGCACACGTGTGTCTGTATTGTACGCATCCGTGCACATATGCACATATGTAAATGCCAACGTGTGCATGCTATCTGTCAGTGAAGAGCAGGCAGTCGGAGTTTTGTGTTTGTGCACCCATGATGCCTCACACGCCTGCTTGCCCCCGTGCGGCTGTATGAAAGCAAAGTTAAAGCTGCACGCATGGCCGATGACCTAAAGCCAGACACTGCTGTGTTTGGTTGAGTCTCACAGCTGAGAGGAGAGGGAGAGACCCCAGCTGACTCACATCTCACACACACACACACACACACACAAAATAACACACTGCTTCATCACGCAGTGGTGTGTGTGGCGCAGAGAGGATGGCAGGAAGGAATGAAAACATAAAGGACAACATGAACAGGGGAGGAGAAGGGGAAATAAAAAGCAAAGAGTAAATGGAAAGTGCAGTGCACGGCCATTTCAGTTTAAAAGAGCTGAGACGTAAAAAAAAGACAGAAACTGGGTGGGAGAGACAGAGAGTCTTGTTTGTACCGAGTGCAGGTAACAACATGTTCTGCCCTCTAGTCCAATGACTGGTCTGTTAGATGCTGGAAAGCATGAGTGCATCTACCTAATTATGTATTTCTCTCTCACTCTCTCTCTCTCTCTCTCTCTCTCTCTTCCTCTTCACCCCCAACATTCCATTTCTTCTTGCCTCTCCCTCCTTTTCCTCTCTTCACCTTTTTCTTCCAAGTAGAAATGATGACTACCTCAACAACTACTCAGCCAAATAAATAAATAATAATCAATCTCTGTTATTTTGTATTTCAGCTTTTTCCTGTATTGTTTTGTTTTTTTCCTGGAAAAGTAAGAGAGGTATGTTCTTTTGGGGTAATAACATACAATCTGGCCTACACATCCGATAGGATCATGGTCAGCGGTTTGCTGGGTTTATTTTGTTCAAAGTAATATTTTCCTTTCACCCATTTCCTCCTGCATACTTGACCAACACTTTTTTTTTTTACCATTTATCTTGTGGTATCTCTGAAGAAAAACATGTACATATCATCTGTGATGCCTTCCATTGGCTTTTGACAGGGTTTTTAGGAGCCAGGAGTTTGGATTTCCCACTAGCTGCCTGCTGCCATCTTGTCAGTTGTTTGGAGCCAGAAAAGCCACATTTTGGCAACACAGAGGAGTCTGGATGGAGCAGATTTTGGTCAAACAGGCAGCAATCACAATTAATATATTCAGACCTGTCAATCACACAAATAGGTCTGGCAGCAGCTCCCATTCAGAGCATGAAGGGTCGCACTGGATGGCCGCAATTGGAGATTTTCAGAGACTAGAAGAATAAATGTCAGGAGTATCGAGGCATTTCTGGTGGCTTTGCAACTCAACACCTTACGAAGAGAGAAAACCGTGTTGATTTTTCTTTTATTCTGCCACCCATGTGTGTATTTAAATTAAAGTATATACATAAGTACATGTACTTGTACGTCTGTACTTCTCGAGTAAATTTGGTCTTTTCCGGCTGGCTTCCAACTGCATCTTCAGGGACAATCAGGTGTGGTGGATACTGCTTGTTCCCTCCTTGCTTTTCCCTCCCTGCCTCCCCCTCCTTTCCTCACTTTCCAATCCATCTTTCCGTCCACTTTCATTTCTCTCTCTCTCTCTCTCTCTCTCTCTCTCTCTCTCTCTCTCTCTCTCTCTTTCTGCGGTATAGGTTAGGCTAATTGTTACATCGTTCTAGCACTGAAGTCACCCTGTTTAGGAAGCATGGCTGATTGCCGCCGGGCGTAACGCAGCATGGGGGGATGGGGAATTGAACAAGCATTGGCCGTCAGAGCTGGTTAGCTTCACAGAGCTCCTGTCACAACTACACTCACCGCACAACCTGTTTACTACCCAGGCCCCCCTGCAATTACCAGCTCCCCAGCAGGGGCCAAGCTGGCACCTTGGGAGAACTAACTCCATCAGCAGAAAGGGAGGGGGAAGAAAGAAAGAAAGGTGGGGGGTGGAGCCCCATTAAGAGGCTGAGGCAGGGTGGTGGAAGTGGCAAATCCTGGAGGGAAAAGCATGGGGCGAGCATGTGTGTGTGTGTGTGTGTGTGTGTGTGTGTGTGTGTGTGTGTAGGCCATGTTGTTGTACTGAACACAAAGCAGAGCCAAAGAAGAGATACATTTAGCAAATGAAAGGCAGGTAATGGATGTTTAGGGTTATAGGGCCCTTGGAAAATCAGCCCCCTTTTCTACTAGTCTATAAACCTACCATTAAAATGATTGAATCAATGAAGGAAAGAACTAGCTATGCAATAAACTGATGTAACGGGTGTGTAAGAATTTTAGGGTGCTGGGAATTAAATTAAACTGTATAAAAGTATTGATGTGTCGGGTGTGCGTGGCTGCATGTGCGTCAACCTGTCGCCATGATCTGGCCCCTGACTCACAGGGACAGTGGGGCAGTGAAACAAGCAGCAGCACGGGGCCCCTAAAACACAACACTGCTTCTCAACTGTCGGTTTGTATGGCAAACAGTATCAAAGATGTGTAACAAGGTGTGAAAAGGATCTCTTGATTATCAGCTGATTAGAAATTAGAAATGTGCACGCCAATTGTGGCAGGCCCGTTCAAATCTGAGGATGTGACAGATCTTAACAGCAAGAAACATTGAGGATTAGTCTGAACAGCCAATTAACTTGATTTTGTGGTTGTGATATTTTGTCCCCCTATTTTAAGAGTAGGGTTAGTTGAGAAAGAGTGGGTTAGGAAGCCCGTACCACCTGGACTAACTATTATAAAACTCTAGATATGTCCCACAGACTTCACATTTTTCCAGGAGTATCTGACAAAACATATTTTCCCCACCAATTGACCCCCCCCCCCACACTTCCAAATCCTCATACCATGCTTTTCATCAATTCCATCATAAGTCATCAGATACCCCTGGAAGCCATTCCCACTTGAAATCTCATCATCACTCCAATCTGTCTTTCATCTTTCCTCCTCCAATCTTTCCATCTCTCCCCTTCTCGGGCTTCTCTAACAGTGGGAATAGCTGTAGTGATAGTCAGCTGTGGTCCAGAAGTGGAAGGAGTTTTTTTTTCTCGTCTTTCTCCCTAGCCACTTACACTGCACATCTACGCGGATGGACTTGATGGCAGCCACCCCCACCCCGTTGTCGGCCTTGCAGTAGTAGCGACCCCCCTGCACCCTCTGGATGCCCTCAATGCGCAGCGTCTCGTTGTAGATGGATGTTTCCTGGAACTTGTCTGACGCACTGCCTGCTGTCTTCGTCCATCGTACCTGAAGAGAACATGAAGAGGAGAAAAAAATTTTGACCGCAGGATCAGATCAAAATAAACAATTTAATTCTCATTAAATTACAAACAGATTAGAAGGATGCCAAAATGACTACATGATGACAACAATTTGTAAAAAGTCAGAAGTCATGGTTTGTATGTTCTGTGCACAAGACGATAAGCAATCAACTTTTAAAATGCTTGTTTTCTGAATGGAGTTCGGATCAAACAAACGTAGGCTATGGTAACACTGGAACTGCTCCATCAACACTTAAAACAACATAATTTAGATATAAATATGGCAGAGAAGGAAGGCAGGCTTTGACATTTGATTTCCGAAAAACTTAAAACTTAGCCCACTTAAAACTTATAAACCACTTTAAAAAACAACAGCAGCTGAAACAAAGTGCTGTACATTAATGATAAAAAATATAAAAACATAAAACAGAAGTAAAAGACACCATATAATCAAAAATGCTGAAAAGCACTCACTCAAGTATGTCTGCCCTGGGCAGACTGCCCATACAAATATTGATGTTTATGCACAAAACTCATAATTACATTGATAAAAGAAACATTTAAAAGTAACTAAGAACAAAGAAAATGAGTGACATGTACTTCTTCAACAGACTGTATAACCTTGATTGAGTGTCACTGCCCTCTCTGGAACGTTTTGATTCGGTTTCTCTTTTGCACCTGTTATCATTCCCAACAGTGATGTCACATTGTACTGAGGCATCCTGGAGGACACACTGAAAGTCAACTCTTTTCCACAGAAGACCACACCATAAGTTATTTTAGCAAAACCAACATGTTTACATTCTCGGCTGTCAGAGTTATGACTCTCGTTCACAGCTGTGACAGAGAAATGACATCGTCCTCATGCGCATAGTGTCATTCAGAATGGCTGAAAGGTACATAAAGAAAAACCTGCGATCCAGAATCTAAAAAAAAAAATTGAATAACCCGTAAAACTCCTTTTCCAGTGATAAAATCTGTGTTTGCTCCATGGAGTAGAAGCTGAGGACACTAAGTGCTGTACTCATGGTGTCCATGATGCTAAAATCAGACCATTAAGAGTTTTGACAAACTCTGTATGGCTTTTTCACGCCTCAATTATCCCATCAAGCCGTGGGAATGCTGCATGGCCGACAGCTACATGATACATTCACTCGATTAATCAAGTGCATGCACGCACGCACGCACACGCACGCACAAACACACACACACACACACACACACACACGGAGAGAGAGATATACATGAAAGCATGTAAACTCATCAGCACTGGAATGTTATTCTCACTCGTGCGTGTGTGCAGTCCATTAATCCCTATTAACCCTTCTGTCTGTTATCAACCTCAACGAGACTATCAACCATGCCCTGTTGAGGAGGTCAGAGAGGATAATGGGCAAAAGTCACCGATACAGTTTGTGTCTGTGTGTGTGTGCGTGCGTACACATGCAAATGTTGTGCTTTGAAGTGTGTGTTTCCTGCTTTCATGCACAGTTGCCTGCTTGTGTTTTTGAATATGTCCTCTGTACTGGTGTACATATTCACTCCTGCATGCATGCGTGTGTCTGTGTGTGTGTGTGCGTGTGTGTGATGGTTAGAAAGCAGGTTATATGGATTAGCAGATTATCAGAGCCTGTGTAAACTCTGCCTGCGCTGTTTATTCAGCTCTGTTTGCGGGAAGGATTTGGAGGAGGCAGACTGCCATTGATCAACCAAGCCAAAGTGAGCAATGAACCGAACCCTGTCTCTCCATGGTTTAGTGACTCCCGTTTGCATGCGTGCGTGTGTGTGTGTGTGTGTGTGCGTGCATGTGTGTTGTGTGGAGCTTGTGTGTGTGGAAAAGGGGAGTAAAAGTGAGCGTGGTGTGTGCATGTGTTTTCCTGCTTTTATCCTTTCCATTCAAGGATTAAGAGATGAGTGAATCTTACACATTTTGTAAGACAATTTGTTTGCTCTCACTGTGGAGAGTTATGCATGGGATTAGAGTTCAGGAACATTAAGATTAGTTTCAAATTTAGAATCATTTTAATGGCGAGATTATGTGAAATGGGCTTTGGGACAATAATGTAAAATATTACATTTTGGTTAAAAGCAGTTACTTAATGCTTAATGTCTTGTCCCTTTTCTCTCTCTCTCTATCTCTCTCTCTCTCTCTGTGTGTGTGTGTGTGTGTGTGTGTGTGTGTGTGTGTGTGTTGAGCATGAAATCGGGGTTGATCTTTTGCTCTCAAAAGATTAAAGAAAGTCAGTGGAAGTGGAAGTAGCACATGAGCGTACAATAATAATGCTAAGAGTATACTTATAAGGACATCCTGGGGTAAAAGACGAGCAAAGTATGCAAGGGAACCGACAAAATTTGAGAAAAGATATGAGTCGGTGAGGAGTAGGTAACGAGAGGGTGTGTGCGTAAGAAAAAGAAAAAAAAGATTGCATGTGTAAGTGAGAGTTTTTTTTTTCTTTTTTTTTCTCGGCGAGTGAGCGCGAGAATGAGAGGGAATGATATATACGGTATCGCTGGCAGCTGTGTGATGGGGAGAGAAATAGTGCATCACACTCGGAGTTGCTCTGCTGGGGGAAGGCAGATGAAGCAAAATAGAGAGAGGTGATAGCGTGAATAAAGGGGGACATTGTGTGCGATGCAGATGACAGGCAGGCGGCAGAGGAGCCTATATCTGCCTGTGACACCCGCCACTTAAAAACCATCACCTGCGTTCTCTTTCCCTGACCCCCTTCGCTCTCCCACAACACCTCTTTCTTCTCTCTTCCCTCAATAGACGTGTGACACCGCTCTATTTTTTTCCCGCTCTGGTCCCGACGGATCGGTCTGGATATCTCTCCCGGACCTTTTTCTCTCCCTCATCTTATCCCTGTCTGGGGCACTTTTCTCTTCACATTCTTTATTCCTTTACAAAAGCATGTGAAAGCCAAACAATGACTTTGCATCAGTTCTTGTGTCTAAATGCACATCCATTTACACACATAAACCTCCCCCCACCCACCCACATCCACCAATTCACACACATGCCAGGAAATAAAGTTGCATTCGTTGAGTCGGAGCCTTTTGTTATAATAGCTCTTACATTTGGTTAGAAGTGTAATGTGAAGGGAAGGCGAGGGATCCCCTGGGATCCGGCTCAACATGAAATGCAGCAGGTTTTGTTCACAGCTTCTGTATTCAGCTGGGGGAGCTGTGAGCTGTCTAAGACACAGATGTTTCGACGGGAGAACAGAAACAGTGCGGGGAACAGTCTCGACGAAGTATTGTAAGGAGCTAGTTGGGGACCAATTTATGTGTGTGGTTTTACTGGGGGGGGCATATCCAAAATACCAGTGGCTAATCATCTTTCACAATCTTTACCTTCGATTAATCCATAATAATTATTTGTTTCCCTTGCCATTTGTGCTCTTTGATACAAATAAGTCTAGAGTTTGGTACCCCCTACTGCCTGGCATAGCATCTGTTGTCAGACTTCACCAGGTGTTATTTGGCTGCTGTGAAGTTTCAATGGTTAAACCCAGAAAGTGAAGACAGTTTTGGTCGGTGGGCTCTGTTTAAAATGTAAAAGGCAGTCGACAGCAGTCCTGTCAAGCTGCATTCACACAGCAGCACAGATGTATTTGTGGACTGTTGTCTGGTCTATGGTGAAATGTTGGAGATAGCACCATCTACCACCATGGACTACAACTGTTAACATCACTACTATTGCTAATATTACTACCAACACCAAATGCAGATGGAACCAAAGAGCCTGGTCTGCTCGAGAAGCTCGTCTGCTGCTTGCTCCTGGGTGATGTTGGGACTATGAAATTCATTGACTTTGAAAATCCCAAGCCTATTTTAGTCCTGCTCTAGGTGTAAAGTGAAATTGACTTTATTGGCACTGTTGACCATGTTGCGACCTGACAAGCAAGTCAACAGGTTCTCAGTAGCAGTTCATAGCATCTCCAGCCCCAGTAAATCTGCTGTACGCCATAATACAGATGGACTTTCTTAACAAATCACCCAGGTGGCTAGTATATTAGGCACATAAACCTCGCTAAATCTAATGCAATCCAATAGAAAAGATAAACCTGACATATTAAAGCTTCTAATGTTCAGCAGACCAAAATAACAGATTATATCAGGTTTTGGCTGTGTGAGCCTGATAAAAAGGTTCAGCTTCAAATCAATAAGTTAGTGTTAACCTATAGAGGAAGAGAGAAGAGCAGCTAATGATGCACAATGAATATGGATCAGAAACAGTGAAGGTAGAGACGAGACGAGAAGAGGAAGTGTGAAAGGTGTGCGCACCTTTAGGTGGTGAGGGAGAAGAAAGCCAATGTGTGTCAGCCATATTGACGGGTCGGTGGCCTGCAGCTGTCTGTCTAAACACCTCACTCTCTAATCTGTGTGGGTGTTTGTGTGTGTGTGGTCTCTTCCCTTTCTTTTGACTGTCTCGCTCTGTTTCTCTCTACACATCTAATCTATCTTACCTCCCCTTCACACACACACACACACACACACACACACACTTTCTCTCCCCTTTTGATCTGTCTCCGAGCCTCTCACTTCCCTACACAATCAAGCCGACGTGGGCCAACGGCTGTCGAACCCTTTTGCCCCGCTGTCTTAACTGGAAACTGTCAACACCACACAACGATGCATGAGAGACCTTAATACTGAGTTGGCACTTAGCTTAGAAATAGGAGGTTTGAGATGGTTGTTTACATCTCGCTCTCACACATCATAAAGACCATGCAGACAAAGGGCCCTATCTGATCCAGAATCATTATGGTGCAGCTAACTAACTGGACAAGGCACCTGTTGATTGCGTCACATGTCGACATTTATATTTCTAAACAATGATCCATCTGGCTAGCGAATAATATCCACATTGGTGGCATTTTATGGTGAGGGTATTAATGCAACTACTTACTAAGTATTTCAATCATCAGGATTTCTGACAATTATTGATGTTCATGTCTTCATGTTTTCACCGCCATGCTTTTCACCTTAAAATGTTACCATTACGTCTCCCTGTTTTGCGGGCTCAGTCGGCAACGTTCATATTCAGTGAAATGTATCATCAACCACTGTGAAAGGTTAAATTCCTCCTTGTTTCAGTCACTTTAAGCGATGCTTAGCTTGTAAAGGCTCCCCCCCCTTTAAACCACTGCTTCTAACCGGGATGTCAGATTTTGAATCCATTCTGTTATATTCCCTCTCAGCTACTCACCATGAGCTTGCTAGGCATGCCTTCTACAATTTATCTAACTCTTTTCTTGATGTAACGCCAGCGGAGTCGACGATACAGTGCTTTATCCGTCCAACTGGCTCACTTACCATGAATAGGCTTAAGATGGTAATCCTGTTATCGGGGAATACTACTTGGCACGGCTGCAGACCCACACAAACACACAGCGGCGCTCAGACTTAGTCAAATACATGTGTACACACACAGGAGGTGATGTCTGAGGGAAAGCGTGGCGGAAGAAGAGAGAAAACGGCATGAATGACAAAAAGAGTTGTAGGGCAAGTCGATTGTGGAAAACTTAGCGTAACAAGGTGTGGATGACATATAACAAGATTAAAACAAACGTGCAAATATCCATTCTAATGATATGTGACTGTGAGAAGATAGAAGGGACAGAGCAAAGCAACGGAGAGGGAGAATGACTGCATGGTTAAAATAGCGAGGGACAAGAACTACAAAATAAATATAATTTCATGTATCTCTGCCTGAATGGACGTTGCTTTTCTGATTCATAGCATCACGCGTTGGCAAGCTCTAGGAGAAGAGAGCTAAGAAGGAGGAATGTATGGGAGAGTTTTCTTTCATCTGGAAATGAATGAAAAAACACGGGGTAGGAGAGAAGACATTAGCAGTGAAAAGAGGATGAAATGGAGAAAAAGAAGAAGAGATTAGAGGAAAGGCACAAAAAAAGACAGGGTAGAGTAGGGAAGGGAGGAGAGAGACAAGGAAGCGTAACCAAGGCACACAGACGAACTTAGGACAAACTAAAAGCATGATCGATAATAGAGAAAAACAAAAAGAAAACAAAGATTGGATCAGGAAATGAGAAATATGGGGAAAAAAACTAAATGGGGAATGCAGAGCAGACATTTAACAGAGAAGGGAAAAGATTAGACAAATGTCAGTTAAATGGCGTTTTCATTATGTATTCTTTTATTTGTGATCGCCCGTTTCAATGTGCAATCGATAGCTTACTGTAGGTAATTGGCAGGACTACTTTAAGCCAGTCACGTAACTGGATTATTGTCAATATGAAGATAATTGACTTTGCATCAATAAGCTCTCACACGAGTCGTTCAATGGAGCCACCTGTATTGGAATAAAAGTCTGTCCGTTTCACACACTTATGAGAGTGAACCATCTCCCAGCCCCTCGGTGCACAGATCACCCTGCACAAAGTCCAATAAAACTGACTCATTGATATTGAATACACCATCACTCACTCTAACCTTGACACACAATACGAATGCCTTTATCGCTCTTTCTGCCGGTGTAATATGAGACCGAGTCTGCGGCGAAATTAAAGGAAGCAGGGGGGAGTCATCATCATTTACGATAATGTTGTGATCTCCGTACAAGGATATGTGCCGTTTATACCACTTGTGCATGCATGAAGGCGTTGGCGCTGTGTAATATATTTGTCTGTAAGCATAAAACTGAAGCTCAACAGATGTCTTCCACTGACTTGAAGCATATTGAGACTATCTACTTAGTTGCCTCATTTTCAAAACAAAACGTACAATTACATAATTCACTTCTTTTATCTTTTTCTGAGCATTTTCGACCATCAAACTGCTCGAGTCAGAGTGGAACAAACTCTGTCGGACAGAATCTGCAGAGCATCTCTCTCTGAGAGACACGGTCTGTGTGTGTGTGTGTGTGTGTGTGTGTGTGTTGTATGTGTGTCTGTGTGTGTGTGTGCGTGCGTGTTGACGGCCGTCAGCAGCCGAGTCAGCCGTAACCTCACACGCTCCGCCCATGTTGGACGTGTTTGTTGTAATGAGCGAGTGCTAATTAGCCCGAGCGCAGCATGATATGGAGAAATCGGAGCTCCCGCCTTTTTAGTGTGCGTCTGTGTGTGTGTGTAGAGCAGATGATATCATTGCTGAGTGGCCCGGCGATGCTGAGGAATGAGAAATAGGAGGAGGGAGGGAAATAAAGAAAAGGCCTGACGGACACAGTATGTGTATCTGACGTATTATTCAGAGACAAATAAAAGAGACATCATAAAGTGTGCCTTTCTAGTCTGGATGAGGTTGCATCTTGTACGAGCGACCCCCTGGATAAAGGAGGACATTCGGACTCTTAAAAGATTATGCATGGGAGCAAAAGAAAGTGGAAATAAAGTCAATTACAAGTGCACTATCGATCATTTAGAGATTTATCACAGCGTTAAATGATAAAGTGAGGGAGGCTGGAGGCCAATACTTTTCACAGTTAATCTCTGCTAGTCAGCATAATCCTCACACTTTATTTAATACCATCAATAACCTGGTCAATCGCTCACAAGCAACCACATAGTCTCCAGTAAAATGTGAAACTTTTGAAACCGACACAACTTTTAAGGGCACTAAGCAATATCGTCTCTGCACCAGAATGACCGCCTCCCGGTTGTGTGCCTCAACCGAAGCATTTTATCATCACGGCTTTCCATTACTTTTAAAAATACATTTTTAAATTGTATTAATGATTAACAAGGCCATCTGTGCTCCAGATTATACAATATCATTTTTTAAAAAGCTCAGCAGATCAACACCTTTTAGCTGTTCCACATTGATTACAGCCCCTGTTAATTACACATTTTCTCCTTTTCCTTAGTCACATCACTTATTTATACTGCGGTATTTTATAGTGCTGAAACGATTCCTCCATGACTCCAATTGTTTCTTTAACACCATGCATGTAATATGGCTATTAATTGTACTAAAGGGGTTTAGTTTTGACTCATAATATTATAAAATTAAATTTAATAGCAATCACAATGTTAAAGAAGCCAATGAGTTCTTCAATTTAAGAGATGACTTCTTTTCTCTTTTGTATATTTACTTGGAATTATCTGTAGAATATTTGATTACTAAAATAATTGATAGCTGCAGCCCAACCATTTTATGTCTTAACTTCATTGTCATTAGGGATTTAAACTGTGCTTGTTTCAGTATTTTTTATATGCACTTCCATAAATTGTGCATTTCATCTGTTTTGAATTCAAGGGTTTGTTCTTTAATTGGCATTCTATATTCTTTCTATGATATCATGGGGTTCTGTTTTTATTCTATTTTCTGTTAATCTAATAATAATAACAATAATAAGAGTAAATTAAGGGATTAAATATTAACCAATATGTTCCAGAAAACCAATGCACAGCCACTGATTTCACAGACACAACACAGGATCAAAAAATTGTAATTAACTCATATTTCAAAAGTTACTGGAAAACATGTGACACACCAACTGGAAAATATGTGACACACCAACACAAACTGAAATCACCCGCCTGTTTGCTCATATAACCCTGTCTAGCCCTTATTCAATATCGAGAGTCTACTTTTTTCCAACCATTTCATTTAACTTTGTGAGCACAGACACAAGCATTTAGACATCACCTTTATTATTTTTAGCCTCAGAGAAGGGCTTGTCTGAAAAGTACAGTGCGTTGCCACGGCAGCAGACACTCCAGAGACACCATACAGACAAGGTATATAGGAGTCCAGCACATACCTGTACCCCCAGACTCATCACCAGCGATATCAAGTGTTTTTGTTTTTGCTTTGCGATCTAATTTGATTTTTGTCTTTGTTCTCTTCCGTCTCGTGGCATCAAGCAGTCAAGGACACGGACGCCAAGACTTTGTCATGCACTCGAACACACTCACCTGAAGTAGTCGACTTCAAAGAGAATGTAGAAACACAACAGGACTAGAGTGTGATATGCAGACATGGCACAAAGCCGCGTTAAAGCCGCCTTCATCAAGTGTTGGATAAGTGATTGCAGTGAGATGGTTTATTACTGAATGTATCCAGACAGTCTTCATGATGTCAGCAATTTCACCTACTGTACTTTAAACCAGTTTTAACTATGCCACATTTTACTCCCTCTCTACTTATATGTGTATATGCATTTACATATTAAGCACCTGTATGTGCAGTATAGCTAGACAACAGAATGGTCTTCCAAAACAACAACAAAAAAATGCTTTTGCATGCAGCATACTGTGTATAAAAGATTCAGAGTTGCCCAATGATGTGTACTGCAGAAGATGCTCTATCTCCTCTTAGTGGAAGTTTAAATTCCATAGATGTATTGCTTCATGGTTATAATGAATTATTTTACTGATCTCTTTTTATTTTGTTTTCTCATGTTTTTTTTTTCTCTTTCACCTCTCTCTTTGGTTCTTATTCACATTCACACTCTCAGACACACACACATTTCATATACTCAAGCATGTGGTTGTGGATGTAACAGCTTGTGAGTTTCTTCTTGAGGTTTTAAAAGGAGTTGCATCACCCGAGAGTCAAAGGTCCTTCCCTTTCAGAAATACCACATAAAGAGGTGATCTCCTTTACCTCTTTCTATATTTATCATCTGCACTGCTCCTTCTTTAATTTGCTGCCATCAACCTCTCTTTCCACTTGACCCCCCCCCCCCCCCCCTTAACCCCTTTCTACCCATCTTGATCTTCTTCTTCTCCTCTCTTCTTCCTCTGCTTTCTGTCTCTTTGTCCAGTTAGGGGTCGGTTGGTGACCTTGTTTGTGTCTAGGTCGTGTTCCCACTGAGTGCCTGTGCAGCCTCGTGCTGCCACCCGATCAGCCTCACTATTGATCGCCTTCCACTCACCCCTCAAGGACGGAAATCCAAACCCATATTCCAGACCGCAGCCCATCTCCCTCCCCCCACACTTCTTTCTTTTCTCTGTCTCTTCACTTTTCTCTTCTATGTCTCTCTCTCCCTTATAGAACTCATCACACACACACACACACACACACACGGTCTCAAGGTTGCAATGACCAGCAGACCCATGAATAAATAATAAGGAGGTAGGAATCACTTTCAGAAAAACCATTTACTCTCCTATTGTGTTCTTGAAGAAGCCATGTGAGCATATGTGTGTGTGTGTGTGTGTGTGTGTGTGTGTGTGTGCGTGTGTGTGTGTGTGCCTACGTGTGTGTGCGTAACAAGAAAAGCTTTGTGAGTGAGACTACAGTGCTTTGTTAACTAAATACCCTGCTGTCCCCGGAGTTCACTTGCACAACGCTACAAGCACCTTCTAGGTGACCTCTAATACAAGTTATTTTTTGTTTTCTTCTTCCTTTTTTGAATTATTAAAGTACAGAGACATAATTAATAAGCTTGACAGTATAGGAGGGAAATCTTGCATATCATCAGGTCACACTGTAGCCTTTTGCGTACTGAAATGCTTTAAATACAAAACTGTTTGCTTTTGTTTGTTTTTCACAAAAATACACACACAAAATGTACTTTCTTTAGTCAAGGTGCTCCTCGGGGTGAACTAAGTGTTTCTGACTTGATGTATGGCTCATTGCAGTTAGTCTGAAGTGTGGAGAAGATAGAAGAGAGAGAAGCCTAAAAGAAATAGAGAAAAGGGGCAAGGGATGGAGAAATTAGGAGAGCTAGATGGGGACAGGAACTAAGAGAAGAAAGATCAGTTTGGAGAGAAATAAGATGGGGGTGAAAGAAGAGCAGAGAGACCCAAAAGATGTGAAGACATTGGTGGTGAGAGATGGGAGGAGTGAGAAAGACAAAGAGAGAGTGGGAGAGAAAGAGGCAGTGTGAGGCTGCAACAACAAAAAAAAAAAGAGGAAGAAAGAAAGATAAAGACAAAGACAGACGGACAGAGTGAGAATGATTAGATTTCTCTCTCCTCTGTATGGATCAGAGCGAGAGCTCTCTTTTCAATCCAATCAAGCTCAGGGAAAGGTAAACAATCAGTCTTGATAAAGGATTGGATAAATCCTCAATCAGACTCATTCTCGGTAAAGCAGCTATTTATTGGGCCGGCTTCACATGGCTAAATTGGATCCTCCTCCTTCTGAGAGGTGAGAGAGAGAGAGAGAGAGAGAGAGAGAGAGAGAGAGAGAGAGAGAGAGAGAGAGAGAGAGAGAGAGAGAGAGAGAGAGAGAGAGAGAGGAAGAGTATGTGAGAGTCTACATCATCTCTGAGAAGGAACAGATTAAAGTTTTGGGAGCAAAACGGTCTTCACGTTCCAATAATAATACACACCGTCCAAGTCTTTCCCAGTGATGAATCTAGACCGAAAATGCATAAGAAAATCCACCGCCAATCAGAAATCATACATCATATTCCTGTGATCTTAAACAGACCCATCAAAATGTGGGACACGAGCAGCTCCGCCGAACAAAGCAGGGAAACCAGTGATAGATAAAAGATTCCAAACTGGTGTGAAACAGCTTATCTGATGAATAAAATATTAAGCCGTTATGTCTTTCAAGACTCTGTGGTCCGCTCTGCAGTGGGTCTCTTTATCAATGAATGTATTAAAATTGTTGTTGGCACAAATTTGTAAGTGCATTGTTTCTCTGAAAAGTGAATACAGAAGACGTTATGAGAATATGCATGCTAAACTGGAGTACATCCATAAATAATAACAAAGCAGCCAGAAGACGTGAACATCTTGTGTGTCAGCCAGTACCTAGAGGCCAATACAAACTTCTTAGTGAGGAGGGGGGGGGGGGGGGGGGGTGACATGATTCACTGTGGTAGCTGTTCGACTGTTGTTACTTTTTCTCTTTTGTGAAGAGAATTAGCGAGTACCCCAAAGAATAAGTCTGTTCCAAAATAAGATGAAACTACTCTTACATCGTGGCTGAACATAAAACACCATGGTATTTTTTAAATATTTTGGCTACAGTGTATTTAGAAAATCCCTCTGCTTTGAAAATGCTGACCAGAAGGGCTGCCCACTGAAAGTCGGTGAGTAGAATCATCCTTCAGGGGTAGCCGTCTTGACGTCACTTACCAAAGAAACCGTAGGCTGAGTCGTAACTTTTGAAGAAAATAACTAACAAAGTTAAATGCAAACTCTGTAAGCAAGGATTTGCATGTCGTTAAAAAAAAAAAAAAAAAAAAAACAGTGAACATGAATTGACACAGGTACGTTTCATAGGAGGTAGACAAAAAATCTGCAATTAACTAGGCAGAATTTGTCTAGATTTGAGGGTTTTCATTGCAAAAGTTGCTTACACAACAGTGACTGCCCATTTTATTACAGATGACAAAAGAGATGTGAGAGAGTCACACCGCAGAAAACTCAAGACGGAGCAAAGTCATGGATGCATGTGACATTCCAAGAGAAAAGAACAACTTGTTTCTGTGTTCAGACACGCGAACCAAGGATCCGTTTGTTGTGCGAGGGCACACATTGTGTTTATGCATTAACACAGATCTAAAAGTAAGACCTAGACTGTCGCACCATCGCAGCTGCTATGAGTCTGGACGGTAACTTATAGAAAAAAAAAAAAAGTGCTAAAGCAACAAACGATGAGGTAAAGTGGCTCAACACAAACTGACCGGAGATGTGCCGACTCGCTGGAACGTTCTACATGCTTGAATGCCTTGTGGAACAGAGGTGACTGTTGTGAAGCCCATGGTACCTCTGTGTGTCACAGGACATACATGTTTATTGTCTGACACTCCACTTATGATCATCTATATGAAGACACGCCACCTGTTAGAGCACAAGGATGACAAATGAAACGCGAAGACAGCAGCACTGAGGAAACTGAGTCTCTGACAAAAAAAGAAAAAGAATGACAAGGAGAAGGAGACGGCCATGCCGCTGCTGCTGCTGCTGATGATGGACAAGTGAAGAGGGAGAAGAATTAGATGAAACGTAGACTGCTATCAAAAGCTGTCCACAGCAGCCAAGTGACTCCACTCATCTGCCACTTGTTCAGGAAAAAGAGACTGAAATGTTGACTTCATCCATTTTAAAAACATAATGCATCTTAAGAGTGGTTTGTTTGATTATTTGTTTGAACTTGAGATTTATGTATTGTTGTGATTAAAAAGAAATCTGTAACCTGGCCCTCCTTTTAAAGATAGAAACACATTTCAAACTCATTCCATCTATTGTCTACCGCTTGCTTTGCTTATCCTGTATTTAGGGTCGCGGAGGGGGCTGGAGCCGATCCCAGCTGTCATCGGGCGAAGGCAGGGTTCACCCTGGACAGGAGGCCAGTCTATGTCCATGTAGAGACAGACAACCATTCACACTCACATTCACACCTACGGGCAATTTAGAGTCATCAATTAACCTCCGGAAGCCGGAGAACCCGGAGAGAACCCACGCTTAAGCGGGGAGAACATGCAAACTCCACACAGAAGGAACCCGGGCCCAAACCAGGAATCAAATCCGGGACCCTCCCGCTGTGAGGCGACAGCCTGCTAATTAACTAAAACTTTGATATGATGAAGAATATCTGCAACACAGCAGATTGAATACACATGCATAGATGTACATCAAATTAATAAGGCAGCAAATTACTGCAAATAAAGCATTCGGTCAGGATGAACCAATGATTTAATTGTTTTATGAATATATGTTTCTGAGGCCCGGATTGATGTTAACTCCTCTAGGTCGAGTCACATGTTATTTATTTAACCCTGAACGTCGTTTAGGTGTTTTGTCTCTATCCTTAACGTGTAGCAAATAGCAATAAACTGATGTATAATATCTTGTTTTTACTCAAGAAGACAGCAAATAAAATACAAAATTATATCAGAAACCATAACTTTGTACGAAAGAACAGTCCATGCTTGGAAAGAAGAGTCTAGAAGAACGTGAGGATGGACGAGGAGAGCTTGGGTGACAGGAATCAGGTTATCAATACAGCCAATGGAACGCAGTGAAACTCTGTAAGCCCAATGGGACCAACTGCAGAATACTGCAGTGTGCCACTCCAGCAGAAAGCACTGGGACAGAGGTCAACACACTCACTTCCATTCCATTCTCTGCTCACAGACCAGTGTGGTTTGAGTTTTACCTTGGCGGCTGAAGGGTGGCAAGAAAATCCAGGTGGGGGTGCTGATATGACAAAATATGCATTATCAACTTCTATGTTGAACACTTAACCTTGTCAGATATATTTATAGAAGAAGAATATATAGGATTTAAATATTTTCTCACACATGAAATAAGGATTATAATGTTTCTTTCCCTTATTGAATCTGTTTACATATATATTGTTTCTTATTGTCCCGGAGGGGAAACTGCAGTCTGCGGCAGCATCAAGAAATGTTTTGGATTGCATACAAAGTCAATGCATGATGACATGGCACAATTAGGCGAATACGCTACATTTGCATATTTGCGTGAATTGAAAATACCGTAGTTCAACTTTGTTCAACTTTTGAAATTTGTGTGATGCTGTGTGACGTAAAAACATTGATATTCTCCTTCTGTCATCACTGAATCAGAAATAGAGACAAAATATATTGTAGCAGTCTGTGGTCTCCCAGAGCTCTAAGATAGAACCTGACATTAGTACAGAGACCAGACTAAACTCAGTGTATAAAGCAGAGACTCTCTAAGGTACAAACACAAGGTCAGTGCCGTATTTATGTCTAGATTACATTATTTTAAGTGTTGATGGAGCAGATTCAGTGTTAGCATAGCCTCCCCCGAACTCCATTCAGAAAACAAGCATTGTAAATATCATTAGCCTATCACCTTGACAGACTAAACAAACCATTATTTTTGGACTTTTTACAACAACAAAAAAGGCACCTTTTTATCCGTTTATTGCAATTAAATCATAATAAAATTGCTGACATGGCTGTTGCTACACATAGTAAATACAGCTCAATGAAATACACCGAGCACCCCTGGGTGATGTTATGAACTCAGACAGCACACCGTTTGATTAGCCGGCGTACACTTCCAACAACATGTATAAAGCAGCAATGGTGGTTATTTCAGCCATGATTGATGAAACATTGTTGCCGTCCACATCGAGGTAAAGTTGAATCATTCTAAGGTTGAATCATTCTACCCTCTTTATCACAATAAGCATCACAATTGTTTTTCTCCTCTCTCTTATCACTGTATCTTTCTTCATTCCTCCACTGCCTCGGAGAAGCTGTCATCATTCAATTCCTGTTTTATTGTCCTTACACTGTTTCATCATGTTGTCATCATCTGATCCCTGTCTCTCTTCCTGCACATTCCGCTCCACCTATCCTTGACAACACTGACACATGTTGTCAATATGTGCATTCAAGAATATCTACATTTACATGTGTTTTGACGTGGGTCAATCATTGTTTGTCTTTCACAGACAGGCATCATTTCCAGAACGTTTAACCCGAACTATGTTCCATATTTGCATTGCATTGTGGGTGTAAGACACAAAAGCATGGGCTACTCAATTTTGGGGAATTTATACAGTGTAAAATAATCAGAAATAGCTTTTTGAAGGCTACTTTGTACAAACAATGTTTGCCTTATATTTGTTGGTTGCCTTCTTTATAGCAGTCAAGGTCACCACTGGTTGAGGAAGTATTTCTCACTGTTTTTTCCAGCTTTCTACCACATCAAACTCTCTTTATCGGCAAATCAAATTAATTAGTTTGTCAATTATGCTATTCCCAAAAGAGTCAAGCATTCAATTCCGTGCAAAATAAACCCAGTTCTCGCACACCATTATGTTTTATTGACATGGGCCTAGGATCACAAATCACTTGAAATCAAATCAATCAAAGAATCCCACCAAGCAAAACGTATGCAGAGGTAAGATGGGTTTCTTCCGCCTCTGTGTTTCTGTCCAACGGCATTAAGCTAACACATTTTTTTCACTGCAGCAGCTCTGCCCTGGTCTGTTATCTGTTACTTCGTCTGTCTGCCTTTGTTTGTTAGTGTGTGTCTCTATGCGCTTTTTCACACACACACACACACACACACACACACACACACACACACACACACACACACACACACACACACACACACACACACACACACACACACACACAGACACTCAAACAATGTCTCATTGCCAGAGGCAGTGGAAGTCTTGCTTGTGCACACCATTCAGGATGCTGTGTGTTTTACATTCTGACAATGTGACCAATGTGATCATTATTCAAAATACACTACCACCTCCGACCCAGAGAACGAGCAATCACTGACGCAATTTCCTACATCTTTGAACTGCTCCAGGGGAGTGAACTTGTGTAGTATGTGTTTTTTATAATGATTATTATTCCGGCACCGGTGAAAGTGGAAGTTTTGTTTAAAGTTTGTTGGTTTTTCTGTCTTAGGGCCTGCGAATGTGGTGTGCATCTATATGTATAGCTATGCATGTATGTGTGCACGGGTGTGTGCATGTGCGTGCGCACGTGTAAGAGAGAGCCAACGAGAGAAAGACAGATGGATGAAATGAGAAATTAGATTCACAGTTAAATATATGCAGGTTAGGTCAACAGTTCTGTACGTTATTCGATATTGCAACTACATACAAATGATTCATTTACATCTGCAGACATACACACGCACTCACGCACGCACACACACACACACACAAATAAACACAAACAGAAGAAAACTAGGCCTAGACACAGGCACTGTTTTATTCATGCTGATGTGATGCCAGTGGACATGCACCCGCAAGGAACACTACTTTTCTCACCTCACACGCACCCACACACAGACACACAAAATACACAATCCCTCTGCTGTTGCCTCAGTTCATTCTACATCCAGCTCTGTAAGCTCACACATATGCATGTGCATGTAGAGAAAGACCCTGGCCCCACATGTTTTGCTGGAGTTCAACCTAGGAAACCAGATGTGTTCACTATTGGCTGAATCTCTTGCTCTCTCATTCTGTGTGTATGTGTGTGTGTGCGTGTGTGTGGGTGTGTATTTGCATGTAGTATGTACACATTTTCAGTCATGCGTGTGCTGAAACACTCATAGAATCTCTTAATGAAAGAATAATAAAGGCCATAACCTTTGTTTAACTAACTAATGGGCGACAACTCAGACGCAGCATGTTAAACCTAGTCTGAGCTGTTGTATAATAGCATTTGTTCTTCTTCACTTCTCTTCTTTCCAATGTAGCTAAAAAAAGAACAGAAGGAAATCTAGTGATGCAATGAAGTGGCTAGCAAGTTATGAAAGCTATGCTGTGATTTATAGATTGTATTGCCTTTCTATCTTTACACATGTGATCCTTTGTGGTACTATATGTTCTATGACATATTTAAAAGATCCACTGGTGCAGCTTTGCTAAAATTAAAGTAAATAGTGACATTTGGCCGAGCAGTTATTCTGGTGAATTAAACCCATGACCTTTTAAAAGGTGCAAGATATGAGACTGCAACTTTTGGCAACAGATTGCTTCTCAATGGCTCTCATCATGGCAAGCCGGCAGCTCGCAGCTAGCAGGGACAAACAGCGCTAGCAATGGCACAGTGTTTACCAGAGGGGTAAAGGGAGGGCGGGTCTCTGCTTAGGTAGAAAGGACTCCAAATAGCTAAGAGATGTGCAATCCTATGATAAAGCTCAGCATATTGACTAAATAAGTCAGGAAATGCCAACAGATATCAATGTCCACCTGTGAACAATGAAATAGGGCATGGTTTTAATTAGTACCACTGTAAGGGGAATAAAAGGAGGAAATAACTAATGACTTGTGGATATATATCTTCATATCATTTATGCTAGCAAGGTCAGGGCATGTTTTTGTCACCGATGCTAGCCCCAATGTGTTCACGTCGCCTACTGTCTTTTCAGCCACCAGCATGTTTTGGCCTGAAAAACAGCCACGCCATGTATACAAGGTTGAGCGTTGCCATATTTAAGGAGGTGTTTATGCATTATAACAACATCAGCAGCTTGATAAGACCTCAGGCTTTGCTATATTTTTCTCCAGACTCTCATGCGGACAGAGGTTTTAGCTTGTATCTGAGGCGTGCATTTACCATCCAGCGAGATATAAGTCAGAGAGGTGTGCAAATTTGGAATTTCTTAAAGATTGCAGCGGCCCGGAAAGCTGAGCATAGCATGAATGATTAAACTATTACCTTGGAGGGTCCTCAGTTCTGATTGGCTGGAGAATAAACAAGTGCTATTTAAACGCATAGCTCTGATGTAGCAGATTGATCCCCTATAATAATATCCACATAGAAGTATCCAGCCATCTGATGTTGATTACTCTATTCTACGATATGTAGCATTTTATGTAATTTAGTTGTGGAAGCACACTGAAATTGTTTGCTTGGATTGCTGAGCCGTGTCAAACTCAAGTGTCCTTGAGCAAGATTTTCAAAACTTGGCTGCTTTGTGCTGATCCAGGATCAGCATCAATGTGTAAACAGTCCATTAACAAATAGTGTGGCACATGCACCTTTCTCAGCAGGTGGTCTGGGAGCTTACCTGTGGTCGTGGGTGTCCTTTAACAATACACTGAAGCACCAACATGTCTCCTTCTTTGATGGTGTAGATTCTCTCACTGATGTTATCATCCTTGACGTTACACGCTGCGCCTGAGTGCACAATCTGGGCGTTGGCTGGAGCTGTGAGTGAGCGCATGGACACACACACACACACATGCAGAGACAGGCATGTAGCCATGAGGACACACACACACACACACACACACACACACACACACAACACACACACACAGAGGGAGAGAAACCACATTATATTTAGTAACATCTCGGCAGGAGAGAAAAGGTCAGTGTCTTGTGGGTGCACGTGTAACACTAGTGCTAGTATTGATGACTCAGATGATTATATAGATCACTTTACTCCTACATCTGCATGATGGAATAAGACATTTGCAAAAAATGCTGGAGTGTTATGTGAGTCAGTGTTTGATCAGTGGATGCAGGCATTTATTGGAAAATGTAAACTTTGGTCTCCATTAGGAGGTCAAAAAGCAGATTCTTCACCCCGGTACAGTGCTTCTGTTTTCTACGGTATAGAGCTGCGATTGCAATGATCTTACAAATAAAGGGCACATCACACAGTACGAGATGTGGATGGTTCAGTCCGACTGTGCAGTACCATGTCTGAAGCATGTCAGGTGGTGGGGCCAGGGAAGAAAGGACAACGTCAATTTGAAAAGTGAGTTTGAGGTAAATGTGGTTTTTTAGAAGTAGCGTTATGCTAAATTGCCATTGTGTTCTTCGTCATTTCATATTGCATTCTGACTGGCTGTCACTCATGGCACCTAGGGCAGCCCAGCATCAGTGGTATTTCAAGGATGCGTGTCAATGCAATCAGAAAATGTACACTTGATAACAAAACACAGGGTATTGAATCTTGTCATGACCAAAATCCCAAGTGACACCTTTACAAATCATCATATTGAAATGATATGTACATATTGCCTATGGCCCCATACTTGTGTTTTCTTGACAACACTGAACAAAACAGCCGGCTTAGATGGCAACTGCAGGAAAAACGGTATGATAGATGCATGAAGGGAGATTTTTCGTGGTTGCGACAACTCTGCACGCCGCTGACCCATGAGGAGTGCTGGCTTGCGTGCTAGAAACCTCAAGTGGCTTCATCCCCCCTTCCTTCATATGATGAAGGAAGACAGGAGCGGGGAGGGGAGAGACAGAGCAAGAGAAACAGTGGGTTAAAAAGAAAAGACCAGAGAGGATCTCGACTCCCCAGAGAGGAATAGGGTGTGGACCGTGATCCACGACTGCTATCATTGAACGGACAGGAAGGAAGCGGGTGGCCTGTTCACCTGGAACTTCAACTGGACTGGACGTTACAATGCAGAGCGCGATCACGAGCCAGATCAAGTTCAAAATAAAAGAAGCCCCCTGAAACTGTCACTGCGTATTCTCTCACACAGAACGAGCAGGAGCTGTTAATAGCTTGAGGGCATCGGGACACAGCGAGTGTGCCTGTCCACTTATATTTGTACATTTTAGTGACATTGCCACTTTGCAACATACGGATTCCTTTTTCCTCTTTCAAGAAACAATGAGACAAGAAAAAACACTGTAGGTCAGATTCAGGCTAGGTTGCCAACCCGTGCCGTAGTCTTTTGGCTGCGTTCCTAAGCCAGATAGGTGGATACGCAAACGACTGTGCTTATGAAAACACACATAATGTCTTCTATAGTCTGATGATAATATAAAAAAAATTGCCTTCTGGCATTTTAAAGATCTTAAGTAAACACGTATCTGCACCTAAGTGACGATCAGCATTTATCCTTGTCTATTATGTTTTTTGTTCTCGTTTTCTGAAATCGGATGTT
Organism: Eutrigla gurnardus; assembly: GCF_963514095.1. Lineage (NCBI taxonomy): Eukaryota > Metazoa > Chordata > Actinopteri > Perciformes > Triglidae > Eutrigla > Eutrigla gurnardus. The sequence continues at coordinate 22,435,479 of NC_139915.1, read as the reverse complement.
TCAGAGAAAAAGAGAAAGCAAGAGCATCTGTGGTATGATTTCAACAATGCCTACTGCATATACACCTCTCTCTCTGTCTCTCTCTCTATTTGTTTGAGTGAGTGGGTGTCTGTTTCAGTGTGTGTACTGTAGAAATATGTGTGGGAAGGTCTGTTTTAATATGATGCTTAATGCTTAAGTGCTGTTGTGTTTGAGGAGCTCATCAACAGAGCAGTCAATCATTCACTCCTTCAGACTTTATTATGATGTCAAAGACCCCTTTAGCATACCGCAGCCATTTTTTCAGTCCAATATAGCATAATAGACGTGTGCGTACAAATACACCCCGAGTCACAGAAACGTGCATGCTCATGCACACATGCAGCTACAATACGCTACATTCCTCCTGCAGCAGCTCTCTACACTTAACAGGCTATTTGATAAGCTCTCTGCTTCTTGCTCCGTTGCCCTTCTCTATCCTTCGTCCTAACTTCAGTGTCTCTGTCTCTGCAGCACACGGTGTCCGACTTAAAGGAGAAGAATAAATCATGTGGAAAAAATTCAAGTGCACTGATGAAAACCCCCCAAAATACATTCACAAGTTGTGAAGAGGAATTTAAATGCTTCTCTCCGGGATCTGGAGAATGGCACATTTCAACTGATTTAGATTAGGAATTTTACAAAATTCTATACATAGATAACTAAAAGTGGTTGTTCAGCAAGATTTCAGATTCATACAGTAACACATATTCGCACACCGGGACTGCCAAGCATAATCCTAGTCTTCATCTGCTGGACACGGAGCAGATTCAATGGAGCAGTTCGGGGTGAAGTGTCTTGCTGAAGGGTATGTTGATAGCAGTTGATGGGAGATCATGTCTTTTTCATTCATGCTCTCTTCTCCCAGATTGTCTCAGTTATGTTACTGTTGACAAACAATCTTCCAGTAACCAGCAACCTCTAGGCTACAGTTTCGCTTCAGCAAACCTCTGTGAATCAGTGAAACACAATATATGATAAGATTGTTGAAAACACTACGTGGGGTTCCAGAGGTGTGCTGTGTTAACTCGGAATGACGGAGAGCTGATATAAATGGTGAATAATTGTCTCCTTACAACTTATTGGCGTGTCGGCATTAGTTTGCCTCTCCGGAGAGGGAGGGAGGTCGAACAGAGCAGCTCCACTGTCTGCTCTTGCCTTCGGCAGCTTGGCTGCTTCAACTGTCTGATCGACTAGGGGAAGGGAGGCCGAGAGAGAGGACGAGACAAGAAAGGCAAAAGAGAGAGGAGGAGGAAGAAAGAAAGGCAAGATACAGAGAACGACGAGAGAGAGAGAGGCAGGAGAGGAGACAGAAAAAGAGCAGAAAAGTACAGAAAGAGAGAAGGAAGTAAGAGAAAAGAGAGAATACAAAAAAACAGAGAGGAAAGAAAAAAGCAAAGTTGAAGGAGAGACAAACAGTGGAGGCAAGACGAGAGCCAGAAAGAATGGAACTGAGAATGGGAATTAGGGCTAGACAGACAAATGTAATGAAGAATGTAACCCAGGGATATGATAATGGAATTGAAAAGTGATCAATGGGAAGGGGTACTTGAGGTGAAAGACGGAAAACTTGAGAGCATAGGAAGTTGAATACTCATAAGAAAGAGAAAGAGGTGGGTAAATGTATTCGGCCAATAAGGAGGTGCACTGCCAGAGCAGTTGGATGGAGGGAGGGAGGCCCCTCAGCAGGGCGCTGTAGTCAGAAATAATGAAAGGACTGATGCAAACAAACAACATGGGTTCGACCTGTCACACCACAGAGAATTTCTCTCCCCCCTCTAGTGTCACACGCACCACGGACCTACCAACAGAGATCACACAGTCGAAAAGAAACAACAGTCTACCTCGCCAACTAGTTCATCCACTTCAATCATCAAACCCGTTTGGAACTTTTCTTGGTAGGTAGACGTGTTGCATAACCACATGTGCATTGTCATTAATATGCATCCACTGCTTGAAAAAGAGCATCACAGGGGAGTTGGTGAATAACAACATAGCATGACCAGGGGAGCACATCAATTAGCACAAAGATGTGTTTTAAGATGTGTGAAAATCAAACAAAATACTTTCATATGTTCATGTAATTTAACCGGGGTCCATGCGCCAGAATGCTTCTTTGGGTTCGGAATACAGAACATCCAAAAATAATTTTGTTTTACCATCATTCGGAAGATGACTGATGATACTACAGCAGCTGTGAGATTTGGGTTGGGTTGTACAATTAATATTAACATTAAAAACAAAACATAAAAAGGTAGCAGAATAGAACCATTAACAACCGGCTAAATCACGCCAAAGCCTGCAGCAGAGGAAAAAAAAACCTCTGGCACAGTGTTGTGTCCAGAGGTGCATCAATTCAGTTAGTGGAGGAAAATGATCATCAGTCATGGAAAGCTGCTGTTTTGACAGCAATCTATCTGACTCTGATGATTCATCGATCAAAATTCTTCCGGAGAATGCTGATTGAAAGTGTTGTCCGTGCATTATTGGAAACTTTCCACGACATTCAATGCGCATTAGTCATAAGTGAAACATAACTATCGGCAAATGCCTCATCTGATTAATTGATTCGTCACCCGCCTGCCATGTTTGTTTTTGTTGAGGGGACGGGACATCTCTCACTAAAACTAATGATGAGACGGGAAGAGCCGGTGTCAAGCGGCGGTGAATGCTTGATGGAGTGCTGAACAGGGTGTGTGTGTGTGTATCTGTGTGCGATGTTGATATGTGAGCGTACATACAGGCATGTGTCAACGTCCGCGTATGTTTCTATCGACGTTATACTGTAACTTGCCGGAGGAATCTCACAGAAGGTCATGAATCCTGTCAAACAAAAAGACACGCAGAGCATGATTGATCTTCTTAGTTACTTTATGGGAGCTGCTCATGCATGCCGATGAGCTCTGTCACCATTCACTTAATTTACAAGAGACCATTTAGATGCTTTGGCCCCTTCCCGCGCCATCATATGTAGACCACAAAAGGAAAGGAAAACGGGATTAGGAGATAAGAGCAGCGGAGAGTGGGTGCCCGGGAGAAAAGTCACAGGCTTTATTGATTCACTGCAATAGAGGGAAGTGTTCATCTGGCCCAATGAAAGACTAATCACACACAGACACACACACATGCACACACACACAAACAGCGCTATGGCCAAAAGTCCGGTGGACTCACATTGCCTCATCATTTTTATCAGGATTCTTCACTGCGGCAGGACAGAGAGGGATCAAACGGTTGATGTCATGACCCCATCCTTTTCATTTTGGCTCGATTGGAGCTCCAGATATCAAAACGCATCCAGGACATTGATTTAACTTTTGACCTAACCGTTAAATGGCTGTTATAATGAAACGACTAACCTTCAGTCACCTCTTTGGTGCTTTCAATCAACTGTAAATCGCTATTTCCCTGCTTACAGGCCCACATGCACACAATGAAAGTATATATATATATATATATATATATAACCTCCCTTAAAGCAGTGTTGTGTCTTCAAGACCTGGATGGAGATGGTGAGCAGCTGATTCTTTTTTCCACTGCCATGTGTCTTCTGATTTCATTCTGTTTTTGGAGCCATGGACATCTGAATATAATTTCTCCTTTTGCCCTTTTTCCTTCATGCAGATTCGACGGTTAAAAAAGAAACTTAACATGCCGATTTTAAATCTTAAATCCAGCCAGAGACAGATATTCAAACACAACATTTTGTTATGATTCTAATTAAAAAGTGCCATGACTTGCTGATTAGAATTCTGTGTTCGCTGGCTACCATTTAGAGTGATACAATGGGCCCTATTTAAACGATCTCCAGCGTGTCCAACTGCCCTTTCGCACGTTAAACGGTGCATAATCTGGGGGCAAAAAAGGAGCAAAAGGGCAAAGAGGTTGTGTTTACTCTCTTAATTAATCACATGAATTAAACCAATCAGTGTGGCATCTCCCATCCTCCCCTTGTAAAGCCAGGTGTGCCTGCACCTGCCAACTTGCTATTTAAATGGCAAGTGTGTTGAATTGGAAAAGCTAATGTTAAAAATGCGGTAAAGATGTTAAAAAGCTAAACGCCAACAAATATGGATTGGAGCAAATATTCCGTTGGATAAAAACATCTTTGGAAATGGTTGTATTTATTTATTTTTTAATTACTTCTGGACTTTACAATGCTCTGGAGTTTTTAGCAGTCAGCCAAAAAAAAAACAGCAGTCTACACAGCTGACACCTGTGGGTGTGGCACAGCAGAGGAGAGGGTGCTATTTACTGACACCTGACGCCAAATCTAATCTACAAGCCAAGCAATTTTAAATCAATTTTAAAGTCATAGAACGCTAAAAGAGGAGTGAAGAATCCCTGAGCTGCATCAGCCTCAACTGTTGCCAGCAAACACAAAGAATGTGTTTTGCTCCCGTGACATTTGATTGGAACTGCTCGATAACTGGAGAATCATATTATTGGATCTTCTTATAGAATTGGTGACACTCTCTTGGCTTCTAATGCTGGATACTGCTCTCTTTAAAAACTCTCAACTGCCAACCAAACCATACTCCTTTTTTTTTTACTCATTACCCCTAACTGTCTATCATTTACTCCTCTGTTGGACATTAACAGCCCCAACACCCCGCTCCCAGTCACATCGAAGTGAGTCTGAGTTCCTCTCATGCACAACCCTGGACTTACATCAACTTTTTGGAAATTTGGACACTTGATTAGAAATGTTACTGTAGACTTTGTCGGAATGAGTAACAACACATTGTGATCCTTTGTGTTGATGAAATGGTTTACTTTTAGAATGTGTGAATGGAAATGACAACTGGGTTTCTTTTGTCCTGACTTTTGCTTGAACAGTGTTTTGAAAGACAATGAAACCTGCTCAGAATTTCATTTGAATTTCTTCTTAATGAGATTATTCCTTTGAGTCATCTTTATAATCTTAATTTATTTTGGGGCGTGGGACATGAAGAGAAGTTCGGCCTCAACTGCACCCCTGAGATTAGAATGACGGACTTAATCGGATGTCCGGCACTCAATTTAAATTTTTTCAATTCAAGCCTGCAATCACACTAATTAGAATTTGGATCCCACGAGCCTGACACAATCCTATGTGGCCACCACTATGAATCTTAAGTAGAAATCGAAAGTCTACAAATAGTGTAATACTAATAACATGAGTGTAGCCTGATTTTTATCTGCAAGTGTGTAGAAATACCATGTTTAGACAGAATGAAAACACATGCAAAAAAAGCTGCTTAGCATTATATATTGAAATGTCAATGTTATGAATGAAGCTTCTAAGCCTCCAACTATTTGGTACAGTCTTATATTGGTGAGACATCCTGTTTACTGATCAGGGAGTTCCTTTTACTATTTGGCGCTGTCCACTGCCAGAGGTGCTGAATCCAGAGGCTGCATTATAGACGGGGCTGCAGCCTAGCTCTGCTCCATTAAACTGTAATGTAATGTACGTACTTTCTTTAGGGGAAGAGGGGAGCGTGTGTGACAGGATTTTGTGTTTTCATTAACATAAATAAAAACTAGAAGTTGTGCCGGTATGCACACACAGAAAATCTAAAAATGTAATGTGTCTGAGAAAAAAAACAACAACAAACAAACTGCATATTCACTGCACTTAATACTTTGTTTTTTTTCCCACTAAATTTATAAACCTATAGTATACTTTTATATAATAGTTCAACATTAGTCAATATAAAAGTTACTTTCTGGAGATGTGTCATCCCTGTGAGGTTGACAGCCAATCAACGCAGATTCCAAGTAGTCACTTCTCATGGCCAAGAATTAGTCTGGCACATAACTCCTCGTAAAACCACATCAGTAATAGGGCTGTCAAAATTGCTCAAAAATGACGTTTGAATATTCCATTTAAAAAAACACATATATTCGATCATATTTGAATTTCTGACCATGCTCGGTCCCCGAGCTCAACGCAACAAGAAAACGAATGTGCATGTGCATAATTCCCAAACTCTTTCTTGTGAAAATTACGTGAGTTGTGAAGCGTGAGTTGATTCACAGAAAACAGGGATTCTTAAGTCTGATGAAAAGTGATAGTGTAAAGAGGAAGAAAGCAGCCTGGTCAGGTTAACACAGATATATACACCTGATCACACAACACGCTGAGAGGTATTGATTAAATGACCTCGATAGAGGAAGAGACAATAAGCCAACACTAGCATGTGAATCAATTACACACACACACACACACACACACACACACACACACACACACACACACACACCTGTTTCTGTGTCAGGTTCAAATCGATCATGGTCTCCTCCGTGGATCTGATCATGGATCTGTTCACTGGCTGACTACAAACAGCCAAAGCCAACAGCTAGAGCTTTGTTTCAACTATGACTTCATTTATCCATACCAACGGAGAGCTTTTCTAGGATCATGAAATCGGCGTGTCGGGGTGTGTCCAATGGCATGCCATGCCGTGATACCAGTGTGCACCTGCGCTCGTCAGCGAGTGACTGTGTGTTTTCCGCCACAATTACTTTAAGTGGAGAAAGAGATTGTGTGATCAACAAAAGTATCAGATGACAGCTAAAGCTAATAAGGGGGATCACTGGAGAGCAGAGGGTAGATTGGAAGGACAGGTGGAGAAACAAAAAAAAAATCTGTAATGAAAAAGAGAGAGAGGGGGAGGCAGCAGTCTTCTGGCAGCACGGCATGCTTCATATCCAAGGGCAGTGATTTTTTATCCTTTGAAATATTGTTCAATATAGATTATTGGCACGCACATAGCATGCAATCCAAGAGGAAAGAAGAACATTCAAAATATCTCCTCTTTGTTACCCAGCTTCTTCTTACATCAGTGTAAGATTTTATCTGTATTCTCATACGTTTTCTGTAACTGAGAATTAGCCCGTCTTGCCTCACCCTGATGATGAAAATGTTCCTTTTTGTTGCACACTTGAGGTATTTGGCTCTTTGGTCTTGAGATGCCAAAAGGTCCAAAAACAACTCCAACTAAATCCAGCTAAAGAAGCAAAGAAATGGTGAAATTGGTCACCGTAGCACGCAGAGAGCGTAGAAGGCCATGGCCACGTAAACTGGGAAATGTAATATGTGACTGAAATGACAGTAGCTTTGTTTAACGTAGAGCGAAAGAGGTAGATGGTGAGAGAAAAGACAGTAAGTCACGGGTGGAGGAGTCTGTTGTGAGAACTGGAGTGACGTGAAGTGATCGGGGATTGTAGCACGCGGGCAAACGTGACTGTACTCCTCCATAAGAGCGTGCCACACTCAAGCTTTTTCTAGGATGAAAAGATAAAGAGATGAGAGAGAGTGAGAGAGAGAGAGGGTGAGATGACAAAGAGATGAAAACCGCCAAGATCAGACACGGACAGAGGGCGAGACGAGAGGAGAGTAAGGAGCGAGAGGGAGGAGGGAGGAAAAGGACGGAGAAGAGGAGGGAAAACAAAAGAGATATGTGTGACTTGGCATTGTCTTTGCGAGCGCTCCGTTTGCACGCCCTGTCATATCCAATATACAGCGTGTTGGAATTGACGGGCTGAGGAACAGCAGAGAAAACATAGCGAACAGCTTCATGTGGTTTCCTGATTATGATGTTTGTGCGTCTGTGCATAATGACGAAAGAAAAGTGACAGTTACTACTGGCTACACGTGGCCATGGCCTGCATTAACCATACTAACTAGCACAGCAGCTCTATCACAATTCAGTATTAAGCGGACATTTAGTGAGATTTCCGCTTTGTCGTGCAGTCCCATTTTATGCGTTATATAGTGGAATGCTATTATAAAGAATGCAACTTTAAGGCCTATTGACTGCATTTTGTTGGCTCAGAATATCCCCTGTATTCCGCACACTGATTAAAATCATTAAAATAATATTGCTGGATATGGGAGTCGATTTAATTCAGCTGAAGTAAAGGAAACAAAATCCTCAATTAACTCAATTTTGAAACTGGACAATGCATCTCTGTGCAGTTACAGTTACAACAGCAAATATTGATATCTTGATTAGTGTTGTGTGTCTCTCTCTCTCACATACACACACACACACACACACACACACACACACACACACACACACACACACAGCTCTGAGTGGAGCTTAGTGCTGCTAAAATCAGCAGTAGCTTTCTGCCTGTGGTGGGTAAACAAATCATGGTTTCTTGCAGATTACTTGAACTAATTAAGTACAATGTTTGGGTGCTTTGACATAAATTCAAAACAAGCAAACACAATGATGTAAGACATTAATTCAGATCTTCTCAAATTGTGTTATTGGGGATATAACGACAAAATCTTGAAATACATTTTTTTTATGTTGAACCAACAGATCATATCTTCTTCTTACGAATACTCATAAATCTTTTCTCTCACATTCAACTACAAGCCCCCTCCTGGGGATTTTTTTTTTTTAAGTTATCCTCATTCAAATCTTTTGCTCTTAGTACAAGGCTGAGCTTAATGGGGCGCCCTGGTGGGCAAGCTGTGAACCCCTGCTATCTCATGTTTAAGCTCATTTCTTGACTGTCACAGGTCATCGAGCCTCTCTACGCCTACTGTCCTGCTACACTGTGTTGCTCCATTGTGTTATGTGGAAAGAAATTAATCTCATAGAGAGCACAGATGAGGAACAAGAGACGAGAAGGAAGCCCAGCTGATTCACAAGTCGCACCTTAAGTGATGTTTGAGATTTTGCGTTTCGCACTGCCTACATCATTATTTCCACCGACCTCTGGGTCTCTCGGCGCAACACAAGCATCTGTTAAGAGGAAAATACAATGGGAGCACCGGAAAGACAGAGAGAGACAGAAAAACAGGCAGAGGACAGTAACAGCTGGTGAGGCTTAGAAATTGTAGCAAAGGTTTTGCGTCTTTGAGTGTGTGTACCTGTGTGTTGTTCCTGTCTGTGTTTGCACAACATATGCTGCACAAACCACCTTCGTTGTAGCATATGGTTGTTCTAGTCAATGTAGCTTCCTAGAGCAGGACAGGCAGGATGAGGAGAGATGGGGGGAAAATGCTCTCTGCTCTTGAGTTTCTGTAATTATACTGTGATTGAGAGGAGAGGAGAGATGACAGAAAGTCACAAGGCAGGTAACAAAACACTCAAATGAGAGGGAGGAATGAGAGCAGTGGAGAAATGCACTGTATTTTGGAGGAAAGAGAGAAGTAGTGGTGTGGCGTGGAGGTTGCATGGTCCCGATCTGCCAACTTGACCTTATTCAATACAGCCATACTCCGAATTACCTTGAAGGTGCACACAATCACACATTCAAACACGTCCACAGCAGCAGAAAACGCTGGTGCACTTGACTCTACATGCAATGGAAGTGCACATGAGCAAAAAGGAAGAATTCCTGCGTGTGTGTGCACGCATCTCCAAGGAAACTGCAGCAGAGCAGTCAACAATGCATAGCGGTGAGTCCAGGTGAAGTGGTAGAGGAAGGAGGTACTAAGAAAAAATGTCGATAAAGTGGAGAGCGAGAAGAAACGCTTGAATAAAAGGTCAGAGTAAGAGCTGGAGGTAAGGTAGGGAGGTGTGCGTGTGTGTGTGCAGTAAAGTGCAGACTAGATGTGGAAAAGGCAAGATATTATGTATTCTATCCATTTTAACGGTCATGCCAATAAAGTGACTGAAATTGGAAAATTGAAACTGAGAAAGGGAGACAGACAAAGTGTCACGGACCGGAATGCTGAGGCAGACAGAGGTAGCGACGTATTCGCAGACAGAGGAGGAAGAAAGGCTCAAAAATTAAAATGTCCTGCAGTAACAAAGGGTGATCAGAGGCTGGTTCTCGCGAGACTTCTCTGACGGTAAGCGTTTTGCGTCATTTCCTGTTTCTCCGTGATAGTCGCTACAGGCTGTGTTTTTCTCTCTAGCCTAACTCTGTTAATTTAACGTAGTTTCCCTGTTCAGCGGCTTACTACCGCCAAGTTTAAACTAAGCACACGCTACCCCTGCTTCGGCAGACACATCGCTCACTCTCTGAGTTGCCTCGCTAAATTTGCTATTGTTTACGCGATACCTCTGCTAGCTACTTTAGCGCAACTGCTAGCCTAGTGGCTACGATGGCTTCTCTCTTTCCCTGTCTTCCTTCTCTTCTCTCCTGCCCGGTGTGTCTGATGTTTAGCTACTACTCTGCCTCCTTTACTGATAACGGTACATGTAATAAATGTAGTTCACTTTTTGCTTTGGAGGCGAGGATGAATGATTTGGAAGCGCGGTTCCGCACCAACAATCCTCCGTCGGCTGCCGCTGTAACCAGCCAGCTGACGCTAGCTGTACAAGGTGCGGACCGACATAGCATAGCAGCTAGCCGTCCCTCGGCAAACCCCGAGCAGCCGGGAGGCTGGGTGAATGTCCGAAGGAGGCATAGTTCTAAACCGAAGCCCACGGTTAACCACCATGTTCACGTGTCCAATCGATTTTCCCCACTCAGCGACACACCCGCTGAGAAACCAACTCTGGTCATTGGTAGCTCCATAGTGAGACACGTGAAAATAGCGACACCAGCGACCATAGTCAAATGTGTCCCAGGGGCCAGAGCGGGCGACATCGAAGCTCAATTGAAACTGCTGGCTAAGGATAAACGTAAATACAGTAAGATTGTTATTCACGTCGGCGTTAATGACACCCGATTACGCCAATCGGAGGTCACTAAAATTAATGTTGGCTCGGTGTGTGAATATGCAAAAACAATGTCGGACTCCGTAGTTTTCTCTGGTCCCCTGCCAAACTTTACTAGTGATGACATGTATAGCCGCATGTCATCTTTCCACCGCTGGCTGTCGAGGTGGTGTCCAGATAACGATGTGGGCTTCGTTAATAATTGGCAGCCTTTCTGGGGAAAACCTGGTCTGATCAGGAGAGATGGCATCTTCTCTGCGCCTCCTTTAGAGCAGTCACCCACCCAAAACCAAAACCACATAAGAACGGTGTCTGTCCCCCGACCAACCAAATTAATAAGGTCAAACAGAAGAGAGTTTTCACATGAAAACCTAATAAAAATTAGCACTTCCGATGTAGTAAAACAAAATAAGAGAATTATATGTGGACTCTTAAACATTAGATCTCTCTCATCCAAAGCAGTATTAGTCAACGACTTAATATCAGATAATCATATTGATTTATTCTGCCTGACTGAAACCTGGCTGCGTGATGAAGACTATGTTTGCTTAAACGAAGCTAGTCCTCCCAGCCATATTAATACTCATATATCTCGAGGCAGCAGACGTGGAGGAGGAGTTGCAGCCATTTTTGATTCAAGCCTGTCAATCAATCCTAAGCCAAAACTAAACTATAACTCATTTGAGAGCCTGATTCTCAGCCTTTCGCACTCAAACTGGAAAACAATGCAGCCAATTCTGTTTGTTATAGTGTATCGTGCTCCTGGTCCATACTCTGAATTCCTATCTGAATTCTCTGTGTTGCTATCAAGTTTAGTCCTTAAATCAGATAAAGTAATCATTGTGGGGGATTTTAATGTCCATGTGGACGTTGTAAATGACAGCCTTAGTGTAGCATTTACTTCCTTAATAGATTCTATTGGCTTCAGTCAGAGTGTACATAAACCGACTCACTGTCATAGCCACACTCTCGACCTCGTCTTATCTTATGGCGTTGAAATCGAAAACTTAATAATCTTTCCTCAAAATTCTTCTTTATCTGACCATTACTTGATAACCTTTGAATTATTGTTGCTGGACTTCACTCCTCTAGGAAAAAGCTACTACTCTCGGTGTCTATCGGATAGAGCAGTAGCTAAGTTTAAGGAAGTAATTCCGCCAGTCTTGAGTTCACTTCCATGTCTTAATGAAACGGAGGACTTTTATGCTAATCTTAGTCCCTCCCAGATCGATTCTCTTATAGATGAATCTGGAAGCTTACTGCGAACGACTCTCGACTCTGTTGCTCCGCTAAAACAGAAAACTATAAAGCATAGGAAGTTAGCTCCCTGGTATAACTCCCAAACTCGTAAATTAAAACAAAAACTGCGTAAACTTGAAACCATCTGGCGCTCCACCAAACTAGAAGAATCCCGCCTAGTTTGGCAGGACTGTCTTAAAACGTATAAGAAGGCTCTCCGTAATGCCAGAGCAGCCTACTACTCATCTTTAATAGAGGAAAATAAAAACAACCCTAGATTTCTTTTCAGTACTGTAGCCAGGCTGACAAAGAGTCACAGCTCTACTGAGCCATGCATTCCTAGAGATCTTAGTAGTAGGCAAGGCAAGGCAAGGCAACTTTATTTGTATAGCACATTTCATACACAAGGCAGACTCAAAGTGCTTCACATCATAAAACAAAGTGAGAAGAAAAAAAAGAAAAGAAAAGAAAAATAGAAGAATTAAAAGAAAATAATAAAAATTTTAAAAATGCATTACAGAAAGAAAATAGAATAAAAACATATTTGCAATAATTAAAAACAGTGCAGACATTAAAAGATTTAGCAGAAAGCTATGGTGAACATAACAGTTTTCAGTCTAGTTTTAAAAGTTGTCAGAGTTGGGGCAAGTCTTACATCTTCAGGAAGTTTATTCCAGCCATTTGTTGCATAGTGACTAAATGATGCTCTCCCGTGATTGTTGTTTACTCTGGGAATCACTAACAGATTGGTCTCAGAAGATCTTAGTGGTCTAGAAGGCTTATGTAGTGGGAGCATATCAGTGATATACTTCGGTCCTAGACCATGTAGTGATTTATATGTGAGCAGGAGGATTTTGAAATCAATCCTCTGACATACAGGGAGCCAATGTAAGGATTTAAGAATTGGTGTAATGTGCTCACATTTTTTGGTCTTTGTAAGAACTCTAGCAGCAGCGTTCTGAACAAGCTGTAGCTGCCTGACAGTTTTTTTCGGAAGACCTGCAAGGAGACCATTACAGTAGTCTAGCCTACTAGTAATAAAGGCATGTACAAGTTTTTCTAAGTCTTGAGCTGACATGAGCCCTCTAAGTCTTGCTACATTTTTTAGGTGATAGTAGGCTGATTTTGTTACTGATTTAACGTGACTGTGGAAATGTAAATCAGAATCCATAATAACCCCAAGATTTCTGGCTTTGTTTGAGGTTTTCAGGGACAGAGAGTGAAGGTGTTGAATTACTTTAAACCTTTCTTTTTTAGCACCAAAAACAATTATCTCAGTTTTGTCCTCATTTAGTTGTAGGAAGTTTTGGCTCATCCAGTCTTTGACTTGCTCAATGCACTGGCACAGAAGATCTATGGGGCGATAGTCGTTTGGTGATAGTGCTACATAGATTTGGGTGTCATCGGCATAGCAATGGTGGTCAATGTTATTATTTTGCATGATTTGTCCTAGTGGGAGCATGTAGATGTTGAATAAAGTTGGCCCCAAGATTGAACCTTGGGGGACTCCACACGTTACATTGGTAGGTTCTGATACAAAGTCGCCAATGGAAACAAAATAGTTCCTATCTTGTAGATATGACTTGAACCAGTTTAAGACTGTGCCTGAGAGCCCCACCCAGTTTGCCAACCTGTCCAAGAGTATTGAGTGGTCGACAGTGTCAAATGCAGCACTGAGGTCTAATAGCATTAATATTGAAGTTTTGCCAGAGTCTGTGTTAAGACGGATGTCATTTACAACTTTAATAAGGGCCGTCTCGGTGCTATGAAAAGGTCGAAATCCTGACTGGAAGTTGTTGTGGCAGCCAGTTGAAGCCAGGAAGTGATTTAGTTGTTGGAGGACAACTTTCTCAATTATTTTACTTATGAAGGGTAGATTTGAAATTGGTCTGTAGTTGTTGATAATAGAGGCATCTAGGCTCCGCTTTTTTAGAAGAGGTTTAATGACTGCAGTTTTGAAGGCCTTTGGGAAATTGCCTGATTGAATGGAGTTATTAACTATTTGCAATACGTCTATTGATAGGCAGTCAAAAACATTCTTAAAAAAGTTGGTAGGTAAAGCATCAAGACAGCAGGTGGATGATTTTAGATTTGTCACTGATAAAGTAATGTGTGATAAAGTAACAACTTTATGAACTTTTTTAATGATAAAATTCTAGCAATCCGCGACAAAATTACTTGCATCTTGCCTTCAATTGGAACCGCGTTACCCTCAAACTCAGGAGTTCTAGAACTAGCATTAAGACCTGATATATATTTAGACTGCTTTTCTCCAATCAACCTAAACCAACTAACGTCAATGATCTCTTCTTCTAAACCTTCAACCTGTCTCCTAGACCCGATACCCACCAGGCTGCTGAAAGAAGTCTTACCCTTAGTTAGCACGTCGCTATTAGATATGATCAATGTGTCTTTATTAACAGGCTATGTGCCACAGTCATTTAAAGTAGCTGTAATTAAACCTCTTCTTAAGAAGCCTACTCTAGATCCAGGGGTTTTATCAAACTACAGACCAATATCAAATCTTCCTTTTCTCTCTAAGATCCTTGAGAAAGTAGTCGCCAATCAACTGTGTGACTTTCTCAACAATAACAGTCTACTTGAGGACTTCCAGTCAGGATTTAGAGTACATCATAGCACAGAGACAGCTCTGGTAAAAATTACAAATGACCTTCTTATTGCTTCTGACAAAGGACTGGTTTCTGTACTTGTTCTGCTAGATCTTAGTGCTGCATTTGACACCATTAACCATGAGATTCTAATATGTAGACTGGAAAAATTAATTGGCATCAAAGGAAACACATTAAGCTGGTTTAAGTCCTATTTATCCAATCGATCTCAGTTTGTGCATGTCAATGAAAAATCCTCCAGGCACACTGAAGTTAAATACGGTGTTCCTCAAGGTTCTGTGCTCGGACCAATTCTTTTCAACTTATATATGCTTCCTTTAGGCAACATTATTAGAGGACACTCTATAAACTTCCATTGCTATGCTGATGATACTCAGTTATATCTATCGATCAAGCCTGAAGAAACCAATCAGCTAGTTAAACTCCAGGCATGTGTGGATGACATAAAATCCTGGATGACCTGCAATTTCCTGATGTTAAACTCCGATAAAACGGATGTTATTGTACTTGGGCCTAAACTCCTCCGAAGCTCGCTGTCTAAAGATATAGCGACTATTGATGGGATTGCCATCGCCTCAAATGCTACTGTAAGAAACCTTGGAGTTATCTTTGATCAGGACCTGTCCTTTGACTCGCATATTAAACAAACCACGAGGACAGCCTACTTTCACCTGTGTAACATTACTAAAATTAGGCCAATGCTGTCTCAAAAAGATGCAGAAAAACTCGTCCATGCATTTGTTACCTCAAGGCTGGACTATTGTAATTCTTTATTATCAGGCTGCTCTAATAAATCTCTTAAATCTCTCCAGCTGGTTCAGAATGCTGCAGCTCGTGTTCTGACTAAAACCAGAAGAAGGGATCACATTTCTCCTGTATTAGCTTCTCTGCACTGGCTGCCAGTAAAATCCAGAATAGAATTTAAAATCCTTCTCCTCACTTACAAGGCTCTTAATGGACTGGCACCATCATATCTTAAAAAGCTCATTAAACCCTACTGTCCTCCTAGAGCACTACGCTCTCAGAATAAAGGGTTACTTGTAGTTCCTAAAGTCTCCAAAATTAGAACAGGGGCCAGAGCTTTCAGCCATCAAGCTCCTCTTCTGTGGAACCGTCTTCCGGTTCTGGTTCGTGAGGCAGACACTGTTCCCACATTTAAGAGTAGGCTTAAAACCTTTCTCTTTGACACCGCTTATAGCTAGGGCTGGCTCAGGTTTGCCCTGAGCCAGCTCTTGGTTAAGCTGCTATAGGCCTAGACTGCTGGGGGATTATAGTGACACACTGAGCCCCCCCCCCCTCTCTCTCTCTCTCTCTCTCTCTCGCGCGCTCTCTCTCACTGTGTATGTTCCCCCGGAGTCCCTGTGCTCTCTTGCCTAGCAGGTCTCCCTGGACCGTGGTGGAACCTGATCCGGACTGCACCGATGTTGTGGTCTTGTTTGCCTCTTACCGCCTGTATTTTTAATTAAAGTAATTGACTAAAATCGGCATCTCTACTGTCACTAACTTGACTACTCCCGGGATCACTCCCGGGAGTCTGGCTATGCTTTCTGGTCCAGCAGAGTCCACCGAGGTCCTGACCGATGCAGACTGCTAACTGGCCTGATGCTGGAAACACCACATTGTAGCTCCACCTGCCCGCTGTGTGACTGCTCAACTACTCCTGCTTTCTGGTTTACGGCGACGTGGTTGGGATGAATCCATCTCGGCGTAGCTGTGCCTGCTGCCATGGACTACTACTGTTGATACTATTGCTTCTGTTAATACCACCACTACTGTTAATGCTACTACTACCATACTACCAACACCAAATGCAGTTGGAACCCAAGGGCCTGGGCTGCACGAGATTTCTGCCTAAAAGCCTATTAAGGCAGTTTTTTCTCGCCACTGTCGCTGTAATGCTTGCCCCTGGGTGTTGTTGGGAATTTGAAATTGTGTTGACTCTTGAAATTTTGAGCGTATTCTAGTCCTGCTCAATGTGTTAAGTGTCCTGAGATGACTTCTGTTGTGATTTGACACTATAAATAAAATTGAATTGAATTGAATTGAATGTGAGAATCATGTAGAGAGGGAGACCAAGAAAAGGTGAAAGGGATAAAGCATTAAGAGCAGGTAGACACTAAACAGTGACATCACACAGTGAGAGACAATGATTAAAAGTACTTCACAACTTCCCAACCGATTTATAAGTCTGCAGATTTACTTATACCAATTATAGCCTCTCGCAAAAATATCAGTGCAAACATTGGTTATGAAACATCCATTTTAAAATATTCTAATATGGAAAGTGCTGCTGGACAGCAGCGTGGGCTGCAGCAATAGCCACGCAACATGAAATATATATATATACACGAACACCTGAGCTAGGTACTACCAAATGCTAAGACATTTTCAGGCGGAATATTCCGATTCACTTTCATGAAGTGAATATACGCTGTGAACAGGTTGAAGTTGTAAGACTTAAACACGAACACCCGGGCCGGACGACGCTGTGGTAACAGTTAATCACAAAGTAGCCCACTCCACTGAAGCATGTCCTGCCTTAGTGTCAATTTTACTTTTAATGGGACCATCACTTACTAAATGAACATCGTGCTGTATTGAAGAAGACTTGGATCTAACTTATGAGACCATCAACATGTTTAAAATATCTCCTGAGGGTAATAAATCGAGTGAGAAGTTGGGTCATTTTCTCATAGACTTCCATACAACTAGACTTCATTTTGCAACCAGAGGAGTCGCCTCTCGATGGCCATTTGAAAGAATGCAAGTTTAAAGACCTTCTAGATGGGCTTCATTACTCAGAATCGGGGGGTTAGCAGCCCTATAGTGGTGCATGAACAGGTGCCTGAGAGAGAGCAAGAGCAGAGAGAGATCGCTAATAACGCTAATAACTTTATAGACTGGGAACACCATGCCTAGGTGTTCCCTGTTGGCCTTAACAACCCCTTGCCATGAGCTATCTGGAAAACATGGCGGACAGATAAACAGTGAGCTGCAGAGCGAGGGTGAGAGAGGCGAGGTTTAAAGGATAACTGCAAATGAGAGACTATGTGAGGAAGAGATTTTTAATTCAATTTGCCTCGCTTTGGAATTGATATTCTGGGTGATGAGTAGGAGGAGAAGACGAGTTTGAGTTCTCGCCGAGCACACTTGCATGCAGGTGCATACACCGCACATAGACTGTTCCTGACTGCAGGCTACACGTTTTACACGGTATGTTTCAGAAAGCTAAAGTATTTCGTTTTCAGTGAGAATGCAGAATTGCTGAAAAGTGTGCATGCGCGCATGTGTGTAACACCCAGTACCATCATCTATGATGGATTATCAGCTATAGGGCTAGCCTGGATGAGTCCTTAGATGAAATTGGAGCAGCGAGCTGCACGCTGAACCCTGACAGGGACAGCTGGCCAAGGATAACCTTCATACGGCAGTTTGGCTTGAAAGCCAAAGATGGGTCAATTTAAAAAAAGTTCATCCGAAGTAGGATCTTTTACTTGAATGATGCTAAAACACTCGCACACAGAGCTAACACATACAGATACACACAAACACAGGAAATACAATACAATTATTATGATAATAACAATGCTACTAATGATCATTATTAGTATTATGCAACCTTGCATCAGTCCTGGTTGGGTAAACTGTTGTCACAGGAGCAAAGGTATTAGGAATCTATTAAAGAGACAAAGCCAGAGCAATATTAGACTACGGTGAGTTTTGACCTCACATTGTGATTGGCTTCCTAATGAGTGCAGCTCTCTCCCCGTACAGAATTCCTCCCACATCTCCATAATCATCACTCTGCCCTATCTACCTTTTACTACCCATGTGTAGCCAACCTATGATTGGACAGCTCCTTGGCTACAGAAGCTAACCAGCATCACATATTTCACGGGGAGGAGGTAAGTTCGAATTATTTTTCAAATATATTGTTCTCTGAAAGAGCCTTTCATTAGCTTTGCACAGGGTTTAATAAAGACATGTAGTTCTACATGACTTGCACCTTGTCCTGTGTGAACTGAAAGTTTGGTTAATCTTCTGTCCTTTCTAGACACTGTATTTCTTTCTTCGTTCCCTCGTGACAAATGGAGGCTGTAGTGAGATCCGGAGCTGAGGGTTTCTTCTCAACTCTAATACAAAGTGTGGCTATTACTTAGGATGCAAACACTTTTTAAAGTCTTTATTGATAATTTGGTCAAGTGCATGAACTTTCGTCAAAAATACTTGGCAGGTGATTGGAGGAACCATGTGTCAATCAAACTTGCTGAAACACAAAAAGAGTGAAAACAGGTTTTCCATCGAGAAAAGCCTTCAGTACCGTTCTTTGCTCTTCTTCCAATGAAGACATACTCTCCAGCTCCAGAACAGATGCTGTGGCAGCATCTAAGCTACCAAAGTTGTTGTCAGAAGTTGTTGTTTGGAACAAACCTGTCAGTGTCGTGTCACACACACAAAACCACACCCGTAACTGCCAGCATCACCTCACAGGGCACTGAGTGGTGCGTACACTAACTTGCCGGACAACAACACATCACTTGAAGCCTGACAAGATGGATTTTTTTGTGATCCTGTGCCAGAATCTAGCTGCCGTGCTAAGTGAGTGTTTCACACAGTTTGGGTGTGTTTGTTAATAACACCAGGTCCCCATAAATAATGGGTTGAAGATTCCCAGAGGAACTGTTGAACTTACAGCAATTAAATAAAAGTCAATCCAACGACAGACAATGTTCTGAAAGTGAAAAAGAAGATAAAATGACTTCAGTGAGATTTAATAGTGCTCAACAGAGAAAATAACCTGAGCTGAATAAAGATCGGTACAGAAATGCTCACACTCTTGGACAGTATCCATTTGTCAGCCTTCTGTTGGAATATTAGATCTCTTTATATATGATAAGGGGCCCTAGTTTCGTGGCGCAGCGCAGGGCTGCGCAGGGTGGCGGAGCCGGCGTAATTCAAGTTTCGACCCGCGCAGCCTTGCACAAGGTCAGTTTGGCAGTTTGGTGGATCGCCTGCGCCAAGATGGGTGTGGCGGCGCAGCAGTGGGAGTCGTCACAGATTCAGCTTGGCGTAGCAGAAGTTTTGTGGCAAAAAGCCTCGCCGAGACTTCGCCGAAAGCCCGCCAGCTCCAACCTGGTCTACTCTCGACGCAAGGCGCAAATAAAGTCCATTCATTCAAGGCGAATCACAGCTGGCGGAGTGGAAGTTTGGCTGACCGGTGGCAGTGCGCACACGTCACCGAGACCTCACAGGCAGGTTTCCACAGTTCCAGGCACATTTAAATGCAATAAATAATCACAACAAACACTATTTAATGCAACTAATTGAATCAACGCGTGAATTTATATATATATATATATAATATAGATTGTCCCGTCACATCTGACGTCAGATCAAAGGCGGATGGCACGCGTAACGGAAACTCAGCCTCTCGGACCAAAACATCTCCCTCTCTCTCTCCTGTTTTTTATAATATCGGCATTGTTATTATTATGATACGCACGCACAGCGCGTGATGCGCGTGGTGGGAGCGGCGGCGTCATTTGGTTGTCAAGTGACGGAACTTGCACTGAACCTCCCCTAATGCATTAAAGGTGAGGAGAGGAGCTCATTTGATTGGTGAAGATCTGAATCGGCTGTGTTAATCCCAGTCCACGCCTCGTCTCCTCCTCATCTCCCACTCACGCCTTCTTCTCCTCCCTCTTTCCCACTTGCGCGGGTGGGCGAGACGGGAGGTGTGCCTGCGCGAGCCTGCGCGGTGCACGAAACTTGCAAAGTCCAGGCAGACACACCCCGTCGGCGTGGCGCAGGTGCGCTGAGTGCTGACTGTGCCTGGTCTACGAAACTAAGGCCCAAGGTCTCTGTCCTCTAGGACATAATTAATGAAATTCATATCAGCCAAACTGCAATCTCACACAGACAAAACAACAACTGAGGGCAGATACAGACTCCAATGGATAATCTACCAAATGAGTATGCATTGGATACTGACTCAGCGAACAAGAATGAACAGCAAGCCCAAAAAATTCATTGGAAGAGCGAGACGTCACATCCAAACTGGGCTTGTGGTCCCGATATGCAGCCAGTCGAAACACAAGGTGAAAATGAACATAAACAGATATATTTTTTTAAAATGATGGTACAAACTTGTTGCCTCTGTTTAAATATTGAGATATAGCTTTTAAATTTCGCACTTTTCTTTGTTTTTGAAGGATTGCGACACGGTGGGGAAACTGTGCATGGAGGGTCCCAATGGCATGAAAAAGGCTGCTGTCATGGCTTTCCCAGGCATTTCTATTTTTACAGAATGGAATTTCCCAAATTTGTTTTTTAAGCCACACAAAACAGATAATAATAATATTACATTTTATTTATAGGCGCCTTTCTAGACACCCGAGGACACCGTACATTTGTTAAAAACAGCGCAACACAAACAATAATAAACATGGGGAGTAAACAAAATGATCAAATCAGGTTAAAATAACAGCAGCACAGTGCAAAAGAGATCAAAGGGAAAAGGCAGCTTTGAACAGATGGGTTTTCAGTTTGGATTCTAAGTGAGGGAGTGAGGTAGTGTTCCTGAGTTCTGGTGGTAGGCAGTTCCAGAGACGGGGAGCAGAGCGGCTGAAAGCTCTGCTCCCCATGGTAGTGAGACTGGCAGGTGGGACAGTCAGGTGGATGGAGGAGGAGGATCTGAGAGTGCGGGAGGGCATGGCAACTTGGAGGAGGTCAGACAGGTAGGGAGGGGCGAGACTGTGAATGGACTTAAATGTTAAGAGGAGGATTTCGAATTCAATGCAGAACTTTATTGGGAGCCAGTGGAGCTGTTGTAGGACGGGGGGTGATGTGGTGGATGGATGGGGTCCTTGTGATGATGTGGGCAGCTGCGTTCTGGACTAACTGGCATTTATGGAGGGATTTGCAACACCGGAGAGGAGAGAATTGTAGTAATTTGAGGCGAGAAGTGACGAGGCTGTGAACAAGAATAGAAGTGGTATGGGGAGTGAGGGAGGGGCGGAGGCGGTTGATGTTGCGTAGGTGAAAATAAGCAGACCGGGTAATGTTATTGATATGAGAATGAAAAGATAGAGTACTGTCGAGGATGACACCCAGACTCTTGACCTGTGGGAAGGGGGAGACAGTGGAGTTGTCAATGGCTATTGAGAAACTGTTGGTTTTGGATAGTGTTGATTTGGAACCAATGAGGAGAACCTTGGTTTTGTCATTGTTTAGTTTGAGAAATTTGGAGGAGAACCAGGATTTTATGTCTGTTAGGCAGTCAGCAAGGGATGAGGGTGGGAGGGTGGAGGTGGGTTTACTGGAGAGGTGGAGCTGGGTGTCATCCGCATAACAGTGAAAACTGATGTTGTACTTACAGAAGATATTGCCGAGGGGAAGAAGGTAAATGATGAAAAGGAGGGTCCCCAGGACAGAGCCCTGGGGCACACCTGAAGTGACGGGAGAAGGCTGGGATGTGAAGGATTTGAGTTGAATGAACTGAGTGCGGCCTGTGAGGTAGGATCGGAACCAGTTTAGTGGAGTATGGGTGATGCCGATGGAACATAATCTATTGAGGAGGGTGGGGTGGCTGATGGTATCAAAGGCCACACTCAGGTCAAGGAGGATGAGGATAGTGAGTAGACCAGAATCAGCTGCCATTGGAGGAGGTCATTGGTGATTTTTAAAAGTGCGGTTTTGGTGCTGTGGAGGAGTCGGAAACCAGACTGGAACTGTTCATACAGGTTGTTAAGTGATAAGTGGGAGTGGAGTTGAGTAGCGACTATTTTCTCGAGGATTTTGGAAATGAAGGGCACATTTGAAATATTGGTAGGATCTGCACCAGGTTTTTTCAGGATTGGGGTTATTGCAGCGGTTTTGAATGATGTAGGGACAGTTCCAGTGGTGAGAGAGGAGTGGATGATGGCAGAAATGAGGGGGACCAGAGAGGGGAGGCAAGATTTAACCAGAACTGTGGGGAGGGGGTCCAGCTGAATGTGGTGGGCTTGGACTTGTGGATGAGGTCAGAGATCTCTGAGAGGGTGGGGAGCTCGAAGGAGGAAAAGGGTGGGTGGATGTCAGAAATTACACTGGAGGAGTTTGAACCAAGATCCTGATGGATTGTCTGGATTTTGGTGTTGAAGAAAGACATAAGAGAGTTACAGAAGGCAGTTGAGTACATACACCAAATGTGTCTGAAAGAGGGATAGTGACTCATCAACAATGTGTTATTTAACAGCACATTATATATTAACCTGTGGCTGAGAACTGTCGGAAAGAGGATTGTAAGACAATAACAGATTGACAAAGACAGAATATAAAAGGGGGAGTGAGAACAAGAGAGGCAGAGAAATGTACCGAAAGGACAAAGGTTAAAAGAAAGAAGCAAACTGAAAAAAGTACAAAATAGGGAGTATCTGGATTCTCAGGGCGACCCCAGTACGGACCTGCTTTCCTGCAACGACTACCACCTAAGGTCCAGTTTGCCCGAGCATGTGGCTAAACCTGACAGTCAGAACACCCAATACTACATACCTTGCGTCATACTGATCGCTTATTGTGTGATTAAAACTTCCATTAGCTTAAACCACGTCATTATGAAAGATTAATAAAGGCAATCATGACATCATGTTCTTAATGACTCTTTAAAGATGAAGTGCGTAACTCTTGAGGGAAAATCACAAGCCGAGTGCCACTCTGGATACTTAAAGAGGATTGTAATGAATTTCAAAAATTGGTCGTGGGAGAGTGATTCTGTGCTGGAAACAGAAAATTATAATATTTAAGCAACATGTTTAACAGCGTTTCAGTCCATGTGTGTAGCAAACGTGAGAAAGTATGAGTAAAGATGATGTAAATCAGTACATTCAGCGAGAATTTTATATACAGAAAGTAAACAAACAAACAGAATTAACCATCCCCGCTGTGCACGCACACACACACAAACACGCACACACAAACACACAGACATAGACACACACAAGTATCAGGCCCTTTGAGCTCTTGGTGTTGTCATCCCAGCACCTCTGTAGTTTCACTCCGGGCTTCAGAAAGAGAGAAGCAAGGAAGAAAAAAAAAAAGAAACAAGACAACAGTCTTTTGAAGTCTCCTCTCCCATGTTGTGTCAAATAACTTTGACAAGAGTGGAGGAGGAGTGTTGACGAGAGCAAGAGGAGATGGCTCCTAATTGGCTGCATGGAAGATGGGGAGGACAAGGCCAAGGAGGCTTCCTGATAAGAATGGAGGGCTGTGAGTGATGGCAAACGTGTGTGTGTGTGTGGTGACGGCTAGTGCGCCACAATACACACACCTGTTCCCCCATACTCATGAAAGGCCATCACTCCAGTCTTTAAGCTTTCATGGTGACCTCAATTCCTCCATATCGCCGCAACGGTTCAACTTCGGTGAACTTTGACCCGACATTTGAACAATAGCAAGTCGTCTTGACAGTGGAGAGGGAACAGAGAGCCAGAAAGTCCAAAAATGTTGGGAGCTTTCATGGATTATTCAGCTGTGTTGCATCATTCACTTTCATTTAACCTCCTCTGTCAGAGCCCATACAATAAACTGCTCCACAACTGGTCTGCACACAGTTATGAGACATAAATCAATGATTCAAATATATATCATTTGAATAAATTGAATATATTATCCCATTAGAAACTACACTAATAATGTGTGGTCGCTGCATTAGTAGTGACAGACAGATGAGTATAGGAGTGTTTTATAATGGCCATTACTACACACGTTGCTCAGAAGCAAGCATTCGGTAACATCTCTCTCAAGGACACCGTAATGAGTGTGAGACACAGCGGCAACGCTTTTTGTTATGATTTTCTCACATACTGTAAGTACAGCAATGCAGGGGCTGAGATATTCTGTCAAACTGAGGATTCCGTCACAACATCAGCGCAATATGGGTTATTGCGGAAGCAGTTGAAGAATAGATGTCACAATAAAAAGACAAGCAGCTCCATAATGTCACACATCCACGAGAAAATCTCCCCAAATGTTGTTCGAGCCCCGCGAAGCCGACTTCTCAACACGACCATTAAAAGGCGTGCAGAGCGGCAGAGGAGGTGGACAAGATTGAGATAAAGAGACGGAGGGAAACGAGAGGCTGGAGGGGGAGAGAAAATGAAAGAAAAGTAAATCAGAAAATGGTGAAAGAAAAAGAACATGAAGAGAAAAAAGAATTGAAATCAAACAGAGCAATGTGAGAATTTGAAGAGGTAGAAGAAAAGAAAAGGAATAGAGAAAGGCAGACAAAGACACAAGGAGAGTCGAGAAAGCAAAAGCAATGTGCTGCCACGGAGTGAAATGCCACCCAGCCTGTCACATATCTCTACAATATTAATTACATTGTGCCATACTTCTGAATAATGGAACAGCTCTATTTAACCAGACTGAATAATTTAGCAGCTACTTGGCCTAGTGTATATAACAGGATCGATAAGCACCGAAGTACAGGTAATGAAATTCCAAAGGGAACCTCAAGGAGGAATGTTGACTTCACCTGCACTGAGTTAGTCAGTTTGTGTCTGTGTTAATGACGTGTGTTTTTTTGTGTTAAGTTATGTACTGTATTTATGCACTTATATTGGAGCTCTAAGGTGAAGCTTGTGTGTGATAAATTCTTTATTTCTTCATGAATGTTGACATTCTTGTAACCAAACCTGGTGTTAGCTCTGATGTCAGACTGTCAAGGGTACTTGAGAGAAGTACCCATTTGAGGTATTTTATGCTTACAAAGTTCGTATCAGATGAATGTTAAAAAAAAAAAAAAAGATATATGGCACCCAGCCGAGGGAAAGTGAACTTCTCAGCAAGAGTTCTTAAACTTTATCTATCAAGGACAGTTGCCCTCAGAGCAAGACTTTTTTCCATAGAAACACCCAGCACACACACACACACACACACATGGTTTATACACATGCACATCTGGAAGCTGCCCAGCATGATCGAGTCCTACCAAGACCCAGGACAACATCAGGCATTTCAGCAACTGCCCTTTAAAATATGTGTTCACCTTCAGGGGACAAACATGACATGACGGCAAAGCAAAACAAACCTCACGCGATTGACCAGATAACAACAGCCAAACAGGAAGTGAAAATAGAAATATTTTACGGTAGGTGTGCCGTCTCTGCAAACTCGCCGCTCCGCGACGGCATTACACGGCTTCTTACATAGACAATGAATGGGAACATTCCCTCTGCTATGAACTCAGGCAGGCCGTTTAGTTTCCCGGTGTGTCCGAGACTTCCACAACATGTACAAAGCAGTAATAGTGTTTATTATGGCCACGAATGTTGAAACATTATCGGTGTAAATGCAGCGGGTGCGGGTCGGATTTCTCTCTCACCCCGACTGCAGAACGTCCTCGATCCCAAACTGCGAGAAGTGAGCGAGGATTGGATCGGAACATTTAGCCAATAGTAGCCATGCAGACCGGATGGCTACTATTGGCTAAAGTTTGGCTCAAGTCAAAAATCGTAGACGAGAGCTTTAAGTACACTAAGCTATTTTGTTGAGTTGCCTCTTACCGAAATGCTCTGAGTGAATTTGAATGCCCTCTCATAAGCAGCGATGTACAATAGGGATGTCTAGGGCTTTTATTGTGACGGGTAAGAACGGAAAGGTGTGGCTGGAGCTGATTATTGAGAACACATGGGCCCAGGGTTCTCAGTATAATAACCTCATGGTATTGCATCGTTTCTAGTATCTATATAGAGTGCATCATGACCTGCTTGAAACCCAATGGGAATTGAACACACAACCTTCCAGTTTCTCTAATTTCTAGGCCACCATAAATTAATCCGCAATTAAATAGTCCATATAAAAGCCAAGACAGTGCATGACATCTTCCTCTCTTCTTACGTGTGCTGCAGTGTAGCTCTGTTCCAGTCACTAAGTGCAGAAGATGAATGGATGTATTGAGTACCAGATGCCAAAATTGGAGCCCATTCTTTCAAACAGAACTTGCCCACTCATCACATGCTGCCCAGTGATTAATGAACGTGCATGTTGCTGTTGTTCCCTTGGCTCCACCTGGCCTGCATCAACAAGGTTTAGCCCACTGGGACGTGCAAACTGTGGTTGTACAAAAAAAAAGAGCTTTTCTGGGCTCAAAGTCTTCATGGTTTCAAAGTCGATTCAAAGAGCAATACCTGTCATCATGTTGGAAATGTCCTGTCAACCTTCAATAATGGCGCTTTACACTTCATGAGGTTTAAATGCCACAAATGTCAAAGGTTGTTGCTGAACTTCAACGTACGTGACACACAGTACAATGTTATCCTATCTGGGCCAAACTGGATCACACATCACGCTCATTAGGGCATACTTAAAACAGATCGACGGATACAGTATTTACAGTACTATACATTACTCTAAATGCAAGCATATACACAGACTGGTCTCGGTGGAAGTCAGAGTTGCATGTGAACAGTTCTATCCAGGATTAAACATTCAGATAGGCCAGTCCCTGTGAGGGAAACCTGCTCTCCTGGAAAAAAGGTTGAAGCAACGTTGGCATTGTCCTTGTGGTGAACGTGTGTGTCCCTCAGCTAACATAGCCCTGTGCGCACACACACACATCTGAGTGAGTGTCTATGCAGATATCTCGAAGGAGCCTGCATGTGTGTGTGTGTGTGTGTGTGTGTGTGTGTGTGTGTGTAGACATAGGAAGGTGTTTCAGCTGGGCACGGCAACCCTCTTCACAATTAATCAGCCCTGCCATCCTCCCCTCCCTAGGAAATGGATGTAAGCAAAAAATAAATAAAGACTTAATTCATAAATAAATCACACAGTAAATAATAGGTGTTTGTGTTTCCCACAACGGTAGACAAGGCTGTGTGTAAGGCAAAGGAGGGGGAAGATTTACTCTCTGAACATGCCGGATGAGTCAAGACCAATGAAGACAATAAATATGCATTACTGGCAGCTGGTAACGAACACAACAACAAAAAGGTAAGAATGAGGAAAGAATGGAGGAGATGGAGCAGAAGAATGAGGGGAGGAGGAGGAGGATGCTGGAAGAGAAGGCAGACATGAGGGAATCATGAGAGAGACAGAGAGCGAGCAAATAAAGACATGAAGGGAACATGAAGGTGTGCAGATGCAGAAGGAGAGTGAGGAGGACGGTTGTTGAAATGATGAGGTGTGGCGGAGATGGAGATAAGAAAGGGAGATGAGGAGAGAGAGGAGTAAGAAGGAATTTATTGTAGGTTAGACATAACAGCTTTTTTGAAATGGCAGCAGATAAAAGTACTAGCACTCTTTGGGTCTCAACTTGTTGTAAATGCCCCTGGAGACGACAAAAAAGCGAATGCAATTTTGCTCACTGTGTTTACACGAATAGTTTTGCTGAAGAAGTGAGATAGTCATTATTAATTAAAATGGCACAAAAACACATTATTAAGAATCACAGCTTATTCACAAACTCAAAGGATAAAATCGTTTAATAGTTACCGCTTCGACCGACAGAAGGCTCACCCCATTATACGTCCGTGTTTGCTCGAATGTGGGATGGGTATTACATTCTGGACTTTGGGCTGTTTTTTTGTTTAATGTGGCTTTTGTCTTAACATGAGCAAAATGAGATGTTGTAATATATATATTAGGGGTGTGAATCTTTGGCTTCACAGCGATTCAATTCGATTAACGATACAGTAGTTGGCGATTCGATTCATGGGCAAATGTTTTTTTGTTTTTTTTTGGAACGATTCGATTCGATTCTGTAAACCAGGATTCGATTCAGTAACTTGTAACCAAAATTCTATATCCATGAAATAAACATGCAATAATGCGAGTGAGACTATCTGTATTCTTCTGAAAGGTGAAAAAATAAACAGACCACACAATTACTTATTTAACATATTTATTCCTATTCCCATATTTATTTTAGTCCTGCATAATATTTAATGCTGAATACAAAAATGTAATGGTCAGTTATTTTTAACATTTTTCAATAGACTACATCCTGGCGGGGGGGAGAGTGTCTTAAACGTATTAAAACATTAATCATAAGTAACAATCACGATTCATACGATTAAACGCATTTATATTGATTATTGGTGAAGCCAAAACAATTCATTCTATTTATTTATTTTAGCAGATCGATTTAGTTGAATCGATAGGACTGACAATCGATTCATCGATTAATCAAATCGTTTCACCTCTAATATATATATATATATATATATATATATATATATATATATATGAATGAATCATTACAGGCACTGAGCCATAGCCTACAGAGTTATTATTACACCTCCACATCCTCACTCACTTTCTCTAGGTGTCTCTTTCTAGCTCTGCCATAATCAGCTCATTCTCCACCTCGGTTTCTCTCCCAACTCATCCGGAAAACACAGCCATCGCTGAGGTCATTGTCTCTCAATGAATGGTCATTACTTTTGGGATAAAATGCACTTCTGAGCACTGCCTGGAGCAAAACAGTCTTGTGCTGCTTTTGCGAACCATTTAAATTGGTCAAGATAGAATTCAAATGCAAAGTGATGACGCCTTATGCCTCAAGAGCCAAAAATTCATCCATCAGCATACGTATATGCTGTACTGAGGCAAATGATATGATTTTATTCCGTGTGATTTTTTTCGGATCAATATACAATAAGTGGATTGGAATGTAAATACAATTCTGCACAAAAAAGTATTTTCTCTAGGAATTACAGTCTTTATGACTGGACATACCTTCAAAATGTGTTTCTGCATAACAATCTGTGATATCTGTTGACATGTTTAACACATTTGACAAATAGCAGGATCATCTGAAATTTCCAATTTTCTTTTAAATTTCCTGCTGTTTGTTAGCACAGACAAGCACCATGTGAATGTTCTTACCAGCTGTGATCATCTGCCTTTAACTACATAATGTGGCTTCTTATAGATAATATAAACCTTACTGTAAGAGTGTATTTCCTGTCCAGTTCTTTTCACACAAATGCACACATGCTTGCACTGTAAAAAAAAAAATCAAAATTTTACGGTATACGACTCTAATTTTTTACAGTAGTTTTTCTGTTCTTTGAAAATAGTGTACAAAACTGTAAAATTACAGACTTTATCAGTACATTTATTTCTATTTTTTTTACAGAAAAATACTATATTAATTATACATTATCTTTCCGTTTTCTTAAATTAATTCACATAAAATGACAGTAATTCTCTATAATTAAATATGTAACTTGTAATGTTTATGACCATAAAAACAATCTTAACACTTGTCTCTGTAATTTTACAGTAAATCTTATTATTTTCACATTTGCATGTAATTATACATTCAACCTGCAATTAAATATGTAGCTTGTTATATGAAGGTTTATTTCCAAAATAACAATCTAATGTTTTTCTCTGTAATTTTAAGGTAAATCTTATTAGTTTTAGATTTATGTGTACTTTTACATTCAATCTCTGTAATTAAATATGTAGCTCATTATATTAAGATTTATGTCCATACTAATGTTTTTCTCTGTAAGGTTAAGGTAAATCTTATTAGTTCACTAGTACTATGTGGTATGTATAAAAGTACTTGTATAGACTTTGGATTAGACTAGATAGTATTAGACTAGTGAGTACTTTAATATTCAAACTGTAATTCTGGATATAATAGCAATGATTCTAACAAAAATACGTACAGGTCAGGCTGTCTGTGCAGACAGGTATGGCGTGTCTTTCAGTGGCTGAAGGCAGCGTAATGTGTGGGGAGGTCAAAAACAGGTCAATGACACTTTCACGTGCAATCGGACAACTTGTTGATGGGTAAAGCTTGAATTCGGATGATGCTTCAATAACAGGGCTCCAGAGTGCGACCATTTTGGTCGCATATGCGACCAACATTTTTATGAGTGCGACTGAAAAAAATTGTAGGTCGCACTGGTGCACCTAACGCTGCTCGGGTGAAAAAAAAAATCATAAGCGCAGCATCTCTTTATGTTCTCCTGACAGTATCGTGGTCTAAACCAATAAGAGACAGAGCTCGGGCGGGTCCTTGCCTCTGATTGGCTGTGGTCCTTTTCACTGCTGTAAATTGTGTCAGTTCGAAAATGCGAGCGAGCAGAGCAGGTACTCTGAGCGCTTCGACAATGAGCGCTGAGCGCTTCGATTTTCTTTGAAAATGAAGAGAGGCAGAAAGCCTCGCCCCGAGACTAATTAAAAAGCCCAAAAATACGCCTTCAGACAGGACTGGTTGAAGCAATTTCCCTGGCTGATGTACGATAAAGAAAGGGACTCAATGCACTGCATTTATTGTCGGGAGTGCGGTCAGAATTTGTCCGGTAATAGTGCGTTTGTGGAGGAGTCAACAACATTTCGCATCGAGATGTTGAAAAAGCGCAATATGTCCAAAAAGCATACTACATGCCGTGATAAGTGTGTTAATAAAGTGGCCCCTCATCCAGCTGCATTTCAGCGTCAGGCTGTATCAATCACGTCCGCTGAGGAATCTGAAATGATTATAAAATTCAACGTCGCATACAATATTGCAAAGGAGGAGTTGCCGTTCACTAAATTTAAGTCCGAAATTATTCTGATGAAAAAAATGCCGACACTAAAGAACAAGACAGCTGCGGAGGTTGGAAACGCCACGTACATGTCATTCATGATTGATGGCGACACAGACGTCTCTACGAAGGAGTGCGTTATTGTCTACTGCTGCATTTTGCATAAAGGGAGGCTGGTCAACATGTTAATTGGACATGTCCAGTGGAGCATGGACACGCACAGTGTTTGAAGGCCCACATTACAACATGAGAGATCATGAATAGGAAATTGTATAGTAGCCTATTCCTAATATTATTATTAAAAATGAATAGCCTAAGTAAAAATATAATTAGGCTAGGCTAAGATCACATAAACAGTTTTCCATTTGCAATCTATAGACTAGTGACCTGTATGATCTTTTTATTATTGAGGAATTTATGCTGCCACAAAGCAAGCATTTACTGCGCTTGGGCATCAGTGTGCAGATTGGCGGGAGAAAACGGTTCCTCTGGGTGCTGATGGTGCTGCAGTTAACCTAGGCCATAAGGGGGGTGTCATTATGTAAAAGGAGAGCGATAAAAAGGTGACTTTTTGGCGTTAAAGGCGACGCAATGAAAAATGTGGGTGCACCTAAATTTTGTGCTGGTGCACCTAAAAAAAAAAGTTAGGCGCACCAGTGCAACCAATGCAAAAAGTTAGTCTGGAGCCCTGTAATAACAATGATTATCGCAAAATAAAAAAATATGAGTTGGTTAGCATTTATACATTCCAATTAAAATAATGTCTATCTATTATATCTATGTTACATTAAACTGGAATAGGCCTTTATCTGCTGTTCAGCAAGTAATGCAAGTACCAGTAAAAATATTGATGCTTTTGATATTTTGCTTAAATCAAGTGAAGTCAACTCATCTTTGTTTATATAATGCTTTACACATAATGCAGTAGATCGTGTGTGACAGAGAGAGAGAGAGAGAGAGAGAGAGAGAGATGCTTATGTAATTAAATATATGCCCGCCTACAAATAAAAATAAATAAACATTTATTTTCTTTATCATCTTTTCTTGATAAAGAAAAAGATACCACGCTGATACAATTGCTATTGGCTGTCTTGCCATGTTGCTTTGAATGTGATTGGTTGATGTGGCTGTCATTAAGAAAACTGGCCAATGACAACTGTGCGTGCCTTCTTTTTGAAAATACGTCAGTTTGAATGGGTACGCACTGGCAATCGTGCACTAGTCCTACCTGACCACTAACGTATTACCTGGATTATTACCTGGACTATTTTACATCTGCTCGCCATGTTTTCATTTGGAGCGAATCTGAGTTGTGGGATTTCAACGTAGAACAAAAAAGTGGAGTATGGACACAGTTGAAGGGTCAGGCGGATCTGTTTGGTCAGCTAACATTACTTGGACTTCACTACATAACTGTTCTGCTGTATCAGGTAAGAATACATTTCCCTTCCCTTTGTAAAATCATAACCTAACGCAGTGTTTGTGTTCATTCCCTTAATTTACAGTGATGGTCTTGTCAAACTGTTAGCTAACCGTTAACTAATGTTATCGTAGAGTCGTAGGTGATTAACGTTATTTTAGCACATTTAGGTCATTTCGGTCCACACCGACCTCAACCTGAACACTGAAGTAAACATTCATACTGGGAGCGGTAGCTACAGCAGCTAGGGAGCGAATATCGCTACTTCCTGCTCGCTCCCGTTCGCGTTGTCACTTCTTGTCTGCGTATTTTTTGGGAAAAAAATGTGGATATCCATACCGAACACCACAGCTAACTAGCGACTCTATGAGCAACTGCGACCATGAACGTCAAGTACTAACAGCGTTCCTCTCATGAGTATGACTCAATGACCCGCCTCCCCAACCCCTGCAATTGGCCAGCACGTTTGTTCGTTGATTGGATTGGTTGAATTGTATCGACAAACCGAGATAGGAATAATAGAGAGTTGGCCACTCCGAGGTAAAAAACAAAACCCAAATAAAATAAACAGCTTCCAGCCTAGGGCAGGCACGGCTGACTCTGCCAATCTGCCAATGCCCACCCATGCCGCTGGGACTGGCGTGATTTTATGAAGGAGAGCACCTGTCAATCATCCTCCTAGTGGCAGCCCACCAAGCGTGCAATACTGGCAAGCGGCAATAGCGTAAAAAAAATGACTCTGGATCAACTAATAATAATAGAAAAATAAATAAAATAATTTTTATAGTAAGGACTTTTAAGTGGATCTTACTTTGTCCTTTTCCCCTTCCCCCTCCCCCAGGTGCACCAAAGATCCAGCTGATTACTGGCAATTTGGAGGAGGATTCTTCTTGATCTGCTACATTGCACTATCACCTCTGGTACAGATTAATTTACCTTTTGTGGTATGCTTCGATTTTATTTGATAATACACTGTACATTTAAGGTTAAATTAAGAGGGCTAAAATAGGCTAAATTAAGAATGTAATGCATGTGCACAAATACTACAAATATTATTGGAACTACAGTATACAGAGCCCCCAGGGACAGGAGAACATTGTGGAAAACAATATAAAACTGAATTGGAAAATACAAGCTAAAAAACAACTGACAACAACCCCCTCAGCCCAGCACCTCTCCACCTGTTTCAAAAGTGAAACGCCATCACCTCGTCATGATAGTACAGCTAACAGACAAGATAGACACATGGAGAAATTGAATTTTTAGTTTTTCAATTCTTCCTTGGGGGTCTCTGAAGAACTGTTTGTGAATAATTGGTTGATATTGTAAATTTACAACTCAATACATTAAATAAAAGGGCTTTTAGAATCAATATTGGTGTGTATTTTTTTGTAATTAAGTTTCGCGACCTACTTTAATTGAAACAGTGAAAACTTTTAGATGTATTGATTTTGAATTTCCTAAGTATGTTTTGAGTTGAGGATATTTCACAATAAACTTTACATGATATTTTCAGTCAGTACAGTAGTTAAAATATTCAATGTATTACATTAAAACTGTAATATTACAAAAACTGATTAATTAAACAAAATTAAATATTTAGCATGTAACACACTTATTGAAGGTGTTTGATTGTAAGAATATAGAAAAAATATGTAGAATAGTGGTATTTTTCTGCAGAACCGTGCAGAATGAAAATGTTACTTAATCTGAATTATATGTATTATTATAGATATTTTACTTTAATTTTAGGGTTTTTGTTTGGCAGCCGTAGCTGCCAGTCATTTGACTGTTTTTTAAGGAGTTTTTTAACTGTTATTAAAGGTGTTTGATTGCAATAATTTAGGAAAAATCTGTAGAATAATGGTATTTTTCTACAGAACCTTTAGCACTGTCACTTTATTAAAGGTGTTTGATCATAAAAAAATAGAAAAATCTGTAAAATAACAGTATTTTCTGCAGATCTTTTAGCATTTTCACTTTATTAAAGGTGTTTGATTGTAGCAATTTAGTAAAATTCTGTAAAATAACAGTATTTTTCTGCAGAACATTTAATGAAATTTCCTGTAATAGTAATGTTTTTGCACTTTATTTGAATTAGGATGTTTTACTTTAATTTTACTGGTTTTTGGTTGGCAGCCGTAACTGCCAGTCATTGACCGTTTTTTTACGTTTTTTTTTCTTACAGTGTGTATACACATGCATGTGCGTCTTCAAATATCCCTCCTCATCCCCCTGCAGAGACTGTCTTTTTCCCTGTGACTTTCATTTTATTAGTGCACTTGGCATCTGATTAAGTCCCATTTGAAGTGTTAATTAGCAGAGCTGCTCTGCTCTGTCTGTCTATATGCTGAATAAGGTCAAGACAACAATGATCAGTTTTCTTTGAGGGCAACTCACTGACAATACAAGCCCCCTTTTTTCAATTGCAGCAGAATAAAAAGAGGTAACATGCACAAGGTTGAGTGAATTCCGGCCAGTAGTCTCAGGATTGCTCTGACAAGACTGTTCCCACCAGAACAATGGCTGCATTGGGTCAGTCGGTTATTCTTGAGCCTGGACGATAGCTCACGGTGTGTGCATTTTCTATCCAATGCTAATGGCTGCATTGGACGCCTGTTCGGACTCTTAAAGCTCCTGTTCATGTTTTCTAATGGGCAACGTCTAACTATAACATCTTGCAAGGTCAGGATTAAATGAAAAATTCCCTTAAAACCCCTATCGATCACAAACCTCATCATTGTGCACTTACTTATATATATGGCATTCTTTCTTAGTTCATAAAACATTCTGACATTCTGGAGATACATGGTTTGCATGAGACATTAAAAGCATTTTACATTTCCCTATGTCCAGATGTTTCCATTGCACTTGAACAAAATGTAAGTTTAAAAAGGGACATTGCTTTTTCCATCAATGAAAAACACATTTGGTTTTGGTGCCATCTTTTCAGAATAAAAGAGTCATGGTAGCTTTTTAGACAGCGTAGCTTTTTGCACAGATGTTTAACAACTACTGGGGAAAATGTCAGAGGCAAAGGCACCACTTTTTTCCACTGACAGTAGCCTCAAAAGAATTATATGCAACACAGCTCTGAAATACACACATATTAAGACTGGCAAAGCTCTGTATTGTGTTAGTTTAGTGTTGGATTCTCCACCTGCACATAGTGAATGCAACAGTTCTGGGATGTTTTCTGTAGGAAGCAAAGGAAATTCTTAAAACTGGAAGTCACTGTTTAAACAGCCACTTGGAGGAAAGTTCTTATGCAAAACAAGTTGTTTGTATGCGCTAGGAAAATCTCCACTTAACTTTTTTTACCACGTCTGTTTCAGTCCAGATTCTCTTTTTGCCTCACCACCAACACTCACTGTAACAGTGGCCTGCATTGCCATGGCAATGAACAAGACTTGTGAATATCAAAGTCACAGAGACAAGATGCTTATGACTTTCACACAGAGAGATCACTCAAGTGACAAATGGATAAATTAAAGCTCAGGCTTAATTTTACACTGAAAGTCGTGATTATATTATTTCCCCTGAGTCCAGGCAAACAAAGGCCTCTCACCAACACTCCACATTTTATGCAATTCTAGTAGTATTCTCAAACAGCTGTTATATCTGTCGGAACACGATGAGTGCGTGTGTTGGTCTGTTCCTGTATGCCTTTCTTTTTGCAAATATCCTGACTTGAATATCTTCAATGGACCAATTGAGGGATGGGACTTGGACATTTTTGGGAAATATGCTGAGCTTCTCACGTGAGAAGATCAAGACAGCTCTCATGCCTGTCTCTTAAGTAAAAGGCTGCTCCAAACTACACCTACAGCCAGTTAGCTTAGCATAAAAACAGAAAACAGGAGGAAACAACTAGCCTGGCTCTTTCTGCCTCTTTATCCATACAGAAAACAGATTGTAAAAACTACGATGGAGCTCACTCCCGTATAGTCTTTTTCAGCAGATTACTATTTTCAAAACTCCATGTTTAGGAGTTGGTGGAGACCAAA
This sequence comes from Eutrigla gurnardus, assembly GCF_963514095.1. NCBI lineage: Eukaryota > Metazoa > Chordata > Actinopteri > Perciformes > Triglidae > Eutrigla > Eutrigla gurnardus. The sequence continues at coordinate 22,399,023 of NC_139915.1, read as the reverse complement.
AGCAGGGCTGAAAGAGTGAATATTGGACGTATCATTGACCAAGTGGACAGAAACATGACTGCAAAGTAATGACAGTGTTGCTGTTTAACTGTTGGATGTGTTACACTTACAAATTGTAACCGTTTTCTAACAAGTTTGCCATGTCAACTTCAAAAGTGATAATAAGTCACATTTGTGTCCTTTTTTCTGCTGCTCCCAAGTGGTATTTGGGGCAAAGGGTGTATGGGATGCAGGGAGGGTGCTGAAGGATATGTCCAAAATATGTGTGAATGAATTTGTACGGGATGTGTGCTTGTGTGTGTTTAATAGGTTCTGGTTTTGCTCCTTTTGGCTTTGCTGAATGTATAAGCAGAGCACACCAATGAATAATGAGGCTATTACAACCACAGCAGACTACAGAGCACCGCCTGCTCTCTAATGTGTGTGTGTGTGTGTGTGTGTGTGTGTGTGTGTGTGTGTGCATTAAATGTGGATATGTTGTTGGTACATTAGTTAGTCGATATGCGTGACTCTCGCTCTATTTTTCCTTTATATGAAACAATCCTACTGGAACATCACAGAGTAATTCAATTTTCAGTTTATGAAATGGGTCCTGTGGAGAATTGCTGTGTACAGGCGTGTGTGTACAGGCGTGTTTATAATATTTTTTTTAAATAAGCATGCATTTGTGAGAGCATTTTTTCATTCTAAATGCCCTTTACTTCACATTAACTCACAGATACATGCCTCATCCTTGGCCTTAATTCACCTTTTGGAAATACTATTTGGAACCTCATCCCATAATTTAAAATAGCAATAGTCAGCAACGATGCCCTGGTTTAGGAATTTCCTGAAGTACAACGCGTGTCCGCACACGCAGGCACACTCAGAGGATCAGATATTGCCCTTTGTAGTCCTTCATCAGGATCACTGAGAAAGCTGCAGAAGGACAGTATCATCCACTTCCCATCCTTCTGATAACATTTCTGCCAAATGCCACATATGGCAATAAGGAAAATGACAGACAATAAGCAGTCTTTGAGTGTTGTTGTGTATGTTGTGAGAGGCAAAAAGAGAAAACAATTACAATACAATACAATAGAGGCCTCTGTCTGTTGCATACTCATAACAGATTAAGTAACTTTTTTCCCCTAACCGTCAGGGTTAAATTGGATTAGCATTTTATTCAAAAGATGCAGAAAGGTAATTTTTTTACTTTTTGACTGAATCCTTAAAAGTTATTTTCAAGTTTGAAGGAAAAATAAAGTGTCAAAGACATATTTTATAGGATGTAAAGTTTACTGTTGTGTGAGGAATGCTTTTATTGTGAAGACACAGTTTAAGAAGTCTTATAAATGGGACTACAGCCAAGGGGTTTTACTGTGAGATCCAATACAAAGACTTCTTAGATCCTTAAAAGGGTGGGACGTTTAATGGTGTGGAAAGTGGAAGCAGAAAATAGATCATTACTGTAACGATGTAACAAAATTATAACTGACTGAATTTGCTGACAGTTTTTAAATCATCCAAGGTAAAACAGCCATGGCAGAAAGCACATCTCCCTGACCTTGTCAACCCCTGCAGCTTCTGATAATGGCTGCTCTGTGATCTGTTCCCCTGTGTAAAGACATCTTTGCACCTCCCCGGTGGTTGGCTTTACATCTGTCGCAGCTCAGCTCCAAGCGGTGTGAGCAGACAGTGAAAAGAAAACCAACCCTCAAAGACAATTTTCTGTGACTGACACTCGGAGTTCCGTGGGTTAGTTACTTTTTCTTTGTCTCTTCAGCCCCGGTGGTTTTTATCAGCACTCATATTCTGTTCGTTACTTCAAAGTGCTGTTACTAAAGCGCGACAGTGTGTTGTGTCTCCGTCATTACATTCTGATGTAAAAGCCCCAACCCGCAACAGAAAAAAGGGAAGAATGGAACTGAACATTTTGGCTCTTCATTCTTCCCTCTGTGAACTTTAACTGCTCCCATTTACAGCTAAGCTCAAATAAACAATCATATTAAGCAGCCGGTATTTGTAATAAGGGGACAGGTCCAGAAGGCTGAGTCACCCACCCAGAGAGAAGATGGAAAAAACACATACTATAGACTCGTGCCCAAGTGTGTATGTTTGTGCAGTAGCTGTGAGTATATTACTACTCTAAATGCAACGGCAACAAAGTTGTATCATGACACACATAAGGAAGGAATACATATACGGTACAGAGCGACAGGAACTGATGAGTGAGTTCAATTTTTAATATGGACATGATTGAATAATGCAATATCAGATATTACCCAGTGATGGAGGGCGTCTGCACATTGATTATAACTGTAATTACAGCAGACAGAAGCCGGGAGATAAGAAAAGTGATGGAAGGCAAAAGAGAGGGAGAAAGAAGTGTAAAATAAACACACACACAGCAACATACTCACAAGAATGAGCTCGCTTTGTTTATCATTCTCAACTGACAACACACTAAGGAAAGTGATAAATACGTGATAAATGCATGATAAATACATATATATATACACACTATATATATATACATATATTATATACATATATATACTGTAGTATACATATATATGTAAGTATACATATATACATACATGTATATATATATATATATATATATATATATATATATACTACATCTAATGAGTATCTGAGACAGATATGCAAGAAGAGGATTAACATGTAAAAGATGAACAATAAATAGATTCATTGCATAAGCACATTCCATCCTCTCTGCACCTTAAAATCAGTCTTGTACCTTTATTAGCATTAATAAAAAACTTCATTTAAAATCACTCGCCAGGCTCAAGGACAACAGCTCGAAGTTAACCCGGGGTGGGGGTTGGGGGGGGAGCTCGCAAACATCTGAACGGCTAGTATCTGCTATAAAACCGGGCCAAAGTACATTCATCAACACTCTGGCAGGAAGCCGATGCCGTGGTGAAGCGCATTTATATTGCATCAACAATTTTCAATTCAATTTGGCACCAATAAAAAACATATTTTCTTGGGCATGGATTCAAAGCATTCACTGCCAAACAAAAAGCAGCAATTAGAGAAATGGCCACCTTAAATGAAGATGAAAGTGCATTACCAATTATGGCATTCGCATCTCCTGGGTGAAGTGTTCTTGATCTGGTCAGGCTTTTCAGTAGCCCATAAAGGTTTGGATGTATACCTTTTAACATAATGTTGTAAATTCCTATCACATTTCATTTAAATCAAATAATTTTTACACCCACAAATTGACCATTTGTATATCAATTACTCGCCCTGCGTAGCTTAAATTCTGAAAGAAAATGTTGTTTTTCTTTTTTTTTTCTTTATTATTTTTGGCTAGAGCACCATTGAAGCCTTTTTATTTATTTTTCAGACAGTGTGGAAACAGGGGGAGAGAGAGAGAGAGAGAGAGATGACATGCGGGAAATACTTTGGAGTTGAACCCAGGACCACCGCGTCGAGGACATTGAGCCGCTGTACATGGGGCGGCTGCCCTAACCACTGCACCACCGGCCACCCCGAAAAATGTTGTTTTTCTTGCATAGCTCCATATTGAATAGTACAACGGTAAAGTATCCTATCTGGAGAGAGCTCAGCAGGCCAGACAAGAAACAAGCAGCAGCTTAATTCGTAACCCAATTTCCAGATAAGAAAGTGCACTGGCAACCAATACAGCCACTGTTCTTGTATTTCTTTGTGTGAGCCTCGCTTATCAATAATCATATTATATCCATCTGAATATATAGCAACTATCCCGATGAGAGAAGAGAGGAAGTGATGGACCATCAAACTCACTTTAATATACTGTAACATTAATATAAGTCAACAAGCAGGAACAAGGTGCAGCGCTTCAGAAACCTTTTTTGTGCTTTCGTCTTTAAGATATATCTGTGCCTTTCTAACTTGAAGAAATATCCTTGTTTTTTGTTTTTTCTGCAGCTTTGAAATCCTATTCAACCACTGATCCAATGAAAGTTGAACACATGCTCTGATGCAGACACATGAAGGCTGCAAATCAATCAGTGTGCTCCAGGCTCTGTTACCTCTTGGAAGTTTACTTTTATCAAAGTGAGAAGCACCTGATTCAGCTGCATACTGCTGGAAGATGTACAGGGAACCCTGTATAAACTTGAGTGTTGTTGTTTTTTTTGTTTTTTTTTACTGTTTCGGTAGGTTACCATTCACCAATGTCTTCCCAATGTGTTATTTGTGACTGATCTAAAAGTAACGGTTACTAAAGTTCCAGATTAAATGCAGGAGGAATTAGATGCCAAACCTAAACCTTAGCTTTCATTAACAACTGTGCATGCTTAATAGCCTTCAAACTAGAAACAGGTTCAAATGTGTGTACCTATTTCGGTTTGGATATTTAAGGCATATTCAATCCAATTTGCAAGATGTCTTTAAAAAGAACATTCTGTCCGCTACATGGTAGAAAAAAACAAATTGGCATGAATTTCAGACAAAGATAAAGAGAGTATAGGTAAAACAGAGAGACAGAGGAAGCAGACAGCGACAGTGTCCAGACAGAAAACCGTTGAATGTGCAGTCTAGTCATCAAGGAAAAAGCCTTGCAAGTTTTGAGAAATATTATTTTTGGGCCTGTACGATGACGTCACGTTTATCTAAACTCAATTTCATATTGAAAAAAAGTTTCATGTGATCTGTCTCATCGTAAACCCAGTTCCACACACGGTGGGGACAGAGAAAACGCATTTATGTCTCTGATGCTTTGTACCTTGAACCCCTCCTGCCTTTGTGCTTACAAATCTATACTCTCCATTCCTTTCATCCAGCCTCTTTCCTCCCTCCGTTCTCTCCTTCCCTCCTCTGCGGCCCACTTCTGCATAGAAGCAACGGCAGCAGCGGCTTCAATAATTCACTTCCCCTCAGAACAGGTTGTGTTTGCATTGCAGGACGCTGCAGGCGCGAATAGAGAGGGCGAGGAAGAAAGATTAAAAAACAAGGGGGGATGAAGAATGAAGTTGAAATGGGTAAAGACTTTGAATAGAACGATAGAAGGAAAGTAAAAAAAGGAATGTAGCACAGGAAGAATGCCCACTGTGAGTAATCAGGATGTGGGAAAACAAAACAAAATGTTTTAGACGGACAAAGTCAGCTCTTTCTGGTCTCACGTGTCGTCCTTAAAAGGTGAGAAAGATTGAGACAATGAAAGAGAGAGGAGGGACATGAGTGCAGAAAGGGAAGAGATGAAGATGTTTAGACTCTGATAAAATCCAAAGCAGCAGAGACGCAGCAGCAAGATCCAAAGTTAGATCCAAAGTTGCGTGTATGTGTGTTTGAAGCACTTTAATTGAACATTTGATCCTTAAACTTGGTTTGTTTGGGCCGACCAGTGCCATTCAAAATCAGATAGCCGTCAGATCACTGTGGACCATATCAGATAGAAATACCATGAACTCAAAAACTATATAGAGTAGTTTGACTGTTCAGATCAGCTGCTTATGCTTGAAAAGAACAATTCAAAGAAATGTTAGTTGCATCCCGCGTTGAAATATGAGCTGAAACATGATTTTCAGATATTCCTTTCTTGAATTCTGTTCTGGTTTGGTGATAAAATGAAGCACATCAAGCTCAGCTAAAGTTACAGGAAAGGAAACAGAATGCATTGCCAGAGACTGGGTTAAAGTTCTCTTGTACCTGGGCAAAAGCAAATCAAATATTAGGTCACACCCTCATTTGCACTTTGTCTCTCTCCCTCACACTGACTCATTCTCTTTGTTACTTTCTTTGTGAGCTCCATGCTGGTCTGACTCTCCGTCTCCAGGGAAGCTGTCCTTCTTTTAGCTGCTCTGTGCCCTTTCCAATGTCACTCTCACTGTCTCCATCTTCATTTTATTAATACGAGCCTTTCGCTCTGCCAGATATCCTTTTTCTCTTCCTTCGTAATCCAAAAGTTATGCCATTGAATGTCAGATAGAGCTAGTTAACAGTTAGATACAGCTTCGCCTGGATGTTATAGGTAGAAAGGTGTTGCTATTGATGAAGTAAATGATGTCATGAATTCAGTTTCATACACATTAAAAGATGTAACTCTGATTTCTTTCTAGATCACTTCAAATATCTCACAGCAGCTTAGAAAACCTACGTGGCCATGAGGCTGAGAAATCAGAATATTACTAAAGCATATCTCTAGTTTCTTTGGATGAAAGTGTAAAATGCACCTGATACATTATTTTGCATAACAGCCCTTCCTACTCAAATTATGGATGTGTGGAGAAATTCTTTTTTTTGTGTGGGATAACTTGTCCTTACTGAGCCACGGGCCTCATAGTGATGAAGTTAGAAATCATATTCTCATACATGCACCTGGAAATAACAGCTAATTTCTTTGGGGTTTTTTCGGGGGGTTTTCTTGTCTCGCTGTTTCCAACAAGTTTGCTACAGTTAAGGTCCTTTTTTTTTTACATATCACAAATTAATACTTGGATCATCGCTATCAATTACAGAAGTAATTCCCTACCAGTTAGTTAAACAGCTTACAATACTTGTGCCCAAGGGGTTCGAGGAAGGATGGAAGAGTGAACCAGATATATTGTATTTTTTATTCCATGCATTAACCTGCCGCCTACATTAAAATGCAACTCCACCACCAACACCCAGAGAGCCGGTAGTGTTACTACAGTAATAGCTAACATAGCTTCAAGTCACTAGCCTCGAGCAGAGATGAGGAGCAGGCTACAGAGGTCCAGCTAGCTCACTTCTTTCTAACCACAGATCACAAAACACCCACAGAGTTTTTGTTTTTTTCTCATTTTGAAACTTTTCGTCTTCATCCCCAACCCACGCTGCCTCAAGTGATGCGGCTACCCCTAGAGCCACAACACGCTTCATAAAACTTGTGTTTGCATATACAGTACTCCATAATAGACTTTGATGTTTCAAATTGGTGGATTTAACACAAAAAACGGGATGTCGAAGATTGTTAAAAGTAACGGAAAATGGTTGAAAGTCCAGATTTTTTGTAGTAGCAGAAGGAATTAAAAAGTAAGCAAACCTAATGAAAAAGGATAGCAATTCCAGCATCTCTATGTTGATTTAGCTATGTATTTGTATTACATTGTTGTAACAATATGCTGTTTTATATAGCTGTTATGAAAAAAGGATATGCACACTCAAATCTAGGGGCGGGTAAAAATATTGTTACGGGAATATATCGTGATACTTTGCCTCCCAATACAATATCGATTTTTCAACTCCAAAGATCGATTTAAAAAAAAAAAGATTCATGTTTAGACGCGTTGTGAATGCAGTACGACTTCCGAAGAGCGCAGTCGGCAAGTCTGGCAGATGGAGTTGACTCAGTCAAATTTCAAATGTTTACAAAACTCACGCCCCAACCCCACCGAGCTCCTCCGCTCCCTCCCATACGCTTTCACTGGTGGCCTGTCTGCTCCCGGAGTTCACACAGACCAACATGGCAGCTCGTTTGGAAACTTTCTCTTATTTTACTAAAATTGTTCACCGAAATGTGTTTCTGAAAACATTGAATGCGAGAAATAAGCTGTGCAGTTGCAGCTGTGCGAGCCGAGTGGCCCGTCAACTAGCAATTAGCATGACTAGATAACAACTGCTAACGTCATTTAGCGTATGCCTAGCTTGAGGCGTGTGCCTGTGATAGGGGGGAGGTGGGATCTGTGGCGTGTGCACGAACTGTGAACTGCGCTGAGTGGACAGGATTAGGGTTTAATCCCAGGACCCGGGATTCCCGGGAAATCTAAACAAAACTATTTCTCGATTCCTAGGAAAGGTTGTGACGGGAAACCGGGAAAATAGCATAATAAAAAAATCAATGGTGCGCATCTAATTGTTGTCATAGCGTTAATGGTGTTGTCATAGCGTTAATGGAGGCGACGGTGCGCGCTGCTGCCACCGGTACTGTAATACAGGCTCAATTCAACAGTAAGCGGGCTATACCTCCGCTAATGATGTCTGGGTCTGAGTAGACCAACCCACCTGCAACAGCTGTTTGATGATCTAAGTACTGTCCAGGCTACATCCGTGGAGGCGGAAAGAGCGTTTTCTATCTGCGGCCAATTTGTCACGAAAATCCGAAACCGCCTAAATGCCCTCTGTTTCTTGAAAGCACACTTCCAGAAGAAAAAAAAAGGACAGGGTGAGTAATGAATTGTAAACTTAAAGAAATATTGAGCCTTGTCACGATTGCCTCGTTTTATTATCTATCTGTCTTTTGCAGTGCAGTTGTACATTTCTGTGGGTCGTTTTCTTTAAATTTAATGAACATGTATGTGTTTACAAGGGAAATATGCCTGCCCTGCACAAATATTTGGTTAACTTCGAGTGATTATTCCCGTTTGCAGCCGCTTGCAAATCTTAACAGCCATGTAATGGATTTAGTTTAAGATAATGGTTTAGGAAGGAATCATTCCATGGTTTACTTTAACATATTTCGTTTTTATAATGGAGTTCTGTAAACTATTCGTTTTGTATAAGGGTTGCCTAGCTTTTCAGAAGACAGGTCACGGACAATCCACCTGGCATTTCATAATAAGCGCTGCAGCATGTCGCTCATGACGCGCAGTGGCATAGACTTCATTATTGCTGTGTTGATGGACATAGCCTAAACTGTATTCTTTTGCCCTTATAATGATACAAATAATGTGTAACAATTTGATACAAAATGTCAGTTTGGGATTTAGGAACGAATGTTTGAATGATACATACCTAAGGCCTACTTGGGCTCAAAAAATATGAAAAAAAAAAAAATGTTTGCACTTTGCAGTAATTTCCCGGGATTCCCAGGAAATGGGTTGTCTTATCCCGGGATCTGATTCATGTAATTTTCGGGAAAAAAATATTAAACCCTAGACAGGATGACACGTGCGCGGTGTTGAAAAAATAACAAAACAACAGGCTCTACGTGCACGTATAGGCGCGTTTTCTTTTCTAAAACCAGATGATTTATGTTGTTCTATCGGTGCATAGTGTCGGCTTCAGTGAATATGATCTAAAATGTAAACAAAAACCTAAAAACAAATGAAGTGAGGAACAAGTTTTAGGCCTATCCATGTGTCCAAATGTTTAGGTATGCTATTTATTTGGTTTACAAGAGGACTATGTGCACTTTATTTTCCTATTGTATATTTTGTTTACACATATACCTTTACATTATTTTTATATGACCTCTTCAGTTCAGTGTTCAAACAGTGACACAATAGGAGAAACTTATTTATTACTATTATTATTGTTATTATTTATTATTTTACGCATTGTCACTCAGGGTACTTTGTCCTTTTTCATTATATTCTCAATATTTATTCCAGTGAATTTCATGGGAATTAATAAAATGGAGAGGTTGTTTTGAATGAAATAGTTTTCACTCAATTTGTCCTCTGATCAATATCATCTTATGTACATATAAAGGTACTTGTGTTTACATCTTTATTTATATTGCAATATTGTGATATCGTGATACGTATCGTATCGTGACCAAAGTATCATGATACGTATCGTATCGTGAGGTTCTTGCCAATACTCACCCCTACTCAAATCTGTGAAAAAAATCTTATTTAAAAAGCTCATGAAAAAAAAAAAAAAAATCAGAGACCTTTGGCAAGACTCGGTAGCAAGTGAATGTAGCAGGACAAGGGGGCCCAATTCCAATCGGGATCTTACAACCACTTCCTATACCTACTAGCAACTCATTCAGCTTACAATATGTAAAAAACATATCGATATTTATTATGGATGGTCCACCAGCCACCGTTGATCTGGCAGTGACGTAATTCATCCGAAAGTTTTTCTCATTTTAGAGACAAGCTCACTATATATTCCTCGACATAAGCTCCCTGGATAATGAGTAGGGAAAAGTGAATGAGTGAGTGATTCCCCCCCCCCCCAAAAAAAAAACAAGAAGATGTAACAGTTCCTGTTTCGGCTGGAGGGAGGGAAGTTTTTCCTGAAGCTCACCAATTTATTTATACCGTACACCTTAAAGAATAGTGTTGGGAAAATATATCGACATATCGTGATACTCCCTGCAATACGTTTTTTAAATCAATTCATTTCTTGCCTGCAGCATCACTTGATTTGCCTTAATGCAGCACACTTCAATTGGTTGAACGTGTGTAGCTAAAAATCAAGGGAGTTGTAGTCCAAGGTATGAGAAGCTCTCTCAGAGAGAGCTGTTTCGGATCCACTCCTCAGGAGCGCTGCAACCGCTGGATCTTAATAAGGATTTTGACATGCGTGTATTCCTATGAATAAAGAGTGTACAGATGCTTTATTTAAATTAAGTGTGATAGCCTATAGCTCCAGCAGCATAGTTGAGTGGTGTTTTCTTCTCTAGAGCTATTAATATAAAATAACATATGGTCTCAACGCCATTTAAATGAACTCATTTGGAACATGATGGATGGTGTGGATGAGGAGTAGTTTTAACTTTGGTAGGGCTGTGTGGGGGGGTGTCAGTCAAACAAGGAGGCCCACTCAGCCGGGCTGTGTATGAGCTGGGTAGGAAGGTTTGCGTGAAAATCCAGCAAATGTATTCTGGTACTGCTGTCACTGTCAAATTCTAGCCACTTCTCTTCAACCAATACAACAAACATTTAATTGAAGTCACAATGAAAACAGTTTCAGTTTGTGAGACCCCATTCCTGTCACCTACTTCCACCCAAATCGAACCACCTTTCCTCACGCTGCACTTTTCCCTCTGCCCTCATTTCCTGACGGTGGCTGCTAGCCCCGGCTGTCTGCTCGCTCCCCAGTGTCAGCCCTCCATGCTGCTTCCCAGAGCCTGCTGTCTGCAGCTTTCAATGACAGTGTGCTCTATGTCCTATATATGCAGTAAGTGGAGGGGTGGGTGGATGCTTGCCACTGGAATCGGAGGATGATAGCGACAACATGACAGGGCTTTGGAGGAGAGAGAGAGAGGTGCTGGGTGTAAAAAAAAAAAAAAAAAAGGAGGAAGTTATGGTGAGGAGAGAGGGAGGAAGGAATTGAGGAGGTGAAGTGGTGAGGAGAGTTAACGGCATGGATGAAGGGAGGGAATTAGGATGGGATGAGGATGTTAAGCACAGAAAGGGTGTGTTTTATCCCATTTTGACATGTCAAGGGGTAGGAATGGGCTGGGAAGGAAGAAAGGATCAGAGAGAGGAGAAGACGATGACAGGAACACCTTCCTTGACAGGTAAATTTTAGTAGATGGGTAAAGACAGAATGAGGGAGGAGGAGGAGAGGGATCCGTATGTGTAGCTGGTGGCAGGTAAATTGCTACACTGACAACATGGGGACTTTAACTTATCCGACAGATTATACCCCCATCTCCTCTGAGCCAGATGAGATGCATGGAGAGAGACAGGGATGTGTGAGGGGAGCAAGCCAAAGATTTCAAACATTCAAAGTGCCAGAACCTTTTTTACTGAAACCGTCATGAGCAGGGGAGGGGGAGGAGGAGGAGGAGTTTGATGCTGAGGGAGAGCAAGTTTGAGAGTTAAAATGAGAAATAAAGAAAGAGAGAGAGAGAGAGAGAGGGCAAGATCTCCAAGCAGCACGCATCGCTGAATTATTGAGGCCAGACGTGTGTAAGAGAAGAAGATAGATTTCCAGTGTTGATCCCTTCCTGCTGTCAGAAAGTTTAGTTGGACACAACCTATTCCAGCAGTTGTGGTTGGCTTATTGTTGTTCGGGGGTTTTCAGTGCGAGCCACAGGGAGAGGCAGGACATATGTGGGAGGAGCAGCCTTGACAAGTGTGGTTTTAGAGTGCATGTGCTTTAAGTCAGAGCATATCCATATGATAAGGTTATTTCCAGGCAGCAAGCAGCTGTGTGCAGGTTTCTATGAAGTGACAGATCAATAAATATCTGTGCTGAAGGTACGACGAGGCGGTGAGGACAGCTGCCTGTATGCATAGCACTTTGCACGCTGTGAAAACCCCACCATTTGCAGTGTGAGTCAACAGTATTGCAAATATTTTAAAGCTCCCTGGGGAGTTTTACACTGGCACAAAGTGCCGATGCCAACATATAGGGGTTCTCAAAAAATCTTAAAGATAACCCAATTTAATCCTATTAACCTTTATTCTAACTGGCTTCCATAGAAATACGGTTTTGTTCAATTTAGAACACAGATTGATGAAAAAAGTGAAACTTAAAATCCTCATTCACCCAATAATGTTTTGCTTATTGTTCCTTTGATTGGATATTTGTATCTGCAGCGTTTTCCAAGAGTGTGCCTCCAGTGCACATAGACCGAGGATGGATTATTATTTTGTAATTCTTAGAATTATTTAAAAAGTAATTGAACTTTATTTGTAAAAAAACAAATAAAGAAACACCCCCTGTGGAAGTAATAAAAAAGACACTGGCAGACAGCAATGGAATACTGAAGATGCATAAACATGAACATATTTTCACTGGAGTAGTCAGATTTTTTCCACAAACAAAAAACAAAATCTGAATAATTTTGGGAAAAAAACATTACATAGTAACTGTTAAAATTATACCCTAACACATTTTAAAATTGTGCTTGACAAAGGACGGGCGGGTCAAAGAGAAGGCAGTGAACAAGAAGGAGAATGACAGTGTGAGAGAAGCGGAGGAGGCAGACGGTCTCTGATGTAAGCCATGTTCCCACCACTGTTCACAACCATCCTGTCGCCTTCATGAATAAGTTAGATGCCAAATGTTCCCTCCCTCTCATTCACTCTCAGGACACCATGATCAGCTTTTTTAGATTAGCCTCACCTACATATTAAAATGCTCTGCATTCATAAATTGTGTACAAAGACACAAGCACAGACTCGTCCCCTCAGGAAGGCGAGCTAGTAAGAAGCTTGATCAAGAGTCCGGAGTAAAAAAGTCTCGCCGACAGTTTTTTCTATTGACAGGGGTGTGTGTGTGTAACACTGTCTTAGAGAATGAGGTAATGATCTATGAGTTCAGCGAAATAAATGCAGCAAGAGATGTTTGTGCATGAGCACGTCCGTATCGCATGTGCGTGGATGTGATCTGCCTGAAAAGAACATAACCATCCAATAGAGTAGAATACAAGGATAGGGAAAAAAAAATAAAAGAAGAGATAGAGAGGGAGGTTTACATGATGATCTGTGAGCAAAAACATTAGAATAATTCTGTCAGCACTCCAGTACAGACACATGCTGCCGGAGCCTGCAGTGATTCTCAACATTTCACTCCTCCTCGTAAAAAAATATGTCTTTGTTTTCTTTCTCTCAACTTGGAAAAATCTGAAATATCTTCAGGAAGTATGGATAATAAAAATCCATCAGTCTATTCACACATATACATTCAATTCAGAGGACAGTAAATTCAAGCTGTGGACTCACGAAGGGGTTTCACAGGTAGCAGACGACATAAGATGAATGTCACACAATCAACCAAAAGGCTTTTAGTGCAGAATTGAGTCACTTACACGTATTTGCTTTCTTGCCGTTAGTTCAATAAGAAGATCAAAATGTTTCCGGACTTTATTTTGCAAAGCTAACTGACTCCCACCTCCAGCTGCATATTCACTGTACAGAGATAAGAGTAGTATCTGCTCGTTTAACTCAGATTTCTTAAAATGCCTTCAGTATCCCCATAAAGTTATGCTCCTCACCTCTCTGACTCTTATCATGAAGCAAAGAAACCATTGGTTAGACAAAGACATCTTATCGTCATCATCATGTTTGGTATATATATTATACATACATACATACATCAACGTATTCTCATGAATTTTCGTATGGAAACGTACGAAAAGTTATGTACAATTTTTTCATGTATTATCCTACGAATTTTGAAATGACACCAGTGCGCTTGCACAATTTTTTCGTGTTTTATCCTACGAATATCAAAATGACGCCAGTGCGCATGCGTGATTCCCTGCAGTGAAAAATGGCTTCCATTCCTTTCATTCATAACGGAAAATGCAGCATAATGCAGCATTTTAAAGCTGCGGCATTAAAGTATGTTTTGATGACATTCCTAGCGAAAAATATGCATTTTGTTCTCATATTAATCCTTCAGTGAATGTATACGATCTTTCGTTCGTTGGTTAGGGTAAAAGCTAAGGTTAGGGTTAGAATTGGAGGAGCCTGGTATCGAACCGGCAATCTTGCGGTCACCAGCTAAGTCCCTCTACCTCCTGAGCTAAAGCTAAAGTAACGGTATATATCACGGTATGGTTTTTCCCCCTGTAAATTCAATTAATGGCTTAAAAATAACCATACTGTCGCATTTGATCATTTTCCTCTTTTATTTGAATTTTCTCACAGCAGCATAACATTATTTTAAAGAAAGTATAATAATATAATAAATAAGAAGCCACAAAGAATGTGCAAATGTCTGGTAAACATTTGAACTCCAGCTTTAACTTAAGCTATAGTGTGTGTGCAAATGTAAACACAGAGTTCCATCTTAATAAGAAATAAAAATAACAAATGAGAAAAAGTATGCGTCGTGATGGCCTCCGTTATCTCCCTCCATCGATGTGATTTATTGTCATACGGGGTGCCTTTGGCGAAAGACTGGTGGTGTAAAGTGGTGGAAGAGGTTACCGGTGTTTCCACCTGCAGCAGCAACAGTCACGCGACACTCTTTGCAGAGTATCGCTTTTTGTTCGTTGTCGGATTTTCTAAATCCGAAAAAGTTCAACACAACAGACGTAGCGCCCTTTTTCGGAACGAGTTCCTCCTCTTCGTCATGGGTGGGTCGCGCTGTCTCCGTTTCCTCGTGACGTTCACTCTCCGCCTCCGCCATTGTTATTACTCAGGTAAAGCTGTTTCTTCTTCGTCGTGCTCATGCAACCACGCAAGCAGTCTGCTGCAATGCCTGCAGTGCCCCGTGTGTCGAGGCGGTGTAATTACAGTGACTCAGAGCGATGGAGCTTTGGGACTTTTATATCGTTACACAGTATACCGCCCAACCCTAATACACACACACACACACACACACACATCTATTACACCAAGACATGCCAGGCTATGCTTTCTAGGGAGATATATTACTATCGCACCTCACTTAGGGGCCCCGGTGTGCCAGACAGCCCACCTCTACCTGCTGCTTTGTGCCCACCTAGGGCTCAGAGTGTAACTGGTGGGAAGCAGGGTGATAAATCATACCTCCCAAGACGTTGTCTTAGCACTCTTATCCTTAAGCCCCAGGTAGCAAGGCTAGTGTAAACCACAGTCAACATATCACTTCAGCCATAGGTCTATGGCTCTGCTGCTGACCTGTAGGTTAATAGAAATGTTGTCAGGCTTTAATATCCAGTCACCCATACAGGAAACTGGAGAAAAGAGGAGAGCAGGAAATGAGAGAAAAAGTGGCAAAGTATGAGCCCATTCAGCCTTAAACCCAAGAGGCTATGTACTGTATTTTGTATGTGTATTTATGTCCCGTGCAAATAATTGCTCTTCTAATCGTCTTGCACTCTACACCATGATCAAGCTTTCTAAGAAGACAAACTGCGGGATATTTCTAATTGTAAAAACTATTTTCTACATTCCAAGGTCTTTAATCAGACCTAAGGGAAAGGTCATCCAACAATTAAGCAGAGATTACGGATCACAGGGTGCAATATGTAAAGCAGAGGAGTGTGTGTGTGTGTGTGTGTGTGTGTGTGTGTGTGTGTGTGTGTGTGTGTGTGTGTGTGTGTGTGCGTGTTTGTGTGCGTGTGTGCGTTTGTGTGCATGTGTGTGTGTGTGTGTGTAAACAGAAATAAAGCAAGGAGGTAAAGAGTAGGAGGAGGATAGTAGGTGTCAGGTTGTGGGAGGTAAGAGATTATCACGATCTCCGGCTTAATGCTCCGGTCTCTTTCTATCACCGTCTCCATTCTCGTCCTCCATTGCCTCAGAGCCAGCAATAAATTATGGATGCTTATTAGAAAAGGGCAATATTCAGCATCCAAAATAAACTCTGCAGCAAGAGACATAAAAGAGAGGAGACACAAACAAAAAAGTGCTGACGTAGGGAGAGGAAGAGTTAAAGTCACAGGGGGAGCGGGTCGCCAGGACAGTTAAACAGGACCTTTTTTAGGTCACCAGCTTTCAACCCTGCGTGCCACGGTGAGCTGATGTACTGCAGCTCCGCAATGAGACTATATGCGGTTTTGTGCTCATCTACACCAACACACACAGAGAGCCAATAATATATAATAAAAATATAATATATTATAATATAATAATAAAAAACTAGCAATGTGTTCCAAACCCTTCATTCTTCCTTGGGCAACATCTTCAAAGTGATGTTAAATCTGTGCGCCATGTAGGCATATTAAACTTTTTCACGTTCTGCCTCCCCTGTAGTGCTTTGTTCTATGACCAGTGGCGAGGCCTCAACTCTGCTGCTGCTGCTGCAAGGGCCTTTCTCAAATAATAATTAAAAAAAACACCGTTAAGTAAAATCATTGATTTAAGTTCATTAAATTTCCTGTTAACAAGCACATAATGAAGCATCATATCGTGGGCTAATGCAGTTTTGGGTTCCATCTACGCAGGGGCGTAATTTGTAGGGGGGTTACAGGGGTCATGACCCCCGCAAACCTCAAGCCCAGACAATATAACCCCCCCAATATAATCACATAATTCCGATAATTATTTTGCATGCATAATTTTATCCATTTTATGTACCTGCAAAATAGTTTTGTGTTTAATCATGTGGTAATGTAACCCCCTCTCCCACCCCTACCCCCCCTACACACACTTGGTATTTCCCAACCCACGTTCTCTAAAGTTTACATTTGAAGTCAGTCACTCGCCGCTATGAGTTCGGGAGAGGAGAAGTAGCTCAAGCAGTGTCAGGCTAACATCATGAAAAGATCTTCAAAAGGCGGACAAACAACTATTTTTCACTGTTGGACTTCGGCCGCTAATAAAAAAAAGAAAAATTCATGAACAAAAGGAGGTAAATATAGATGCACATGTTGTTAAATTAGCTGAGTGGCTAGCTATTTGTTCTGCAGCAGCCTCCTGTCAGTTAAAGCATAGGCGTAATTTATGGGGGGGATGGGTGGGTTGCAACCCACCCAATAATCCAAACCAGCCAACACAACCCACCCAATTTGATATTATAATTATTGATATTGAATGTTAAGCATTATAATCACAACAGTGTTGTAGATTTTCTCAATTTACCAGTAAAAAATAGTGACGTTTGTCTGTGCCCCCTCCCGCTCTGAGATTTGGTTTCGCCCACCTTGCCGCACCTGCGCTTCTCTACTGTCTCCCCGGTCTCTCCCCGCATCAGCCGTGGTATGAAGAAAGCACGCGAAAAAAAGCAAAAGAATAAAAGTATCTTCCCAACAGGAGGTAGCTACTGCTAGGGCTCCAGTGCCACCACTCACGAGTCAAATCATGTTACTGAACAAAAGTAATAATAATAATAATAATAATAATAATAATAATAATAATAATAATAATAATAAACAAATTGTGTTTTAGTCATTTTTGTTTTCATCTTTTCTTGAATGCTTAAACTCATCAACCCCATTTAGTATGTCAACATTTGTATCAGTACCAGCCGTTTGTAAGAAATTGGTCAGTAATTGATATGTCATATTTTGTTTCTCAGAATTCACCAAATTGATGCATTAAAATGAAATTATTTAAAATTTTCTCCCGGGGGGGCATGCCCCTGGACCCCCCTACAGGATCGCAATCCTCCCACCATAGTCTCCAAAGTCTCCAAAGATATATATATATATATACACCTGCTTCACAGGCGGAAATCTCAACCCCCCCAATGTTCAACTCAAAGTTACGCCCTTGCATCTACGACACAAGCTAATGGTTTCGTGTGACTTTGTCGGAGCAATCGATAATTCGGTGTCCCTGTGAACTCTGTTGCCTCGTAGAAGTGTGATGTGATGCAGCACCGCGAAGACGGAGAGAGAGAGACACGTTTCTGCTACACTTCTGCCTGTATTGATGTCCTAACTGTTGAGTTCCTCGGATGAGGAGAGGCATCCTTGTGAGAATGTCTGCAAAATGTTTCTGAACCCCCCCTCTAATCCTTAGAGTCAGTCGGCGCGAGTGAATGCCACATAGTGCTTGTAATGCTTGGGATTACAGTGCATCCAGATTAAATGAAACTTGAAAAATCCGCTGTATATGTATGCGGGGATGTTTGTGATCAGAGTGTGGAGACGCATGTAAAAAGCTTAAAAAAAGGAGAGGAGAGGACTCCATTAGAAATTCATACCATAAAATGATCTCAATAAACGTGCATCATAAAGCTTAACGTGAAAGAGACATATCCTTTCCATCTTTTCCTGGAATAAATCATTGGGTTTCCATAGTGCACTTATCCATCCAATAGCCGGTTTGGGGACAGGCGTAACAAGCTTTTTGACAGCCTATCAAAATCCAAATAAGTACAATCAATACTACGCGGTTGCACGGGAAACAGTGACGGATCCACAAGTCCCTGAGTGTTGCAGTGGGAAGAAAAGTGCGTCTGCCGCACAAACACGTCTCTCACACTCACACACACACACACACTGCATTTGGCATGTGAACTCACATTCACATTCAGGACACCTGCACGCAGCAGACTCTCTCAGGCATGAGCTGATAAAAAAAAAAAGCATGCACGGCTCCAAACACCCCCCAGAGGAAGGCTACAGTAAATGAACCTCACAGCCGTCCAAAGCGCTGACATCAATCTGCACGCTTACACCATTCGGCTCCCGATAGACAGCGAGTCGCATCTGTCTGCCGGAGCAAGTGCTAAACAATTCCAAAGTGCGGGAAACCATTTTATGCAGATCTGCATACACGGGGAGCGAGCGTGCCAAACACATGGGCTCCCTACCAATCTACACTAGCCCGCCTTCTTCACAGCAGTAGGGCAAATTCTGAAATGATGTTGTTCTTTCTGAGCGATGATTTGACATGAAGCGATAGTTGCACAGGTGCGTGCAGCTTAGCGCCACAATCATACGAGCCACTTGGGAATCCGAGGCCTGTGAATGCTGGCCTGCGTGCTTCCCTACAAAGCTTTGGGACTTTTTTCCGTCCCTCAGCAGAGACTGAAAGGCTGCTGTTGCACAAATAACCGACTACACGGGGGGGGGAAAGAAAATATCATTGCAGCCTCTACCACTGGCACTGACTGCATATGTTTCCGCTTCGACCCACTGTATATTTGTGACAGAGCCCATGAGGCACGGATGCGCAATTTCTTCATGACAATCAGTATATCACCCTGTAGAGAACCCAAAACCATTTAGTAAAAAAGTTATTATGGAAAAAAAATTAAATGAGGACAAGAATGCACAAGGGCAATCTGGAGATGTGAGCCTATTGTGGGACAGGGTAACTAGATAAGGAAAGTCACTCCATGAGGAGAAAGCTGATTGAAAAAGGAACACATTCCTCCAAAATGATTGCTGGCACTGAGAGTAACACACAAGTTCTGGATACCATACATTTTTTGAAACAAAAATAGTCTGCCAGATATATTTTTTGGAAGAAATGTAACAGTTTTTTGGTAACGCATGCGTTATATATATAAAAAAAATATCCCAGATATATGTGCTATGCTACATTCATTTTCATTGTAAGGCCATGTTTGACATTTTAAAAGCAGAAAGTGGAAAGAAAATAAACTTCTTGAAATCCCGTACAGACTGCTCTGTCTGCTGTTGGTCACAAAAATGCAACAGATTAAAAAAAAATCTAATATTGTAATTTAAGGCAAACAAAATACATGCAGAGAAAGATCAGAGAAAAGGTGGTTTTAATTCACACTAATACTGACAAGTCACCTGCAGAGCAGTTAGTGAAAGACCTCTGACAGGGACCTACGCATCAGCAAATGACAGATTGTCAGCATTTCTCAGTGTGACTGTAAGCTGCAGGATCGCGTATGACAACAGCAGTACACGCTACTAAACAGACCTCGTTTTCAATGGCTGCCACATGCCTTCAAACATCAAAACCAAAGTATCAAAGCTGACAGATGGGTGTGTGTGTTTGCCTTTGCCCCGAAGGGACAGAACAATGCGTATCTGACCTGTAGCTGAAGCAACTGAGCCTCTGTGGCGCGGCGAGACAGTCTTGAGAGGGAACAAATCTCCGCTTTATCCTCAAAAGCACAGTGTGACTACATCCTGTTCAACATGACAATAGGCGAGCCACAGCTCATCCTCCTGTTGACACCTGTTGTCGGTGTGAACGCGGTACGCACCGGGGAAACACGATGGGAGCTTAAATAGTAGCCGAGCTATGACCCCCATTCGGTAATAACCATAAACCCTCATAATTTAAAGTTTGATCATACTTTGTGTAATAAAACATTCATCTGTGGGCCTAATGTGGATTTTGGCCATAAAGATTTATCTCAGCTAAAGATGGAATTGGATTGGATTTACATTAGGTGGGTTTCCCCCTCCTCGACATCACTGGATGTTTTCCCAGCCGCCTCCTGTCTGTAACTTCTAAGAAGCAAAGTCTCCCTTTCAAGTTAATTTGCTGTCGATCTCCCTGAAGCCATTCTCGCAGTAGTCGAAATGCCAGTTATTACACCGCCTCCTTTTAGCGCGTCGTGCTGCAGCACGGACAATATGTGGCGTGGAGAAGCCCTTTAATTATGGTTATGGGCTAATAATTGGACAAGTTAACATCCCTGCTGCAACGGAGCGTGGTCAGCCTGCACTAATAAAGTAGGCATTGATGTGGTAATAGGAATAATTTGTAGATATCACACTCTTACCGTACACTCCTTGGCCCCAGGTGAGAGGGTAGACGCTAGAAAATAACAAAATCCAGAAAAGCTCCATGTTCAGCTCAGCTCCGTCATAACCTGAGTAAAAGGGGGAGACACGGAAAGATTCCATCTTTAGCTGAGAGACTTGTCTTTGCTACACTCGTGCCGATACATATAAGATAGCATATTGAATAAAGAGGGGAAACAGAGGCGAGGGGGGGGCAGATGTAGCAGTGACAAACAAGAGGCGACAGGTGAGTGATTGTTATCACAAAGCAGTGGCGGCTGGTGGGATTTCTTTCAGAGGGGGAGGGGGGTTGCTATGACAAAAATCCAGCATGATTTGCTGCTGCTTCTAAAATATAACCTGTATCAAAAAATACTTTTCATCATGAATAATTCCTTTAAAAAGAAATATTTCTGATTATTTGGGCTTTTTTCATGTTCAACTACCGGTATGTCTCACTTGACCCTTAAGCCATGAAAATCATATCACAGAGCAATTTGGCTCGCCTGCATCGTTTCATCTGACTGCAAGCACGAGTAGTTCAATCATGAATCATAGATTATACAAATTGGAAACGCAGGGCTGTGTGTTTTCGGGAACTGGAGAATGACGGGATTGTTAAATGTGACTGAACTTCCTCCTCTCTGAAACCAGGGGTGGGGAGGGATTGGGTGTAGTATTCATGGGGGATTAGCTACAACAAGTGGGGTCACGAAGGTTCGACCCCAAACACCCACGCATACATGCAACCTTTTGCTTCGGATCAATAAGCTATAATCATTCCTACAATGTCTGAGCAGTGAGAAGTATTTGGAGCATGGTCTTTGAATGCACCTTCTCTGTACATTTTAGAACCTGTTGGAAAACCTGAAGAAAAAAGCATGAAATGCAGTCAGCACCTTCTTCTGTGACTCTTCTGACCACACACAAGGATTTCACATCCTGGCACTCACATCTGTAGAACAGCTCCGAGCCGGCTGCCTCGACAGTTGACATTACTATAGCGCGCATAAGCGATCAAAGTTTTATTATACGACGCGTGTGAGTTAATACCTCGCATTAATGTCAGGACGCGCTGGCCGAGGCTCGTGCTGACAGGTAATCTAGTAGATCCTTCCATCGCATGCGTGCGTATAAGGAGATGATGCAAATGAGAGGCAAGGCGGGTTTTTGAAGACCCCGGAATGTTTGAATGTCACCGGTTGGGGGGTAATCAGTGCAATTACAATAAAGCTTTTGATGCTGACGCGGAAAGGAGTTACATCGGATTGACTACAGGCTGAAAGATGTTCATAAATATGGGCACGTTTCATTCTTAAAAAAAAACAATGCGCTCAGATGCAAAGTCAACAGAAAAGACGTCTAACCCTGTGAGTAAATACAACATGTGGTCCTCCGTCGCGTCTCTGTACCTGTCTCCGAAAGTGCCGTCCTTTGGGTCAGTCCGCTAGCCGGCGTTGCGCGCACGCCTCGCGGCTCAGCGATGGAGGATTCCTCCGCTCTCTGGGAGTTAGACACAACCCGCCTTCGGTGTCTTTCCCCCCCGCAAAATAAGTTATATATCCTCCTCCAGCGGGCGTCCGGGCGTGAGCTTTGCGATTCCCGGGGAGTTTTAACCTCCTCGGTGTGTTCAACTTTTATTTTACGCACGGAGAAGAAGCGGAAAGAGGAATTTCCTCGCCGCTCGGCTCCATAAGACAGTCCCTCTTCCCCCCCAAAAAACACTTTCCCTTTGGAAAAACTCAAGCAATGAGTTTAGCAAAAAAAAAACAACAACAAAAAAAACAGAAAAGAAAAAAAAAATCCTATAACCCGTTATCCTCTTGTGTGGATTATCTACTTTTAAAGGCGTGGTAGAAATGGCTTCACTGTCTCCATGTCTGTCCCTGCGCCTCTGACGGGTGACCAGTCTAGTGGAGCCCTTCTAACACAATCATGCGCTCCCCTCCGCTCCTTCAATCAGCGCTGTGTCTGTGTGGACTCCAAGAGATGCTGCTGGCCAAGTGGAATATGTGCGCAGACTGAGAACGACCGCCCCTGTCTGTGAAGGGAGAGAGGGAGAGGGATGGAGAGAGGGGGGGTGGAGGACAGAGACTTCCACATAGACGCGCTCAATCCTCGCGGCTTCACAACTGAACATGTTGTTAAAAGAACAACATTGCCCCCCCCCCCCCCCCCCCCCCGCTCTCTCTATCTCACACACACACCTTCTCTCATCCTCCTATCCACATTCCTAAATAGGTGTTTAGACCCTTTTCGGGTGGCACCGGAAGTGTTCAAAAGCAGCGCTGCTTTCTCGTGTGTTCCTCTATTGTCGACTTTTTGGCGGAGTTCGCCAGCTGCGATCGTCGGTGCCAATTATAACCGAGGCGCTCCCAAAGTTTTTTCTGCCTAATGGAGGAGCCCTTAACACCATCACCCCTCCCCGCGGACCAATTATTTATGACAGTAAAAATACTCTCTCTCTCTCTCTCTCTCTCTCTCTCTCTCTCTCACACTCTCACACACACACACACACACACTCACACGCGCACGGACACACACACACACACACACGGCGCCTATACGCACTTACATCGGCTGCCCCCTCCGTTTCTCCACTCATTTTACTGGCGTTTTTTAACTTCTCAACTTGGCCACAAGGGGGCGCGTTTTTGCTGATTGTCGTCATTGTTTTTGCACGTGCCTCATACATGCAGTGTGTGTGTGTGTGTGTGTGTGTGTGTGTGTGTGTGTGTGTGTGTGTGTGTGTGTGTGTGTGTGAGATGGGGTCTGAAAGCGTCCAATGTATGTAAAGGGCCCTCACATTCCTGGCTTTCCCACCACAAAGCAGCTTCTCTGTGTGCAGCTGGAGCGCAAAAGACACTTAAACCATCAAGCAGCCCGCTTATCAGAGTGGAGCGTGCAATCTGTCACGGAATGAAAGGAATATTCAATTCAATTACAGTGCTTTCATTTTGTTTTATTTTTTGAATAATGCAGCAGGTCAGAGTAATCAGCAGGCAATGTAAGCCTTTAAATGTATAATATGAGATGCTGAAGACAGAGAGACATTAAACTGTCCAGTTTCCATTCTTTCTAACTAATTTATTAGTTCTCCTTATTCAAATTGTGCGTGACAAAGAAATAAATCCACGCTTTAACCTTGAGGATCCACTGCAGATAAATATCTGTCCCGTAAATGTTTGTTCTAGTTGGCTTGAAGTACCGCGGGGGTGGATTCTGCAGTTTCAGGATAATGGGCAGTAATGGAAAGTTCATGTTGTATATTACTAAATATCGTGTGGTCGTAATCCATTTTACTGCATAATCGCAGCACATAATGCAACATTATTATCCCACAAGACCATTCACCTCAGCATGTTTGGCAAAGTGGGAGAGACCACAATTTTAATCTTACAGCAGTGTGCGCACCATTACTGTATCTTGTGATGCATTTCTCTGACATCATATTTGGGAATTGTGGTTGACTAAACTAAAGTTTCTTTAAGTTCTGCACTCATCTTGTCATGGAACTTAATTAGTAAGTAAGTACATGCACGCACACACACACACACACACACACACACACACACACACAGTAGTATCATGCATGACTTTCCATGGATTGTCTGGGATTAGAACTGGCCACCCTCCCAGTCAATGTCCATCTGTCTGTTCTGCAGGCACGTGTTCTGAATGTCTTATTTCTGCTGAAACAGCGATGTTAAGTTATCCCACCTGACAGTCTAAAACAGGTTTAATAGTGTTAAAACTTTTTCCCAAATAAGCTCCATTGCATCCGTGCTCCGGTCCCCCTGAAGCGAGAGACTTCAAATGCCATTGATGTCACTGTTACCAAAAGAAGTGATAGGGGAATTTGTTCCGCATTCTTGTCATAATAAGCAGACATAATTTGTGTATTTCATGCTAATTACAATCACTGGGAATATGTCGCAGAACAAAACTCTTAAAATGCAGGTTGCTCTGTGCCTAACAAAGCGGTGACATTTGTACACTTCAATCTGGCGTGAGCAGTAAACATTCAGGGTTTTCATCCTGACATTCCTTAACAAAAGCAAGACTTAGTAATTGCTTCCAACTCTCTCAATCCAAATTAATCTTTTACTCAGAGTAAACAAAATCATGGGATCTGGCTCAAGTATGTCTCTTTTCTTTCCTTCCTTTTACTTTCTGCCCCTCTGGTTGGGCTACCGCCAGCAGACTTGGCATGTCTTGCTGAGAGCGCATCATCGCTGCTTAAGGCAATGAATCTCAAAAGACAACATGTAGTAGGAACAACCTTGGGTGGCAGCCACACACAGACACACACACACACACACACACACACACACACACTACACAAAACCACGTCTTGCAAAGAATTGCAGAAGGCTTCCGAGGGAAGCAGTAATTGCAGTAGATGCAGTGATCCAACAGAGAAGTGAACACAACAACAAAATATTACACGGACAAATTCACAATTCTGATTGTGCCGGAAAGCTATGGGTGTAACGGTACATGTATTCGTATTAAACCGAAGCGGCACGGTGGTCAACGTTCGATGTGTGGATTTACACGGAGACGTTTTTTTGGGTAAACGCACAAGTCTTGTGCGTTTCGGCCGGCCGTCCATATGGATCCAGCATTTTCGGGGCCTGAAAATGCACTTTTTTGAAACCAGGTCCCAGGGTGAAAAAGAAAAAAGGGCACCCCTCCGTTTCGTGTTAGTTTTCATGTTTCTTCCTCGACCCTTCAGCCTGACATCTTCCCCGCGACATCTCTTAACAACAACAACGGCAGCCTACGTGCTCATGAATGTGCTGCAGCAGATATTCTGCTCGTCTGTACGACGGCGTATCAGGGCCACTGTATGAAAAAAACGGAGCCGAGAGAGGGGGGCCAAAAAAGTTGCAGAATTGCTACTTTTTTACGATGCTAACAAACAACCAACGCATTTATTTTTCTAATTAATCCATCACACAACCAACGCCTCGTTAAGGTCCTTAGGGTGACGGCTGATGCTTATTGTTGGTTTTATTTAAACGGGCCGAATTGTCATCTTGTAGATATTTATTGATCGGGTGGCTAATAGCCGTAGCTTTCACGTGTTGCCATAGCAACGGCAAACGTCAGGTCAAGCTCCGTCTCTTCTTCTGCAGTTTTTGGTGTATTTTTGTAGCAGAAACAGCGCCACATTGGGCCTGGAATATGTACTACAGCGCGGTAGCTGAGAGCTCCGCCTCCTGGCTACTGTTTACATCTTAGATTACGCAGTTCAGGCTGTTGCAACTAGCTCAGGAGAGAGACTGTATGACACTAGGTGGTAGAACCTGAGACATGCACAATAAAAAAGAATTGCCTTCTGCTTTTTTTTCATATCAGTACATAACAGGGACCCGCTCATACAGAAAGAGAGCAAAAAACTCCACAGGGTACCTGATAATTGCAAAGGTAAATTATAACACAAAGTACAACTGAATTAAAGTAGATTTAAGAAACATGCTTGGAATGATCTTACTGGCTGAAAAAACAAATAGCTTGAAATCACATTTCTGCATGATCTTCCATGAAATTATGTATTTTCTAAACATCTGGGAGAATAACTCAAGTTGTAAAAAAACACAATCCATGTTGAAGTCTGGCCTTCTAAAAGAAACTTTCTCTGAATAATCAAACACCACCAGAATTTAATATAGAATAGAATATTAGTATGATTTTGAAATTTTAACAACTTTCAAAACATCCTGAACATTCCCAAAATATTTCAAATGCAACATGCAAACATTAGGGGTAAAACAGCATTTTGTTGTACTGCTACAATAAAATACTTCACTATACGTATTGCTACAAACATGTAGATGCAAGTGAAATGGTCAAGACCAGACAGAATTGTGGGGTCACAATTTAGCATTTTGGGATGTGGAGATATTCTAAGGAGATATTCTGAAGAATTACTTGAAATTTAGTTAATTTGTAATGTTTATTTGTAACAATGAACCGAGTGTTGTAAATATAAGAGCACTTGAGTGAACTCAACACATGCACTGCTATAAGCTATTTTCCAGCATTAATACAGCAAGATATAAGAGTTATTTCTTTCCATTCTGACATTAAGCAGATCATGAACACAATTCCTATATAATTAACGTCCAAAAGAATTCTGGTACCATGCTCAGTAATTGATGTTCCCATCAGTGTAATTCAATCCGAACCTAAAGTGCTGTATATCAGCACCAAGCACTTCCTCAAATAGTAACAGTTAAATGGACAGAAAAGATACACTTGAGACTACCAATAATTTCATTGTCTCTGCGCGGGCGGGCGTGTGTGTGTGTATGTGTGTGTGTAGGCATGGCAGAGGCAATAGGAAAAAGAAAAGCAATATTACTCTGTTAAACTGAGATGTGATAACAGGCATCTTAACTTGACAACTCAACTCGTCCGTACACAGACAAGGAAGGAAAGTCGACGATGCAAAGGGCTTAGAGGATCCCGAACCCGAGACACATTAAAGACTCACATCTGTGGTTGGAAAGATGACGCAAAAGCTTGACAGTTTTATAAATACGCAGAACATTGCTCCCCTGGTTCTATGAGCACATGTGGAGCAACTCTAAAAGGTGTGTTCACACCAAACTTTAGTGCGAGTTTGACCTCAGCATGCAAACCTGAAAAAGCTTTTTGTCAGATAACTTACAGTCAACTAGAAAGGATGTTCTCTGAGCTGGAAGTGTGAACATCCAATTCAAGTTGTGTTTATTCCGACACTCGTGTGTACCTCCGTGTCGACACCGACGTTTCATCAATCACGGCTGGATTAAGCACAATTGCCAGTTTGTGCATGTTGTGGAAGTCAAACGATGTCCTATCTGAGTCCATAACGTCACCAGGAGGTGCTCAGTGAATTTCAATGAGCTGTATTGTGAATAGCAAGCCACACCTTGGCTGGTTTACTGCAGCTGTATGAACCCAAAATAAACTTTTGTTTTGATTTAATCACAATAAACGGATAAAAAAGGATGACAAAATAACTACATACTAAGGACTAAAATTTCCAATGTCATGGTTAGGTCTGTCTGCAAGATGATAAGCAAATAACTTTTAAAATGCTTGTTTTCTGTTATCTTTTCTAACGTTGTCTAGACATAATATGGCAATATGGCAGCGACCTTGTTTGTACCACAGTCTCTGGTTTATACTGTTTTGTTTGGTCTGTGCACTAATGTGAGGTTCTATTGTAGAGCTCTGGGAGACCACAGACCGCTACAATATGTTTTGTCTCCATTTCTGATTCAGTGACCACAGGAGGAGAATCCAGGCGCTGACGGGCTTTCGCATCAGAGTGTCTTTGCAATAATGCCGCCTGACAAATTCACTTTGCGTTCACACATTAATTGGCTCTAGAGGAATTTTGCATCCATTTGTTTCGGACAACCAGGATAATTCCACCAACACTACCCAGAACAGCTGTATAACCATCCGCAATACCCTAAAGCAGAGATCTTCAACATTTTTCAGGCCAAGGACCCCTTGGATAGTGACGCAGTGGAGGGACCCCCTGCTACATATTGTGTAAAATGATGTTGCTAATTAAATTAAACCAATAATAATGAGTAGTGCAGCCTATAGTGCCATTATGTATGTATACGATGCTAAGCCATTACAATAATAATTGTTGACAGATTTATAGAACATAATTTTAATTCTATATTGGCATTTCTACATCAAAATTTCACAACATAATATTTAATACATAGGAAGATTTATATTTGCTTATCATAGGTTGTTAATGTGTATTTTTGGACATATTTTAATATTTGTAAGAACAAAACTTTGGGATCAAATCATTTCGGGGACCCCCTGCAGTAACTCTGCGGACCCCCTAGGGGTCGCGGATCCCCTGTTGAAGATCTCTGCCCTAAACCGTTAAGTCAGCAATGAGCATAACGTTGAGATGAGAAGGTACACCTTAATCACCTCAAACCTCACTGTATAAAGCACACGACATTAAAGACCTGCCAAAGCTGATTGACTACATACCACAACCTGCAAGGTCTCAAGGGAGTAAAAAAAAAAGGGAAAGAAAAAAAGCCCAACATGCATGAAGTCCGGACAGAGATGAGGATGAAGCATTAAGTCACAACTGTAGCCCAGAAGCGGTAGCAGCCACCAGTACACCCAACAGGGAGGTGAGACCTCCCAGGATAACACATCAGTGAGACTAGGACAGGAGGGGCAACGGAGAGGGACCATCCATCCCCACAGGTCATCGTCTCATTTATTGTGCTGCCGTCTCAGCCAATGAGGGAAAACGGATGTCTTAACGCATATGCATATTCTTAATGTGTATTTTATGTGTAGGCTGACATGTATACATAAAACACTGATGTTCCCACTATAGGAACAGGAACCCACTATATCCACACCCTCGCTACTGCACCAAGCTAAATCAATGGCAAGCAGATTGGTATTGTGTGCTTCTCACATTTTGCTCAGTTTCCTTTTCCAATGAATTACTGTATCTTGAGGGCAATTTCACAAACTGGCAGCCATCTCTAATTTTTTACATTTTTTAGGAGAAATTATTGTAGATGTAAAATATTTGTATTTTGTCTGAGAGAGCAACGCTGCAAAGGGAAGTGAAATGGGGAGAGAAGTTTATCACACTGGTTACAGCATTACAAAAAGTAGTAAAGTGGATCAATGACAGATGGCTAACAATGGCTATCAAAAATTATGCTTTTTTTTCACAGGCAACAAAAATGGCTTCCTCCAGCGTGTAGTAACAAAAATCCTGTAGTCCTCTTAAGCTGACGGATAATTTGCTGCGTCTACGCGACCTCCGAAAATCAAAGCAAACAAGGAAGACAATGATCCTCATCAGTCACTGCCGTATTCAAGCGAATGTGTGCGTGTTTTATGTGTCGGACGGACAGAAAGACAGAGGGAGGAGGCATAGCTGTCCACCAGCATATGACACCAGCTGGTCCATGTCAACTTCTCCACCCAGTCCCTGAAAACACAAATATCTGCACACACATGCACACACACACTTACGTTCAAGAAAGGGTCATTTTTCACCGGGTAATTGGCGGCTAGGCACATTGCCCTTGGGATTCGATAATTCATAACCTCCTCCCCATCCGATATCGGATAGCAGGTAGAAATGGCCTGAGACAAGGGGCGGTGTGCACGGAGAGGAAAAAGGGAGGGTGGTGGCTGCATCATTAGAGAGGAGAGGTAATGGCTCTTATTGATTCCGCCCCGCCGGGCCCCCTCACCATTTCATGTTTAAAACAACACTGATCCTCATTACCCAGGCAGCCACCACCGGCCTGATAAGAAGGAGAGGAAAGATGAGGTGAGAGGAGAGGAGAGAGAGCAGAGAAAAGGGAAGGAGGAGAAGACGGTGAAAAGGAGAAAACAAAGAGGGAGGAAAAGGAAGAAAGTGGGCACACAGCGTGCGTTTTGCTGTATTAACGCCTCAGTTTGAGTGGTGTAAGTAATTACCGTCACCCTTTAATGGGTTTAATGCAGAATTACTTGTTTAAATGTCGTTCAACCCCCCCTCCCCCTGCAGTGTATAATAAGGCTAAAGAATTGACTCAAACACAGACTGCCGGGATCCGTCTCATAATTCTCAGTGCTATTATCCTCTCTTTGCTGCTAACACACAGCTCTCTCTCTGTGTTTGGCCACAGGCAAACACTATCATTACTGCAACAGCGGTATCAGCCCAGCTCTAATTTGTCTCCTTTTCTCCCATCCTACTTCTCTTCTTGATTTCTTTTTTCTTTTTTAAATTTCCGTTTTTATTAGGAGGAGGTGATTTGCCCGCTCAAACTGCTCTGAACTCAACTGTGGGATCAAATATCTTATTCATTTCCGAGCCTGCATTTGCTGATATCCAAGGACTAACTCCTTTGTTTTCCTTTCCCTTATTAGTCAGTCGTGCGTCCAGCTGACCTATAAGTCCACTGATGAGATTCTTCAGTCTTGGATTGACACTTTGTGTTGGCGCTAAACCAGTGGTTAAAGTGGCTTTGTAGCTGTGTCACCTGTAATGTTATCTCCCCTAACCCCGTCCAGGGGTATGCAGACGATGTTCAGATTGCCTCTCGTCAAGAGGCTGTGATCAACAACATGCTCTCCAGAACAGACTCCTTTTTGGAGTGGTCAGGATTAGAGGTTAAAGATTCAAAATGTGCAGTTTTTTATGAAAGGCGGAGTGGGGGGAACCGTTGGTATCACTCTAAAACAGATACAATACCTGTGTTCACTGTTTGTAATAAGTCACTCAGAGTTTACTCACGTCATGAAACGTATACATATTTGGGTCATAAATTCAATGTGGCAGGTGAGTGGAAAGACCAAGTCGATGAAATTACATCAGAATATTACAGCAGACTTGAGTCTATAAATGTATCCCCACTGCCACTCATCATGAAGCTGGAGGCAGTTAGAGTAATTGCATTGTCCAAGGTACAACATCTTCTTTCTAATGTACATGTTCCACGAAAATCACTATGTGATTTGACGGATAAAACTGTATATTTTGTAAGACAATGGACTGGCCTAAATACACATACAACACGCAATATCATATTTCATAGTAAGAGTGAGGGTGGTCTGGGTGTTCCTAATTTTGAATGGACATATATTGCTACGAGACTTTCCCATCTGTTGAATATGTTGAACAATGATGATAAATATGTCAGAGAGCTTGCCCGAGCTTCTCTGTTCCTGGACCTAAGAAGACGCAAGGTCCCTCTGGCTCGTGGGTCGGAGCCTAACTTCCTGGGATTCAAGAGGAAATCCAGTGGAAAGCTGGACAGCCGCTCTCCTGGCTTCGGTGTGTGGTCAGACTGGCCTGACCTGAACGATCTGTGTTGCTGGGCTGATGTTACCCTGGAGTGGACGGGGTCTGACTCTGAGACCGTGGAGGTCTCAGAGGAGGTTATATCCGACCCCAACATCTCTGTAAAAGCAACTGTGAATGTATGTGGGACAAAACATCTACTCCCACTGAGAAATGCTCGAGGTCACCTCTTGGGGGCGCAACAACGGAGGCAGCGGCAGCAATGGACTGAGCTGAGACTTCAAGGGAAGATTGCATGTCTCCCAGCTGCAGACCACTCTGTCTCACACGCTGTGTTCAGAAATGCTGCCCTGGATGAGAACATTGTTACATTTGCTATAAAAGCGAGACTGCAGGTTTTACCAACTAAACTGAACCTGTCCATCTGGTTTCCAGGAAGTCATGCTCCTTACTGTATACACCATGGCAGTGAACAAATAGCTGAAACCATGTCTCACATCTTAAATGGTTGCCATGTTTACAGAGGGCTCTACATATGTAGGCATGACAGAATTGTAGATTTGATATCAGCAGATATCTCTTCTATCTTCAGGTCTTCCATCATGCTGTATAAACATTCTACTGTGAAGCCGAGTATGTTCAGCCTGTGTAATGATGTCTCAATGTTCTCTCATGTAACAGCTAATACTCCTGATGTTGTTGTTGTTAATGAAAATCATAGAGAGGTGCTCATTCTGGAGGTCGGCTGTACCTTTGATTACAGCCTAGAGGAGGCCTTTCTGACCAAAGTGCTGAAATATCAGCAGCTGAAGCAGACCATCTCTCAGCTAGGCTACAGGTGTAAACTTCTAGTCTTTATATTTGGTAGTCTGGGGCATGCGCATAAGTTGGTTGTGAGGGGCCTTCAGATGGCCGGCCTCCCTAAAAGAAGAGCTAAACAGTTGGCCAGGTACTGCTCAGTCTCAGTTATTATTGGTAGCCGTTCAATCTGGAGGAGACGTTGTTTTTTGTATCCTTAAATGTCTGTTTTCTATCTGACCTGTAGGTCATTTTGTATGTAACTGCGTTCAGCTGCCCAGGCGTTTTGTGTCTGACCGTCTTCCATTGTCAACTGCACTGGCAGTGTTTATGTCCCTTGTGCAAGAACCCTTGTACTTCTTTATATGTGGGCATAAATAAATATTTAAAATATTTAATATGTGGGCATAAATAAATATTTAAAATGTGTGTGTGTGTGTGTGTGTGTGTGTGTGCTCGCGCGTTTGTTGGTGGAATAGCGGTCTGATAGTTTGAATATAATACACAGTTATATAACCATTGTATTGATAATAGTGCTGGGCAATATGGCCTTTAAATAGTATGGCGATTTTTTTAGGTCATATCACAAGGTTTTATGAAGATATACATGGTCATATAGCCCAGCCCGATGCTAGAGGATTCATACGCTTGGTGAGAAAAGAGAGTAAGTCGCCAAATTGCGCTGCAAGTTCTGATTCAATTGGTGCATGAATGTAAAAGCCTGCTACAGATGGAGTCAAAGACTTGGACAACAACATTGCTTGTGTGTAAGCAGAAGCCCCATATGACATTTTGGCAAATAAGCACCATGAAAAGTATGCCACATTAGCATATCTTGTTTGCAATATACCCCCAAATGTATTGACAGCTCACTCACTGATACTCACTAGCCATTTGATACTGAAGAATCCTAGATTCTCAGGCATGTTATGGAGTGTGCTTTTTGTATAATTTCTTATTTTCTATGAGTGTAACTCACACATAATCCTAAAAAATATGTGCATGATTGTGTCTGTGTGTTCAGGTTTGATGGTGTTATGATTTGGAGACGGTGGTGTATGACTCGTTGCGTGGTCGGGGGCCCGCTCTTTTCTTTCTCTCGTGGTGTTAACAAACCGCAGCAGACAGAAGCTAAAGCCAAATTCATGCGAGATGAAGGTTATCACTCATTGTCCATCAACGCTCGACAAAAAAAAAAAAAATCAATAAATCCATCGTCCCTTTCGTCTCAACAAACCTACGACACTACAGCATAGTCAAGAATGAAGGCTTACTTTTGATTACATAATGTTGTAGCCACTGAAAAAGTGAAAATTGAGAAATACTTTTTTATTTGTGTAAGTTGACTTGTTATTCTTCAAACCACTGACTGAGAATTGAGATATACTAAAAGTTTGTGCAAGTTAAGCATGGACTAATGTAATCTTTGGTCTGAGATTTGCCTTTGTGTATTTACATTATTGTATTAAGTAGGGCCGGGACTTTAACGCGTTAATTAAGATTAATTAATTACACAAAAATTAACGCGTTAAAAAAATTGACGCATTTTAATCGCACTTATTTTTGCACCACGGAACATTTCTCACTGGATTAGTTTCAGGCGGACCGATTATACTGGAGCACCAACTAGCGTTCATGACTTCAGACAACAACAAACCACAGTTAACATGAACGAAGAAACTGATGAGACCGCTTTGGTTGGCCCCGTGGATGGGAAATTTTGTTATAAAAAATGAACGAATGGAAGCGTCGATAAGAGCATGGTTGTGTGCAAGCTATGCAACAAGGAATTTGCATATCACCGCAGCACATCAAGCCTCAAGTATCACCTCAATGCAAAACATATAGCAGCTAGCATGGACGCATTCTAATAGTCAGGGTTTCCAATGTTCTGAATGTGCAAAGTGTTATAGTTAACAGAAGGTCTACCTACCCATAGGCTACCTGAATTTCTGAAATGTACTATATTTCTAAATATGCTATTGCTACACTTAAAGGCAAAAATTGCACTGGTCTGTTGGACTTGGTTGAACAAAAATAAACAATATTTTGTTGCTTAAGCTTATGTATTCAGTCATTTTTCAATGGTATACTAAAAATCCATGTGAAAAAAATTACTTCTCACTGTTCTCAGGTCAAATATTTATATGCGATTAAAATGCGATTAATTACGATTAATTAATTACAAAGTTAAATCCTGAATCGTGAATCGTCTTGAAGCGAAAAATCGAGTCTAATTGTGAGACCCAAATATTCTCCCCTCTAGTGTCAATTCCTCAGATATTTTGAGTTTTTATATTTGTAATCTTGTATTATACAAGAGAACCAATAATGCTACAATTTGTTGTGGGATTGCTAAAGAAAGTTTATGTTTGTCCGTTTTGTATGCACAAGATGAATCCCTTGAAATCAGAATCACTAGTGTTCTCCAGGCAGGTACATTTTTCTAACTTGCCAGCCGAGCAAAGCTATATAGCCGTAACTGTGACAGTCCCCCAATCTGCGTTAGATCACTCGTTAGCTGCGTAACCATGACAAAGAGCAAGCACACTGAAAATACTCACATTTCTCAGCAGCCGGTTATCCTTACCAGTGGCGCTGCCAGCCAGAATCCTGTACGCACTGTGCGTACTTTTTTTGAAGGTGAAAAAAAAAAATCAGCGGGCTAGATATTTAAATTATAAAAATCAGCGGGTGACACCAAACAACATCTGCCCAAGCAAGTCAGAGCTTTTCTTTCTCTCACACAGTGACCTAGAGAGACGCAGCCGCATTTGAGAGGACGATCGCGCGTGTGTGCGCAATTGCGCATAGCGTGTTGGCCCTAGTCTCGTCACCTCTCTGCTGCTGAGCACTGTGGGCCAAGCTGATGCATGTCTCTCTCCCCGGGCCGGGAGAGTTATCATACCGTACTGTGCGTGTGTGTCCAAGCGTGTGTGTGCGTGTGTGGAGTGCTCACAAGCGTGCGCTTGTGTTTAGGGCGGGGATGGAGGGCACAAAAAAAATATTTGCACCGGGGCCTATCACCATGATATACGCTACTGATTGCACTGATACTGAAAACATTAGATTTTGTCTTAAAAAAGTATGTTTCCATTTGTTGTTGTATTTGCCGTTTCTGTGCGTACATTGAAATTGAATCCTGGCGGCGCCACTGATCCTTACAACTCTTCTGATGCCTGTGTCCATGCATTCCGCACATCCGGGCCAGGACTGCACCGATCCATCTGCACCCGATTCAAACTGGCCGATCAGCTTCATATTTCCGAGTATTTACACTCTTGATCAAACACTTAACTTACATTGTATTCCAGATTATTCTCGGACATGCTGCTTAGAGTCTTCAGTGACCAGCTCGTCTCCCTGCAGCACACAGCTAACCAGCTAACAATTTAAATTCACGTGCATGCAGCGTACGTGTACTATCCAGTAAAACTGAGAAATGAGCGACGGGAAATTATAATGATGGTATGATGTGTTCAAAAGTAATCTTGTCAAATGTAGCTTTTGGCGATAAACTTGAATCAATACTGTAGTTGGAAGGAGCATTATAAAACAGATATTAGAGAGATAATTAACAATGAACAGTAGCTCAGCAGCATATTAGGTGATTAAAACTACAAAGGCCTCTTTTAAAAGTATTTAAATAAAAATACAATTTAAATTTTGTGTAACCACTGTAGACTTTAGACTGTTTTTTTTAAATAACAAGAGCATTTTTGATCAGATGCCAAAACCACCTCACCTGGCCCCCTTCCAATGTGAAGGAGCATAAGGTCTTCTCTGAGTTCCCTCCGTATCTCTAAGGTGAGCCCAGCCACCCTATGGAGGAAATTCATTTCTTCAATCTCATTCTTTCCAGCACTTACCAAAGCTCATGACCAAAGGTGACGGGCGTCGGAATGTAGATCAACTAGTCTTCTCGCTCAACTACCTCTTCGCCATAATGGCACGGTGCAACACATCACGTCACTGCTGACGCCTTCGGTATCATCCTCTGTTTTACCCTCACCCAGCAGCAAGATCCTGAGATCCTTTAACTCCTTCGCTTGGGGCAACAACTCACTCCCAACCCATCTCAAGGCAGAGGTAAATTGAAACTATCCAATCAGATCTTTTAGGTGTCTGTTTTTGCCACACAAAAATATTCTTGGAGAAACGTTTGCTTCAGCCCCTCAAATCACTTTTTGACTTATTTTTCTACCACGCTAACAGCAGAGGAGTCTGGGCTACGACACACAGTTGTCTCCCTGCCCTTTCCCTCACCCCTGCCTTCTCTCTGATGCCCTCTTATGCTGCCCTCCTTCCCTGACAACAAACAAGCAGTCAACACCCTCCACCCTCTTTCAATTACACATACTTTCTGGCACTCATCATCCCATACAGGCCTGTTAGTAGGGCCGAGAAGGAGGAGAAAAGGCAGTTAAATTGGAGAGGTCGACCCCTGAAGGGATAATCCTCATTCCGTGGTATGTTGAGGGTCAGCTCGTTGCATCCTGCATAGTAACGAGCACAGCATGGCAAAGAAATGATAGAGACTATATTCTGATTAGCAATGCATTCTTCCATCTATCTACAGTTCCACGCCACACATACAAGCCTGACCATCCAGCCGGCAGATCCTGAGATAAACTAGCTTAAGTGAAAGAGCGTTCACAAAGCAGAATTCCCACAGCAAATCATCAGCAGACAGATATGTCGGTCCTTGTCTTTTGACCTCAGAGATAAACCGCTAACTGTATCAACTCAGTCACCGCCTGAAATGCCATCATGCCCCCAAAGCGGCACGGCTGCTTCTACATCAAGTGCTGTGTGTGTGACTCAAGCGTTAATAAATAATGATTTGCCCCATAGAGTCTGTCTAGGTCTCCGCATTCACATTTCTTAGATGTGCATTCGCCATCGCCCTCCTCCGTGTGTGTGTGTGTGTGTGCGTTTGTGTGGTTACTAGTGGAGACATACTTTCCACAAAATGCCTCTATTGATGGTAGTCAAGTCAATGGCATCCTTGCAATAGTCATCCACACAGTCAATTACCTCACAGAAAGGCGGGTTATCTCCCAGATAGTCAGAGCTGCAGCTGGCAGTGTGCCCAGAGTGTCTGTTAGGCATGAATGTCTTTCTTGAAACAGCTCCTTTCTTTGGGAAAAAATAGGAATTCAAATATTGGGCCTGTCTGCAATTGACACTGAGATATGCAGAGGAACCGAGGTCAAGTGAGGAGAACAGTTTGGAATTCATGCCTGCACCACATCAGATCCCAAATCTACAGTCTCAGATTTCTTCGTTTCTCCATCATCTTAGGTATTGATTAAGCATGCATGCAGTTGAGAGCCAGGTTAGAAGCACTGGTTTTAATATCCAGTTGACACTAAAACCCAAGAGTTCTCATACTTCCACAGACAAAGCTCCAAATTATTTTTTTAACCAGTCTTATATGGGGTAAGAAAGAAACTGGGCCACTGTAATGCCAGAATGTTGCCCCCTTTTTAAAAAAATAAATCTTGTATTATAAAAGAGAATCATTCAACACTCATTTATTACCTTCCCAGTTACGTAAGATTCTGCTGTGGTTTTCATTGCTTAGTTTGATATGTTGCTGAATAATGGGTTTAATAGCAACAATGTTGGCTGAGTTAGTTGAAAATTAAGTAATTGCATTACTTTACTAAATACTTCAAACCCAAGTATAATGGATGAGTTCCACACCAACACATTGCATGTTCAGTTGGAATAGAAAAAAAGGCAATTTGGTTAATGAGCAGCCAGCTTGGAGGCATTTACTCACCATCAACAGCTCTGCAGCCCTGGTGACTGAATGCGCTAGTCCTGCGCTAACATTGATGCTAAGAGGTTCACACCCCCAACTGTAAACCTGGGGGATTCACGAATGAAGGCATTGCAGCTAAAAATTCACATGTAAACAAGACAACCTTTTAGTTACAGGAAGAGGTGTTTCTCCAAAGGCTGGCCACCTCCAGCTCCGGCACCAAGCGAAGAGGTACCTGACAAGTCTCTCCACTTTACACTCAGTGCAAAGACTCAGTGGTAAGACAAATAAAATAATAAGTAACACTGCATTAGTAACTGGAATGTAACCACTGAAAATCAGCCCCGGATGGCGCAAAACATGGCCGAAACTAGCTGACATTATAAAAGCAATAAAAACCTGCCCGTTTGAAACAGATTGATCATTTTTATCTTGTAGATGGGTTGGATGGCCAAACCAAAATGTTTTGTTTCCAGTTTGTAAATTCTGCTGCTTCTACTGAGGCAGATCACAGCCTCTAGTAGACTACAGCACCAATGTCTGACCCAACTATGCTGTAGCTGGTTTTATTTACTGCAAACCAGTTGATTTTTTGTGATGGACATGGTGCTAGAGAAAAGTCAGGGGTAACCACCAAATGTACAATTCACCATTTGGGTTCCTTGACGGTGTAAAACTTTAAGGATCACCAAAGTGCTTACAATTCATCCTGACGGAGTCATGAATGTTCGTTCCCAATCTACATAACAGTCGTGGAGGCCACACATGGTGGCACTTGATGGAAGGTGAGGGGATCACCACATTACTTAAAGCTCTCGTCTACAATTTTTCACTTGATCCGAACTTTAGCCAATAGTAGCCATCCGGTCCGCATGGCTACTATTGG
The DNA here is from genome assembly GCF_963514095.1 of Eutrigla gurnardus. Classification (NCBI taxonomy): domain Eukaryota; kingdom Metazoa; phylum Chordata; class Actinopteri; order Perciformes; family Triglidae; genus Eutrigla; species Eutrigla gurnardus. The sequence goes on along the minus strand of NC_139915.1, from coordinate 22,360,088 downwards.
CTAAATGTTCCGATCCAATCCTCGCTCACTCTTCTGCTCCTGCTCACGTCTCGTCCCGACTCACTTCCGCGTTTGAAACTACGAGCGGACAAGACGCTTGTTGCCCTGAGCAGTTCAGGTATGGAGCAGGGCTCTCACGTGAGTTCAGAGTGAGATTTTGGCTGAGGCTGCGGCGTCAGCGGGGGGGATTGTGGCGAGCGATCGCCGAGAAGTTTGGGATCGGGAACGTACTGCAGTCGGGCTGCATTTACACCGATAATGTTTCATAATTTGTGGCCGTAATAAACACTATTACTGCTTTGTACATGTTGTGGAAGTCCCGGACACACCGGGAAACTAAACGCCGTCCTGCCTGAGTTCATAAGCGGAGGGAATGTTCCCATTCATTGTCTATGTAAGAAGCCGATAGCTCTCGATAATCTTTTAAACTGACCATTGTCGATCTAAAATAAAGACAGATTCAGCAACTGCATAGCTTATTTCTCGCCTAAAATGTTTTCAGAAACACATTTCGGTGAACAATTTTCGTAAAATAAGAGGGAGGTGGGAGGCTGCGAGGGGAGAACGATACAAGCTTGGAGGAGCACAGAGGGAAGGGGTGTGTGTGTATGTGGGGGGGGGGGTGCGTTCAAACCTTTCAAATCGTAGACTAGAGCTTTAAGTGACATTATCTGGGAACTATGAACATCTGCTCAAAATGTGTACCAATCCCTTCGGGTAGCTTTTGAGATGTTTCACTCGATAAATGAAAATGTTGACCTGTGGGTAGCGTTACAGGGAGATCTGTTATGTGTAATGATTTGAAATAAGCCAAATCGACCAGTCTAAAAGTCTAAAACAAAGATGATAAGTATAGAAGGCGTGGGTTGCGAGCCTATACAACTACAACCCTAAAACCACCCAGGAATTGGTAGCTATCATGTGTTAATTGAGCACCACAATAAATAAGAATACATCAGATGAGACCTTCCCATTCAGGTGTTGATCAGCTATGGGAGAATGATGAGAATCAACGCAGTGTCTCAATTTCCAATAGCAATCACAGTGTGACATCTCTTTCTCCAATTAGCACTGGAGAGGAGAGATGGATCCAATGGGAGCAGGTGTTGCTTTGAATAAGTTGGTGTATACTTTAATAGGCTCCGTCTGTCCCTCTCTGACCTGTAAATGATGTAGACACCATTGAGCCCACGCATATATATTCTGACAGCAGCTATTGTGTGCTGCTGAATTACATATCACATAGTAAGTTACTTTCAAACAACTCTTTCATTTGCTTGCCTTGAACTGCAAGCAGTTTGGCTTCATGATGCTTAGTTCACAGATAAAGCCTGTTCTTATGAAGGTAGGAAACAGGTCTGTGCTTGGAAATAAGCTGATTTACAGAAAGGGCAACACAATTGCAAGTGGTTAGCTCTCTTTGCCGGCACGAAAGAATGACAGACCTGTTTCACTAACAGTCTCATGGCAACCACAGAAACCATATAAGCCAACAAGAAGATGTCAGTTAATCAGTGGAGCTCCATCCAGATAATGGATGGATGGAATTCTGGTGCAGATTTGAATGTTATTTTTCGATAAAGATCAGATAAACGACTGTACATGGATTATTTGATGTGTATATAAATACAAAAGGGAACAACTGTATAAATAAGTCCCTAAACATGAATGAATCTTATTCCTGGAATATGACTGCTGACAAAATAAATGGTTGAAAGTTATTATTATTATTATTATTATTAATATTTTCTTGATGCAATCATTTATGCAATCATTGTTGTACATCTATCAGTAAAGAAAATATGAATTGTATATATTTCTTATAAATTACACTTCCGTCACCTACTGTTTAATTTAAAATAACAAAGGTAAAGGTATGAAAAAAACATTAGTCGCATTCAATAAATGTATCCAATTAGTAAGAATGAAACACTGGAGACAAAGCTGCACCAAAAAGTCATAAAAAATTAACACCTTATACCAAAGGGGAAATATTGCTATATTATATATCAGCTGCTATACCATGTCATTCTATCACAGTTAATTAGCACATAGCAGAAAGTGTTTTAACCACAGGTGTCTACATGATTAAACATTTCCCTCTGGATGTATATATATATATATATATATATATATATATATATATATATATATATATATATATATATATATATATATATATATATATATATATATATTTAGCTTACTGCTTGATGTGTGTGTTGACCTGCACAGTTACAAAACAAAGTGATATTGTGAAATAAAATAAAGCTTCATGGATGGTGAAAATTAAAATAGCAATGCAATACATGTTTTGTGTTTGGGTTAATAAGGCTATACAGGAATAGAGAAGTGCATTTTTGTTGCAAATAGTTAAAGGTATAGGCATGATTTAATGTACATGTCCATTTGATTCAGATGTGCTGATGATACAATCACATTTAAACATCTTACCCTTAAAGTTGTTTTGTCGAAACCTTGAACCCTGGAGAAGGATTTGATAATAGTTGTAAAAGTATTGTAAAAACTAGGGGTGTGACGATACACTCGGCTCACGAGACGAGACACGATATTGGGTCCACGAGAACGATTCGAGACGAGATTTTAAGTAAACTACAATGACAAAATATATGACTGGACCAACAGACTTTAATTTAACAGAGTTGCACATGCATTTTTAAATATTTTATTATAACTCTTTACATGCATCATGTAAGCATGATCTTTTAATAAACTTCTTCTTTCACAAATTTAAACTAAAACTAACATTTATAAAAGTTAAAATAAAATAAAATATTTTCTTTTTTCCAAGTGTAAATATGTGCAAAACCAAATCAAAGTTCTACTCTGTCAATACAGGGTGCAAATAGTGCAAACGGAGCCTGACCAAGTATGTCATTAACAACATGCTGCAAGCCTGCAACTACAGCATCTTCAGCATCTCCGACATCGCAGCTGTCAAGCGTATCAATGCTTCGGGAGTTTTGTCTTAACTCTGGGCTGGTGATGCTGCTATGGCAGCTTGCTACTCAAGGTAACGAGCCAGCATATCCAACGTGCCTGTGATTAACTTGTGTGATGGTAATTGTAGCCGTTTCTGCTTGGACATTTTCACTGTGGTAGCCGCTGAACTACGATGAAAAAAAGCAGTCACACGTCTCACCCGCCCGAGTAAACGAGCGACGCGGGGAACACCGAGGCCAGCTTGGGTTGCAAGATTTATAGTGTGCGCAAAACAGATGTGCGACTTCAATCCCGCGTCGCGCACGGCCACGTCCATATTACGTGCATTGTCGGTAACAATAAGCGATGCCGTGGTTGGGTTTTTTAAGCTCCCAGTCAGTAACAGCTGTCTGTAAAACCTCAGCTATGTATAGCTCACAAATCTCGCGGGACAGATTTTTAACGCGACGAGAAAAATCGTCGACTTTAATCTCGCGAGATGGCACGAGATCTCATCACACCCCTAGTAAAAACCTTTACAAACAAAGGTTTTTGTTTGTAGAGCAAATAAGCAAATGCTGGAATGCTAAAATGCTTAAATAAGATGGGCAACATGACACCAGCTAAATCTCTTGTCACCTGATAGCATTATAATTGTCATATATTGTATTATATGTTTATATATTTACTGGTCCTGAGAGGCCATGAACAGCACACTGCTCATTCTCGTAATATTCTGTCCTGCAGAAATGTGCATTCAAGCACAATATAACAGTCCGCACTACCTGAAAGATCTATTAAATACAGACTGAAGCTGGACTGTCCACTGCACTCCTCTATCAAAAGTAAAAAGCAGCAAAGAGGCTTGTCAGGTGTTCTCCATTAGTGGTTAAAAAGCAACAACTCACTCCCTGCTGACACTCTACACTCACACTGTTCACTCGCATAGCAACGTGTGTGTGTGTGTGTGTGTGTGTGTGTGTGTGGGTGTAAAAACAGAAAAAGACATACATTGTCTGAGAAGCAGAGGGAACAGAGGACATATGTATCAAACAACAATAGGACGATATGAAGGTTTACAGCACTAGGTAGAAATCTATGTTCTTTTTTTAAACAGTCATTTAGTTTCCAAGGTAACTTCAAACACACGTTCTGTTCAAATCTAGTAGACGTCATCTAATGGTTCCTCGGTGGGCTGGGAGGTTGACCGGTTCAACCAGATCTTTTAACAGGCTTATGGACAAATACAGAAAAATGTGTAGACAGAAGTCAACCAGATCTTTTAACAGGCTTATGGACAAATACAGAAAAATGTGTAGACAGAAGTGTGTTGTGTTATCGGCACAGTCAAAACAACCAGAAGATGGATAAAAAGATATGCAGGAGTTTAAATGAATAACTCCTTCCCTGATTATTTGGACTGTACAGGCCAAATTTTATTGCGGACATTATTCATGTTGTCCAGGTGCTCAGTCGAATGCGAAGAATTTTTGGCAAAAACACATTTACAAGCAATAAGTCTTGACCTAATTGATGTGTCACTCACAAATGACTAGCCCTATTATCACAAGAAAAAAACGTTGCATGAACATTATGCAATTATGTTTGGCACCACAGTTCACATATCACTGAGATAAAGCTCCTCACAGTTACATGGACTGACTAATGACTAATCATCATCAGCAAAAAAACCCCCAAAAAAACACATCAACAGTAATCAGTAGAGGATTTCCACAAAGACACTGGTTTAGTTCAGATGAAGTTCTTGACAGTTATTATATTCTTACCAGTATCTAATTCAAGCAGTAATTACTATTACTTATCGAGCAATCAACTTACAGTCTAATTTGCCAACATCTCAATGAACTTAACTTTGGTAAATTGACTGTTATGTTGGCTTCCTGCTCAGACACAATTCCTTCATGGAAAATGCCGATGAATAAACTGTAACAGCTGTATTATGTGAAATAATTTACAGTTTATTTTAATGTAAGGACATACAGTACATTCTGTAAACACTGCTCGGTTTCATAACGAAAAGGTATCAATCTCTCTCTCTCTCTCTCTCTCTCTCTCTCTCTCTCTATCTCTCACTCACACACACTCACTCACCCACACACACACACACACACACACACACACACACACACACACACACACACACACACACACATTGCCTCCACTGTGAAATCTAACCTGAATTGTGTTGTCCAATATCATGGATCACTCAGGATAAATAAATTTGCTTTCCAACTTTATCCTAACTCAATCGCATCCCTACAAGCACACACACACGCACACACACACACACACACACACACACACATTCACACACACACACACAAATTGTTGGCACCCACTGCCTGTAATGTGATATTACTACAATTAGAAATGAGACATTATACAACACTGGAACATTGAATTTATGTTTCTGTCGGTGCCTGTTGCAAATGCAATGGTGCTGGGTGTCATTGGGAAATTTTATCACTGCTTGGGTAATGGAATCGGGGAGAGAGGTGGGAGGGGTCTGAGAGATTGGGTTGTCAGGGCGTACTGACAGACGAGCATAGCTTTTCCTTGCAGACCCCCCCTTCCACACACACTCTACCCTGTATTCACGTTTGATGTAATTAGCTCTTATTGGTATGAAAGGTCAAAAACAATTACAAACAATTTAAATGTCATTTTGATAATGATTAGTGCACACTTGTGGATTTTTGTGTCTTCAAGCAGAACAACTGAATAAAAAACCAACAACAACAAAAAAAACAGAGCAATAAAAGTAATTATAGGAACGCCACAGCTCATCTAAAAGAAAAATGAATAGGCAGATGATGAGGAGAATAGTAACAGCTTCATGTGATCAAATGGGTTTCTCGAGTGCAAATATATTTTCCTGCCTCCAAGGCACTGGAAGTTTTTTCCCCTCTGGATCTTTTGAATTGTTTACATTTATACATTACTTTAGTGAACCACTTCATCAATATCATATTGTTTTAGAAAATGTTCCTTTCTGGCTATGGAATTTGAGAGTCACAATCGACAGGCAACTTTCCAGGATTCTATGAAGTCTACGATAAAGTGGATAATGAGGCTACATAGTTATTATTTTCCTCAGCTTGAATTGGTTCCACTGGTCAATTAGTCTGCTAGTTTGTAGGTCGCTTGAAGATTAATAGCATTGAAGTTTGCTAGTTATGGTTCATCAATCGTTTTTGTCTTTGGTTGAAATTTAGTTTGGGGCAAGTTGTCTGAGGGTTGTTCGTGGTGACTCGGCAACTGTCCAGTCAGCAGGGCAACTAAAACATAACTGTCACTGGTCAAAAAACATTTTTAATTGTTGGGGTAGTAGCAGGAGCAGATTTGGTTATCAACAGCTAATTATTAATGTCAATATGATTATCGATATTAATAATTGTATTTAATATATTATTATGAAATAATCATGAATATACGGGGCACCACCCTGGGGTCAGGGAAAAGATAACCTAAAACTGTATTCAGTCTCAATATAAAGGTTTTATACTCACATGCCAATCATCGTGATCATTGGCATAGAAGTATAAAAACAATTAAAAAGGCGTGAAATTCGAGCACTAGCCTTCACAACCTGCTGTTATCCAGTGACATATACACAACAAGCACAAGAGACCGCTAGTTATAATATAATAAGATTTATTAAAATCAGTAATAATGATCACAATCAATAACACTGCAATTAACAAAGCCTTACTACCTAATTACCTAACACACAAAGCTAAGCTAAACAAAGGAAGAGACACACGTGGAGTGTGTGTGTGTGCGTGCGTGAGTGTGTGTGTGGAGAGAGAGAGAGAGAGAGAGATAGGGATGGCCGGGCACGACCACCAGGTGGAGCAATTCCTCACAGCGTTCAGGGGCGGGGCCGCTGACGTCAGCTAGAATAGCGAGAGAGGGAGAGAGAGAGAGAGATGGCCGGGTACAGCCACCAGATGGAGCTATTTCCCACAGCGTTCAGGGGCGGGCCGCTGACGTCAGATAGAATAGTGAGAGAGGGAGAGAGAGAGAGAGAGAGGTGGCCGGGTACAGCCACCAGATGGAGCTAATTCCTTGGCGTCCGGAGACGGAAACAGCTGGCGGAGGATACGTGTGGGGGCGGTGTATGTGTGTGCACATGTGTGTTAGCCGGAACAAAGAGAGAGAGAATGCGCGCGTAATACACAAAAGATCAGTAAGCTTTTACCATCACAAGGGAGCTCGTGAATGAACTGGCGTTTGTTCGGCGGGACCCCGGTCTTTTAACTGATGGTAGATCACTTACTGAGCTCGTGAATCTGTCCGAGGTTGGACACACACTGTTACCAAAATGAAACCCAGCGGCGTGGGTGCACAATCAGCATTCAAATACAACAACACAGAAAGCAACGGACTCTGCGGTCCGTGATCAAAACTTAAAACATGTTTACAAGAATTACAAGCATATCCTACACTATCAAACTTATGTCTCTACCCAGACTGATAGCCTCTTACTTTGTCGATGTGCGTAAGTCCTTTTGCGGCCGCAGTGCTTCTTGACGCGGCGGCGGCTTGTGGTTCGCGAGTCCCCGGCGGCAGCGGGGGACGCGACGAGTCGGTTGAGTCCAGACGAGAGCGGGGCGTAGCAGTTATGCTTCTCGATGATCGACTCAAATGAAGAAAACAGTTTGTGTTCCTTCCTTCCGTGGGCAACAATAGAATCGCACGGCTTGGTGATTTAGTCAGCTGACTTCAGACAGGAGCGAGGCGCAGAGGTTATCCTTCCGGCTGGTCACTGAAATAAAGGAACCGTCCGTTCCTCTTCTGCAGGCAAACAAAGAATCGCGCGGGTGCGGCTATCTCTCAGGATCCAAAAAAGAGTAAAAGAAAAGGGGCGAGTCGCGGAAAACGGGGGAAAACAGTCTGTCGCTCGTCCAGCGAGTTTGGGAAAAGACTGCGGCCTAAGACAAAGGAAACGCTGCAGACGTTAAAAGTTTGCCTCCTGTTGCAGCGGTGTGCTGCGGTGGAGGAGTCCACCTCCTGTTGCAACGTTGTGTTGCGATGGAAGAGAGAGTTCTTAAGGCGGCGCCAGGTTTTATTCCTCACAGCTGCTCCCGGGGACCCCCTGGGGTACCTGTGGTTGTCAGTCAATAGGGCACCAGTTGTGTGACGTTGCACTTCGCACCTTGGTGAGAAGTGAAACCAAAATGGCGGTTGTAGTTTTTTTATTATCCCCTTTGTCCCTTTGTTCTGACCGCATGTGAAGGCTTCTGGGCCTCCTTGTAGGCCGCATTGTGTAGTCCTGATGGTGAGGTCCCTACATAATGATATATGTTAATAAATAATATCGAGTGACAATGTAAAAGGGGTTGATGATCCTTTTGGTATCTGAAGGCAGCAGGTATCTGTTCCATCAACAGTCTAACTAAAGGGATGATGAGCAAAGTCAAGCCACAATTACACCCAGCAGATGTGCTGGTTTGAAAATAACCACACAACCCCCTTGTGCTCGTGTGTATATGAAATGTGTTGTTTTGACACAGTTTCAGAGTTAAAAGAGAGTGAGTTTTGGACTTGCACTAATCTAGTGGACAGAATCACAGCTACAAATGAATAATTATGTTGCTCCGTAACTGCTGGATGTGTAAAAAAGCAAGTGGTTGCTAACAAGTTCACTATACTTGTTAATGCTGTGTTCATAAGTCACTGCACCCAAGTAGCCAAAAAAAGAAATCACTTATGCATGTTTAAATCATTATATTTGGGCCATCCATATCAGACTTTCAAAATAGCCCGGAGTGTTTGCTGCAGTGGAAATGATTGCCAATGGCATACCGCCAAAGCACATTATTATGCTTTGGTGATGGTCAAGGTTCAAATATGTTACCTGCCCAGTAAAGCTGAGTAATTCCTGTGGTGATAACTGGGGTGTTATTAGTTATGATGACCCTCAATCATTCTTCAGCGGCTGATAAGAGACAAATATGTCAATGACAGCACCTGTTTTGTGAGACGAGCTTCAGTGAAACACAAAAATAAAAAAAAGGCATCACAGAGTGCAGAAAGATACAGAAAGACAGCGTCTTCACATCACAGAGGAGTGGCGTGTAAGCCATGTGGCTTTGTTGCTAAAAATCATACATTATCTTTTTCAAAAGGATTATTCTACTTAGCTCTTAATTAATCTCAGTTGCAGTAGATAAGGAGTAAAGGGTGAAGATACAGAGGGGGAGGAAGACAGAGAGAGGGGGGGAGAGAGAATGCTTTGAGAAAATCATGGAATATGCTATACACTTACAGTAAGCACTGGATGTTGAGTTTTATCAAAAGGCGTTTGAATAAGAGAAATGGGACAGAAGACAATAGTGTGCATGTACAGTTGTACTCAAACATGTACATACCCTGGCAGAATTGGCCATTTGTTGTTTTTTTTTATTACATTTTATTCAGGGATATTGGTGAAGCCATTTATTATCACATATTTGTGTGTGCCCTTTTTTAAATCGCAATAACTGAACTCACCCAAATGGCCCTGATCAAAAGTTTACATACTCTTGAATGTTTGAACTTTATAAATCAGAGGGAGGATATAAAAAGATATCCAGTGATTACAAAATGCCAATCGCTAGTGTTCAAACTCTTATAAAGAAGTGGAAATTAGTGGTTCTGATGATACCAAATCAGTATGGTCAGTATGATTCAGCCACAGCTGCAAGGAAAAAATGGTCGGGATGCAAAGAAAAATCCACAAGCAACTTCAGCTGAAATTCAGGCTTCTCTGCAAAAAAAAGTAAAAGGCTCCCGCACACACACCTACATACACTAGGTCATATAGGCACGCACACAGTACACACATGGGTTTATCCTGGTTTATCTGGGATCCCATTTCAGGAGATGGGACTCTACTTGGATTGGTTTCCCACATGGAAGAGCGAATGAAGGAAATGGTCAGAGAGCTGTCTTGTGTGTGTGTGTGTGTGTGTGTGTCTCTAAATCAGAGGTTATGGAAAATGTCTTTTAGATGGAGCTGATACTGGAGGGGGCTGCAACGGGGGTTTGGGGGTGGTTAGCACTGTTGCCTCACAGCAAGAGGGTCTGGTTTGATTCCCAGTTCGGGTTCCTTCTGTGTTTGCATGTTCTCCTCATGTTAGCGTGGTTCAAGGACATCAAGTGACAAGAGTCTATTTTGCAAACAAAGTTTTCACATCATGTTTTCTCTCAACTGGTTAAAAATCTCTCTCTTGTCATACAGTGCACTGATGAAATCTGGAGGAGCCACTTAAGGCTAATGTGCGCAGCATTTTTTTTACACTGAATCATATGAAATCATCCAAAGAGGAATGGTAAGTTATTCCTATTAGTCCACTATTGTGGTTTGCAATTTGTCAATGCTGTAAATCACAGATGGAAGCTCACATCCACTGCAGAGCAGCCCCATAAAAAATAAACTAAACAACTAATTGAGTGGGAAAATCTTGTCAACTGAAGTCCAATTTTAGCTTTCATTTTCATCAAAGTTCACATTTATGAATTACATATCTTAATGAGAATATAATAATCTCATAATCTAATAATAATCTGGACAATTTAACCCTGATTCACCCTCGTGACAGGAGAATTATGGTCTAACACCAATGTTTGGTAGATTATCTGGTAATGTGAGACTTTTACAGACCCCACCTGAATGTTAGGATAGCCAGAGCGCTAACAATTTTCGAATATTTCTGATATCTGGATTACTTCAGTCATTTGAATTGGAACATAGTAGCCAGGGAGAAAAAATCTCTGTTTTGGAAAATGGCGAGACATCAAGCAAGAAGGGTGCGTTGGATCTCCCATCATCGTGCGGAGGAGTTAGGCTTATGCAAATGACTCTGAACAGCCTGTAGGAGCACCGTTTTACCAGGCTGTAGAGACCATGCAGGAATTGCTTGTTTTCCTCATCCTGGGAGTTGACAGGCTCAGGGAGGACCAATTTGTAGGTGTAGACACCAGAGAAAACACAAACACAAACAGAAAATCACATTGGAACATTAACATTAGCACATAGCGTTTTTAAATGGTTCAAATTGGTAAAACAAAGGTCTGTGATAGCTGACATTTAGGTAAGATGACATCATCGGGTTATTTTCTCAGATTTGAGAAAGCACAAAGCCAAGAGCCACAGAATACACTTGTTTTCACACGTAGTATTAAGCAGGTGGAGTAACCTATTTTAGTTCAAATCATTCCCCTTTCATTTTGTTGTTTTCAAAGGACATGTAGAATTTAGGAGAAAACGTTGCACTAAATAACACAGCAGAAAAGCATTACAGGTTCTAATCAGATGTCAGAATGTTGATAAGCCCCCCACACACACACACAAAGCACTGAGGCACAAAGTGGCCAGTATGTTTTGCTGCTTGTTATGCTGCAGCTGTCAAAACTGCTTCTTTAGTCCAAAACAGATTACATTTTTTTAACCTCTGGGTCTTTGAAACAGACCAAGCATACAGTACCAGCAACACAAGTAGAGCAGAACATTACATCTATGAGTATGAAGGAGCAGAAATGTATAGGACAGTTTAGACATAAAGCTCAGGAAGATGAAGGATGGGTAAGAAAGACAAGGAGGGAGAAACAGAGAGAGAGAGGGGAGAGATCCATAAAGATTCCTATGGCTTCTGTTTAGAGACTTAAAGTGATGGTTCGGAGTAAAATGCACCCTAGGTAATTTCCCCCATGACATCCAGCCAAATATCCCCTCAGAAGCATTTTTAGCGATAGTCAACATTGGTCAAGATAGGGCTATCAGGCGAATGGCTTAGTGCTAGCGCGAACGGTACATTATGTATATCTCGTAAATTACCCCACTAATAATGCATGGAATGTTACCAAAGTTCTGCAGTAGTAGGGTCTGTACTCACAAAACGAGGCATTTGAAAGTTTCTAAGTACACCAGGAATTTTTATAAATGCTTGTATTATCAGGTCAACAAGTGTTGATAAGTGTTGACCTGATAATACAAGCATTTATAAAAATTCAGCGAAACTTTTTCATACTCTCGTGTGAAACTCACGTCACGGAAACAGCTTGGTAAACAGGGAAGTGGCGTTGGTGCAGGATAGAAGCTATCAGGCAAGTGTTCTTTTAACTAAACTCCTGGAGTACTTACAAACTTTTAAATGTCTCGTTTTGTGAGTACAGACGTGTACTACTGCAGAAGTTTGGTAACATTCCATGCATTGTTAGTGGGGTAATTTACGAGATATACATAATGTACCGTTCGTGCTAGTACTAAGCCATTCGGCTGATAGCCCTATCTTGACCAATTTTGACCATCGCTAAAAATGCTTCTGAGGGGGTATTGGGCTGGATGTCATGGTGGAAATTACCTAGGGTGCATTTTACTCCGAACCATCGCTTTAAGAAACAGGAAATCAATAGCGGCAGCCTCCCAGGTAGCCAAATAATAGAGGCTTTTACATACAGCAAATGACGACACACTAATAAGGAAAATGCTATTTAGGGCAAATGAGATGTTATTGTAGGTTGGGGCCTGGTTGTGGAATGAGAAAGAGATATAGTGGGTGCTGCAAAAATATGAAATACAATGCAAACATCTACTCATCTATGCAAAAAATTGATGACAGTGCAAGTAATTAAAAGATGACAATGTGCTGTTTATCCTATGACTTTACCTCATAGCGGGCCAATGTGAAATCAATATCAATTGTGCAAGATTGAACAACAGAGCAACACGGTTGGACAGCAAGCCTGCTGCAGAGATACCTGCAACCAGTAAGGTTTTCGAAGTTTTGAACCACTTTTAGTAAGGGTTATATTAGATTCATCTATTAGTGTTGTTTAGAATTTCACTGGTTGTGGAGATTATTTGAAAAAGACCATCCTCTCCCTTTTACTCTTTCTCAATTTAAATAAATTCTCTGTAAAAAACATCGTTTGGATCGATGTGCCAAATATTTGACAGAAGGAGGACCTCGCCAGATGGAAGGAGGACGTCGACAAACGGAAGGAGGCAGGACAAAAAATAATTCATATTAAACCATAACATGTGAAGCAGGGCAATCAGGTAAATAAAGGGGTGATGGTAGAATACAGTTCTCTCTCTTGACAAAACAGATTAATTGCAAAATTGGCACGAAATCAAAGCCAAAAATTATAGACGTGGCCAGTGATGCTTAAGATCAATAAAGGTTTGGGAAACAGAGCTCATCCTTTTGCAATCTGAAACCGGCAGTCTTATCTATTTGTATGCTTTGGAGGGCCTCTCTCACTTTAATACCGACTTCTCAATTCATCAGTAATTCTTCATTATGGTCTCACCCTTTCCACAGGTTTACCTCACTCCATTGAAGTCATTCAGTAATTGAAGAGAAGTGTGCAGTCAGCTTCCTCCTTAAAGGTCACATGGAGAAAAAAAATGTCCAACTGACAGTAATGGCTACGCCAGGACTGGATCTTCCATCGTCTTCGTTAATTTCCTCTTAAACCTGACCAAATGTCAGCGACACCCCTGCTTGAGGCCCCTGCGGCACAGTGTCAGTTTGTGGTGGTTAAAGATGGTTGGGATGGTAATGAATGGTGCTAGTCATTAGCTATGGTATGAAAGGGGATTATGCCTTATGTCTCTGGGTATAAACTTACACTCAAAGAATATTAAAGAATGCATATCAACTCTAGAAGCATGCTAATTGCAGGTAGGCACGAATGACGGCAGGAATGCGTGGCGACAAACGTATTTGAAAGTGATTATTTGATTAAAATTGTATTTTATTTTGATTCACGAGAGGCTCATACAGTTGATGCACATGTGTATGAAGCCTTATATTCTTTTTATCAACTTGGGGGCTAAAGAAAGAAGCTGGGAAGACAATACTGACTTATCACCTTTTTGGTGAACTTGTTAGCAAGTATTTTGCTAACTTCACATCCGGTCGATACAGAGGAACATTCTCATCCATTTGGAGTCATGTTTCTGGATAATGAATGCATGTAAGTCCCTTTTAGCTCCTGGGGGAAAAATTGTTGGCACTTTAGCTGCCAACTGCTCCACTATGTTCACCGGCTGGTCGCTGCGTCCGTCCCGCTGGTCGGTGCAGAGCAGGTCCTGTCCGGCGGGTTCAGCACAAACAACGCTGATGAGAGCGGTAATGTGAAGAAAGAAAAAAGCTTAAACCTTAATGTTGCCTTATGGTTCTATGACTCCTGTTCTCTGCAGCTGCTTTACAACTCACTCTCCCTCTTTCCCACTGTCAAATAATATGCAATTCTCTTGAATTCTTAAATTCAACCTAAGCGACTCAGCCTTTTACTTATGGCATATTCATAGATTCATTCATATTGACACATTTGAAGCATAGTATTCTAAAAATCTTTTTTACTCAGTATGCTGCGTTAAAAAGATCTTGCATCTGTTAGATGTAATTTCTTTGCATGACAAATGAGGAAGAAACATCATCCGGGCTTAAGTGTACGTAATACATGTATTGACAGACATGCTTTCACAGTGACAAGTGCTCAACAAATTAGATAAAACGTAAACGCAACTACACGATTATAGTGGGTAACACAAGCCCTGCCTGGAAGATAGACTATGACAGTATGAAACAGTGAAACTGATCCTGTAATTACTTTGGACATTGTTACCTTCCATTGCATTTCCTGTATATCTGAGATCATTTTCCCACTAATGTATGACCCCCCCTCCCCCCCTCCACAACAATCAAGATATGAAGGCACAGTGAAAAGAAAGAGAGACAAAGTGTTTTGCAAGTCCAATACAAGGATGGGGTGTATGACTGGGAACAAATCAAGACAGTACGATCGGCAGGCATCCTCATTGAGCTGTAAGGAGATTACTTATCACTGGCCACGACATCTTATCCCCCAAATCTTGTTCTCACACTACACAGTCTCTAACAAACACGCACCTCCTTACCACCCGATGCTGTTGCTGTGCGACTTCAGCCTGTGTGTCAGCCACAGACACGGACAGCTAAAACACAGAGAGGGGTCTAACAAGGCAGAGGGGGTCTTAAAAGATGTGTGAGAAAAACATCTCAGCATTTATAGTTACTTTATACTGTATGTCAACATATTGCATGCTTACGTACAGTTAAAAACACAGAGGGAGCCCCAAATTGATCATATATAAATGATATATTTCGAGTACAAAAAGAAAATGTCAAAGAAAATATCAGTTTATCAGTCTTGGAGATCTCCTACGATACTGTCAAACACCAAGGCTGAGAAACTTGAAAATTGACACTGTCACTGGCTGTGAAATGAGAATTATGCAAGGACACACAGGGTGGGTTTTAAGAGATCTAAATGCTGTCTGTAACACAGCAGGGTTGTTTCAACCATTGTCAAAGTTTCAACCAAGTTTTGACAAAGGAGAAACTTCTCATACAACAACTACGGGTGCCGGCTGCCTGAGTTTTGGCTCGGAGGAGGAGGGTGAGAGATTACACTCATGGCTGGCGGCCGGCCAACTGCAATGTTTGAAGATGCCTTTTGATCATGGCTACATGTTTTCTTTTTTTCACAACATTAATTAGTGCAGCCAGCCCACAAGGCTCATTGCTGCCATCAGAAGCCTCTTTAGTTAAAATTCTCCATTAGCGAGCACACGTGTTCACACACACAAACAGACTTGTTAAGTAAATGAGAGTAGGTTTATAGCAACACTCTGTGAGCAGTAAATAGACGTTTACATCACTATAAAAAAATGGCAGGATGTTAAGACATGGCAGAGCCAGCAACATGTTGCAAGAAGGCGTCAACTCTTAACTGACCTTAACTCATGCACGCACCCGCCACAAAGACACAAAATGTATATATGGCTCATCCCTCTCCCAAATCTCCTCTTGCAAAGTGACCCAAAAGAGATAAAAGTCTCATCTTCCTCCCAAACACTCGTCTTATCATCCTTCACGTCAATGAGCACACTGGAGATGATCACACTTTGTCTATTCCAGTTTATTCTTTTTCAGTAAAAGAAAAAGTTGGAAAGGGGAAGCATAAAGTAAAACAATGGAAACGAAATTATAGAATTTTTGCAAGGTTCATCTTCCCATTTTATAACCACATTACAACCAAAAAAAAGCAGCCCTCCACTAAAGTGTAAGTGAAAAGCAAAAAGGGGTTAAATAAGGTTTTTTTCAGATACAGAATATTCATTCATTATGCATGTTCTGTTAATTCCTTCCATAGTCCACCAGGAAAATGTTTGGAAAGTGATTATTTGCTGATTTTAACTTTCAGCACGCTGCTCACCCCAGCCTCCACCTCCCCTCTTCTACAGCAAGAGAGAGGGAGGGGGAGACAGACGGGGCGAAATACAGAAAAATAGAGCAATCAATAAGGTGAAAGATGAGAAAAGGAAAGTGAAAAGCAGGAGGAGGAAAATTCACGTGAGCTCATCATGCTAGCTGGAAATGAAAACACGGGGCATTGAAGTACTGAAAACCAAAGAATAGTCTTGTATCAAATGACCTTTAAAACATGGATAATTGAAATGAAGGCCTAAGACATTATGCGAAACCTGAACTCTTAACAACCATCACACATCATATAACAGGAACCTGAGTGGCGCTCTGCCATCTCGGCTTCAGACCCAACTCAAAGTGTGCGGCGGTGTTTAACTGCTCCTGCTTGTGCTCAATGTGAACAAAAGCTGAGCACGTAGAACACAAAGGTGTGAGAGAGAGTGTGCGTCTGTGTGTTTGAAAAAGTATAGAGATGTGTAGACGTGTGCAACAGACATTTCAGGTGCAGTCATGAATAACTCTTTAATGTAAGTCGTGCCCTGTAAATGTTGTCTTCCTGAAGTTTGAACATATCCAGCACACATAATCCACAAGGTTCAGAAAACAGGAGAGGACACGGTTGTGGGGAAATAAGGAGATGAAAAGGGGAAGACACAGACAATAGACCAAAAAAATGAAGTTTTAATCAATCACATCCCAACATTGAAGACAGATCGACTTGCGATCCCAAGGACGACCAGCTCAGTCCCGCCAGTGTAAATGCGTTCGAGTCCGGCTCACACTGCAAGTTAGGAATTTGGACTCAGAGTATCAGCCCAGTTTCATCGTCCACAATGGCCTCATCGACAAAGCAGAAACACCTTCAATAAACAAAGGAGTAAAAAGGTGTTCCTCTAGAGGAAAAAGAGATGCAAAGACGCGAGTTGGCGAGGGATGAAGATTGGGCTTTGATATCCTGATAACCTGAGGTGGATGATTAACAGGTGTTTCTAAAGGATTATGGGTAGTGGACGGCCAGGGGGTAAGACACTGACTTCGACTGAGACTGGCTTGCTTGGTTCGCTTCACAAAGTCCATGCTTGGCGCAGAGTACAAAGCAGCTCTGATTTTGAGGTAAAGAGCACAGTCTATAAACAGCGCCATTGCAAAAGTGTACACAAAGGGGAGCCGTCCTATTTGCCCCCTTGTCCTCCACGTCATTATTTGTTTTTGTTTTTTCCTTTTTTGAGGTAAAGAGTATAGTCTGAAACTGGCTTCTGGGACAAACATTTGTATAAAGCATAGTATTTCTTCTAGTCATCCTTTTTCCATTCGTTCTTCTGCTCACGCTCGTTCCAAAAGGCATCTTAGCAGCAGGGATATGATCAAGCCAACAGAAGCAGAAAACAACAGGGATACGGGCAACAGCGGGATTTAAAAGGAGCAAGCATAATTTCAAGAAAAGGGTGGAGGTTTGTATCCAAAAAAAGCTGCAAAAATCTTGAAAACTAAATGAAAAGAAAACCAAATAAAAAAATAAAAAATCAAATCCCTGTGCTAAGACACCGTCTGAACACCAAGGTTCTTCGGAGGGAAACGGACGCTCAGGAGCACTCTTCTCCGATGCGCTGGCATGAGCGGCCCACCTTGCGGTCGAGCTTGACCATCTTTAGGACGGCCTCCTGGCGCCCGCGGCCCAGGTGGTCAAACAGACACTCGTGTTGCTCTGGGAGCCGATGGAGCATACAGAAGACATAACCTGGAGGGTGGGGTCGCGGGTATGGGTGTATGAGAGGTTTAGAGTGGTTAATTTGCAGAATTCAGCAAATATGCAAATATGACTGTGGCTTATGCAGAATACAAAAAGGACACAGGACAATATTCAAGCAGCACATTAAACATGCATTTCTATACAATTTATACAAAAAGGGAAAAAAAGCAACACTGTAGATGCCAATACAGGTTGATAAACACATAATTTAAATGGCCAGAGGGAGATAATATTTACTGCTTTGCAGTTAAAGGTCTTGTTACCAGTAAAGACATTGTAGCTGATTGCTTTCTCGTTTGACTCCATTCAACAAAGGCAGACAACCCTCATCTCTCTCATTGACTCTCTGCCTCTACTGTAGCACTCTCAACAAAAGGCCCTGCCTCTGTAGGAGGCTCGTTAAGCTCAGAGAAGCTCGTTAGCTCTCAGCGTCTTAAATTAATTCATTAATACACATAATAACACTGCTGGCATTCAATGAGTGGTGATTAAAACCCCAGTTTGACAGCTGGTTGCTATGCAATTAAAACCTATACCATTAAGAACGCATAAGAATGGGGTGAGTGGAAGGGAACGAAATTGAGGAACATTTGAGGTTTTTAAAATGGGATAGACACTGGGGGGGGCAACAGTGGCAATCAAAGCTACTTCCAGTTGTTTACTGCAATGAAAGGACAGAAAAATGCCTTGATGACATAGTACAAGCATAAGGTCCAATGCAAGATATTAAATGCTTCATCTATTTAACAGGCAAAACAAACTCAAATACAAATGATGACTCCGGAAATTCATTTTTAGCTGCCTGAAAATAATCTGTGGGCTGCAACGATTTTGTTTTTGTTTGGGATATCGGATTGGAGGTTTGTATCCCACCATTAGAACCCCCATATCAAACGTTTTCCACCAAGCTCACTGCTCATGTTTCTAACTAAACTGAGTTTTAAAACATCAATGAGCTGGGAGGAAATTTTCAGATTTCAGAATGCTTTTGGGTACTAAAATCCATGTGTGTTCAATACCTTTTTATTGCATAAAATCCAAGCTGACTTAAATATTTATTCTACCTAAGGTAAAAATGCTAAAAAGCAATTTCATGGGACTAGCTGAACAATGCATGCACACACACGTACATGGACACACAGTGCATAATCGTTTAAACATAACCATTATAATAAAGACATAAATTAAGGCTAATTTTGTGAATTATTTTTTATTCAATCTACAGCAAATTCAGAATACCACCGTTTATTTTCACATGTATATCAGTAACAAAGATTACTGGTTATGGAAAAGGTATTAGTGTGTTTTTCTAATTTTAGAACCATGGCTTGCAAAGTGAAAGACAAGGGAATGTGCAGTCGGGATAAGATCCTGTTTCTATTGGATCTCAGAGAACCTGTATGATCTAATCATCTTTTTAAGTTATTGTGTGTTATACTAACACCTAGTCGGATGAATATTATAGCCACTGTGAAACAGCAGAAGTCTACAGATTGTGACGACGTTGGATCTGATCCTCCGCCGGAGCTTTATATTCTTCCCCTTTTAGTATCTGAAAAGCGTTTGTGCTTTCAACTCATTATCAGACCTTCTTGGCTTACATTGTGAAACATTCTGCGGAACCATTAGCAAAGTAATCTGCAATTACAGCAGCAGTAAGAAATCACTATAATTGTTGCCATTTCCCCCTTCAGTCTGTAAAAAGCATGTTTTCATAGTAAGCACTGGACTATCAACGATGGATAGGCCGTGCATTAAGCAGCGCCTGGTGGAATAAAAGGCAAGTCAATTTCCAATTTAGAAATTATGCCGTGGGTTTAAGCAGATGGTCTTTTAGCAGCGAAGACCTGTGACTTTTTAAGTACATTAATTTGTATGCAAACAAGTTGATTAGCAAGCCAAGGATTGCTTTAAACTGCATTAGTGTTCACGGTAATTGGCTTATGCTTTATGTGCAATGTGAAACATTCAGGCTTTCTGTAATGGTCCCCCAAGGCTAGAAAAGGCACTCTGGTCATCGACATTTCCGTCAACACACAAACACATGCTCAGGTAGTAGATGCATTTCACTGCCAATTTGACCAACCTATTTTTATTTATCTAGGAGTCCAATATTACCCATTGAAAAAGTAATTTCTACCTCATTTACATGCAGGAGCCTGCATATGTGCCTGTGCATGCACATGTATTAGCTATTGACATTATTTAAAACGTGGGGCACTGTGACATCACCCATTGGTTTTTGGACTACGGTTTTGAAACCTCGAGTTCACCATTTTGGCCGGAAGTGACACAAGAGGGGGGAGCTAAGTACAACCGAATGCTGAATGAGACATCTTTTAGCAACTAAAATGTTACAATTAACTTGGAAGGAAGTTACAAGATGAATACAAGCAATTTATCCCCCTGCTGGCCATTAGAAAGAATGCAAGTTTAATCAACTTCACAAACATTTTTCAGACCCTGAGGGTGCAACCTGCTATTAGCATGTATCTGGTCATGGGTTAAAACATGTCTTCTAATGTATGTTTATGTGTGTAGAGTTGTATAATCGTACCACAGCGACAAGAACCCAGCTCTTGCTGAACCAGCTCCAGTTTGGTTTGGCAGCGATGGCAACGTTTGCGGTTCCGCTGTTTAGAGCCACTGCGAGATGAGGATGATGATGATGCAGACAAAGATGACGATGAAGACTCCTCACCCTCTGGCACGTCACCCACTCTTGATCGCTTTTCGGGTGAAACGTCACTTTCTGACTCCAAGGCTGGAGACACATATCAGCAAAAAGAAAGAGGGAAAGAAAGAAATACTTAGCTGCAAGCGCTCTGCTGTGCTTGGATTTGTCACAAAAGAAAGAAAATGTATAGTAGGAGTTCCTGGATGTACGGTTGATGCTAAGCTGGAGGTTTACAACAAAATGCAAACATTTGGTATTAGACCTCTTGATTCCATTTTTTTTTTAGGCATAGACGCCTTTATTGGCAGTGGACTGATAGGAAACATAGGAGAGAGAGGGGAGTGTGACATGCAGGAAAGGACCTCCAGGGTCTGCTGCGTATGTACATTCGTACATGGCATGCGCTCTAACCACTCCACCAACTGCGTGCCTATCTTGATTCCACTTCTATTGGGCTAAAGAATGCAATTACATATCTCCATCCCATCTGTTTATACTCTATTCATCAACGATGGGTAATGAGGGCAACTCCAAATATTTATCTGAGGCAGAACGTCCATTGCACAACTGTGAATTATTGTGATCATGTCAGCGAAATCATTATATTTTATGTCATTCCAGCATTATCATGTGGCAGTGTTAATTGAAATATCCAAATCAGTTCTGTTTTCCAAATACAAAAGCATGCAAAGGTTAATCAACCTACAAGATATGGTTTTAAATAGTAATAAAAACTAGGACAACAGCTTTGACTAGAATGTTAAGAGAAAAACTCCAATAATAAGCTTCATTACAACTTTAGTTTGATTTAATATAAACTGGGAGAGAACAAATGATGGCACACCTCTTTGTGGTAAGTGAAAAGTTGCTTCGGAGATTAATGATTCTCCTGCATTAGATCACATTCCACCCAGCACCTGAGACAGGGTGAGCCAGTTCCACTGGTCGGCTAGAATTTCAACTCAGCTTTTCTCATCAATCCTGCAGACTTTTTCCCTGGCCCGGCCGAATGCTGATCAGCACTCAATAAATCTCTGAGAACTAGGCCAAGCTGAGCGGCCAGATCCCCCTAGCCTGCCCCATCGATCCCGATATGTGTGAGAGCATGTGTGTCTGCACATGTCGTGCCAGCCTTTTGTTATCCGGGTAAATCTCTGTGGCCAATTTACACCGGCAGAAATGTCAACGGCTTTTTGTTAAAAAAGAAAAGAAAAGGAAAGATATGAACTTCAACTGTGAACTGATTTAAGAGTGTCATAGGCTGCAAAAATAAGTGTATCCAGGCTTTAAACTAAAATACATTTTGAGAGACTGTAAACGTGAAACATCGACGGAGCCACATCACAAGGTTTAAACACACGCTCCGTGTGCATGTGTGTGCTCACATGATCCTGCTGCATTAGACGAGGGATCATGTTCACACACGATTGCTGAGCCTCGCCTGCTCTGCAGTTGTCTCAAGTCATGTGTGAGTTTTTAATATGTGCGAGTCCAGCAGGTTGAGTCACCCAAGAGTGAAATCACAATAAAGGAAAATTTACTTGAACTTATTTGAATCAATTCTACCAATTAATGCTCTGGTCTAAATCAGTCCAAGCACACTGTGTCCAGTTTGCATGTCCTGCCCTTGTTAGCGGGTATGTTCTCTCTGAACAGGATAAAGGGTGATGGGTTTATATATATTTATGTTTTTTTTCTCCATTCGTAGCCAATATTAACCCTGGGCTAGAAGGTGCTTGATCACTTGCATCTTTTCACATGCATCTCCAATATCCTTCTCTCTGCTGTTTCCACCAAGTACAATAAACTCGGCTATTTTAGATCAATCCAATACCATTTATGCTAATGGATCCCCCGCTCCAATACCTTAAGTGGGCATGACAAGCACACAGTGCACAACACAATAATGGCCGTTGTAATGGTAGAGCTGAGGCGTACCTGACTCAAAGGAGCGTTTTGTGGGAGTGGAGAGTGAACTGAAGACTGTGTCTGTGCTGGATACTTCTGAAAGAGATACAATGAGAAAATGGAAGAGAAAAGGGGAGATGAGAGATGAGAAAGGAAAAATGGAAGAAAAGAAATGACATTAGTTTCTGGTAAGAAAGTATCATTTAAATATAAAACCAAATCTGTTTTCTCCAGGCTATATTGATTTAGAACCGATCAATGAATAATTCAACAATAAGTCATCTTAAAACAGAATTGCAGACGGTATAAAAGTCCTGACATTCACACTTTCACACGGACATGCTATAGAAACACTACAACCAAATATAGAAGCCAAACAATCATACAAAAAAGGGTCAACTATAGATGAATGTCAGATTAGGTGACGTGTTAGGCTGCCCTTAAGGGAACACTGTTTATATTCATGACAGTCTGAGGACAGAAGCTGTTGGAGTCTTCTCCTGAATGCTGTGGTGTCGTTCTCAATAAGGGAAAGAAACAAAAAAACACACTGTGACTGTGAATTATTATTATTATTTACTAAACGTATATCTGTTGGATTTGTGTGGAATTATTACCTTATTGATGGTGCATGAATGATTAGACATGAATGAAATTTGTGAATTAGCAGAATCATCAATTATCATTTACTAGTGTATTGTACAAAAACATCCTGTTTTAACAGAGGACAAGTTTAGTGTGGGCACGTTTTCACAAGTTCCACACATCCATTTGGTGGCCACTTTAATGTCCTGTCCTGGCGTGGCCTCAACACATAACCTTGTCACTGTGTAGCAATGACCGATGAAGAGGCAATTGCAGGCGTCCTCTTAAAACCTTCACTTCTGAATGGATACCCTTTGCTATCACTCTCTCTAGCTGTGCCGTGCGGACGAATATAGCCAAGGCAGGGGCGCTGCAGCTGGAAGAAGCTAGTAGCAAAAAGATGCCTGGGACTAAAAGCTATAAAACTTTGGTTTTGACCACTAACATGAGAGATGATGTGCATTAAAACACTTCTAAGTTTGGAGCACATTAGGCATACATTACCTCAACTTATATGGTAAACATTACAAAAAACGTGACCACATTGCAAGTTCTACACAGTGTGAGTGCTCCGTAGGTTTCAAGTAAAAGAGCAAGAATGAAGTCATCAAAAGAAAACCTGATAACATTTAGTCTCTCAGCAATAGATGCTGTCTTACCATCCTGAGCGGGTATGGACACTGCTCCCGCCTCTCCTGGCGAAGGGTCTTCTGATGTGTTAGGCATCGACATCAGTGACTGACTAATGCTGCTGTTTGTTTCATTACAGAAGATGTCTCCTTGGCTGCTGCTGGAGCTTGAAGGGGCCTTTGGGGCACAATCATCGTCTGGCTGTTTCTCCTGAATGTCTGTGAAAAAAAGTAAAATGGTGAGACATTGTGTGCATCTGTGAAACAATGTTTAAATGCATCTATCAGCTGGGGTATCGCATCATTATCTTCAACTTAACTAATTTAAATCTGTTTTCTGCTTTTTCTATATGTCCTGATCTATAGTGAACTGAGTGAGAGGAGACAAAATATTCTGATTTGAGCAAAAGCAACACACGTATTTAATTAAGAAATGGGGGGGGGGGGGGGGGGGGGGATGACACTACTTTCTTCCTCATACTTTTTGTCAGGTCAGAACTTTTCCAGAACACCTACAGAAATAGACAGTTTTTAACCCTCCTCCCCATACATAGGGTAGGTTAGACACAAAATCAGTCGAGCAAACAAGCACACAAAAGAACAAGAACTTACCTGCAAAACATTTTGAGCAGAGATTCATATTTTTACTCGACCTGCAGAAAAGGGCAGAGAGATAATGCAAAATTGTTCACCAAATAGCTAGTATAACAATTGCAAAGAAAGTAGAGAGGGATGCAAAAAAGTTAAAAAAAAATAATGCATATGTCTTTGCTGGTGGGTAGCCACGCAGCAAGAGTAGCAACATGTTTCCATGATCGCCGAGTCCCAGGCTGGGACATTATTTCTCATTTGGGATCCTGGTAAGGAAACATTCAAGATGAAGAGTGTGATCCAGACTACTGCATTAAATTATTCACTGAATCCAAAGCTGCCATGCAATTTATGAGGCTGTCAATGTCTACGCAGACTAGCTGACTACATCAACTGAGGTGTGACTTTTCTTTGGATCTATTTCTGTACATCTTGCAACCCACACAGGAATATTAAATATAACAATTCTGAGTGCAAATTAAAAGTTGTATAGTTGTTTAACACTATTACCCGGGTGTCCACTTTGTAGACAGTTAACAGTTATTTAAGCATCAATTTTTTTCAATTTTAACATTAAATCAGATGAGTCTGATGATTGTTCCCGCAAACAAGCTCACAAATTAAAAGTTTCTATTACATCAAAACATTCTATTGATTTATAGTTTGCATTTCATATATTCTTTTGTATAATTTTACATGGATCTGTCAGTAATTTGATTTTAACCTATTATAGAGTTATCAAAGTAGTGAATGTAAAACATAAAACATAAATATAAATAGTTATTAAACAGTAAACATGGTCAAAATGTGTTAAGAAGAATACTCAGTTGCTTCTGACAGATAAACCCTGATTCTGAACAATAGAAGCAGCGGGAAAATGTTAGTAATGTGGAACTATTTGGCAAGCAAGCAATCAATTTCCAATAAACAACCAGTCAACTGGTCTAATGAAGGTGAGCAAGAGGCACGAATGAACATCCCAAACCTCACTACCCAGCCCTTTTTACCATCCCCAAAAGCTCTAAACTCTAAACATACTTGCTAATCATGGATACGGATATAAAATAGCTGTTGTTACGGCGGTGATCACTGAAGCTTCGCTGATTTCAGTGGCACAACTCTATCACAACAGATGGCTCTAGCTTTCCTCGTAGAGGGATCCTCTCATTTCCTCTCCGGGCGCTCGTCCTTACTGTCTGCGCATTGAGCGTGACGGTCGCTGCTATCAGTCACATTCTATTTATTTTGGGGTGCTTGGTTGCACACCTTCGTCCTCATTTCTAAATGTAGGGTCAGCTGCAGGAAACCCGAGGGCTGTCTATCAGCCTGCTGGTGTGCAGTCTTGGGTATAAAAGAGAAAGGAGGAAGCAAGGAAAGAGGAGAAACCTCAACACAAGCAGGGATGAAGCTGGTACTGGGTAAACAACAAGTCACATCCTGTTGTCAGCCTGAGAAATCAGAGGTAATCAACTCACAGATTAATTAAGGAACTAAAAGGGGAGAGAAAGGCAGAGAAAAAAGCATGCAGGAAAGAAAGTGCTGCATGCTTGTTAGGCTGAGTGGAGTTTGAACAGACAACATAGTTGGCCCACTGCTGTTACTAATGAGAATATCTAATTGGAGCAGACAGGAAGATGTGCTCGGTTGCCTTGGTGATGCAGTTTGAGTGACACAAAGGAGCAAAGGCTTGGATGGGTGATACATGTTTTGAGGGAAATAAGTTCAATACAATACTGCTCACAATAGCAGTTAAGTACAAAATAACTTCATAAATATCGACACTAGTCTGTTAATAGTGAGTACATTTTGTTGCTTGCATACATGGTGGAATCAGTAATAAGACAACAGTGTATATGGGGAATAAAATAGTGACAGAGACAGGCTCATTTGTGTTTTGTGTTAAGTTACAAATATACACTTTCACCTGGAACACATCCAGAAGTTTTGCTTTTCTGATGGGCCCTTTATGTAGAAAGTGCATGCACTCAATACTTTTGTTAATCTACCAAAAATTGGGAATGAACAGCAATATAGGGAAAATTAATGAACTAATTAATAACGCAATTGCCTCATTATTCCAGCAATTCTCTATATCTTTGGCAAAAGCAATCTTCATTACTCATCAGCAGTAGGCCTACACATCTTTTCATTACAATGGGTTTATAGTGCATTAGTATGGATTTTAGAAATTAATGTATTTCTCATGTATCCCACACAGCACATGATGTAAATATATATATACCGGTATATATATATATATATATATATATATATATATATATATATATAACCGATATATTGAACCGAAACGGTACGGGGGTCACGGTTCGGTGGCACGGAGAATATACGGTATAAAAATAAACAAAACTGGCACGCAAATTAATTATGGAACTACTGTTAGAGGCTGTCCACACGGAAGCGTTTTTTTGTGGGTAAACGCACAAGTCTTGTGCATTTCGGCCGGCCGTCCATATGGATCCAGCGTTTTCGGGCCCTGAAAAGGGTGACGGCTGTTGATGCTTATTGTTGGTTTTATTTATACGGGCCAATTTGTCATCTTATGGATATTTATTGACCGGGTGGATAGTAGCCGTAGCTTTCACGTGTTGCCATAGCAACGGCAAACATCCGGTCAAGCTCCGTCTTTTCTTCTGCGTTTTTGGTGTATTTTTGAAGCGGAAACAACGCCACATAAGGGCCTGGAATATGTACTATAGCGCGCAAGTCGTTGTCAGTGGATTCAGAGCTCCGCCTCCTGGCTACTGTTTACATCTTAGATTTCGCAGTTAGATTATGCACAATAAAAAAGAATTGCCTTCTGCATTTTGTTTTTTGCATTTGCCACTCCAATTTGGTTATTGTAAATATAATCTATTTCTCAATTGAATTTCCAGAAAACTGTACATGTATCAGAAGAGAACATTTGCTTTGTCAGAAGTGTGTCACTGTGACACTGTGTTTTCTCTTGAATGAACATTTATTTGTTAAATTTGTAGAATCAAACTACATCCCTATGTGTGTGTGACCTTTACAATGTCTAATCTATTAGACATTTGTACGACTAAATGAAGGCTCCACGAGGAGCCTTTTAGAGTAATTAACAGCACAATAGCAATAAAAAGATGCTGTGTCTTTCAATATGTTTTTTTTTTTAAATATAGTTTTGGCATATGACAGACATGCAGGATTATGTTCAATTTACTATGTGAGACAAGTCCTTGTTAAGATGCACACAGAACCATGCACAAAACTAACAGAGACCAACACAAACAAACCACGCCTGCAAGTAAAAAAAATGTACAACAACTGACAACGTGAAACTTGCACAAGCAGCTCCTAATAGGCTTTCATATGACATATTTGTGAATTCTAAATCCAGATGAGTTCAGGTTCATCCTGTCTGCAAATAAAGATCTTTGTTTACCAAATCAGGCAACCTAAAGTCATTCAGCAACCTTGCTCTACTCTGGTACAGTCAAGTACAGCTCTGCCAAAATTATGCTACAATCTGAATTGGGATTTTACTAAAGCACTCTGCAGCAAGTTCATCATTAACAGACCCAGAGAACTCCTTTGATGCCCTTTCAGAGAAAAGAGCAAAATGGTCAAATAAACATTTGCTTTCTGCTTCTTCCTTTGCCTTCTGTGTCCAAGATTGCTTTGAGACACATTCTGCTCTCAGGGAGAAAAAAAAAAAAAAAAGGAAGAAGAAATGTCAGATGTCAGATGTATTTACAGTTTATGTACCACAGAGCACCAATCACCACCATACATGGTGCACCTGAATTTACCTCTCCAAACAAGTTTGAGGCAGGAAGTGACATGTGGAAGTCAAAAAGTACAGAAGAGACAAGCAAGTGCCCCGATGCTATAAAACAACCTGAAGGAATTGTGTTTCAAATGTTGTCATACATCATGCTGACAGGTCTGGAGCATACACAACAACTCAGGTGATTCCAACCACTTCCCATCTTTTCCATCCCAAACCCAGTGACATTGTGTAATGGTCCTCCTCTCCTATGAGTGAGCCGAGGACCTGTGCGCTTTTCACAACGACGCTTATAAAAAGGAGGAGAATCTAATTCAGGGGTTGGAGTTCTAGACCAAATCCATCATAACCAGGCAACAAGGCCTGCCCCATTTCAAAGGCCCCTCCCAATACTGCCGAGACATCCATCTTTTGTTTGCCCAGATTTGGAGGACACTTTTCTCAGTGTCATAAGACATCCTGTCAACTAATAAAGTCTGAAAATATCTAATGATGACCCCATCATATGTATTATGTGTTCAGCTTGTCATAAATTTGTGGTAAATGTATCCCCTTTAAAAGAAGTATCAACATGTGCATGGGCAGGTTATTTTTGCCTGGTATACTGTTTGGCAATTGTCCTTTTAGTGAAGGGAAACAACAAAACAGGCACTGAACAAACTTTGTCTTCAAACAATGCCCAGGTTTCCAGTGTCAGTGCTGATTATAAACTCTGAAAATATTTGACTATACATGTTGACAGGGGCTCCAGGACTGCCTCATGAGTGTTAAAGGAGCAGGCTCAGCTTGGCCTTCATATGCTCTTAAGTAAGGTAGCAACTAAGGTAATCATTTTCATTATCAGTCTGTGGATAATTTATTTGATTGATTGATTGATTGACTTGTCTCATCTATAATATGTCAGAAAATTGAGAAACATTCCTATTCCTATCAAATATCTTATTTTGTCCAGCCAACAGCTCAAAACCTAAATATATTCAGTTTAATATCACAGAAGAGTGATTATTATTATTAAGAGTAATTGTTGATTTGCTCAAAAGAGTTGCAAAATCAGGGCATACAGTGTTAAAGCAGTCTGTTGTAAACGTAAAGGAAATGCAGATGCAGAAAATATAATATATTGTATCAAATGTGGAACCTTTAATGCTTAGTTGTTGATACTGGAACAAGATGCAGAGATAACTTTGGGAAACAAATATTTGGAACCTAATGAAGTCTGATCAGGTAGGTCATCACAAATACTTTCTCTGATACTGATATCTGGTGACCAACATTGCAATACTTTTTGTTTCACATAATTTCCATGCTTATCCAACCAGTCAGGGGGTGAGCCGTCACCTCAAAACAAATTGCTTCTTAAATATGCTAATTGTGAACTAGGTAGTACACTAGGGCAGCTCCTGTAGCTTATGAATAATATTATGGTTGACTGAACATTGAAGGTTGTAAAAACAAATGTAATTCACTTTTTTCTTTATTTTTTATTTACCAGGAAAAGAATCATTGAGATTAAAAATCTCCTTTACACAAGTGTCCTGGCCAAGACAGCAGTACAACATATAACAGTTACAGACAATCACATTTGTTGTACGTATGTATGTATGTATGTATGTATATGTGTGTATGTATGTATGTATATGTATATGTGTGTATGTAGGTATATATATATATATATATATACACACATATACAGATACATATACACATGGGTGTGTGTGTGTGTGTGTGTGTTTTCAATGTCACAAAACCTTACGGTATCATGGGTTCATATGACTTTGTTGAGTTGGGCAAAGTTAATGTGTCCATGTGCTCAGGAAAACTAAAACAAACATACAGTGTCAATGTGTGCATTTGTGTGTCAGTATATTAGCATATATCCTGCTTTTTTTCTAGCTATAAAACTGATACTATCAGTGCCTAGTTTCCACCCAGGTTCAGTGCATGGTTACCAACTGCCCTGGGTGGTATCTCCCACCAACTGCTCCAATTAGTAACTGAATACTTACTAGCCAGTTTATTAGTGCTGTCACACCTGTCACGTTACCTGGGCTTATCCCACGCCCTTACCATGTTCCCTAGCTCTCCAGGAGAAGGTTACCGAGGCCAGCTGGTGTTAGCTAGCGGCTAATGCTACAAAACAATGGGGAGGGGGGTAATAAGAAAAGCAGCTCATCCCTGTTTGAGCTGCTAACGCTAGTGGCTAGCAACTCTGCTAGCCGTTGACAGAGAAAGATAGCATCTAAAAAGCAAGACATTTGAGAGGTGTTTCGCCTTACCCCCAGAAACCACAGGGGCAGCGCGGGGGCACAACGTTAACGTTACTGGGAGGCTTGCTGCCCTCGCTCCCCGTGTCCCCCATGTCGGTCTTCCGTGTGAGGCTCTCCGCGTAGCAGGTGAATCCGGGGATGGAGTGAGGGCCTCGTATTTGCGTTCAGATTCCCCGGCTTCGACAAGTACAGAGTCAATGCCCCGGTGAGATTATCCTTCAGCGTTTCACCAGACGAGGAACAATTTGCCGACACGAGCGGCCACTGACTCCCTGAAAAATTAAAACAGTTTAAATCGACGTTGAAACACTAGAGCCGTCACAGCCTCAACGACTAGCAGAGCGATCCTGGGTCGATCAGCTGGAGTGAGGAGCGAACCACTGCCACAGAGGGGAGGTGTGCAGGTAACTAGACAGTCAAACGTTAAACCGATGTGACAAAAAGTTACAACATAATATAGGTTTGGTGTTTTAGTTAATATACATTCGAAAATACCAGCTGAACTTCGGTTAATTGTACATTTTAAAGGTTTGATTTTGAGCAGTAGTTGAGACAACATGGTATGATCCATGTAAACTGTCTTCCTACAACTAGAAAGCCCCCTTAATACCATAGTACAGTATTCAGTGCTATTTCAGGCATTTTCAGGCATTTTAAGTAGGGAAAGATTAAATTCAGTCTTTATTTCCTTCATTTGTCACAGTAATGGTGCTTTGAAACAAGTGAAGTCTTAAAAAAACATTGTCCCCCTCTGCTTCCTAAAAGCATAATTATAGTGAAAATATGCAATCTACCTGCATGTCCTTTCTTTGTATGCAGGCTGATGGAGTTTACCTATCAACAAGTTTTCAATAGGCTGAAAATAATCCTTTGTTGTACAAAATATCATAATTTTGACTTGTCACAATATAAAAGTATGCTGGCCCTGAGAGCTCAACACACTGCAAAATAAGAAAGCTGATTAAAATGAAAAAAGTTCTTCACCAAACATCACACATGCATGGCATTTAGAAAACCTTCGAAAACATCAATTTGACAATACACTAAAACAGCAACTCAACAACACACCAAAACATCAATCAGATAAAAAAGCACTGCAAGAAGTTCAAAACACAACAGAAACTGTTTCCAGCAGACAGTAAAAAAAGTGATGCACACACTGACAGAGAGTCAAAGTTGCTGAGATGCCTATCTTCCATAGTTTTAACGATTATTTGCATGCAGTTACACACTAATTGGATTTCTTGTTGATGAACATGAGTGGAAAGGGACAACCATTTTATTTCACTTTGTTTTTATTTATTTCAAACATGGAACAAATGAGTATAAAACAAAACAAAATGACAAAATTAAATGAACTTAACTCTCATAAACAACATCAATATTGAGCATGACTAAATATTGGATGGATCTAACATGTTTAAGATAAAATTATCTTATAAAATTATTATTAAGATATTAAATTTATTATACTGTTCATGAGTGAAGTGTCTGTTTTGGTGTGTGCAGTCTACTGGCAGCAGTGTTGATTGTAAAGTCATCAACTATGGTAACTTCATTTTATTCATCCTAAGCACTATACCTTCACAAAATAGCATGCCTTGAAGAGGGACTACTACTGCAAGTGGTTAATCACATGTTCTTTTCATCTTAATTACTATTACCCAAATCTTAAAAGATTGCTTAACCACTTTTTATCCTTGTCATCGGGATGGCAATGTCGGCGGGTCATTCAAGATGTCCTTTACTCTGTTTGTCTCCCACTTTATTACACTGCAGTGTAAATTAACTTAAGTATTACATGAATGGCCTTGAAATTTGGCTATTCAGCCAATGTTATGAGGATGAATGCCAATAAGTACCGGTGACCCCTGTAATGTAATTATGCACCACCATCAGCAGGTGATACTCGAGCTCTTGTGCAACACAGTTCATGGCACGATACATCTAAATCTAAGGATCAAATTACTCTCAGCCTTTGCTGTACTGTGTTGACAGCCTGCTTACACGCAAAATATCAATATGCTAACATGCAACATCTATAAGTCCTCTCACATTTTGGCTCATTGGGTATAGGCAGAGCTGTAGTACTCAAGATCAATTTTGAGACCTCAACATTTTGGTCATGACTTTGTCTCAATTGTGAATTATTTTTTTTTGCAATTTATGATTCATGATATATATTACATCAATTTGTTCAAAGTTATATTAAATATATTCTTGTGTAAAATTGATCTGTATGTGGTAAACATAAAGGTTCCAAATGTGTCCTGGATTATTTCCTGTTGCAGTGTATCTGAATGGCATATGCTGACGGGAAGTAAACAAGGACACGAGTTGTTGCCTCGCAATGCAATTACTACGAAGATCTCTGTAACATCACAACGTTGCGCAATTAAATCTCAATGACATTACACAATCTTGTCTCACTGACAAGGCTTACTAATACTTAAACAGAACTGAGACATTATTATTTGTAGTAATACACTTGTGTTTTCTTTCTGTTTTGAAGTCAAATTCCCTGCTAGTTGTCATCATAACAAATTTTTACAGGCGTGTTAACCTCTGTGCTAATGTTGGCTCCAATGTAAACCCACCACAATAATGTTAATGTGATATGGGTCTATAATTTTTCACTCATTTCCACTTGCAGGCTTGTTCAAGTTAACCAAAACTGGTTAAAGGTTACTTATTTCAGGTCATCAATAGACACATGCGTTTCATGTTTTATGTTCGCAAATATTTATAATGCTGTCTGCGAAAACAGGAGGAGCATCAATTAATTCTGTTTTTCACCTCAAAATGACTTTCAGAAGAATGCAACGTTTTACTTGAGAGCCAGGAGGTTTGGATTCCCTTCAGCGAGACCTGCCAAGAAGTAGCTTCAGTCTGCAGGAAAGGACAAGTGGGTCCTGGGAGGAATGAAGATAGATAGCTGATAGTTCATTAGCTAGTTGGGCACAGGGAGGGGTATACCGCAGAGGATTGCAGAATTTCGTTTTTCAGTGTTGCTAAGAGCCCATATACCAGTGGAGGGCCAGACAAGTTATTTGCCTCTCCGTATCAATCAAAGCAAACTTTTCTCTGTTGACCTTTTGCGGCCTTAACACTTTGTATTTCCGATGGGATTCTGTTTCAAATAAACAAATTATGGTAATTCAGTTTTTTTTTTGTTTTTTTTTAAACATGGCAACGGTAGGCCCCAGTTTTTGGCCCCCGTAGTGGAAAAGTGGTTGTTGCTTCTCTCCCTACAGCCTGAGTCCAGCCTCAGGCTTGGTTTTCCTCCAGAGATTTGCAGAACACAACTTCAAAGACAGATCCCCTCTCCTTACATACCATATACCCTCCATCCCCTCCCCTGCTATAAACATAAGAACTTAAGGAATTAATTAGACACTGGATCAAACACGGGTTAGTAAATCCAGCTCACTGAAGATACCAGGAATAGGCTAATCACATGTTGAGTCTCCCTTGTCATGTGGAGTATCTTATGAAATATATGTGGAAGCCTGTATTTAATTTCAGATCCAGCATGATGGCTTACATTGGCTCTTGACCCCCTCTCTCATTCACTGAGGCATACAGTATGATATTTTACAGGCTTTGCTCCTCACACTGAGGGACAGTGCCACAGCTCTGTAAAAAGAAAAAAGAAAAATGTCCTTGATACAGCAACTGCTCCACGAAGGCCTGTTCTTTAAAGAGCGTTTCTGTCACAAGGACAGCTCCCAAATTCTTATTTTTTTTCATGGCTCACATCAAAGAAGCAGACGTTCGGATAATCGGTGAAAGGTTACTTAGCAGCGTTTATGTTATAGATGACGAGGTGTAGTCGTTTTCAAGAACATTTTTATTTCTGTTTTAGGTAATCTAGTATGGTCTTATCTCCATCCAAGGTGTTACTCCATCATTCTGCCCCAATGGAACCAATATAATACCTTTATTTATAGGTAGAGCAACAAATCACAGCCTGCACTGTTCATGCTGATTATCCAGCGCTCACATTACTCTGTATGTCGATGAAGAGAGTTGATTCATGGGTGCTAATATGAGAGGCGAGCTCTCTACAACAAGCTATAGATGGATAGTATGGGAAATCTATGTGAACACATTCGTCCATAAATGAAAGCATTTCTTATCTTTTAATGCCAAGCCCAAGGACAGGCTGGTTGTTATTGGCTGGTAGACAGGCAACATGTCACAGCTTGTAGATTTACTCTAAGAAAACAGGATTACCTAGTTTAGTCAGATAACTGTGGAAACAGCATTATTGATTTGAATAAGTGGGCTATTTAGACATTGGATATTGATTCGTCACTATATCTAACAGGGCTGCACGGTGGTGTAGTAGCACTGTCGCCTCACAGTGAGAGGGTTGTGGGTTCGAATCCCGGTTTGAGCTCAGGTTCCTTCTGTGTAGAGTTTGCATGTTCTCCCCGTGTAAGCGTGGTTTCTTTCCAGGTTGGCTCCGGCTTCCTCCCATATAGTCCGAAGACATGCAGGATGGGGATAGGTTCATTGATGACTCTAAATTGCCCATAGGTGTGAATGTGAGTGTGAATGGTTGTCTGTCTCAACATGTTGGCCCTGCGATGGACTGGCGTCCATGACAGCTGGGATTGGTTCAGCCCCCCCGACCCTGAATACAGGATAAGCGGTAGACAATGGATGGATGGATGGATGGATGGATGGATGGATGGAGTATATCTAACAGCGATATTTAATGATAGGGATATATTTAATATTAAACAAAATAATGTAGTTAGTTAGTTGAGGGGGGAAAACCTGGAAGAAGAATTGAGTTTCTTTTAAATTACTATTCAAGTTCAGTCCCTCTCCTCAATCCTCTCGCTGCATTTTTGCAAAACGCTCGGCAATGCAATGTCATGTATTGCACTTGCTGTGTGTTGATTGAACTCGGTCGAATGACTCTAAGTGCTAATGCTTTATTTTATCAATGTGACATTTTCAGCTGCACAAATTCTCATTGACAGATGAGGGAAACCATCTTTGACAAGGAGCTCAGAGATAACAAGTTGCCTGTGAAGCAGCAGTGGCTGCAGGTAATATTTAGAAGTACATGCAGCATACACATCAGAGCAGGCCAGGCAGTGAGAAAAGGCTGTTTGCACTTCTATTCAAGTCAAAATGCCCTCTCTTTCTCATTGTCTCTCCTTTCCTCTCTTTCACCACATCATTTCTTTCTTTACCAACTACTGCCCATGTACCTTTTCCTCTCCTTTTCTGACACCCTTTCAGTCTTTTACAGACACACACACACACACACACACACACACACACACCCCAACCGTCCAGCCTCTGACTGTGTGCAGAATGTGAAACCACCCATGCATCAGGCAGGGGAGCCAGCATAACCAGCCTCCCTGCAATCTCACTATGCTGCTGATCAAAGAGCCACTAAACAGCCAGAAACGACAGCGGGTGGAAGAGCAGAGCATGCACGGCAGCACAATTAGCGAGCACCGCTTTTTTAATATATTTATTTTGATTCCACTCTCGACCCCCGACATTCTTCACACACAAACACAGGCGTGCATTATGTGCATACAAATTTGGGACGTATGAACACAAACATGCAAATACTTCTCCTCGTATCATATATTTTGCACACACACACACACATATACAGTATATATATATATATATATATATATATATAGAGAGAGAGAGAGAGAGAGAGAGAGAGAGAGAGAGAGAGAGAGAGAGAGAGAGAGAGCTTAAGAGCAAATGTTCACGATGGCATCCACTGATCTCTAAGTTGCTCAATTAAAGTTAGCGATGAGCCTTAACAGGGCAAGGAGAGGGTAGGAGGAGGAAGATCAAAGAGAATATAGAGAATTTCCTGGCAGGAGAAAGAGAGACAGAGGAGAGAGAGAGAAGAATGTGTGAGTGAGTGCACAGTGAGACGGGTATGAGTGAGACAAAGGCAGGGAGAGAGGAAGACCGTGAAAGAGATGGACAGTGAGAAAAGACAGAATGTGTACAAAAAGAGAAAGAGATGTGGACAGAAAAAAAGTCACCCTGATATTCAGGTTTATGCAATTCTTCAATGAATTGTCTCTGGTGTAGGAGTCATTGTGGATGTCATTTTATTATAAAAACCCTTGTACGCTACAGAGTTTGTGAGAAAACAGAGGTTAACTCATTGCATTAACAATTTATCAGCAGCAGTTTCCCAACGCCTTGGGCACAACCCTTCCATACCTGGAAATGAAACATGTGGCAACAAAATCTTTATTTTTAAGGTTGATGAGCAACTGTGTTTTGTGTGTTTGACAGAGAAACAGAAGGCAGCTTGTGGTGCCAAATTTCCAAATTAATGAATGTTAAAAAAAAAAAAAAAAAAACAATGAAATAAAGCAAGACTAGGAGTTTTGTGACAGAAATGAACTGAAATAAAATGTAGAAATCATGAGCAATAAAGCACACCTTCAACACTGCTGCAGCCTCACTTGGTCTGGGAGGACCAATGCATGATGCCCAATGTTGACCGTTGACAAACTTTAGATGAATGTTGCTGTGTAACTGAGTTGATTTCATTATTCTTTTCTACTTGTGCTACTATGATACTGCATTTTAGCAATCAAAATTATCCAATTGACGTCACAATTCATTCTATTTTACATAGTCTCACCGAGGCCTTCTGGATGGAGAAAGAGAAAGACAAGCAGGCGTCCGCGGTGGCAAGAGAAAGGCTGTCAAAGTTATTAATGAAACATTTGGGAGAACAGTCATTTGAAACATAATAATTCAAATGAACAGCATTTTTTATAATGTTCTTAACATTAAAGGCAATGCCAGGAAATTTTCTGGGAGCAGTGCCAGGTAGGGGTGAGCCACAAATCTGGGGAATGTGTCTTAGAGGGGGGAAAAAATATGTGGATCCTCTACTGTAAAAGTATCACAGCGAACATGAAATGGCTCTGGCTAACTTCCCTGCCACTGCTTATTCAAGTGTGCCCTCCAATGGAGGAAAACGGGGCATGTTGACAAAATAGACTCTGCTGGATGTGTAAGAGATACTCAGTTATTTTCCTCCACCTGTGTTCTGTGCTCTGTGAAAATGAATTCATTCCCTCTCTGCCCTCAGGTGCCAAAATCAGTGAGCTGAGAGCATTTGCAGCTAAACTCTGAAATTAGAGCCACTTTTAACCATTAAGTCGAATTTAATATCACAGAATACAAAGTGGAGCAGACGGGGAATAAGTTAAATATCAGAAGGATGTCAGATAACCCTGAGCTACTGCAGACCAGGAAATTACAAACTCAAACTTTTTTGCAAATTGAATCCTTTTTTGCTCTCGTAGGTCTTGGAAGTATTATTTCTGATAATCCAAAAACAAGCACAGACTTCATTGGTAGCATATGTTCATTACTGACACATTATAATGCAGTTTTGGAAAGGTCGCTGAATGATTGCAGGGTTCCAAATGCTAATTCAGTAACTGATTGGAAAGGCGAAGTAATGTGATGATAATAATATGCAGATGAGTTCTCATCAGAGCTGTCTAGGCATTAATGAGATGCTATTTAAATGTACTATACTACGTGTACATGAGTGTGTGTGTGTGTCCAGTCTTGCAAGGCCGCATGGGTATATACAGAAAGTGTGTGTGTGTGTGTGTGTGTGTGTGTGTGTGTGTGTGTGTGTGTGTGTACGTATGTTCGAGTGCACATTCACTTTCATCAGAATATTTTGAATATTAATGTTCAATCAATCTACCACTGCACTAATGCAAAGTTCGATTAAGATAAGCCATCATTGGTAATACACAGACAGGAAGCTACTAAACTTGATTACAGTATATCACAACTTTACAAGAGCAGTTCATTTCCTTTTAGGAATGTTATACAGCCTGCAAAACTTGTGTGGCCATGTGAGAGTTTTTGTGTGTTCAGAATGGGTCCTAATACAACAGATGTGTTTGTGTGTGTTTGTCTTTTTCTATTATTTCCTTTTCCTGCCAGAAAGATCTGCGTTTGAGATACAACACCAAAATATACTGGCATGTATTAAAATAAACATCTGAATGTGAATTTAAAGCAGTGGTGGAAAGTAACATAAGCTTTGTCAAAAAATGTATTTAAAGTTATGATCTTGTCTGTTAAGTCACTGTCTATCACCGAATTAGGTTTCACAATGGCGATTGAGTCTATGGCCCAATGATGAAAGCGGTTGTATTTGCACCATTGCAAACTGGGTGTCTGTGACAACATCCTGACATTGTTTGGATCCCTGAAAGATTAGTCAGGTTCTTTTTTTACCCGACTTGTACAATGTCAAACCAGTAAAACAATTAGTATGCTCCCCCCCCCACACACACACACACACATCCAACAGAGCCACTTCCCCGCGATGGGAGTATATGGATCTCTGAACATGACCCCAAATACGTCTCATTCTTTAATGCCATCAAATCCCTTAACTCCACTGACACTAAATGGAAAGTTGTCTTGCATCATCTCCAAAGCACCAACACCCACAAAAGCATTTTTTTTCTTTTTTTGTAAATCTGTCTTTTTACTTTTTCTTCTTCCCAGAACCCAAATGAAAAATGTTGTTTCTTTCATCCCGGGACCCAGATGCCCATTAAATAGTGATGAAACACAACGTAACTGCTCACTGTTCAGTCCAGTTTCAAAAAGCCCCAAAAATATATATATATGAGGAAGAGGAGATATGAGAGAGCAAGACGGGGTATTTATGTTACAGCTGCCGGATGTGCATTGAATCACAAAACTTAAGCTGACCGTTGCCGAAGACAGTCCTGCATCTTGTCACCATGAGCTCAGTCTTCATGAGGGACCTGTTGACTCAATCCTACAGGGCAACCGCATTCTTTAACAAAAGCACCACGAACATTTAAACGGTAGGCAAACACAACAGGCTCTATAACCAACGTGCTGCTTCTCTAAACAGTTCCAAACAGCTTTTGTGCAAACGTCCTCACATTCAGCACAGCCAATGGAGATTTAGTGGCAGCTGCTGCAGAAATGCTCCACTTTTACACCAGGGGTCACACATAGGAGAACCTAAATTGACTCTATATGTGAGGAGTGACTGTGTGCCACTAGAGGGCAACCAAGACCTGTGTTCTTTATGAAACCACATTGTGTTAACCTATAATGTGTAGGCCTACAAGTGAGAAACAAATTACCTTTATTTAGATTTCCTCATTCTGAGGTAAGATGTATTACAATAAAGACAACAGCCATGAAGGTTTCTGGTCCCCGTCTTCCCTTTTACAGCAACTACTAACATCATAATCACAATAACATTAAAGTAATATCACATAGGATTGGAAATTTTACATATACATAAATAACTGCATAATCTAGATACAGAAATATGATAATAATCGTACATTAGCATTGTCATCACTTTGCATTCCTGTTTCACAGTACTGTACTGACATCTGTTGGACAATTGGGACCATCCATCCATTATTGGACACTGCACTATTCAGGGTTGCGTCCACATATTTTGTTGAGACGCAGCTTGTGGTGTTCAGTCGAAGGCATGTTTATGAGTTTATACCCTATGATAGACAGAACAGATACACTATCACAAAGGATACTGAGCTATGGCAGCAGACAGGTCAGGAAGACACCGTGGGGGTATTTGCTGGAATCACAAATTGTTTATTTCCCATGTACATTTTATTCTCTACAAGTCTGATACATTTAATAACCACCAGCTGACACAATACAGCACTGCTCCAGTATATTACAGTGTGAGTGAAAGCATTATTAAATAACAAATAACATACACATCATTAAAGAAACATAAACTTCCACATCTTGTTGCATGAGCAGCTGAGCCTTTCATGTTGTCTCCCGCAATGCATCTAAAATCTTTGCCCCTTCCCTTTGCTCGTGTGCAGATTCTTGCATTTGGAAAACCTCTTGTAACTCTATATCAATTGATCTTTGGCCCAGTAAAAACTTGTTTAACATGTTTGCTTCATGATTCCTCTAACTGCTGGTCATATATTCATATAAAAAAGTGGTGTTGTCAATGATTTACTTCTTTATGTGGCTAGAGACATCATGATAATATAGTCAAACTCTCTAAACCCACATGACAAATGATTTCATCTTACGCTTGTCCAATGGTTCATGAACATAGTGACTCCCCTTTTACTTTTGTCACACAGCTATTCAACAGAGGTGAGCTCTGATTTTTTTTTGTTTTTTTTTGTTGGCTCTGATCGTCTCTGCGGACCACACTTGCAGCCCACTCTTTTCAAAACCAGCCCTGACATGCTTCACGACAAACATCCTTCTCATTCGCTTTTCTCAGGAGGAACTACTTCCATCAGCAGCTGGAGATGCATAGTGATGGGCCCTGCAGAGGAATGGAGGTCAGAAGGTCTCGATGATGTCAGCTCAAAACGACACAACACTAAACTACCGTACTGTGTTCTTCATTTCTTTTGAGCACATTATTTCCCGTTTTATTCTACATTGATGGTCAAAAACAATGATCATTTGAGAATACGTGAAAATGAAGAGTAAACTTACTCATGATTTTGCGCGCCCAGTTAACTTTCCGGTGGACGAAAGGGTAGTAGAGGAGAAGTCCACTGAAAATGAAGACAGTGCAGTAGAGGTACTCCAGGTCTGGCTTATCGATGATGGGAGCCATGACTAAGTAGCAGGACACCAGGACCATTAGGGCTGCTATGACAATTGGCACCTTCAAGTAATCACAAAGTAGCACAAAGTTCACTGTTTAGTGTTTACCTCTGCACTGTGACCACAACCAAAAAGAGTTTCCCTTAAAGTCTGTAAGTAAGAGTTTAACTGGAAC
The DNA here is from genome assembly GCF_963514095.1 of Eutrigla gurnardus. Classification (NCBI taxonomy): domain Eukaryota; kingdom Metazoa; phylum Chordata; class Actinopteri; order Perciformes; family Triglidae; genus Eutrigla; species Eutrigla gurnardus. The sequence goes on along the minus strand of NC_139915.1, from coordinate 22,318,867 downwards.
ACAAATGTATCCTAAATGCAATTGTGAAAAACAGTTTAATGGTCTAACTCTACAATTCAGTATGTTCACATTCCTATCACATGTGATTATTTCTAACATGTATAATGTGTTTGTGTGTCTGACTTTACCCAGACATTAAAAATCATGCTTATTGTCATAGTTGCAGGGTTATGTTATGTGGATGTATAATATAGGTTCAAATAGACACTTATGCTACGTTTACAGATGAAAACAAATGATGCATAAGCCTGTTGAGAGTAGTATTGAACTTACAACCAATAAAAACAAATGAAATACGAAAATATGATCCACTGCATAGGGATGAGACAAAAAGATAATTAAAAAGCTTGTTTTAAACTTGCAAAAAATAAGCACAATGTTTCTAGTTTTCAAACGATCTCAGAAACATGGCACAATATTTGATTGTGTGCTAAGATACAGATCACAATTTCTAATTAACAAGGCACCAGAACACATAAACCTGTTGAGTCAGAACACCCGATTCTTCAACAAAAACCCCATAAAAAATCCTTCATCAGCAAGCCTCACCTTTACTGGTCGATGGAGCTCCTTCCTGGTGAAACGCATGACTATGAGAGCCAGCGCTGTCAGACCATAAAACACCCACTGAGCAAAGCTGAAGTAGTTAATGAGGGTGTTGATGTCTGCTGGAATAATGTAGAAAATAGACAAAATACCCTGAAAGGCAGAGAAACCAAACAGAAAAATATCTTGTTTACTTGAAAGGAAACAACACCGTGTAGGATGAATTTGCACATTGTTATAGTGATAATATATATATTTTTATATAATTTTCTGTTGAAATTTCACAACGTTTTTTATTGAAGAGTTTTAAATTGTCACAGATGTTCATCAACACAAAGTGAACAACCGTACATAGGTTTAAAAACAAAAAAAAGTCAGATATAAAATGAAACCAAATTGAAAAAGTATACATGGGAATGATTAAATATTCAGGACTCACATTGAATATGAGAGCGGGGGCTGGAGTGTAGCGCTTCAGGCTAATATAGGATAAGATTTTAACCATGTGACCCTCTCTGCCAGACACATAGGCCAGTCTGTGAGAAGGGAGAAATATGTTTTTGTGTTGTTGAGTATTCGTGTTGTACCGTATACTTTCTTGAGATTTTCTATTTCTATCTCTTTCCTGTCATCTGTCAATGTCTTCCCACATCTAACAAGCTCTTTTCTCTTGCTCTCTCCATCTCATACGTACAAATATGCACACAACATAGATATACACAGAAAAAAAAACTGATACTTTTACTTCTGTATTTCATAAATAATGTGACAGCTGTCTTGTTTTTTACCTGCCAGCGGTAAAGCAGCTTCCATTGGCAGAGCCGAATGTAGAGAAGACAACAAAGACAGGAACAATCCAAGACAGAGGGTAAAGGACTCTGTCTCCAAAAGTCTAAGGTGGCACAAACAAATACTTCAGAAAAGGCAAGTGAGTGGTTGAATCTATAATTATATGGAATGAACAAAAAAATGTAAACATACAGAAAACACAGGTGAAAAAATGGCAGTTCTCATTACTGTAAATGACTGTAAACGCCACACTGCCAAGCCAATACCAACTTCTCATACTCTATCACTCAACTTAACCACGGCAACCTTCGATGGTTCTTACCACGGCAACAGCTGGAGACACCAGCAGCTCAGTGGCGGTCATAGCAGTGAAGTAAGCAACGTTGACCAACACGTAGCACACAGACACCAAAGGGATCCCAATGAGGATCGCCAGGGGCAAGTCCCTGCGACGAATGGACAGAAAACCTATTTACTCAAGTGCTCTTTAAGGGTGCACAGCCTCCCTTTTCAGACACGCTGCTCTGACTTTGTCTAATGACCATTTCATAATAGCAACTGAAAAAAAACTGCTGAAGCCTCTTAAAAAAATGAAAGATTAGTTTTAGCTTGCCTTACCTGGATGGGTTTTTCAGCTCTTCCGTAATGAAATTCAGTTGATTCCTATGAAAACAAGAAAATGTGTGTCACTTAAATCTACGATAAAATAAGGAATACAAACAATTATAGCACTTTAATCACTGGCATTTATTCTCTTAATAATCTAAATGCTTGACCACTCTCATCTGCAGAGGAAATGTGCTTGAATTGGCTTGGCCACCCACATAGTTTTCCCTGCAGTGCTATGTAAGGGATCGCTATAGCCCCCTTTCTTTTTCAGCGACATGGTATTTTGGTATTCTACACAGGCTTCACCCTGTAATTGGAAAAATCTGTGACCATGAATCTGTGATCCAAACATGACATAAAAATGAAAGTGCATTGATCACACGAGGCAACCTTTCCATGAGCCCTCAGAAAAGGGACCGGAATGGACAATGTGGGCTACCCAAATTGACCTTACATTAGAGGGACCTTACAAAACAGGGATCTTACAATGCTCTGCCACACACTACAGCACCAAGAGGAGAGGAAATTGCTGCCACTCACTGGGCTCCACTGTACTGCCGTGTTTCGGCAACCCAGTAAAATGGTACCTCATCACAATGTAAAAATAGCATACATATCATACCTCCTGACCATGCTGGGGAGTTTTTTTCTTAACTGCACTATTTGGAGCTTGGCCTATTCCTATAATAATAAGGTTTTTCCAAAGGTTGAATCTACACATTTGGAGAAAAGCCAAAAGGCTTGAGAGTAACTGAAAGGCTGACGGGTCACAGTGCTCAGTTGTTAGAGCCAGTAAAGCAGAGGAAAAGGCTCATCTTTATGGGTTGAGAAAGTGCACTTCACTGCATTGCTTTAGAGAGGAGCGTGGTCAAGCCTATACATCATGTTAAAGGCCAAAGTGAAGTGAAGTATAACCATTACCATCCATCATAAGCCCAGAGCCCGTTATAAAATGCAAGTCCGATTGCTCCAACGGAGGATGTCGTGCCTCTAAACGCGTTTGACAGATTCTCAGTGTTTCCTGGACAATAAGGTATACAACAATACATACATGCAATTGAAATGGTTATGATTAAATGTCTCATTAAAAAATGTAAAGAGGAGCAGTAGACCCACCTCGCGCCAACATAACCATGCCGGCTACCACTATGACAAGGATAATGAAAAGTTTGGCAACAGTGAAGAAGTTCTGCACGTAGCTCGCCAGTTTGACGCTCAAACAGTTGACGGTGACGATGACGACTAAGAAGACACAAGAAGAACACACAGTGCAACATTCGGACTTTGACATTTGAAATGAATTGCGCCTCACAAAGAACGTATGTTCATTTCCTCAAAACATTCCCTACCCCTTTGAAGTAGATATGGATGATTTATATCATGTATAAAATAATTCACACTTGTTTTGCTTTGTCTCGTTGAACTGTTACAATAATTTATACTATTAGTAATTATAGCCAGACTAAGAAGTCAGTAAATTACATTGCCCCTTACATACCGTAGTCCCCAATGAAGCTAATTAAAACTGTACTGAACATACAGTAGACCATTAGCCAGGTTAGGTCTTTCTTTAAACTTTAATTTTAGATTTTTTTTTATTTTTTTATCAATTGTTCACTTCAAAAGAGAAAGAAATTAACCCTAACCCTAACTGTATTACATGTTTATGGGGCCACTAGTTAGCAGTAGATCACATTAATTTGTTAGCAAACACTTGCAGTATCTAGCCGATATAGAGAAACATTAGCTAGTGTTTATTTGGAGATGTTTTACATATACGTATATTACGAAATAAATATGTTACACCGCAGCTTTAAATATCTGATCAATAAGTTATGTGTAATCTGCTTGTAATCTTTTAACCATGAAGTCAAACTTACATATAGCTGCTGCTGACAGACACTTGGTAACAACAAGAGGAGGAGTACAACCGGGGTAGAAAGGAGTGGAAGCGTATTCTGCAAAGCTCAGAGTGATGATGGCGAAGGAGGAGGGCTTCAGCACCATGACAGTTGTCCAGGAGTAAAGGTAGGCTAGGACGGAGCCGAACGCCTCCGATAAATATGAATATTCTGCCCCCGATTTGGTGATCATGGTGCCGAGCTCAGCATAGCACAGTGCTCCTGTGTGGCCACACAAACACACATAAACACAGAGATAAGAGGAAGGACGTAAAAAAGACTCATCGGGGGACTTTAATAATTGCTTCTCGAAGAAAAGAAATCAAGGAAAGTTAAGAACTTTCCCCGACCAAGAAACATTTGGTTTAAACAAACTCTGTGCACCCTCAAAGCCAAATCCGTGTTAATAACTTTATCCGCACAATTCACTCATAGTTGTTCGTTTTTATGGAAAAGGAAACACATACAAAAGGAATATAATAATAGAATGAAGCCTTTGACCACTGTTTTTCTCTGGGATGTTATTTTGCTCTAAGGAGTGGTCAAGTCAGCATGCCAAGATCACTGTGACCTGAAAACTATGGTGATATAAAATTATGGTTGTATTCTACTAAAGGTTCAAAGTCACAAGAAGACATACCACTGCAGCTCATAATGTTTTATTACACTGATCCTTTCAGTGGCAATGGCAAAAATATGATAAGAGCATCATCTTACAGCACGGACCTCTAAGATTACAAAAATTAACATGCATAAGGATCTGTTTTTAACATGTGATGAATTTGTTTGCATGTTGTTCTCACCCAGAGTGGCTAACACGCCACAGGCAGCCCAGATGAGGAGGCAGGGTCCCACAGCTCCAGAGTACAGCAGAACAGACTTAGGAGAGATGAAGATGCCCGAGCCGATCATTGTCCCCACAATTAGACAGATGCCACTCAACAGACCAACCTGAGCATTCACAATGAGAAACAATGGTAGAGATGTCACTTACAGTAATTGCATTCTTCAATTTGTCGAAAGGAAACTGTTCTCTTTACATGCTCTATGCTGTTCTATGTCAATAGTATTCAAAACGTTTTGAGATTCACGTTGTGATAATGATGACTCAATTTAATTTGAAACTCAATCAGCCCAAGCTGTCATAAGAAGGCATTGAATGGGGTTACTCTCAGCGTCCAATTTACCTGTCAGAATCAGTTTCACATATTTGATATCAGCAGGGGAGTACATCCAGTCAAACTGGAATAAAAAATGCACTTTTAGATCACATTCCCAGTCATATTACGGACCTCTTGAACAACATAGTATATGACAGAAAATGACAAAAAAAAAAATCAATTTCTTTGTATTTTAACTCAAAATCATGTGCATACATCCGCTAGTACCAAACTATTTCAACCAATAATATCGTGACATCTTTGGCTCTGCAGAGAGAGAGTTAGAGAAGGTCGTGAGCTAACGAGTGAATCAAATTCCTCCCAACATTAGCCTGCCTGTCCTGTTTCATTCGGAGATCGGACGTCATATGGAAGATAGACATTAAGGTCCCTCTCATTTAAATCAGATAGCCCGTATCTCCCCACAAAAAGTCAGCCACTGTGACTCTCTACTTAAGAAAAAGAAGAGTCACTATAAGACACTGTGTTTCAATGCTACAAACACTGAGGGGGTGCTTCGATAAGTTCATGTGTTTGGTGCCGACTGAAACATTTTAACAACTGCTGGATGGGTTGTCATGATTTTCTTTTACAGACATTCATGGTCCCCAGAGGATGAAGAATCTTCCCGACTTCGGTAATCACTTGACTTTTCCTCTGGAGCCATGTGGCTGACAATTTTAGTTTTTATTAAAATGTCTAGTAAAATGAACGAGATGTCACTTTAAAAACTTCTTGAGTAGAGTTTGGATAATTTAAGTGTTCATTATCAATTTGTCATAATCCTAATTTATCCAGTGAAATGTGTCCTTTCAGTCCCCCTAAATTTAGGGTTTAAGGAGCTTAGGGGGCCTGATACAAGCAGTGAGTGGATCACTGTGGAGTTAATATGTAGAGATGGTTGTTGTGGTACGTCCTGGTACTCAGTTCCAGCCCCTATTACTGTGAAAAGGTACGGATGGCGAAATCCCACTGTGTGAACATCTCATGAGACTTGTTCCCAGGAACACACACATGCATTCAGGCATACAGATACAACACACTCACATCTTTCTGAAGCACTGTGGCTTTCACAGGCTGCTCGTCTTTAGCCTGATGGTCCACACTGCGGCCGGTGGGGCCATTCTGCGATTCCTTCCTCGATCTGATGCTGCTGCCTTCATCCATTTCAGTCTGATGGTGCATGATAAAATACAAATACATGCACACATTTCACACATTTTATAACCTTTTACAACGAAGTGGCATTATTTTATGCTATCTAATCTAATCTGATCTTTTATCTTCTCCTCTCATCTAGCTAAACAATGAGGCTCACACAAGTAAAACAACTCAAACAACTGAAAATCCACCCAAAACAAGAAATGTTTACATTGTTTGCCCTGTGATGTTACTGATTTGCAAAAAGTCACGAGTTTACTTTGCACAACATTTTTTTTCAGTCCATAAGTCACAGTGGTTCTGATTCAAATCCTGCCAAACCAAGTGATATCTTATTCAGAATTAACTGTCAGTGGAGCAGCTCACAAAAGAGATGAGAGGTTAAGTCTTTCAGAGAGACTTGATCTACTGATAAGCAGCTAAACTTCTTTATTTTGGTTAAGGGTGGATTTTCACATTGCTGTGGAGGACCACCATAAATTCCCAGAAGTCACGCTCCTTGTATAAACCATTGTTTGTTTGGAGATTCTAAGTCAAAACAAAGTTCCGTCTAAGAATGACTTTACTTGTGTGGTGTATAGATAGATAGAAAGACAGACAGACAGACAGACAGACAGACAGACAGACAGACAGACAGACAGACAGATAGATAGATAGATAGATAGATAGATAGATAGATAGATAGATAGATAGATAGATAGATAGATAGATAGATAGATAGATAGATAACATAGCATGCTACTTGATACATGATCCTAAATAAAGAAATAGATTAACACATTTTTCACTTACATATGACGAAAGCCACCTCAGTGATGCTCCATGAACCTTGAATTATTTAAGCACAGGTGCAATGATATTAACCCACACAATGATACTGGGCCGAGTTAAGGTGAAGGAGAGCAGGAATGTCTGAGGCAAGTGAAAACCGGGGGACTCCCTGTGACCGAGCACACTCCTCCAGTGGGAGGTTCCCAGATCTTATTGGACATCCTGGATAGCCCTGGAGGAAAGGGAGGTGGGTAAGGGCAGGGAAGCAAAGTTGCTCTGTAGGAATTTTCAGGACAGTTACACTTTGTTTTTTGTATCTCTCTTTTTGTCCTCTATTTGAGAGGACAGCGTGAGAGTGAAAGGGGGGGGGAGCAGCAAGGGCCGAAGGTAGGACTTGAAACCCGGGCCGCTGCAGTACATGGGACGCCAGCTCTACCAAGAGAGCTATCCAGCACCCCAACACTTCTGAATTTTCAACAGAAAAACTCTTAAACACAACTTCCACCTCTTTGAGCTTACCTAGCCTGACTTCATTCACAATGCCTCTTTGATAAGGATATATGATACTCCAGAATGAGTGTGTGCTCATTTGTGTATGTGTGTGTGTGTTACATTACCTTTCTACTCGGCCTCCCCTACTCTCTCTCTCTCTCTCTCTCTCTGTCAGACACATGTTAGCTGTCAAGTTCTCCTCTCTGTTTATTTCCATTATCAGATTATTAGATCCATTATTATCAGATTTAATTAGGAATATGTCTCCACTTCAGCATTGATTGTGTTGACAGGCTTCTGTTTCGTTGTGGCATCTGTGTAAGCTCCAGATTTTTGTTGCAGACTGTTAAATTCTTCAAAATATGAAGGGGTTGATCTAATTATGAGAATAACTTGTCCATATGGTCGGACAAAACGAAGAAAGATGTACAATAAACTTTGCACGCCTGTTCAGATCAAGGTGTTGTATGATAGTCTTAAATACACTGAAATAATTAGGTTTGCACAGTGCACTATTTATTCACAGTATTTTAAACTTAGATGATATTCTCAACAAAAATGATACAGGATATGTACAAATAGTCAAATGACAACAAACTTTTACTGTCTAATGTACAATTGAATTGTATTACTGACTTACTCTGGTGGCTGCAGCTCTTCAGATCTGCAAAAATACAAATGACATGTTTTTATGAAGCCTAGAAAAGTTTGAACAACTGCAGCAGACAGACGCCTTGCCTGCTCATGGTAATCTGCTAATACATTGGCATATGAACTCAGTAACCCTGAGAACAATAATTTATGACCCAAAAAAAGAGTTTCAGACACATTCACTGGGGCTAAGCGTCTGACTAAGTGAATTTACAGCAACAATGTTGTGTTTACTTAGTGGATTGTGATATTTCAATTGAACAGATTTGCAGACGGCTGATACTGTTGGTGCATTCCAATACCCATACCACCATACGAGTTAGGATATGCTGGAAAAAGTTTTCGTACGTCCCAATACATCGTATGTCAAATGTAGTATCCCCAAATATGAGGATGTCTTATTGCAACCACATTTTGCTATATGCAAGTTTTTGCAAGAATGCTTTTCTGGCTATTCTGACCTACAATCATCTGCAGGGTCAAAGTTCAAGGTGCAGTGTTTTGTAGTATGTTCTTTTTAGAATGCATACTGGATGCAGCAGTACTTTGTAAGGTCGGTTGCAGTACATACTGAAGTATAAAATGAAAACTTATCCAAGAAATACAGCTATCTTACCTTGCAAGACAGCTTGATTCTCACAATGTCACAAATCACACAAGAAATGAGCAATCACGATATCTGATTCGTCTGTCATATTCTTTGATTTGGCTTGATACTGGATTCACAGGAAACATAGGGGCTCAGGAACTGTTGCTCAGTGGGTAAAGTGGGTTATCCTTTAACCACAAGGTTGGTTGTTTGATCTCTGGATCCTACTCTCTGCAGGTTTAAGTGTCCATGAGCAGGACTCAAATTTCATGTGTGTATCTGTATGTGATGATTTAAATAAAGTTTTTATAGTTAAAGATACATGTTAACACTGAGACAATCTGCCATCATTGAAATGTCACACAGATATCAATTCACATAAGGCTAAACTACCAGAAAGCAGGTATAGTTACAATGTTAAACAATGTTCACAAACCGCAACGGAGTGTGGAGTGGATTGAAAAGATTTTTGAACTTTGAAAGACATAGCTTATGAATATGGTAAAACATACAAAAACGTTTCATTATAAAGACAACCAAAAGGCACCATGCCTATAAATATTAAAAAATAGGGTATACTAGTTGTACTCAACTAAGAAAACATCTGTGACTATTTGTCAAGGCAGACCGTGACAAAAAGCATGGACAGCTGGCCAATCGTAGCGCTTGAATGTTACGCAGGGCGGGTCTTGCCAGCAGTGGGCCTCCCGTAGCCGCATGCGCACTGCCGTCGAGGCGTTCGTTATACGGAAGTGGGCGTGGCCTAATCTAAAGTCGGTTGGCTGGCTGCAGCCGACTGACAATAACAACGTCTAAATAGCGTTTAGTGAACATTAATAACACATTTTTACTTTTAGGATGAACACCAAATTGAAGCACTGGAAGGAGGCGGCTACTCTCATTCTAGCCGCAGGCCGCAGACTCGGCGTGGACAGTTTATCGTCAAGGACACCGCTGACAGCCGCTTCGGCTACCCCGTTGGGCAGCAGCGATGAACGGTCACACCTGCCGCACAAGTCCCGCTTCGACTACGACGTTTTACTGCTTAAACGGAGCAGTAAAAGCGGCTTCATGCCCAATGCGTATGTGTTTCCCGGCGGCAAGGTGCACTCTTCGGACTTCTCGAGTGAATGGCTGGACGTTTTCAAATCTTTCAAGAACTCTCCTTATTTTGGTGTAAGAAGTGTCACCCAGCCGGTGGAGACTAGACCTCCGTTGTTTGCCACGGACCGCCTGAAACTGGGCTCTCCTATTCCGGGAGAGGTGGCCTTCCGTATCTGCGCCCTGAGAGAGACGTTTGAGGAGTCCGGTGTGCTCCTGGTTGTGTCTAAACTGGAGGAGGAAAGTTTATTGACAACTGTCAGTAATCAAGTGGGCCAACTGCCATACAAAGTAAACGATATAAGCAGCAGTGACCTCACGAAGTGGAGGGCTCTGGTCATCCAGAACCCGTCCAACTTCATCCGGATGTGCAGAGAGTTGGAGGTGCTGCCCAACATATGGGCTTTACACGAGTGGAGTAACTGGCTCACTCCCACGGGCCGATCCGATGCGACGAGGTTTGACACCGCTTTCTTCGTCTGCTGCCTGCACGAGATCCCGCACACGCTTCAAGACGAAAACGAAATAGTGCACTTTAAGGTGACGCATAAATGAAACATATTTTACTAATGCTGATCAATGTTTTTCTAGCAGATACATGTACAGTTGTATTATTTGTTTGAAATAGAGTGAGTGATGTAAAAAAAATAGCCCCCGAAGCAATTCATTGTTAAATCTAACAACAGAAAATTAATCAAAACTATTCTGATTAATCAACTAGTATTATTTATTATTTCTTTATTATTTATTATAATTAAAACAGCTTCTCAATTGTGGATTTTCTGGATCAGTGTGGCAGCCAAATCATTTGAGGTCATTTAGGAACTGTCTCCCTTTTTAACTGTAAAACCAGATGATTCAGTATGTATCCATCCCAATAAAATAATAAAATGTGCCTGTTTCAAAACTATTATCTCTCTGTGTGTGTGTTTCAGTGGTCCACACCCTCTGAGGTGCTCCAGAGCTACCAGGCAAAGGAGTTGTGGATCGCCCCTCCACAGGTCTACGAGCTCAGCCGCCTGTGCTGCGTCCCTTTGCTGAATGACCTCCATGACTTCTCTCGGCAGCGCGCCACAGAGGGCTGTGAACAGTGGCTGCCTGTTGTTTCCTTAAAAGATGCGCACTTCGTAGGACTCCTGCCAGGTGCTGATTGTCTGTCTCATCTAACCCACATCCAAACAAGCAGTGCATGCATGCCAAATCCATTCTCCTTTAAGTCAATCATATATTTAGTGCAGCTTTATAATGCGATTCCGTCAACTATTTTCTCTTTGGCCCTCTATGCTTTCCAGGTGACAAATGCTACCCATCGGACACTTCAGGAGAGGTGGGGGCAGGTACAAGCACAGACCCTCAGCTGGAGGATTCTCAGGAGGATGATTCTGCACTGCACCGCTTTGTGACCGTAGATCCATATACTGTAATTCTAAAGATCACCATTACGCCCAAGTTCAACCATCTGCTTCCTGTTGTAGAGCAAACCTTCCTACCTGACTCAAAAAGTCAGCTTTAACTTGCCCTACCTTCTGTAAGAGATCCACAACTCCTCTATGCACACACAGTGAAGTAAAACAGCTCTACTGCTTTTGAAAATATCAGAGGGCCTCTTTGAAGCAGGCTTTGAGGTCATAGTAGGAAAAGCTCAGGTGTTATATAAAAGCAGGCTTGCTAACCGTTAGCAAACTTGTCATCTAACATTATAAATTGTATGTATTTGTACCACCAACTTGTGTGTGTGTCATGTGAAAGAGTGATTACTCCGACGGAGGAGCTTCAGTAAAATGAATGGTGCAACTAGAAATACAGGGTGCAACACATCTGATAAGCTTGCTGTTGTTTGTGTGTCAAAGGTTGAACTCTATGCGGATTGTTGGCATGGCCTCCATACAAGGATCATTTGATCTCAGCGATCAAATTGGAATTGATTTTGCCACAAAATGTTACCATTTTTTAATCCAGGCCTTAAACCATGATAGTGTGACACATGTGCGAATCAATACCAGGACCTTGAAACTGAAATAGATTAATGGAATTCAACCGTCAATCACAAGACTAGACACCGTTATCATGGTCATTTATTTGTTTTTTGTTTTTTTTACTAAAAAATATTACTATTGCAACTTTATTATATTCATCAAATAGATACACATGTTGACCTCTGCCTTTCAAAGTTATTTCTAATGGCCTTATTTGTACAAAGATTTTACTCTGATATAAATTTGTATTTGCAGCACACATAAAGTGGGGAGGTCGCTTTAAGATTATCATCAGATTTGTAGTGGTTCAGGCAAAATTTGTTTTTTGAGTAAACTACTGGATTTTCTTCCATCAATGGAGTTTATTCCTTATAATATATGATTACTCTGATTTCGGTATACCGGTAATTGTTTATTATGCCCAAACTGATCCACCTCATTACAGAAGAGACGACGGTGATTGGCCCACTCGGAGGGGGGAGAGGGATGTTAACAATCATGTTCTACACGGAAAAATATAGTTTAATTAAAGAACTTCCCAACAAACCTTTACATTTCAGTTTGCTTTATTTTGATCAAATTTCGCTTGTAACCTAACAGGCCAACTACCAAATATATCAAAGGAATTTGGTGTGCGTATGCATGTGTGTGTGTGTGTGTGTGCGTGTGCATGTGAGTGTGTTATGGTGATCCCCCTCCGGAGGAGTGGATATCTCTGATGGAGGCACTGCAGGGCTCCCAACCTTTCTCCTATGGGTGCCTTCCCTGCTCACAGCAGTGTCCTTGGTGGCATATTGATAACTCCTAAGAAATAATCTCTGTCACAAGGATTGTACCCTGTGTCTGCCATTACTTTATTATTTAAACGGGTGAATGTATTCATTATTTATTTGATCTTTCTACCAATGCTCTCTCACACTGCTTCAGGTGATTTGTGCTTATGATGGTTCAGTGATGCACATGTGAGTACACTGTCAGTGAGCTTAATAAATGACAATGATCATTTCTGTATCTCATCTCACAGTGCCTGCTCTTTAAAGGATTTTTTTTATATTTACATGCAGCTACAATACCAACACGACCATCACTATAGCTTTTTGTTGTTTATATAATGCACAGGACGCTTGCCACCTTGAAGTGTTAAAATAATGTTACTTTGAATTGTGTGTTATTTTAAATACGTTAATGTTTTAATTTAAATGTATATGCATATATATTTAAAAATCACAATTTATGGCTATCAATCCTCATCATTTTCACACAGAAATGATAAAGCACACTAGAACGGGATGGGGGAAGGTTGAAATAAAACAGCTAGACCTTCTGTGCTGTTTGCGGTTGGGAATCCGTTGAGGGTTACTATGGCAACCCACACAGCCTTGGAAACCCACCATCTTCGTCCAGATGAGGTGATGATGCAGTGGTCTGTCTCTGCCAAGTGTGTAGCATGCCTCTTAGTGAACCAGTCTGCTCAGGTTGTTTGTTTCCAAGCGATGGAGTGAAGCAAACAAATGGCTCCGTCATGCAAGTTCAAACAATACGCCTCCGAACGACTGTAGAGAAAATCGATTTACTTACCTGAAGGCCAATTTTTATACCTAATGAACTCTCTAAAACTTTGATGCTGTGGCTATTTTGAGTAACAGAGATTGCATTAAAAATCACTTCAGCAAGCCTGAAACACAAGTTTCTCAAAGTTGACTTTGACTTTTTCCCTCACATTTGACTTTTACTTGAACCCTGAGGGACACTATTTAAAGTGTTTTGGGAGGCTCTCCTCCACTATTTGAGTCCCCTCCCTTTCTTCCCCATGTTTAATTAATCGCCTTTATATTTTTGGAACTCTGGATGACAATGTAAGTCTGCGGTGAATATCAAAGAGGTTCATGACTCACTGTTAGCAGGCGCTTGGTGCCTCTGCGAGACGGCAACAAGAATAAACAAGATGTGGAAAAAGCCTTCTGTCAATCGGGTGTGAGCGCAGCACCATCGCTGATCTTCATGCATCAAAGTCCTGCCAAAACTGGCTCTCTCCTCTGGGGCCTCAGTGCTTTCAGGGGTCAAGTTATCTTTTTAAAAAAAAAACAATGTTCTATTAATGTTTCTCCACCACTCTGTAGCCTCAAGAGTCTGAGGAGAGGCAGACAACAAGGAAGAACAGATAAAACAGGAAAAGGCATTTGCTGAATAAACATTTAATGTCCCAAATGATTGCTATCCCAATCTGCAACTTGAATATTTTACATTTGCCAGTTTTTTTTTAATATAAGAAAAATGTAATTTTGTTCCATTACTCCCACAAGGAGCCAGGCCTCTGCTCAGAGGAGGGTAGCTTTAATTAAATGTGATCCTTTGAGATTATTAAACTACTTCCACTGCCGGCAACTAAGGCTGAGTGGTCTTTAAATGCCAGGGGTCTGTTTACCGTTCACAATTATCAGAGAAACCCCCTCAGGAAAGGAGGAGAAGATTATTAAAGTCAATTTAGAGCTCATTTGATGTGCAACTGTTGAACTGTGTTCAGTTACAAAATACTTTTCATTAGAATTCTCCTCGGAGCAATAGCCTAAATCAAATGTTGTTTTTAAGGGACGACAGGTAAGAGTTAATGACATTTACCAGCAACAGAACTGCAGATGAATAGACATTAGTGTTTATCTTGACGTCACTGTTTCGCTTACTGAAAGCACCATTAGTAAGTAAGAGACGAGCTGATGTGAAAGGATTTGAATCGGTAACAGAGGGAAGACAGCGAATGCTTACAGATGCTGCCAATTTACATCTCAGCAGCGTCTCTTAAATGGCGCTGTCAGCGGTCAAAAAAACGAATGTGTAACCTGTTAGAGAGATTTGTTTCAAATAAATCAAGTTTGGAGAGAGACATTAAAGCTGTATTCTACGATTTGAAAGCGTTGGCATTACATGGCTTCTTACATAGACAATGAATGGGAACATTCCCTCCACTATGAACTCAGACAGGACGCCGTTTAGTTTCCCGGTGTGTCCGGGACTTCCACAACATGTACAAAGCAGTAATATTGTTTATTACGGCCATGAATGATGAAACATTATCGGTGTAAATGCGTCGGATTTCTCTCTCACCCCGACCTGCAGTACGTCCCCGATCCCAAACTGCTGGGCGAACCCCCCACCCCCCGCTGACGCTGCAGCCTCAGCCAAAATCACGTGAGAGCCCTGCTCCATACCTGAACTGCTCGGGGCAACAAGCGTCTCGTCCGCTCGTAGATTCAAACGCGGAAGTGGGTCGGGACGATACGTGAGCAGGAGCAGGAGAGTGAGTGAGGATTGGATCGGAACATTTAGCCAATAGTAGCCATGCGGACCGGATGGCTACTATTGGCTAAAGTTTGGCTCAAGTGAAAAAATCGTAGACTCCATCTTTAAGTGTTTAACTTTTAATATGGTATCCACAATTATTTTTGACTCAATATTTTTCAGATTTCTTTGCTAGATTATACATAATATATATATATATATATATATATATATATATATATATATATAATATATATAATATATATATATATGAGATTTACTGTTCAGTACTTTGAACATATTAAGATTAAAACTTGTCACCATAGATTAAAGGAAGTTGGGAAATGGAAATCATTACAAGGGAAACATCATCCATACAGGATCTTTTGATCTTTGATAGCATTTCTATAGATTTCTAACTGCAAACTATTTCTAAGCTGACCCCATGATAATTGTCCAATCTCCACATCCACCCCCCACCCCCCACCCCCCCAACCAGCATGTGAAGGCTTTGGCTCTGACAGGAATACCTTCAAAGACTCTTACACCTAAAACCATTAAGGTGCTTTAACCATTAGTTAAAGCACCTGAGTTTGTTCTACATCCTTTTGAAATCAAACACAATTTTAAAGCCAAGGAGGTTACATCTAACATACTAATCCTCTGCTTAAAATACCTCTGTAGCTGTGTAGGCGTGTTCCCAGTGTATGTATATATGCAGCGAATACAATCTGGGCTCATCTAACCCATCAGCTTTAAATCAAAACCTCACAAAGCCCTATACGTGACAGAAGTGTGACATTTAATTCATGCCAATGCGCGAACAAGTGCTTTGGCATTGGCTGTGAAACGCTTGGGAGAGCCATTCCTTCAAACCACGAGTTTCTGAGTCGTTTAAACATTTTATTATAATAAATATACTTATGTATGTACATTATCTGACACAGCAGTCTGCATAACAAACAAACCTTCTTGTCACATGTTGCAATGTATACATTCAACTCTGTTCGCAAGAAAACCCCTAAAAAAGGAAGATGAGCTTGCTGACAGTGAACGAGTGTATTATTAAAATAATGGACTTCTTCTCCTTCTCTGTACCCGAGACTCTCATGAAGCCCATTGTGATTTGATGCAATGAAGTAACAAAAAATAAATAAATAATCTGGCTGTACATATTTTTATGATGTATTAATAGTGTGCTAACAGGAGTGTGGAACGGTGCTGATCACATCCAACTACAACATTGGCTCTGTTAGTCACCATACAACTAGATGGCCCCCGGTTCATTGTGAACACTTTCTGACTTTGTGCCGGATTTAATTCATAAATGTAAAGTGTCAACGCAGCAGCACACGAAGGGGAATACTTAACAGCAGGCTACATTTACGCTTGAGCCTTTTTCACTAATCCACTTGGATTACGTGTTGTTTGCATCATCCTGATGGCCAGACACTGTCACGTAATTTCATGACTCTTTTTCCCATCCTCTTCCAAAAATACACGACCCCTTGGCCCCTCAAAACACTTAACCTCAAATAGTTCCCATTCTATTGTTCTAACATGTTATCTAGTGCAACTCCACTAAATATGAGAAGGATGAGTAACTTCGCATGTCCCTTTTTCCCCCTCTCTCCAGCTCTTTCTGTCTTGTGGAGCTGCCGGCTCTGATAACCGCGGTGACGTGCCAGTGGGCGACCGCGCACGGTGTCCATCGCGGCGGGCTGTTGGGGTTTAGAGAGTTCACGACATATTGATGACCAGGTATCCTAAAACCACAGCGACCGTGACGATGACGAAGAATACCAGCACCGCGCAGATCGACGCGAAGCCCGCGTCCCTGTTGCCTCCCCCCTCCTCCTCCTTGGGCTCCTCTTCGCAGATGGAGATGACACCCACGGAGGAATTTCCCACGCTCATGTTGGACTTGAGCTCCGCGCCCGCCTCCTGCTTCGCCTCCACGGCCCACGGCGCCACCTGCACCTTCATCTCCATCTCCTCCATCATCTGGCTCACCTGGGAGATCTCGCCCTGCAGGTCCCTGAGGTCCGCTGTGTCGATGTTGCTGTCCGCCTCGTACTTCATGTTCTGCACGCTCATGGCCCGGGCCGCCACCGTGGTGGTGCTGCCGGTCATCCCCGTCTGGATGAGGTGTCTCGTGGGCACCTTGAGGGGGAAGTCCTGCCCAATCTCCAGGGACCGTTTCATGTCCACCTCCAGGAGCTCCATGCTGCTCGAGAACAGCACCCACAGGCGCTCGTACTCGGCCCGGTCCTCTTTGCTGATGGTTTTGTCTTTGAGCAGAGAGGTCAGCTTAGTCCGGTTGGCCACGGCCAGCTCCTGGGCCTTTTTGCGGGTCCTCTTCAGCTCCTCTCGCAGGTTTTGCGAGTCCGAGGTGCTTCCCAGGGCGATGACCAAATGCCTGTAGCACGCAGTCACTTTGTTCAAAGCGTCCAGCATCGTTTTGCACTCATCTTTCCCCATGGCTGATTGAAATAATAGTAAATAATCGCAACCAGCAAAATAAAAAAATGAAATAATAAACAAAAGAAGCTTGAAGAGAAAAAATGCTGAGCTGTTAGTGACGGTGCTCCATCCACTGTCCTCAATTTAGTTTCAACGGGAGCACAGCCACAGCTCTACAAATCCCCTCAACGCACTAGTCACAGCAAATTCCTCTCTATCCATGTTCCTTCCTGTCTGCGAGCAGGCACAGAGAGCGGCTTACATATTAATGCGGCCGTAAATGGCTTTAGGCTACCTTTGCGCTTCCCCACTCGAGAGATCAGACAGCGCCGGTGCGCCTCTCCTGCAGGGCGGAGGTTCAATGGATGCGAAACAATACAACCTCTCCCCTTTTAGGGAGATTGAGATTCCAGATGCAGCTACAGGTGTCACAACATCCGTGTGTGGAGAGATAGCCTTTTTCTCGTCCGCGGCACACAAATAAAGTCCGTTAATGTGCAGAGATGGGTTGGTGGAGAGAAATGTTGATCTTCGCTGGAAGTTAGAGAGAGAGAGAGAGAGAGAGAGAGAGAGAGAGAGAGAGAGAGAGAGAGAGAGAGAGAGAGAGAGAAACTACTGCAAACCGTCCGTAACGTTTTTTTTTTGTTTTTTTTTGTCTCTTTATGTGCACGGGATGCTGTCCGCTTCTGCACCCAACACGCTGCTATTTAAATATGAGTAAGCGGCTCCCGAGGTCACATGTGCGCACTAAACAGAGCCATGCAGGCAGGGAAACAAAGCAGCTGCGCTCCCATTGGTCAGGTGGCCTCGGCGTCTCGTTTAAACGCGTCCTCTCATTGGCTGCGCCGTCCCCGATGTGAGCAGTGCCGTGATGTCTATCAGCTGGGACGTCGCCTAACCTATCTGCCGTTTGTCATCGGGGATCCCTGCGTTTAAACTGATGACTGACGAGGAATCTGGCATTCTTTATGCTTATCTCTGCATTTACGGAAATGCAAAATGTGTTCACACTTTTCCTACCAATTTGAACTACCTGCTTACTAAATAGGCTACATCCCACATGTGCAGCAGTGGAGATAATGGATTATAACTAACATCTTCTTTTGTTCACTTCTTGCTTGCATACCTCATAGTCAATTAGACTCAGATCTGCCTGCACATAGTTTCCGGCCAGGAAGGATGCAGGTGTTGCACACACTGTGCTAGTTGGATGACATGTTGTTTACCTGCTTGGCTCCTGCTGTGTTGAGAGGGCGAGAGGCAGATAAAGCTGTGCGGTGTTTGCCTGGTTTGCTCTTTTTGCATTATTGAGGCGGATGGGGCCTAATTATCCATTTGCTGCAGTGTAAATGACTTCGATAGAAGATAAGGAACTGAGGGAGATGCTCATTGCTTGCTTTATTGTGGCATGGGGATTTATTTAATCAATTTATTTTATTGCTAGTTTGGAAAATATTTTATTTTTGCCCATATTAGTTTCAATCACTCATTGAAAAGTGATGCATATCACTCATATTTGATGCATTATTACGGATGCGTCTGCAACTCACTATGTCTTAAGATTACTTCAATCTTGCTTTATATAATTCTACTGTAAACTGTTCTGTGATTTGAAATGCTGCTAGCCATTCCAGATGTCTGACAAATAGCAAATCTCTGAGTCTCTGAGTCAGTTGTTTGTTAGGTGAATGGATCTTCTTTTCCTTTGAATATGTTTCCATGGCAACCTCTCACCTCTTGGCAAGCACCCTTCAGTAATTTTTCCACAAGCAATTGGCAGCGCAGTCAATTATCACAGTGTTTTGCAATGTCTCTCATGTTACATTTAGAATTACAATTCAGCGCCTGTCAAAAGAAAGATGAATGAAGTGTGTTTGATGGTGAAGATGACAAATAGCAGTCAGATTAATTGTACAGCGTAAAGATGTGGTTCAAGGGCCTTTTGGGACCAAATCTTTCTTCTTTTTTACGATAAACTTTTTTTTCAAAGAACAATCAATTTCTTAATGATCTTTGAATGTTATGCAATGGGGTGTATTTCCTCATTAAAAGCCTTTTTCTTTCTAAGAAGGTATATTGCACTGCCCTTGAAATTGCATTCTCTCTGCTCACAAAATATTATTATCAGGTTCAGCGCCATCGTATAGGGGGGAAAGGTGATGACAATTCTAAGGGCCCACAGCCCGCTACACTCTTAGAAATAAAAGTACTAAGTAGAACCATATAAGGTTCTTCGGCTTGTCCTCATAGGAGAACCCTTTTTGGCTCCAGGTAGAACCTTTTATAAACCCTTTTGGAAGGTTCTACCCAGAACCCCACATAAAGGGTTATACCTAGAACTGTGTGTGTAAGGTTCCACCCAGAACCCCCCATGAGAGGTTCTACAAAGAACCCACGCAGGGAGTTCTACTAAGAACCCTTTTCATTTTTCAAGGGTTACATCTAGAACCCACACAGGGAGTTCCACTAAGAACCCTTTCATATTTCAAGGGTTTCATCTAGAACCCACACAGGGAGTTCCACTAAGAACCCTTTCGTTTTTCAAGGGTTTCATCTAGAACCCACACAGGGAGTTCCACTAAGAACCCTTTCGTTTTTCAAGGGTTTTATCTAGAACCTACAAAAGGAGTTCCACCAAGAACCCTTTCATGTTTCAAGGGTTTCATCTAGACCTCACACAGGGGGTTCTAAAAACATCCCTTTTCAAAGGTTTTCACAAATAACCGTCTTGTCTTCTGAGGGTTCTATAAAGAACCATATTGTATTCTACAGATCAGTTTAGTTCACATTATATGGGGTCATTTATCATGTTGACATTGAACAAACATTCAAAACATTTTAATGAGAAAAACATTTATTTAAAGATAGTCCAACTCCAAAGATAGTCCAACTCCAACTCCAGGCTGTGTAGGTCCCAGGGGAGAACAGGTCAAAAGTTAGCATAGGTCCAGTGGAATCAGCAACATGACAGGCCAGACACACCATGCTGTCCTCAGTCGTGGATTTGTGTAATCTCCAGCAATGGTGACATGGCAGAAAGGGGAGACAAAAAAGAGTTTTAGTTCCATCAATCCAAGGTGCACTTACTGTAAGCTATCTACAAACAATAAAATAATGCATGGTCCAATGAAAGGAATCAGAGTACATACTGTACATACTAATTGTGACAGTGGAACAGAATCATGAGAAAGTGAGGGAACCCCACAAAGTTTTCACATTGATTTAAATAATGTTAAAATACTTTTCAGTGTTATGTAACAAGTACTCAAAATGTTACGTATTATAACAATAATGGAAATCTCAGCAAAACCCTCTTTTTCAAGCCAATGGCACATTTCGGCTTTCGTCCAAGCTGTGTAAGTCATTTCTACAAGAAAACAAACGAACAAAACATAACAAGAAACAAATGCTTAGTCCACCTTTCACCATAAAAGTCCTCAGCTAGGGTCAAGCATGCTGAAATAAGATATTATATTTAGCTCACTTTGATTCTCTGAAGTTTCTTCTGTTCTTTGTTCTGTTCTGTTCACAGTAATCACTATTGGTATGTCACACCTGGTTTGTAGAGGGGGAAGACCAGACTATATGGTGCAATCCATGGGGCAACCAGCTCTTAACTCACACATGACAGCCACCATTGGGCCAGCTCGCAGGCCCAACACACCAAACCTCGTCCTTTCCCCTGGGAGATCAAGGTTCAATTCCTGGCATCAACAAACCCTGATGCAGTAGCCCCAAAGTCAGCATTACAATATGATTTTTTTTTTTAACATCAGTTAAGGCTTGGCCTCTGACATCAAAGACCTTCCTTTATCACTGAACTTATGTGCAGCTTCACAACTTGACTAAGCCAGTCAGCAGGGTACAGCAGCCATGGGATGAGGCCGATCATGGAAAAATATGAGGAGACAAATACATGAGTAAAATTGTCTGTAAAATAAGTGTTTAATATTTTTCAAATTGTCTGTCACTAATCCACACATCACTTCAGTAGGCACTAACATGGTCATTCTGCATCAACCAGGCCTTGAACTCACAACTTCAAACTGTATCTCTAGATCACCTGACTTGTAACAAACTTTCAAAAGCCTTTGTCCAGTGAATAGTATAGCTCACTTAGATGCCCCAGAAAGGTTTATATTAGGGTTATATCCTTGCTGTAGGGACCCAGGGTTCAATTCCCCTCGCTGCTTCTTTGCTGTGTGTCATTTCCTCCTGAAGAATGGAGTAGTGTAATTCAACTTTTAAAAAATAAACACAATTATAGCTGCTGCGCAGCAATGGGTCGGGTCCAGACTATTTTTGGCAACTTTAGGCAATTCTGAGCAACAAACAGGAGAATAGGAAGGCAAGACAGTTGACATTGTAATGTTGCACATTTTGCACCAGTTGAGGCTGAAATCCACAATTTCTGGAACCAAAGACCATTGTCTATCGCACTGAGCTAATTGGCAAGTGGCAACTCAACTGTGGCTTCACGAATTGACTAAGCCATTCACAGTCAAAAATCAGTGTTTGAGGTAAAATTCTGATATGTTTTTGTCAAACATCATCTACCATGACTCTAAAATTTTGTACATTTGTTACACAAAAACTAAGGTATTATGATGTATTTCAACTATCACCCTTGCTGGGGCTTGAACCCACATCATCTGGCACCAAGAACCAGCTCCTAGCCAACTGAGCTAATTGTCTGGAAGTGCAATCAGCAAGGTATGATATCTGTCAACATGGGAATTGATACTGTGACCTAAAAGCAGAAGTCACAGTTTGTACAGACAGAGCTAAACAGACACATGATCAGCTCCCTCTGTCTGACCACTGACATGAAGGAACTGTCAACCTGGCTGTGTGAGTGAGTGTGGCGAGTCAGAGGAGTCCCTGATCTACATGTTCTGCTGGATAGCTCAGTGGGTAATGGTACAGACTTTAGATTTGGAGGGTGGGGGTTAAAATCCCAGTCACAGCTAACCTTTGCCTGGGTCAACAAGATTTGCTGATGAAGGTCTTGCTTTCTTATAATTAATGGTTGTGAAAATCAATTGGTTACAGAACATTTCAGTTTCATTATGTGTATGTCTGATCAGAACATGTAAGGTAATAGACTAGTATGGTGGACCTGATGACTCCACCCAGCTAGCAAGGTTAGCTCAGTCATTAATGCCAGTGACTTTAGACTGGGTGGCAGGTGTTCAAATCCCAAGATCGGCAATTATGTTACAGTTTGATCAACAGGATCTGGAGAAGAAGAAAAAAACAAATAAACAAAAAATGGATATGAAAAGTATGAAAAGATTGTATCAGTAGTCACAAGGAATTGCATTTTGCACCATTATTGGTAAGTGTTATCAGGAAGTTCCCTGGTGACACAGGATATATCATACCCATGCTTTCAACAATCCCTGAAGAACTCTTTCTTCCAAAAACGGTTCTCTGGATCAAAATAGTTCTTACTGGAACCCTTAAGGCGAGTCCACACCGCACCGACTGCCCGACTCGCGTCGGTAAATGAAGTCGGGCTACTTAATATGGCCGACTCGAATGGCGGAATTACACATTTGAATCGGCTGAAATGAACGCCGACGTGGGCCGATTCGAGAGACCACACCAAGGAGACTCATGTCACGGACGCCGACTCTCTCAAAGACGCCGATTTTCGGTCCGGTGTGGACCCGCCTTTAGCGTTACCAAGAACCCGTTTAAAACCCTTTATTCAGGAAAGGGGTTTTAAAGGGTTCTCTCGATCAAAATGGTTCTTACTGGAACCATTAGTGTTACCAAGAACCCTTGAAAAACCCTTTCTTCGGGAAAGGGTTTTTCAGAAGCAAATGGTTCCAGGTAGAACCTCAGCCCTTGTAGAAGAACCCTATTGGAACCCTTATTTCTAAGAGTGTAGGGCCCACACACAGCCCCCAGTAGGTGGCAATGAATGGGTAGAGGGGCCCACACCAATATTCTTTCAGGGGGCCCAGAATTCCTAGTAACTGCCCTGATCAGGTTATTCCAATCCTGAATAGTCTGGTGCAGGAATGAATCCTAAAATTTGGACATTAGCATTTTTTTTTACTTCCATGTGTCTTTCCTTCACTTTCGTTTTCTCAAAGTCAAAATTAATGTGTTTTTTTGTTAAGATACCTGAAGTAAGGTGTGTGGTTAACAAAAGCGTAAGACATTTAACACTTTGTTTTATGATATAAAGTACACATCCTCTGTCGTACATATTGGAATTTTGATGTGTCTTTTAAAAAGGCGCTTGCTAACAAGTGGCTTAATGAGGCTACAAAACAGCTTCACACTGGCTCTCTTTGCTATACAGTAAAGGAGCGCCAGATGTGAAGGTTTTTACACAGATGAATGCATTGCACTGACTTGTGAAAAGACAAATAAATCATGCACTTTTTTATGAAATAAATGTTTTTATGATTTTGTTTTTTTTGCCCTATCATTTTGTGAGAACAAATGCTACATCTGTCTTCCATGTCAAATACCCAAATGTCAAATTAATACCACATGGTGACAGCCTCTTTTCACATTGTAGGATTTGTGAGTGCCACTGCTATAATATTTGAAAATAGGGCCATGTGTGTCATGACCTCAGTATTAAGTTGTTCCCCTGTGTCTGTGTGTCTATGTAGTGGGCCTGGCCTGATCACCCAATTGCACCTGCAATTCATCAGCCCGTCAGTGTGCAGTATCTAATCCCCGGCTTTACATCTACTCATTACCATTGTTTTTTTCCCTGTTTGGTACCAAGTGCTTTTTGTCTAACTTTTGTATTTGGAGCTCCAAGTCTTTGTGGTTTCTCCAGAGCTAACCCTTGTTTCGGTGCTCTATGATCATTCCCTCCACACTTGCTTGCCTGCTCAGTTCATCACGCTCACTGCCAAAACTCCTGGTTTTCTGCCACCTAATTGCAAGCCACACGCCCTGCTCATTGCCCCAGAATATATTAAGGTTAAGATGAACAGGAAATCAAAGGAAAATAACTTTGTATAGTTTGGTTTTCAAATGATGTTATAAAATGATCTACAAATGCTATAATCTCAGATTAGCAAGGTTCCTAAAGGTCCTGGGATTAGCAATATAATGCCCTCTAATGTATCTTTTAATGGAGGCTGTCGTCTGTCTCTCACGCAAGTAATCAATGGTTTAGGAAATGGAGCCTGCTGGCACTTACTATACTTCATGTGAGATAGTGGCCAAAATGGAATGTACATTAAAGTGTTTTTTCCCCAATAATGCCCCACATAAACACATCAGAAGACGCTTGAATAACCTCTGTCAGCTCTCTTGATAATCCTAGTAAAAAGCTCCAGCAGTGATGGCCCTTTCCTCTAAAATTCAAGTACTGCTTTCTAGAGAAGGCCCACACTTCCGTTTAACTGGTGCAGTCACCACAATATGCTGCTTTTACTTAATATCTGAAGACAGAATTGTTATTGACTAAAATGTTTATGGTATTTGTCTAAACCTAACACGTGTATTTTGGTGTGTAGCGCCCAAAGTGTGTAGCGCCCAAAGTAAACCCACATCAAGGGAAGTACTGTACCTTCTTGCTGAGAGCCAGTAGGAACTGTTAACCACTGAGCCACTGTGTGGTCAAAATATATCATCTCCTAGAAATCCTGTAAAACACCGCTCTTGTGACTCCTCCAAGTTTGACATATTTTTAGCGATGCCCACATCTGAGATAAAGTGTCTGGAACAGGATTAGCACTCAGTGTAACCCTAATCTGACATGATCATGAAAAGCTAATTTGATGTCTTGTTGCTAGTGTTGAGAAAAAAAATCCCTTAAAAGCCAAAGATTACTTGAATCTCTGATTTAGATTTGGAAGCATGCCGCCACTTGTCCAGAGTGGTTTGGGATCCAGGCGGGGGGGGGGGGGGGGGGGGGGGGGGGGGGGACAGGGGCAGAGCACCAAGGGGAGAGGGAGAGAGGGGGCGAGTGAGAGCCAGAGAAAGAGGAAGTCTATTTGTTGAATTATTGATGGAGCCCATCCACTATGTGGTCTCTTACAGAGCGCAGCATGCAGCAGCGGGGTGAACTGTGAGTCACGCCTCAACTCCACGAAGGTCCAGAAGAGGACCTCCACTCAACCGTGACTTACTCTTACACACACACACACACACAAACACACACACACACACATGCATACACACAATAAAGTCTCAACTGAAAAGGAAAGCTAAGCTTACCTTAAAGGAAAACACCACCACATTTCCATACTGAACTATGTTCTGCTCTGATCTTAGACGAGGTGATACATACCTCCCTCTCCTCTGTGCGTGCACTCAATGGCTCTTGAGCGCACTCCGCGCAGCGCTAATTTGCTAGCATGTAGCTTGTCCTTAGGATCCAAAGGGGGGTGAAGTTAGAAGCGACCAAGCACTTCCACGTTGTCCCTATTTAAATACGGTTACGTGAGTAGTTACACGACTCAAGTTTGGTTACACAAAATGAAACATGCCAATTGTTCTAAGCGGATAACAAGGATAACTATATAGTATGGCGGAATAACAACTGGAAGCACTTCGACGTCGGCGCAGTAATATCATCACTCAAAACATGACGGGACTATATACCTTCTGCTTGTTTTCACAACCCTGTACGATGCACGTTATAACCATGATGTTTGATTGTTCACAAACTATCTTACTACAACCTGATGCTTCCTCAACTGTGCACAAACTACTACAGGTAGTGCAGGCGACGGCGTGCAGGTCACGTAGGTTCTATTGACGGAAGTAAGAGGGGGAGCGGAGTGATGATATTACTGCGCCGACGTCGAAGTGCTTCCAGTTGTTATTCTGCCATACTATATAGTTATCCTTGTTATCCGCTTAGAAAAATTGGCATGTTTAATTTTGTGTAACCAAACTTGGGTCGTGTAACTACTCACGTAACCGTATTTAAATAGGGACAACGTGGAAGTGCTTGGTTGCCTCTAACTTCACCCCCCTTTGGATCCTAAGGAATATACTGGGACAAGCTACATGCTAGCAAATTAGCGCTGCGCGGAAGTGCGGCGCAAGAGCCATTGAGTGCACGCACAGAGGAGAGGGAGGTATGTATCACCTCGTCTAAGATCAGAGCAGAACATAGTTCAGTATGGAAATGCGGTGGTGTTTTCCTTTAAAAGCCCTCATATAAACTTTGTATTGATCTTGTTAAATGTGATGTAGCACTCAGGAAAGGGTGGATGTGTGTGTGTGTATGTGTGTGTGTGTGTGTGTGTGTGTGTGTGTGTGTGTGTGTGTGTGTGTGTGTGTGTGTGTGTGTGTGTATGGTTAAGATAAAAAAAAAAGCATCCCCCTTTTCCATCCTAAAGATGCAGATCATTATTTAATACCGTTTTTAAAAGTGCATGCTGAATGCAGCAGTTGGTGTTTCTTAAAAAACTGAATTTGACATTTTGGGGAAAAACACGTATTGACGGCAGGGTTATAGATTTGAAGATTGAGGCACTCTCAAAATATAATATAGCCTAAAGCTATATATTTATGTATTTATAAAGACGGGCATCAATCTTCTACTCTAATTCTCCACCAGAAAGGGAATAGGTGATGCCTATTTCCCAAAATATCCTATTTTCCCATCAAATTACATTCTCTTTCGATTTGAGAGGTGGCATTGACTGGCCAATAGGTAGTGTTCCTTTCCTTGACCAGGATATTTAATGAAGGGGGCTGGCACTAATGCATGAATGTCATTATTTAAAGTAGAGTGGAGTGAAGCTCACTAGTTGAAGTACACTTTCCATTTCAAACTGAGATATGCCAAAAGGATCCACAGCATCGGCCAAGACTTGGCAAAAAGTGAGTTAGTTTTGAATTAGTTTTAATAATGTCAGCACATGCTTGCCATTTACATTGACTGTAGGTTTGAATCAGCCTCTTAATATTTATCTCATACCTGCTGCTTTCTGTTGTCACTTCATAGTCTCTAATAAAATCATATTAAAACAAATACAAGTCTTGTCTTCCTGTGGTGTGTGAGTCAAGGAGGTACCCGTCTGTGCAGTGCAACAATGCAAGGAAAAAAGGAAACAACCAGCCGATTTAAAAGATGTCCTTCACCATGCTCTCAAAGGAAATTCATCATCGCAGCAACACATGTAGGAGCTATCTGTAGTTAATAAGAGAGGTGTGTTGGTGACCTGTGATGATCTTAAACTGTTATTTGTAAAGCGTAATTTACTCAGCTATACTTTGTGTGCGCACTGCAACCAAGTGGAGAGGGAGAGCTGATGGCCTTGAGAGCAAAAGGTCCTGACCCTCGTTGCGGTTTTAGAAAAGCCAACAGATTGCCCCTCAAAGAAAATCCCCTCTAAAAGGCTTCTAGGTTGGATTTGTGCGTGCGAGGCGAAGGTGGGCGAAGCAGAGATAAGCCTGTGTGAGGTTAGGGGCCATTCTATCACAGCCCGGGTCTGTGTCAGTCCTAATGCCACTGTGGTCAACACTCCCGACAGTCAAGACTTTTATACTCCTGCTCTGATTTGCAGTCAGTCATCTATTTATGTTTTTGCATGCATACATTTTTTTGTGTGATATTTCCAGTATAGCCAGATGGCAGCGTGCAGTCACCCCAGTGAGGGCCGCTCTACTAAATATGAATGAGCAGAATTAGTTAGTAAATACCATATACTGTATTGCATTTACAAATAGAGAGAAGTAGAAGACAAGGAGTTGTCTTAATCTTCAATGTTATATATATATGTTATTTGTGATTAAAATGACCATATAAGTTGGATGCAACCAAAAG
This sequence comes from Eutrigla gurnardus, assembly GCF_963514095.1. Taxonomy (NCBI): domain Eukaryota; kingdom Metazoa; phylum Chordata; class Actinopteri; order Perciformes; family Triglidae; genus Eutrigla; species Eutrigla gurnardus. Next base: position 22,290,617 of record NC_139915.1, on the reverse strand, counting down.
GGACACCAAATCTAATTGAGGAATTGTCTAATATCAATCATGCATGATATATATTCAACACATTTGTGTGTTCTAATTTAATGGGACATTTTTAAAGATTAGATATCAAGCTATATTATTCTGTATAATGCTGTAAATTCTTCCATGTAGCATCCAGTTATTGCATCGTTCATTCACTGCACCGAACTGCAGCTATGCCCAATTCTCTTCTTCTGCCTTTTTCTTCTCGCGCTTTATTTCTCTTTTTTTTACCACAGATAAACTGAAGTCAGGTAGCGGTGTTTAATTCAAAAGCACCAAGGCAAGTCCTCCTGAGGTGTTTCTCTCTTTAAGAATTCATGATGACTTTTCTGCTATCTCTTTTTATTTTTAACAAGACATTTGCCTCCAGTTGTAAGTCCCAACAGGCTGCCACATTCTGTCATCTCTCATTTTAGTCCAGGCCTGGTACCTTTGTCTTATAGCACGAAACACAATTGGTCTTTGGAAGGGGGAAATGTGCAAGCGGAGCAAGTCTGAGGAGTTAGTTAGTATGTTGTAGTTTTACATTTTTGTAAATATGCTTATTCGGTTTCTTGCTGCGAGTTAGATGAGAAGATCAGTGACCCTCACATGTCTGTTTGATAAAAAAATAAAGCTACATAAGCTTAGTTTAGACTTAGCGCAAAGACTGCAGTGGAATGAGCTCCCTGCCGATGTCAGGGCTGCAGAGTTGCTCACCGGCTTCCACAAGAGACTCCAGACTCACTTGTTCAGAGTTCACCTGGACTCTGCATAGCCATCCCCCCCCCCCCCCCCACCATCTCTCCTCCCCTAGCCTAAGCAGGTGTCTTGTTTTAAACTTTGTAGTGAACACATATAGATATAGGGAAAGCTCAGAAAGACTTTTTTAGGAAATGGACCAAGGAAGACATGTTGGTGGAGGGAGAAGAGTGGCAGGGAGAGTGCACATTACAGTTTTCACTGTAAATATATTTTTACAATTGAACCCAAAGGCCCAACAGAAGCGAGAGGAAGGATATGTTCAGATGCGCATGGAAATGATACTGACATGTTTGATGTTGGTTGATTAGTTAATTACTACAGATAAAATATATACATATCTATTGAAGAAAACTGCTGATTTTCATTCCTTCTTGTTTTACCTAAAAAATGGTATGTTATAGAAATATACATTTTCATGTGAAATATTTTCACTCTTTTCTTTCAAGAAAGTATTGATTTGTGTCAAGTCACTCAAATGATTTAAACTGTAAAGATGAAAACTTGTGTGTTGGTGTCTGATGTTAGTGTTCTGAGTGACGTCTGTGTGTGTTGTCGCCATGAGGACTGTTCAAAGCATCTGTTTTGCAGGTGATGTGAACTTTTTAGCTCAGGTGACTGTTGGTAATACAGACTGCAGTTAGAGTTTTGCACATGTAGCTGCAGTTGTGACTGCTGTTGTTTAGCAATTGCAAAAAAACCCCTGTAAATATAGTACTTAGCATCGTGTGGCTATCTTTGTTGTATACCAGCAATGGGTTAACCTAGCAATTGGAGTGCTGAAACGTGTTCTATTGACATCCTTACTATACCGACAGCGATATATTGTTTCACTTTCTTCTGACAAATGTACTTATTGTAAGTCGCTTTGGACAAAAGCATCTGCTAAATACCCTAAATGTGAATGTGAATGTAAATGTAACGTTATACCATCTTTATTAAGTACAAATAAATAATTCCTTAGACCTAATTGTCTCTGGGGGAAATCCCGAATCAATTCGAGTGTAACACAACAGACGATGCCAAAGGTGGAATAAGTTAAAAAGCATCATATTTAAATTAAGTGGTTTGCTGAGGTGTTAATATGCGATATTGTGCTAACATCCTTTAAACACCCACAGCATGTCACTCTGAAGTATCTGTGGGGACAGCTGTCTGCCCAGCTGTGGCATTGTTCACTGACCACTGACAGACAGATTTCTCTGATAATCACCCCTCTCTCTCTCTCTCTCTCTCTCTCTCTCTCTCTCTCATACTCCAAATGTATTTTTTCTCTCTCATCCCCTCTGATGCCAGCAAAGTCCCACATTTTCTTTCCCCCCTTTATTCATGCAGCAACACGCAGCCACTGAAAGAGGACCAGCTACAGTCACATAACACACTTGCTCCAAACCACTCTGCTCTCCACTCCACTTTGCTTCACTTCATTTAACTCCAAAAGCCGGCATGCCAACAGAGGGCTGGGGTGTGTCAGAGGGGGGAGGAGTGTGTGGGGGGTTTACAGCACCAAAACAATAATGCACATGGGAACCCAAGGCCCCTGGTGGGAGATTTTGTTTGTTACATGAGCACTTAGCATTCATTATTTAATCGGATACAAGACTCCTGATTGCATCAAGTTAAAATCAAATACCCCTGTTTGTCTCAATTGCTGTTCAATCTAATGCATATTCTGGTACGTCCAAGTCAGGGGATGTTTTGGGGGAATGTATATCAGGTGGGGAGAACCTTGGGGATGCAGAAGACAGTTTACATGCAGCCACTGTGACTGCTCTTTTGGCAATCGGTCAGATGCTCATCTAGCCATAATGGAGAGAGTGAGGGAAGCAGTTCTAGAAATGGAAACAGCTTCAGTCCCCTCATTCAGCCTTTAAGCTGCTTTAGAGGATTGCTGGGTATTTTTTCTCTCCCTCCCTCCAAAACAGACAGCTGATATTGGCTCTGAACCAGAACAGGAGAGGGCAGAAGCCCTGAGCATTCACTGTGCTGCTCCACACACACACACACACACACACACACACACACACACACACACACACACACACACACACACACACACACACATACACACAGGGCAGAGAAAGGCCAAGCTGCTTTGTCTTGGCTTTATAATCCACTCTTGGGAGACATGTGACAGCAGAGACTGGCCAGGAAGGTCCTGCTGCTCCCTGCTGGGGACATGCTGCTACGAGTGGACTTCTCTCCCCAGATGACCACAAACACAGACCCTGCTTAAATATTTCACTCAGTCAGTTTTTTTTAGGGCCCAAACGCTGCAAACGGCTGCAAAGCCCTATTGAAATGCTTTCATTTATTATTATTTTATAAAAAAAAATGCCTTTTTGGGGCCTTAACATATTCAGAAGTTGAAAAACAATTCTGACCTCATGGGGACTGGCAAAAAATTTGATATTTTAAAGGTTTCATAGTTTGCCACAAAAAAGTGGCTCTCTAGCGCCACCTAACGCCTTTTAGGCCACGCCCCTCACACCATAACTCCAATTGACTTACAGTTTTTCTCGATCGTTTACACACATTTTCTGAAAGCATGCCTCATACTCTCAGAACTCTACACACAAATCAAAAAAACACACACACAATGGGCAAAACCCCTCAATTCTCCTGCAAAATGAAACTTTAGATTCAAAACAATGTTATTTCTTCTCAAAATGGTATTTTGTTGTCAAATGACACACACAAACCATCATATGAATAGACATTTATAAGAACCAGTTGAACACTGATGTGCTCAATGTAAAACACGATGAACACTTCTTCTCCATTTACCATAATGACTTAGGCCTTTTTTTGTTCAGTATTACACTCACTACAGACAGTACATACATAAATGTGTTGTAAAATATTTTAGAATATTGTTTTTATATATTGTATTTTTCCCACAAGAATACTGTAATGTACACAGTGTTCATCCAAACCAACACAAAGTTGCATATACAGTGGTCTACAAAACCAGAAGAATTTACTGTATACAGTTACAAAAAAAAACAAAAAAACAACAACTATCCCGCATCCTCTCTTCTGTTTCGGTCTGGCCACAGCACCTCATCCACATCACAGGCAATGCAAGCGATGGCCAAGCAGCGGGGGAAATATCGCCTAGCATGGCAAATCCATGCTAGGCTCCTCCTCGTACTCTCACTCCTCTGCCTCTGTTGCCAATGTTGGCATCCATTGCTCCAAAACAGAAGAGCTCACCTGTTACCCTTTTATGCTAATGCTCTGATTGCAAATTGTAAAACTGTGTTGCAGGTGTTTTCCCATGTGATGAGTCAGTGTGCATAGTAGGGAAATTAACTTTAGAATTTTGAATGGCAGTGTGTTCCTTGTGAAAACAAGAGATTTTCTTCATGAAAATTGTGCCAAATGCAGAGAATTGTGTGTAGTGTTTTGAAAAAAGTGTGTTTTAAAACTGCAATTTGAGTGTAAAGCAGGAATTGTGCTTGCAGTTTAGCAGAGTTAGTTCAGGGTGTTGGTGCATGAGTTACATGTTGTGGTCATTGTGTCTCAAGTACCAGTATTTGCGTGTAAACAATTGAGAAAAACTGTAAAGTCAGCCACACATGTGCAGACAAGTGTGCTCTACAAAATTGCAATTGGGACTGCTAAAGTCCGCCTACCGAAATGTTCTGCCTATCTGAATGTTTTGTTTTTTTACATCACTGACTGGATCAGAAGTGCAGGTGGAGCCTCATAGAGAGCAGGACAAATGCAGGTTTCTCCTTTGCTGATTTCCTAAAGTTCGAGGTTATGGTCCCTGTAGTAATGTCAAGAGGATTCAGCAGGGACGTCACTAGGATGTAAAGACAGGGGCTTAGCCCCCAGGAGAAGCATACAACATATTTGCGCTTGCATCTTTTTAGTACTGTATTCGAACTACACAACAACCAGTGAAGAAGTCAAGCTAGTACATGTTAAAAGCAACAGACATCGTCCTCTTCCATTCTTTTCTGTTGTACAAGAGTTACTGTAATGTTAACTTTTAGACACATTAAAGCTGTATTCTCAGAACAGGTCCTGGTTATGCAAATAGTCTTAAAGTGATACCATATCTACTTCCTCTGTCCATTAGATAAGCTACAGGTCTAAAGAATGTCATTTAATTACACCAGAACTGTAGATTGTTCCAATCAGAGATAGTTTTCTCAGTAATTTTTCTGTCATAAACTATTGCCTACAGTAAAATGAAACAAGACTGATTTTAAAGGTCACAGTAAAATCTGACAACATAAATGTTCTGTATTTATTCTAGCAAAATGAGGATACAGTGTCTGTTAAAAAAAAAGACAAATAGGCTTTACAGAAATGCTTCTTTCTAAAGATTGGGCTACCAGAGCAGTTCAAGTGTAGGTTAATAGTTAAAAGTGCCGATATCCATGCATCCTTAGCAGTGACATGAATTAAAGCAGACTTGATCACTGTTGGGATTATTTCCATATCAAAATGAATGTCTTATTTTAATGGTGGGAAATATACTCAGAAAATTTAAATGTTGTTCAGAAATATAAAGTACATTGCAAAACTCTACATTGGTTGTTTAATGCGCATAAAAAAGGGGAATGTCCATACAGACCGAGAGCTGGTATTTGGTCTGTCTGTTCTGGGTTACTGTAGAAACATTCATAAGTTTCCTTGTTACTTGTTACTGTTGTGCTACTGAATTTAGCAAATAGCCCCAGCGAGAGGAGAACTAAGATGAGTTTTTGTATTTGCAATAATGTCACAATCCACGAGGTGGTGCTATTTAACTAAATATGATTTACCGGATATTCGCGAATGGTACCGGAGAAACCCGAGACGAATCCCGGAAGCTCCGTCGTTTCTGGTCACTGTCAGCCCCGTTGTTGGAGCGATGTGTGGCTGTAGCTGCGGGCACGGCTGCGTTAGAACGGGAGTTTAGCTCAAACGGGACTTCACGATGTGTTCCGACGGCGTTCTCAACGAAAGAAACTGGCGATATTAAGGTATGTCATTCAGCTGTCACTCGGGAGGCTCTCCTTTTGCACTCGTCGGTCGCATACAGTGTTAGCATGCTAGCTTCTGTTAGTGGCTGGTTAGCAAGCAAGATTTACCATCGGGATGCATGTGAAGTGTCAAGCTAGCAAGCTGTGCGTGTGTGTGTGTGTGTGTGTGTGTGTGTGTGTGTGTGTGTGTGTGTGTGTGTGTGTGTGTGTGTGTGTGTGTGTGTGTGTGTGTGTGTGTGTGTGTGTGTGTGTGTGTGTGTGGGGTCAGTCACGACCTTAACGTTACATTTGTTGTTGCAGCAGAGATGTGAAGAAAGCCTCTAATGTTAGTCACACATCCCTTAGGTGCTTCCGTTGGAGATTTGTCTAGTTAAATCAAAGTACTACCTACCGTATCCAAGGTTGGAGAGCCTTTAAACTAATGTATTCGCCTCACACCATTAAATACACGTGAACATGTCACTTAGATTTTAATATAGTAACTACAGGGCGTCAGCATCGGCCAATAAGGTTGATTTGTTGTTTGTTGATTGGTCGATCGTCTGTTTTGTATCAGTAATTGTTGCATATTGGTGTAATACCACTAGTTTGAGGTGGTCAAAACTCTCTAGACAGGATTCACTTTCCATGCCAGAGTTGAGTCATCAGAGAAAAATATGTGACCAACAGACTATTACCAGAAAATGATTGCAATGGCACCACATTGCTATGATAAGCCACCACAACGGGTGTTTCCTGGGAGTAAATAGGGAACGCTTGCACAATCCATTACACAACACACACTCACTCATTGAGTTGGGGAGGAAGCAACCATCGTATAAACTGTGGCAATGTGGTCAAACTGTAAATGTTTATAAACCTGGCTCAAACCTAACACAGTCTATTTCAACAGCCCTGCAATGAATAGTGTCTTCACAAAAATTGAAATGTCACGTTTTTGAAAAGAGGTGTTGATTCAACTGTGATCATTGTAGGCTGTAGCTTGTGATCCTGTTGAACTGCATGGCATTTCAGTGAGAGGAGTTTCTAACATTTGGTCTACACTCTATATAAATTTACAGTTGAAAGAAAAACAAACATAATCTTCACAAATTTAATAGACACTAATACGTTTAACTCAGTGATAATAAACTAATTGAGTAGAGTATTTGTTAACGCGTTTTTATTCCATGGTTAAACACATTTTGTGTGTGTGTTTGTGTGTCTCTTTCAGGGGTCAGCCTACATGCCAGCCTACTTATCTCCTTCATCCTGAATGCTGGTCCAAGAGGTACACACCAAAGCATGTTATTGTGAGGAGAGAACTTATTAGGTAGGTTGCCCCACAGTTTTATCAATTCCCATGACTTTTGTTTCACAGTGCGAGCGTGTAACAAGGGCAAACAAAGAAAAGCAGCTAGCCTTGTATCGTCTGTTCTCTTATGCAAAAGCTGAAAGAGTTGCATTCCTCATTAAGGTTTTCACAAGCAAAAAGGAGGTTTTCCTCAGGAGGTGAATATGGCTGAATATTTTTAGGGCCCTGAAAATAACAGATCATGCATTGTTCTGTATGCAATGATATTGTCCATTAGATTATTCTTGATTTCTTCAGTTGTTTCAACATTCCAACCCAGAGGTCGTTTTATTTTTGGTTCTCACTGTTTTCAGTAGCACTGACATCAGGTTGGCCCTGAAGAGATTTTGAAATGTCATAGTAAAACTTAGCAAATTGAATTCATGTATATTTTTGGCTATTGCTTCATCTAATTTTCTTTGACAGTAGACTCTGGCCCTTGCTATGACTTAGTGTGAGATGCAACAGAGTGACCCTGCAAATTGATCTGAGCAGGATAACTCAGAGGTTACTGCTAGCTGTGTATGCCTGAGAGAAGGGAAGAGAGATAAGGAGGGGGAGAGACAGGGACCAGTGGCTCTTGTGTGTTGTGCCCTCTGACTGGGAAGGGCAGACCGCTGGAGAACCAGCTGGTGTGCTTTTAATGGACCTCCCTTTCATCGACCACAGAAAAATCAATACGCCTTAAACTGACCAATAGTGTCTTCTGCCCCCTTAAGGACAATCCTTTTTTTGTGTTCAAGTGAAAAACGGCAAGATGCTGGTGATGCATTGTAAACAACATTGTTTGCAAATGAATGAACTTGTTAAACCATCTTGAAAGAGACACCCATTGGTAAGCTCATAATGCTCCCACAAATAACATTGCCCACCAATGATAATCATCAGACGGGGCATGATGAGGGTTAAAAAAAGGCAAGACATCTTCTGGTATTGTTAGCGTTTTCCAGTATTTTTCGTCAGCTTCAATGGTACCTTCATTTGGTTTTATGAATATCAGCAATAGACATGGGACGATATGAAAATTTCATAGCATGATTATCCTGGCCAAAATAATTGCGATTCACGATATTATCCCGATAGTTATCAAAATGTGCTTAAAACTCTTAAAGTTGCACTAAAACATCCTGGAATCACTTAACATTTGTTAAGAATAAAAAAATATATTTTTATTAAGCTTCAGTCCTCATCTCAGAAATTCCCATCACTCCCTCTAATAATGGATTGGATTTATATGGCGCTTTTCAAGATACTCAAAGCGCTCTGACAGGGTTCCGGGTTCCATTCATTCACACACAGTCATACCGGTGGTAGTAAACTACGATAGTAGCCACAGCTGCCCTGGGGCAGACTGACGGAAGCGTGGCTGCCATTCAGCGCCTACGGCCCCTCCGACCCCCACCTCAAACATACAGCAGTCATACACATTCACACGAGGCAAGCTGGGTGAAGTGTCTTGCCCAAGGACACAACGACCATGACACAGTGACAAGGGCGGGGGTCGAACCGCCGACCCTCCGAACATTGGCCAACCCGCTCTACCAACTGAGCCACAGTCGCCTCTAGAGGATGGTTGTCCTTTGAGGCGGGGATGTTCTGGTACCAGGGTTGAGTTGACCCATTCATGACCCCTAGAATTTAATTGTAATATTTGATTTGTATTACACATACACAAATGTGCAAAGTCTAGATGCAGATATCGATGTACGTACGGTACATTATAAGTCCTGCAGCATTTGTTTTGTGTTATTTTAGAAAGTGTCTGGGTTTTCAGGGAGCTTTTTCCACTTAGTTTAAATTCTCCCCGTGAAATGTGTGTTTCGTGTCAAATATTGAAATTTGAATTTGGGTTTGTGCAGTGTAGCCTCAGTTAAGCCATTTCAAAGCCAATATTGTAGCACTGGTTTAAAGTCACTGTAGATTTTCTTGGAGAACTTCCATTGGCGTGTCACCAGCCACAACAATCGTTAAACCAACCCAATTTAAGTGCTGCTCTAAGATTACCAGCTTAATCAGCCTCTTACAACTTGCATGTAATAGCTCGGAGGAGGACACTCACTAAATATACATTCTCTCAATCAATTCACATGGAATCACTATGTGGCCTGAACTAGACATCTAGCTGATCTCTCTTTTCCCGGCTGTCAGGAAGACATCTTTACTGGTGTGGGGTTTCAGCTCAGCAGGCCAAACACCTCTCCTCCCCATTGGCTTTGTCATTTTTCAAGCAATTTTGATGACACCCACTGACATGGAAAATGTTCGGATGCAAGCAGATACAAACAGCAGTGTGGTGCTTGGAAGGCTGCCTCATTGGCTAGTCGGCTTAGCTTTGCACCACCCATCTGACTGGAAAAGACTCATTTAATTAAAATACTAAGCAAAAGGAAGCGGTTGTTTGCTTTAATGCATTACATCGGAGTACTAGAACACTGAATCAACAGTGGCAATAAGCCCCTCTAACTAACAACTGCAGTCAATTCTGTGGTTGAATATCAGTCAGATATTTTAGCCAATAATATGTAGACAGTTTTCTCCCAACTGTGCCACTAAGGAATGGAGAGGCTGTACATGTGTGGAAATCAAATTTATAATGCCTTTCAGGTTTGATACAATGACAGACGTCAAAAGTCAGAGAAGAATCTCAACGCTTTGTCAACACATTCTCTCATTCTATTTTATTATTATCTATTATACAGTTAAAAATGTATTTGTGACATGGTAGCATCAGCCACTCAAATTGTATTGTCATGAAGGAAAAGCTTTGAAACTTGGGATTTGAACACTTCTTTGAAACAGACAAAAGTAAAATTCTTTGCTTTGCTAGATAGATGCCAAGTCTCACCTTCTTGTTAGTAAGGCAAATACTGATGATCATTAATCTGGGTCTATCCTACATTCTTAATGAGCAAATGCACATTGTGACATTAGATCTACTGGGCTAAATTAACTGCAGACATATTTATGTGTTTCATTGTTTAAAAGAAGTATCTTGCATGGATCTTTAACCGGAAGAATAAATGATTTTTGTATAATGTGGAACCAAAGAAGAGTTTTAACACTTAAAATGTCACTATTGTTGTATGCTTTGTACTTATTTGAGTAGTGATGGATGAATGCTTTGGATCTTACTTTGGATTATTTTACAGTCATTTCCAATATGAATATTATATACTGCCTTAACTGGTTTACCTTGTCTCAGTGAGTCACAGTTAAGTCGGCCAGCAGGAGGTATCGGGTCTGTAGATTATTATTAGCCCGTATTTCTTACGTTTCTCAGCTGCAGGATCAGTTTCCTAAAGGGAATAGGTTAGCTATTGATTTATCTTTGATTCACGGATGTTCTCCTCTGACATTGACATGCATACAGAGAAGAAAGAAACTCCAATGACTCAGGTATCTTGTGATAACAGCTGCATGGTTCAAAGGGCCCTGTACTTGAAGAGTTGAGTCCAAGGTTAGCTAGCGGTGTGGTTTAAGGATGGTGAGCAAGATGTCTTTGCAGCTCCTGGCCAGATTGATATGAAACATAAAATATACAAGGGTTTTCATGTGATGTTTCCTATTCATTTTGGTGACACTATGACTTTTTCTCTTGCGCTCACCCCAGGACAAAATATTCCCATAGTTTAACTGTGGGCTGTCCCTGATAGGACTCCCAAGGCTGTACACTATTTCATGAATGAAAGGTTCCTGGTTTTCCTCTCCTTCATATCAGTCTCTTTCAGTTTCAAACATTTTTAACTCTCTTTAGAATACTCCTCATTTGTGTATTTTACGAAACATAAATTTGAACAATAATTGTAAATCATGGAAATAAAATAACTACTATAAAATACTGCATGTCTTTTTTATAGTGGCATGTCCGATACAGTAGTCACAAATGTAATCTTGCTTCAAATTTTCCCCCTAGGGCAGGATGCAGTCTTCAAACCACCGACTGCGAGATATGGAGCAGCACCACCCACTGCTGTCGGCAGGTGCTGATGTCGAGACAGGAAGCCTGCCGGCCGGGGTGATGGTCGGAGGTCCCCACACTGGCCACACAGCGGGGACCCGCACACTGTGGTTCATTCAGGACAGCTGTGGGATGGTGTGTGCAGGCATGACCTGGTTCCTGGTGCTATATGCTGAATTTGTGGTGAACTTTGTCATGCTCCTGCCTGGCAAGAACTTCTGGTACTCGCTTCTGAACGGGGCCACCTTCAATTCCCTGGCTGTGCTCGCATTGGCCTCACATATGCGCACCATGTTGACTGACCCGGTAAGGATGTTAAGAAAAATAAGAGTGGGTAAGGTTGCAGAAGGGTAAGAGGAGGAAAGCAGGGTTTGAAAATACATTAGACGTGGAGAAAACCACACTACAATAAAAAATATCCAAGATTTGGAGCTCCTCAAAAATACTACAATATTAATTCTGTAATTAATGGTAAAGCAAATTGAATCATCTCATATAAATACAACTTGATTTGGTGCTTGCAGTCTGAGTCATACTGTAGTAGTTGCCTTGGCAGTGGTTGTTACAGTAGTGAAGCACTGCCATGGTCAAATGGACACTTGTAGTCATCCGCTGATGTAATCTGGGACACTGAACTCATGTGCACTGTGTGAGGGATGCTATGTGGGAAAGCTGTGTAGAGCGACAGAGAGAACCATTTAATTATTGAAAAATGCTTATTCTCCTCAAAGTTGACTTAGTTCCATTTAAATATGCTTTTTAATTCTGTGTATTTTATGAAGCCACACTTTGTTTTACGCTTGGTTACTCTTATAGAGTCGAAAAACAAGTGGCTCAGAGATTATTCTGCACTTTATTACTGATACTTTGTGATTACTTGTGAATTCAGCCATTTGATGCGTCATGGGGGTTGTAGGTCAAATGCTGTTAGTGCTGCTGCTGCTGCTGCAATGTTGACTCATGTTTCCTCAGAGGGACTAGATGTCGGATGGCAGCTCCACATGTTCTTTCTAGCCCAAAAAACGAGCAATCACAATGTAAAAACGCCAAATAGTACACAGATGGTTGTGCAGCAGTATGCTTTAAATGTGTTGTGTTTATTTGTGCATTTCACTTTATGAATCACTAAGGTAATTGCTACATTGCATACGCCCAGACCAAAGAGGTTACTTTACATTCAATCTTACTTGTCGCCCAAAGACGAGCATTAATGGGACAGAATATTTAGAAGTATTTAAAGGATTGTTCAATTACTGCATACACAAAGACACACAGCTTGACTAAATGGCATAATGCAATTTTGGGACATTTGTAACTGACATTATTTGTCATTGTCTGTCTTCCTTAGGGTGCAGTTCCAAAGGGCAATGCAACCAAGGAATACATGGAGAGTTTACAGCTAAAGCCTGGTGAGGTCATCTACAAGTGCCCGAAGTGCTGCAGCATCAAGCCTGAGAGAGCACACCACTGCAGGTCAGTCTAATTGTTTCTGCCACTTTTACACAGAATTAAATAGCGACATTTTTCCCCATGTTGTAGCATCCAAAGTAAGCTTCTGAAAACATCTGTATATGCGCATTTTGTGTAAACAGCAGTATTACTGACATTAGAGTCAGTGAGTCATGCATCATCTTCTCTCTTCTACCTGCAGTATTTGTAAAAGATGCATCCGGAAGATGGATCACCACTGTCCCTGGGTCAATAATTGCGTGGGAGAAAAGAATCAGAGATTCTTTGTACTTTTCACTGTAAGTACAGGGAAGTACCCATGGAGTAGTATGTTTGATTTTCACAAGGGGTGTGGACAGAATATACAATTATAATATAATAAATGTATTATACTGTATATGATAAAATGATTTAAATACATGTCTTCATATAAGACTCGAGGGGCTATTCCCATCACTTGTTGAACATTCTTGATGAAATAACCAGCTGAGGTTCATAGTGATGTAGTGCACCAGACACACAGACACTTGTAGCCATCGCTCAGCAACATCAGCACTGTTTTGTCTTCATATGCTGACTGGATTTTTTAGATGACAGAAACATAAAGCTGTTTTATATGGCTGAGCAGTACAAGGTCATGTGAGAGTAAATGTTTAGTTTTCACATTAACAGAGATACTAAACAACTATATAGCTAGCACCAAAATGAACTAGCCTACATTAACACAGTACATGCAAACCAACCTTGTGGGATAAGAGTGTAATAGCTTCTCTGTAGTTTTTTTTCCGCCTCTCTGTAAACCTTCTCTCATAATCTCACTTCTTGCCCTTTTCATCTTTCTGCAGATGTACATATCTTTGATTAGTGCCCATGCCCTGGGCCTCAGTGGTATGCACTTCTTCACCTGTATTAAAGTCCAGTGGAACGGTAAGGCATCTCTGTGTTGCAGCATCGCCTATGATGCATTTGATTCAAAAAGAGAACCACAGAATCTGAGATGAGTCAGAAATACAGCTATTTATACAAAAGATTGAGACTGCTTAGAGAGATGAAGAGAGACAGCCGTAGCAGAGGGGGAAATGAAAAGAGATTGTTATCCTCTTAGAAAGAACAGCTTCTTTGCACACACAGGTCGCAGCACAATCATCACAGAGCTGCAATTGAGCTTTCCTTGCTCCCTTTTGGGTCTCTCTGTATGAATGAACCAACCACCATGAAATGAAGATACTATTTAATTTTTTGTAATCCAGCCTCTCCTGCCCGCTACAAGATTATATATTTTTCAAGCTAACCAGTATTCAAGGCACACCAGAGCTGATGGCAAACCTTTTTGGGGGGTAAAGATTTAGTTTTCCAGTTTATTTGAATCAGGTAGCAGATTTGGGGAGGATATATTAGAGTTATTGTGTGCACCATACATCCAGTCCTATATTAATTCATGCATTGGTAATTAAGTCAGTGTTTCCTTTGACATTTCAGTTGTGCAATGCAAAATAAAAACTCAACCTTCCTTTCTCTCCTCCTGTGGCCAGAGTGCAGTGACTTCTCTCCAGGGGTATCTGTGCTGCTGCTGATCTTCCTCTGTCTTGAAGCCATCCTCTTCCTCACTTTCACAGCTGTAATGTTTGGTACGCAACTCCACTCCATCTGCAATGATGAGACGGTCAGTATCCGCTGCAGCCTGCAAGCTTTGTTCCTCTCAACAAGTTCTGTGTGTGGGTTCCTAGATCATCTAGGACAGACGTCACATGGGAACCCTAGTCTTGATGAATGCCTTTGGCTCTTCAAGTATATAAAGGCTATTCATTTAATTGAATACCCTTTTCTTCTTTCTCATCTGAGAAAACAAAGAAGCAATGATACATTAAGGTTTTCTCTCAGGTTTGACCCAATGTTAATGTAATTGTGTTTCTTAGCCCGCTAATGAAGCAAAGAAAACACTGACTTAATGAGGAATATTTTATTTATAAAGGGGTTTGATTATCTTGCAGGAGATTGAACGTCTTAAAAATGAGAAGCCTACGTGGGAGCGTCGCATGAGATGGGATGGAATGAGAGCTGTATTTGGGGGTTCGCCCTCATTGCTGTGGTGCAACCCATTCACAGGCCTGCAGCTGCAGCGCCTGTTGCTGTTGACCCACAGTCGCCGTGGCGGCTCTGAGTTCTCTGTCTGAGAGCAGGGCGGACCGATCCAGCAAGATTACTTGTATGCCCTCCTTGGCCAGGGCTAGGATGGACCTCTGCTCCCTGAGGCTGTGCTAAATGTGTGGGAGACAGGCTGCTCCAACGAGGCCCCCAGTCAATCACCACTGAATGTTTGTATTCTCACTCTCACATGCTGATGTAGACCCAACTCCTTGGGTCTGCACGAGTATGCTGAACAACTGGAATATCGTTTCTAACACGAGCAGACGTTTTGGTTTGTTTGTGTGTTTGTAGGCAAAGCATGCAGTATATAACTCAAGTGAGTCTTTTATTCCTTGTGAGCTGTCGAAGGTGCTGTTTGACCTCAACTCATGTACCCTCAGTACACAACTTCAGCAGTTTGTTCTCTTTGCTCTGCACATGAGACTCAAGATTAGTGTTTGGATCAGCAACATATCTTTCATCTTCACTGGAGCCAGACAAGTCGATATAAATGGAGGAAATGCTCAAAACTGGGTTGTTGGACCCAGACAAAGGAATCGCAGTCAAGGACATGAACTACTTACATGGCACTTGAGAGAGAGTCTGGATATGGAGTACAGTGGACATCAGAAATGGAACTGTGCTGCCTTGATTTGCATGTATAACAGCTCAATCAGTCAGCGTCTCTGCCAGGAAATGAGGCTTCCATTATCTTCAAATCAATGAACAGGCTAATATGACACAAGCCTCATTCTTATTCAAGAGGACTGAGTGGCTATTCCTATCAGTTCATCCTCTTTGTCATGTTTTTCCTTCATTTGGCTGGAATTGTTGATTATTTAGGTTACTCAGGCCAGTAGAAATGTATTGTATTTAAAAAAAAAACTGCTGAAGCTTCATTACTTTGCATCACAGTGAAAACTCATCAATAGTTGCCTCACTGAAGATGACTACTGAATCTTCATTCGCATAAAAAAAAATGTTTGTATTAGTTGTGTGTATGTTTCCATAAATGTGCCAGTCCACCACTCCTACATGCTGCTCCACTTCCTATTCTCTAACTCCCTGTGTTTTCATAAAGACGTGGTTCAGGTTAAAACATTTTGGCTGCTGAAATACCGAATGTTATTAAGTTTGAATTATTTTACAAATATATTTTTTTTCTCCATATGTGAAACTGAAGGCTACTTCTGTGTATAGTAGGAATCCATATGAAACAACACTTTGATCAGATTCATAGCATTTAAACTTTGGAAAAACAATATTAACCCTTGAGACGAAGCCAAGTTTCAGACGCCGTAGCTTTGGACGCTCCTGGGCCATTCAGTGGTGAAACATTATGTAAAAAGAACGTCAATGTCTAGCACAACATCCTTTGGCTCTTTGTGAGCTAACTCTGATCTGCAGAGCCAAGCACTATTGTGCAGCCTATAGAATTAAAAAGGGGCTGCTTTGCGTAAAGAGGATGACGTGCCAGACTTATTACACATTGTTTAAAAACTGAACAAAGTCATGGGGCCTTTCCTTTTTCACTCCAGAAATATTCGTCCTATAACATCTAATAGTGGGACAGTTGCATTTACTTTGCCAGTGTTTTTAGAAATCTTATCCATGCCTTTTAAAATCATTCAGTCAAGTGAGTTGATCATCTCGAAAAGATATTGCCATATTTCTGAAACTTTTCGTTTTGTGACAACTTGTCTCATATTTTTACTCTGCATAATCAATGGGCCTGTTTGCACTGGATGAATGTGGATTCAGGATTTACAATCTAGTCCTGACTGATTGGCTGATATTGTCAAAGTATTGTCAAATCTGGATTCTCAAAGTCTCATTTGTGTAGGACAGTATACTGCTGTTTGTTCTCACCTGTGGTTGCCAGGAGAAGGAACTCCACTGTTTACACTAAATTATGTTATCTGCTCCTCAATGGCTTTTCATGTTTTAAGAAACATGCTGTCATTAGAATGTAAGGGACACACCACTGAGAGCTAACTGATCAGGTGTTTTTATAAACGCTGCCCTCTCATTTCTCATTTTCCTCTGCAGGACTGCATCACTTCAGAAACAGCTTTCAGATAAATTGGTGGGAGAAAATTGCATTATTTTTAATTCTATACTTTCTCTATATTCAACATGGTTCACTCAGCCATTCCTGTATTTTAACATGCTCAGTGTCCTGTTTAACTAACTGAGGTGCACATTGAAAAGGAAGAAAGTTCAATCAAATGCACAGCATGTCCATAAAAATGACAGATTAACTATGATTGAACAGATTAAATATGACTCACTAGATAGCAACAGGTAAAGTCATGCTGTTTAATATGGCAGATGCATAAATGTGTTGCTAATCAACTGTTGTTAAAAATAGTTGCAGGTATCGATGGCGAAATTACACCCAGAGCCAATGAGAGGACCAGTCTAATAAACACAAGCTGTTTTTGGAATAGAAGTATGTGTCTCACTAGAAGTGACAGTGGCGAGACTAATACATTGTTAAACTTTCAGTGGTATTTGTAGAAGGTAGCAGAACATCAGCGCTAATTATAGATTGACAAATATTTCTGTGTTAATTGCATATTCAAATTTCATGTTGACTGGTATCATTTGGGTGTTATTATTAATATGTTTCATGACCAAACTGGGATGCTGTAATGATATCTTAAAGGTATAATATGCATACATTTCCAAAAAAGTATAGACTGATAGAAGAGTATGTGCCTGTATTTTCTCTTTTCATCTCATTTTGCTGTGTGCTGGACTCTTCAGGGAGTCAGCAAAGAGGACTTGGACCCCATGTGGGGTTGTAACCCCGAGTCAATAAGCAGGGTGTGTGGCCCGTTCTCATTACTTGGTCAAACACTTTGACCCACGCCGTAGCGTTGCTCACTGGCCTGACACAGACATAAGCACAGTGGGAGCAGGCAGACCACAGCAGGTTGAAGCACGCAAGTTTTTAGGCAATGAAAGTGTGTTGGGACTGTGGTCGTGAAACCATCAGAAAATAATGTGTTATTCTTCTGATTCACAGTTTTGTTCTCACTTAAGATTCATTCACTCTTGCTGGACCACTGCTCGCTTGCTCTCTCGCTCTCTGTCTCTCTCTCTCTGTAATAAACGTGGTGTGTTTACAAACGGCAACTGACAATTTGACTTATACCTTTAAAGTGGGATTCTGTTACAGGGTATGTCATTTTACATTCATGCTCAGCAATAGAATCATTGAATGATGATTTTTAAAGGGTGATATCAATAATTGTATTTTCTCCACCTTCTGCTGTTTGACTTTTAAAATGCAATCAACATGGGGAGAGAATTATTTGACAAATCTGCAAAATTGTGTAAACCGATACAACACTATTCTGTCAAATGTTTTTCTCACACTAGTTTTCAGTTATTAGGGATTTGCACAGAAAATTTTGAATTTTTTTTATTTTATTTTATTTAAAAACATTTTTTTTTATTCTAAACAGAATTACTATTAACTTTGCCATGAACAGTTGAGATTGACTCTCCTAGGAGAATGTTTCCTCAAGAACAAAAGTCCTTCAACTTTATAAATAAAGTATAAAGGTTAATATTAACAATATATAAATGGAATGTTTTATTCTAGTTTTTTTTATTAATGTGTCATAATCTCATGTCATATATTTAATGTCATTCTTTTACATAATAAACTTGATTTAAAAATGAAAATTATGACTTGTAATTGATTGACCATCCTAAAGTAGTACTTTGCTCTACTCCTGCGTTATCTTTGTGGATATGTATCACACGGACAAACCATGCTGCAGATCTGCATAGGGGGAAAAAAGTCAGGGTGGATGGCAGTTATAGTGGGCCAGTTAGGCTGGATGACTTTGGCATAGATGTTGGTTTTATTCTACTTTAAATTGAAATTAGAGAACTGGAAATAGATCCAGTAAAGAAGTGAAATACACAAATGTAAAAGTAACGTTTTATTATTATTATTTTAAGTGTACAGCTATGGTTAAATGGATGCAACAATGTCATAAAAAGTAAATGGATGTATAAACAAAGGCAACACTTTAACAATGGGACATTAAAGTTAAAACATGATGTATGTATGTATTATCACGGAAGCTGAATTGGCTTGAAGTGTCAAGTGAACAAATCTTACTAAAACTAACTAGAAACACTAGAAAAGTATGTTAATGTAGTCGTAAAACTCTTGCCAATTTAGTCCAGTGGGGGCGGTATAATATTTCATAGAAGAAGAAGCTGCTGTTAACGCTAGGTTTTTGTCCCCTGAAAAGGAACTACGAGGAATAACTTTTTTCCTAAACCTTGATATGTCATCTGCTTCAGTTGGCTGAGCATAGTGTTCAATCTAGTTTAGATTCTAATCGTAAAGTTGTATGAGTATATTAAAGTGCCACGCTTTTGAACGATTACACTGGTTACGGCGCCACACAAATGGGGCGAAGCGCTGCCTATAAAACCAAACTCAGGGAATATCACACTATTTTGCCCCGCCTTCCCCGAGAAATGCTTAAACTCCCTCCCGCTTCCGTTGATCGTCTGAATATGGCGGCGAAAGATATTGTGGTCAGCTACAGAGCTGATGTGGAAGCAACTGTTAACCGCTGGATACTGGACTATTATTCATGTCTGGCGTTGCAGTTGTTTAAAAACAAGAACTACGTAGAGTTTTCTAGTATTAGAGATGTACTGAACAGTAAGTAACTCACCTCATGTTTCTTTGCTAATTACTCGCCATGGAGTTGGTATAGCTAGTTTAGCTCATTGTATGTGTGCGACCAACGTTGCCGTTACAGTGACTGGTTTATGTAAGTTACCGCGAGTCATTTGAGTTGTGAATGTTCGTCGCCTACATTTGCAATGTATTGCATATAGTGTTGCCACCATTCGGGTCTGTCTCGTCCCATAACGTCGCATGAAAACAAACTCCAGGAAGTAGCTATGCGTTATATCTATGTTTACACTTTTGACGGGGAAGCGATGGTTAACCAGACGTAACATTTGCAAAACCTCAATTGGTTTTGTTTTTTTAACGTTAGCCCTCGTCCATAGTCATTTATGTTACAAACTATTCTGTAACACATTATAGTAAATCGCCTAAATGCTTATATACCATGTACATGTGACTATTCTCTTAGCACCTTCAATTAACCTTCAATGGATTGAAATGATGACTAGCTTATTCTATTTATTTATTTATTTATTTTTATTCCAGGTTTCATGGTCCGTCCTGTGGAGTTGTCTGATGTCATGCGAGTAAAGATTCTAGTATTGCGGTTTCTGTCCCATATAAATGATGGTGAAGACCTTGGTGAGATAAACCGTTTCAAAGTGAACTTTGTCAGCAAATGTGTATTGCTGTTTTTGTTTGCCACCATAGTACTGTATTATTGCCTTTCCTCAATCAGTAATAGAGTATGCCTCCAGTCCTATTACCATATTGTGACCCAAACACCTCACTGAATATTGCTTTTTCTTTGTCTACAGACCAATCATTTGAATCTGATTCAATGAATCTTGAGTCAATAACTCCTCTGGAATCAGCTTTAATGGTCCTTGAAAATATGAGACGGGAATGCAATATGTTGTTGCCACGGCAGGTTTTCGAGAAAGTATGTACTTCACTTAAAGAGATGGTAAGTGGGTTATTGTTATTTTTCTCACAAAAGTGTGTATGTGTGTTGTGTGTGTGTGTGTGTGTGTGTGTGTGTGTGTGTGTGTGTGTGTGTGTGTGTGTGTGTGTGTGTGTGTGTGTGTGTGTGTGTGTGTGTGTGTGTGTGTATAAAGTGTGTGTGTGTGTGTGTATAAAGTGTGTGTGTGTGTGTGTATAAAGTGTGTGTAAAGTGTGTGTGTGTGTACGGGTGTGTACGTGTGTACGTACACAAGTGCACTTTAAACCTTTCGTCAGATTCTATTTGATTTTTTGAAATGTATTTCCCTAGGTGGTGGTGATGTTCATTAAGAACAATAAGTTTGCCAAAGCAAAAGAAGTGCTGAACAAACACTTTCCCAAACCAATGGTTGGCAATGTGAGTTATTTAACTAAAACACAGTGTTCATTCAATGACTCCCTAATTTCACAGCATTTTTTATCTTGGTTACTGCATTAAACCACTGGTGCATAGTTATAAGTTGTAGTATCAAATGTGAGCAAAAATGTGTATTAAATCTTGAACATGCATGTGACAATATATAACCATAAAATACAATGACAGTGTGACTGTCAATATTGATTCCAGCATATTTGTACTCCACCATTGCACCACTGAATTATTGTTTGTGTATGTGCACACATGACTAGAAAAGCACTTTAGATACTTGTAATACTTGAATGTCTGTGTTCTTGATAGAAAGCTATATTCATGGATCTCATTAAGCGGAAGAATAAAATGCACGAAGTCATCGAGCAAATCGACTTCCATCGGTTCAAGGAGGAGATGTTGGACTTTGGCCTGAGTCTGATCCCATCCAGTGTTCCCTTTCTCCACAAGGTATGTTATGATTAGTGCATGGAAACTTTTAAGCTTGACAGCTGGGATCGGCTCCAGCCCCCCCGCGACCCTGAATACAGGATAAACGGTAGACGATGAATGAATGAACTTTCTTTTTTCAGCTTTCCTTATTTTGAGGTATTTTGAACTGCAAATGGGTATTAGCGATTTTAATATCAAACATTTTGGTTTGAGATGTATTGCCCTTCAAAGCTGATTTGTCATGGGCATACATTTTGTGATTACAACAAAAGGTTCTTGGAAGCAATTGTTAAACAATTGTTGGTCCTCTTAAAATCTTTTCATGTGTCCAAGAATGCCTTGGTAAGCCTAGATAACAACCTGTTGGGTTGTTGGTGTTGGTCTTTAATGTCTTTATACCTACTTTTTGTCTTGGTTTGTCCGTGTGTTACAGGCTGCAACACAGCTTATTGATAAAAGACTTACAGAGCAAGAGGATAAGACAGTTGGACCTGATGAGCAAGACGAAACAGTCCCATCATCTAGTCCACAAATACACACCATCCAGTTTGTACCATGGTAGGCTCTGCTTCCCTCCCTCTGTTCATTAAACAATGTCATCATCAGTACTTTTGAAATTGCCAAAAAGGTATGGTCTCTTTGAAGTCATATCACATCATACACTCTACCCCACTCGTCTTTGGACTGCATAACAGCAGTGGGAAAATGAATATGTTTCAGTTTGGTAATCTGACACACAGCTTACCAGTGTGTTCCATGTCTGTGGATCTCATCCTTACTGCCTCTTTCTGCTGTGAGCCAGAAGATCCCCCTTACCAGTTTACTAATACCCACCATTAGGAGCCATACTAACCACATTTCGAACCCATTTAACCATAAAGTATTACTTTACTGACCGTAACCAAGCACAGCATGTGGTTTAAAACCATGCATCGGTACTTTGTTACAACTGTGGTGATATTTTTAGGGCTATAGACTAGAATGTTTCCTGTACAGTTTTATGGGAACCTTTCCTATTCTAAGCTAATGCGTTGACTGGAGACACTTCTTAAACCCCTTTTCCACATATTTTTCTTGCCTTTGTCTTATCTGCCAGTAAACATACAATCATAACGAGGACCAGACTGGAGGCAGCCTACAAGGCTTTGTGTGCAGGTTCAGAAGAGAGAACATTTGCTCGGCTGGCGGAAGAGTTGGAGGGAGAGGAGCTGGCAAGAAAAGAAGATATTTCACTGCACCTCTCACCTACTCCCAAGAAGTGCACCATTCAAGACTCTGAACAGGACAGGCTATTTCAGAGGGACTCGGGCAGCCCAATTGAGGCTTCCCCAGCAGACCAACCACTACAAACAGATGCTGTTTCTCAAACACAGGCAGGGGGGCTCCGAAAAACACCCTCGGTGCTTAGGAACAGGCACCTCATCACTGTGGCACGACTGGTGGTCGAGCCAGACAGCCAGGGGAGCTCACAGTGCACAGCATCTTCACAGGAACTGGAGTCTAATGTCAGAACAGAAGAGCCACCGCAGTCACCAGCTATAGCCAATCAAATAGACTCGCCGAGCTTAGAAACGGACGATGAGATTGCTGTACCCATGCGGAAGCGCACCAAAAAAAGTTGCCGCAGGTAAGGTACTTTTTTTTTTTTAACTTACACTTGGGCTTAGAAGTCACTACGAGGTGATCCCATAATCGTTCAGTAATTTTACAGTATTAGTATTAGTAAATACAGTTACAGGTAGAGATGCACCGATCCAGTTTTTTCCAATCCGATACCGATACCTGGGCTGAGCATATCGGCCGATACCTGATACCGATCCGATACTACTGTTGAATGAATGAACCGTATACCTTGCCATGTGAGTGAAGGCATCAGGCTTGACATAAACATTTAGCCTTGTTAAAAAAGGTAACAAATTAACACAGATATAAATGTACTTAATATTATTTACTAACAAATAAGTGTACATTAGCAGCAAAAATAAATAAATAACACTTGTAACCATGTAAAGTGCACTGCAAACAGTTATTTTAAAATGTAATATAAAATATAGCAGCTGCCTGAAACCCAACAAACAATGGCTTAATGAACCTTGCTTGCGCTTGCTCCATGTTGCTCTGTGTTTGCTCATCACTAGCTGCTGTGCGTGATGACATAACCAGCGTTGCAAACATAGAATTGAAGTGACTAGATCGCTGTAACTGTATTGCTGTGTATGATATTAATAAAAATGAAATGACTGGATCAGAATGCTGGATCGGCCTCATTCATCCGATATCCAATCCAGCTAATTAGTCAATATCGGAGCCAATATCCGATCCGGGTATCGGATCGGTGCATCTCTAGTTACAGGTATTCATTACAACTGTTAAATTTGTGGTCATTAATTTCACACAAGAAATGGTCGTTAAACAGGCAAATAAATAAATGTTGCTCAGTACGTTTTCACTGTCCGAAGGTGCTCCATATCTGTCGCATAGGCCTGTTACTGTTGAGCCTCATAATTAGTCTTTATTAGACCAGTGGACTAAATAATAATTATCATTAATTTTACAGGGACTATTCAGAAATGTTTGAAAAAACACCAATTCAAGTCATGACTGTTGGATCACTTCTGACTATTAACATTACATTGATTTTATGTACTATATTATTAAAAAATATATTCCAAGTACAAATGGCAAAACCTTTTAAAATGCAACATTCTGATGATAAACACAATGCATCTCCATGGATTTTTTTTTTTTTTTTTAAACCTGTCCTTGTATGGCATATTTCATTATGATTAGGCTGCTTTTGGTTATATCTAGGTGAGTATGGCACTGAAATTGCTTGTTTTGTCATGCAGAGCCGTAACTCGTTTGGCAGAGTTGTCAGACAGTGAGAAGGACCTTCCTGACTCTGTGACCAACATGGACATTTGTGTGGGAAAACGCCATGACCAATCCAACAGTTCACTCAGGTAAACCCAAATGAACAGTATCACTTCAGATGAGTTATTACAATGTTGTACTGTTGGGTCATGTTGGTGAGAACACTGAACTTAAGTCAGACAGGAGATCGATTAATAGCATGGTCTCTACTGGGTACTTATGGGTCCTTTTTATTAGCCTTTTTCAACCACAGAGATCTTTTCAAAAACACAGAAATGGTTACAAAAAAGTATAGTCTGGCAACCTGTCCAGAGTGTACCCTACCTTCACCCCATGGTCAGCTGGGATTGGGATCAAATGTGCAAATGTGATTTGCTGACACAAAACCTTGATATTAGTTTAGGCTAAGTGTCCACTTCATGGTTGATATTTAGGTAAGACTTTACATTAAGTAGACACTCATCAGCATTACTTGATGCTTAACTAATGCCCAGTTCATCCTGAGTTAATGTAGAACTCATGTAAGACTAATGGAGGACTCGGACATGAATGAATGGTTACTTCATCAGTAACTACGGTAATCAAATCCAATCCACTTTATTTATAGAGTGCATTTAAAAACGATAAAGTTGACCAAAGTGCTGTACAAGTCGAACAACAAATCACAGAGATCAAAAGCAGACATTCACAGTATGTCACATAAAAAGTCTCTCAAGCTATGTCAAAAGCCAAAGAAAATAAATGTGTTTTGAGGCGTGATTTAAACACCTGCAGAGTGGGGGCCTGTCTAACATGCAGAGGCAGCTCGTTCCAGAGTTTTAGGGCTGTCACTGCGAAGGCCTGGGCTGCGTTTCAATAACAGTTTGAGTCGCCCTCGCTCACTTGCCCTAAGCACTTGCCCTCGGGGGAATCCCTGCCGCCATCTTAAGGGCTGTTCCATTTCCCTGAACAGCTGAAGTGAACTCCGTGAGATCGACCCTTGAGGGCTGAGTGATCGGGTGAACAACGATGGCCACTTCAGAGCTGTATATCACCCACAATGCATTGCAGTGGTGCACGAAAAATATGTCCATGCGGTGGCGATAATGAACCTCAAACACCATTGTCTGCTGTCTATTCACCACCAAGGAAGAAGAAGAAAGTAGAAAATGAATTAAATTTAATTCATTTTCTTAAATTGTGCAATTAGACTGTCTGTTGCAGAGTTATGGCAGAGCCCAACGTTTACAAGTGTAAGTATATAAGCAGCCGTATTGCCATCAAGCGTAGAATACGTCTTTGTCTCAATGAAATTAGTTTCTGCATATTTTGTGTAATTTGGAATAGGCAGTATAGCGCTACTCCAACAACGTGTGGTTGATCCATGATTGTCTGGGCTGTTAGTGAACGAGGGCAGGTGTGTTCCATTTACCTCTTTCACTCCCCCTCCGCCCACTTTCCCTCCGCCCTCCAAGTGGCCTCCGTGTGACGTCATAGCAAGGGCTGAGGGCAAGTGAGCGAGGGCGACTCAAACTGTTTTTGAAACGCAGCCCTGGTCTCCCCTAAGCTTCAGCCTGGCTTAGGAACAGTCAGGAGGAGCTGATCACAGGACCTGAGGGACCTTGAAGGAACATGAGGTTCCAGCAGGTCCGAGAGGTAGAACGGTGCCAAGCCATTCAGGCCCTTAAAAGCAAACAGTGGAATCTTAAAATCAATCCTAAAACGCACAGGAAGCCAGTGGAGGGAAGCCAGTACTGGGGAAAATTGAATCTCAATTACAAGTACCCGTTAGCAGACAAGCAGCAGCGTTCTGGACTGCAAGCGAGAGAGGGAGGCCCAACTGACATCAACATACAAGGCATTACAATAATCAAGACGAGAAGTCATAAAACCATGAATAACATTTTCAAAAACACTTAAGAGATTTAAAAAAAAAAGTTGTGACCTTGGACAGCCTCCTAAGCTGGAAACTCTTTCCCATGATTTTCACCCTTAGATTGGTGACAGTTGGCCTCACAAAAAGTTCAAGGCGGCCCAAATCACCAGGAGGAGACACATTATTGGGACCAAACCCCAGAACTTCGGTTTTACTGTCATTAAAATTTAGAAAGTTTTAGGCGAGCCATACTTTGACATCTTCAATGCATGCTAACAAAGATTATTTTGTTTAAAAGGCACATAGATTTGACTGTAATTTGCGTAACAGTGGAAGGAGATGCCATGTTTTCTAAGTATAAATCCTAGGGGGAGAAAATACAGCATAAATAAAATTGGCCCAAGAATTGAGCCCTGGGGCTGACACAAAAGCTTCTCTCTGACAGGTACGACCTAAAAAACTCCAGAGCTGAACCTTTAATGACAACCCAGTGCTCCAGGCGGGAGAGAAGAATATTGTGTGGATATCAATATTCTTCTCTCCCGCCTGTGTTGAAAGCAGCAGTGAGATCTAACAGTACAAGAACAAGAGAGTCACCAGAGTCAGTGGTCAAAAAGATCATTAACAACTTTTAACTAATCAAAAGTCTTAATTACAGGCAGAGTCATTCATGAGAATCTATAACCTAAGTCATACTTCATATATTAACTCAGACATGTTTCTTAAAATGTATTCATACTATGACTTAATTCATGAATTACCATAACTGAAAACTAATGTCAGCAAACTCCATTCCAGAGTACTATTTGGACTTTTATCTCTTTAGTACTACTTTTGGGATAGGAACATTTCTGCAGGATTCTTTGCAGTCCAGGATTCAAAGCCAGGAGACAGACATGTGACCAAGTAGCTTTCGCTTCCAGTATTAGTGACAGATGTAAATTGCTCAGGTTCTGATGCATGTGTATTTGTTTGCAGTCCAAATATCATGATATATTCACTGTGCAACTTTCCCCACGTTAATCAAGCATACATGTTTGTGTGGCCTTTCAGGTGGTATCAAAATATATAACCACAACCAGAAGTTACTTAATTAATTATGTGTCCTGCTTAGTAAAGTCACAACACTATGATATATTTACAGATCATTACCTAATGATTAACTAAGACGGGTGAAGAGCATGATTTCACTTTAATATTGTAGGATGGAAAACCATGTAAATTAATGTTATTTAAGTGTCATGTGCCCCACTAAGTAAAGTCACAACATTAGGGCTGCAACTAACGACTATTAAAACCAGTCATCGATTATTGAAAAGATTAGTCGGATAATAAATCACAAAATACTCAGTGGCTCTCTTTAGCTACCAGCTTTTCAATTTACCTTGAGGTTGTTTTGGGCATGTGCTAACTAACAATAAAAACAATAAAATACTTGATTCAAAGTATTTATTTTAATAAACATTGCTGCTGTTTAGGATACTACTACAAAAGATCGTTGATCAGCATGTTTAGTGAGTTGTGAGTTGCTTGCTGCGAAGTCCACGTCTGCTTCCTTTGCAGAAAACCATCTAAGGATCCTTTACTCTTCTTAGGAGAGTGCATATATTTGATTTAAAAAAAAAAAAAAAACCAGTGTGAGACAAGTGTTAACATTACTCCTTTTAAACGTTAATATGCCAAGGATGCAAAACAATCTAAACATTGAAAAGAGATGCATACTTGACTTTTAACATGAACTTGTAGGTGAGGGACTGAACATGTTGGTTTCTGCTGGCAGTAATGCACCAAGTAAACAACTGAAAAAGAGTACTGCTTGGTTGTAACGTTGGACTGTGATGTCCAGGAGTATCGCTTTTTTCTTTAGCACGACAATAACACATTCATGTTAAAAGCCAAGAAAACTCCATCTACCTATAGTTAACTAGTTAACCAACAAGCTAAATATCTTTCCAAGTCCTGTCTGCATTGTCCAGAACTCTAACATGCCTCCTCTTCAAATGCTTGTGGGTTACCGACGTGCTCCTGTGATACTGAGCTCGGCTTTACACATCTTTCACATGACTTTGTTCCTTGGTGCGTCCACAGTGAAACGTACGTAGCCCTATTAGCCACAGCCTATCGTATTTAGCTGCCGTCACTACGCACATGCGACTCCCAGAAGAGATAGGAAAAAACCCGAGATGTATCACTCCTTATAAAAAAAGAATGTTGTCCAGCTCCACAGTGGGAAAAGGCCTGTGATGACTTACCGACAATTAAATTTGGTGGTGACTAATTTCGTCATCGATTTTGTCGACATCACTAATCGTTGCAGCCCTACTGTCTGAAAGAGAAATCACGCTCGTACCCTGTCTTCGTTAATCATTAGGTAATGATTTGCAAAAATATCATAATGTTGCTGCATCGATTAGTCAGGTTGTCTACAAAAATCAATACAGATACCAGATTCATATAGTACTGTGGAATGGAGGTTGCTGACATATGGGACTTTAAATTCACGGTTTTCAGTTATGGTAATTCATAGTATGAATACATTTTAAGAAACATGTCTGAGTTAATATATGAAGTATGACTTAGTTTATAGATTCTCATGAAGGACTCCATCTGACTTTTCTAAGACTGACTTTTGATTAGTTACTGATGGAGGAACCATTCATTCATGGTTGAGTCTGACATGAGACTTATGAGTTCTACATTAAGTCAGGATGACCTGGGCATTAGTTAAGCATCAATTAATACTGATGAGTGTCTACTTAATGTAAAGTCTTACTGATATTTATGTAACATTTCATATGAGTCACAATGTGATTTGATTGAAGCATGATATGCATGAATAGTTTTATTACTAGTTACTTAGCATCAGATGGACACAAGCTTCTGAGTTTCAGTATTTCTCTATTTCTCTATCTCTAACCAAACGTTTCAGGAATCTCTGCATTTAAAAAAAGCCATCTGAAATGGACAATATAATAAGAGATTATCTTATCTGAAGTTTATGGTTAAAAATGGCCTCCAATTTAAGCGGATGTGAGTTTTGTCACTGTAAGGTAAATTTATACTATGTAAGTTAAAGCATCCACTCTTGTTTTAGTTGGCTAGTTAGTTATAGTTTAACTTTTATTATGTTCTCTAAATACTCTTAACGTCTTGAAAAGTACAAATTGTGCAATAAATAATTTTAGTCAAAACGGATTGCCTCTCACAACTCTCATTATGCAGTCACTCCACTAAGTCAGACCAGCAGTCATCGGATAGTGAGGAAGACCCACAAGAGTCACCGGCTTCCTGCAAAACCCCAGTGGGGAAACTTCGTAAACGACTGGCCAACGATCTTCTCAGCAAGCAAGTCCAAATACAACATTCTCGTGATGTCACTTTGTTGGTTGAACGAGTCGCAACATTTGATAAATGGATGTATTTATGCAGAGTTCCAGCAGCGGATGATTCTTCATTGGACAGCTCCATGGAACTGTTCCCTCCTCACGCTGTCCCACAAACGAGCTCTACTCCTCAAAAGGACTTAACTGCTAAGTGGTTAGTAAAGATTACACCAACAGCTTGACTCACCTATTGTGAAGAAATTCAAGCAAAATATGCAACAATAAAAAGTATTTAAAAGTTCACTGGTAGATAATTCAGTGTGCCTTTGGGTGTCTAAAATGGACACCTTCCCAATGAGCAATTTTATGTCTAAAATAAGTTGAATTGATGTATATTAGATGCCTATTTGTAGATGTCTAGTTTTTAAAGTTAGTAGCTGTTAAGTTTTAGCCTTGACTTTGTTTCAATGTCTCTTCAATGTTTATGCATTTTGATGTTTTTAAAATATGGTCTAAGTCCCTGCTATACGCAACTCTTGGTCTATATGAATGCTAAGGCACAGAAATGTTGAAAAGGCATCGAGTGCTCAGTGGGTTTAGATGACTTAATAAACCATTAACTGAAAAGAGATGAACTAATTTAAGGAAGTTTCATACAAGGTTCACTACAAACACAGCACAAATTATTGAAGATGTAGCGGTTATTTGTTTTTCACAGCTGTTTATTAATTGGCATCATGAATCAGGTTGAAAGAAACTCTGCTCTTAACAGGAAACACCTTATCCATACGGCGAAGGAGTCTAAACTAATATGGAACGATGAAGAGTCAGAATTTGCCTCCAGAAAGAATTCCGGTAATATCCATTTCTACTTAATCCCATGTAAATGTAGTTGTGAACCTCTTGTTCATGCAGTAATATAGCTTTGTTTTCCCCAAAGGGTTGAACAATGAGAGTACCATTTCAAATTCAGGCCACAGAAAGAGGGTATGCATAATGACTTTATTTTTTTACCCCATGATAACATGGATTTGGTTGCTGCTTGTGTTAAAAAATGTTGTTCACTTCCATCAGAAGTCTGATTGTTTCAGTAGCTGAGGCAGTACGCAAGTAGACTTATCAGTATGATACAAAGATGACCAACCTCATGTCCCTGTTGTGTTGCAGGTGTGGACCGCAATTGAGACAATGAAGCTGAAAGAAGGGGTCAAAAAATTTGGAGAGGGCAACTGGAGTAAGATAAAATCACATTACTCCTTCAACAATCGAACAAATGTCAACCTTAAGGACCGATGGAGAACAATGAAGAAATTGAACATGGCCTGAGTAGTCTAGGACAAATTCAAGTGGATGACATTAAACTATGAATGGTTTCCACATCCATAAGCTCCTGGTTCCTAATAGGAAATCATTTTGAGAGGGATGAGTTGATATTCTTGTTCAGCTAATTTTTTGTTCTATTGTTTCAGTATTCATCATGTTTGAATATCTTGTACATTTTATTTTCCTGACAGCTTCTAGTTAAATGCATTTTCATAGTTGAATTTGTAAGATTAGTTATTAAAAAGACCTGAAGTGGTGTCTGGATATGTATGTTTCACTGCAGCCGTACAGAAACAAGCTCACCAAAACCAGTAAATACAAAAGACATGGTTTTATTTGAAAGATGACATTTACAACAGAGACTCACAGAAAAGCACTCCTTCATGTTGGTCAGGTAGTATCAGGAGGCTCTGACTAGGGAATCCTGTAGATTGCAGGTTTTTGACAGTCTAGCAGTTGATGCATCTTTATGTTAATGTATCCTCATTCCTGATGAACTCTCCTACATCTGCCTGGTGGAACACTACAATCGACATGGGGTCCACTCGCCGACACTCTAGGGTAGACTTGGCTGCCACTCCAAAACCCTGAAGGAGAAAGACACATAACTGGTTCAGAAATCCCCTCTGAACAAGGACATATCAGTGTCATGATCTAAACACTTTTACTCTAGCAAATGTGGTATTCTGAACACAGGTACATGGAGTATAGTGGATACATTCAATTCAGGACCGATTCATTTTTAAGAAATGAAACTGGGCTTAACTTCTAACGCCTCAATACAGTGTGTGCCTTTATGTGAACCATGTGCTTTTTCAGTACGACTGGCCCCAACAGAAATACAAGCCACTGATGGTGCACGATGAGTTTCTTTCCAACTTGTGGTGGGCATTACAATAGAAATCACTTTCTAACACTCATAGGTTAACACGGCGGAGGAAACAAAAGTTGTTGTAATCGAAAGAGGTGAGGTCAGAAAGTGATTGGTTTCTGACAATGCCCTGTGAGCACTACAGCGCCATAGTTCCAAAACTTACCAGGGGAACATCTGTCATGGAGTAGACCACAACTCCTTGGTACTGCATTGTGTTCTCTGTGATTCTCCCAAGCCCCGATTTTAGCACGTGGTTCCCATAGAGGAAAGACTGCTCTGTTCCAGGTTTCACCCACACCTTGAACTAAAATACATGACAGGAGAAATCAAGTTACTCATAGATGCATGATATGAAATGTTATAACTATTAAAAATGATTTGATTGACATCAATGCAAATTGAGGCTTAACTGAAAAGGATGCATTCAAATTATATATCGATATATAGATATATATAGCCTCACTGTATCCATCTCGTCACTGCATCTCTTACTCCACCCACCATTGGTAGGAGCAAAGGAGAGTGGATGGGATGCAAATGATGTAAGCAAAAGATACAAATAATAAAACTGAGCACCAATAAGTCACCTTTGCATAGGGCGCCAGGAAATCTAGGGCTGTGATGTGCAGGCGGAATTTAGTGGTCTTTGTGAACTTTCCAAAACATGTTCCCACTGACACGAGCTTGTCCCGGGAAATGTGAGTGGCCAACTTAAGGATTTTCTCACTGTGGACAGACGCAAATGCATACACGGATTTCTGAACAATTTAGAAATATTACTGGCAGAAACAAGAACGTGCATGTTAATTTATCCTGGATTACCTCATGTAGTACACACGGTCGTTGTGTAGCCTGAAACAGTAGGAACCGTCCGGTCGGTCCACTAGCAGTTTGATGTTTTCACCGATGCTGTTGGGAGAGAAAAAGACGTGGCTCTCACGCAGGCTAACAAGGATGCTAACATATTTGTTATTTTGTTGTATATAATTTGAGTCGTAATAGGCGCGCAAGAATACGTCTCTACGTCCACTTACTATTTTGACAGCTTCTCGAACATTGTTTTCGTCTCTTCGTCAGTTAGTGGCCTCATTTTGAATATTTTTAAAGCAACCTTTTAGTCAACGAACTGTTAAGTTTCCTGTGAGACGCGTGAAAACGTGGGTCAGCAGCACGGAAGCCGTAACGCTTTACAGCGGAAGTCGTATGACGCAATGAGCGAGCGTAGTTCCGGGTTTGTTTTTTCTATTTTTTTACTTTGCATTCTTTAGCCTTCAGTCGATCGTGCATTTTTACTCCGGCAAACCGGTCGCCATCTGGTGAGTTTAATCACTTAAAATGATATAACATATTGCTGAGATGTTAATTATATAGCCGATAAACAGCTACGTCAGTATAAATTTATTTTGCATTTCGTTTTTGATCAACATTGAAGTCATATCTTCGAAAACGGGCTTGGTTAGCCTTGTTAGCTAGCTGTCAGTGGAAAAAAACACGAACCTGCTGCTATCAGCGAGCTAGTGAACGTTAGCGTGTGAGTTAACTGTGTTTGCAGCTTGTAATGCTAACGCTGGTTCGCCACTGACCAACGAACGGGCTCTACCGTACAATGCTTTTGAAATCAAATATGACGCACTGGGATGTCTTTATCAAACAACTGCGTTGCATTTCAGTTGAGATTTGTTTCGGTCTGAGCGCCGTGCGAAGAGGGGAGCCTTTGCCGCAGCGCTGCGAAGTTACATAACCTTAATTTGTTTGTAAATAGCGATTACGTTCCTGTGATCCGGGATCAGAGACGGAGAAACCGATCCTTTCAGTAACTCCACAGTAATTAAGCTCAACGTTCAACATGTCCAGTCCTTTGCAACTGATGAAACGCTTCACCTGCATGGAGTGTACAGTAGCAGTCCAATGTCAGCCAGTGTAACAAATAAAGGAAATCTACTCTGTCAGCGAGCTCTTTGCATTTTGAACATCAGTTGATACTCTGGTCTGACAGCAATACTGGCTGAAATAAATGCCTGATCCAGTTTTTCAGATGCTGCCACCGAAAGTTGTACACAGCAAAACCAGTATTCACTGACGCGTCTCGAAATATCTGATCCTGTTGCCGTTCACTGATAATTGAAATGATAAAAAAAAAATAATAACTCCAATGCTTTGGTTCCTAATACACGAGACAGCCATCAAATTCAGTTGCACCTTGTGTCTTCACAGCTGCACTACATATTTACACTCACATACTTACACTTTACACTAAGTATTACCAAAAACAATTGTTTGGTGTAGGATATATAGTGGCTATGTTGCATAAAATGTTAAGTGGTAAAAGGCAGCAACTATTTTCAGTCATTTTGTCAGATGATGCTCCAAATATTCCTGTCGTAAACTTTCTTTTCTGTCCCGTAAATGGAATAAGCCTCTAGCTTGAATCAACTTCAGGTAGATATTAATTCATGGATACCTTACTAGACCTGTGGCTAACAAGAAGATGCCCATAAGTTACTAATCAACAGAATGTTGTAACAATAATACTAATATATTGGCTTGACAGGAAAATACTTTATGGAGGAACCTTGACAATAATTATTAATTTGTGATAGTATGTCTGCATTTGATTAATTTTTTTTATATAGGATAAAAAATAAGGTAATTTTTTTTCTCCACCCTTTAACTTGTTGATAGGAGCGTGAAGCTTGACAGTTCTGTGCTAACTGTTTACCCCAGAGAAACCAGCGATCTGTGTCTTCATCATTTCCGGCGTGTGTTTGTGGCTCTGGTAACGCCGAACAGGAAGAAAGGCACAGAGAGACGTCTGAACTGAGAGAGGAAACTGCTGCGGCTTCTTCATCAGCCTAAGAATGACTGAGTTCTGGGTTTGTTTCAGCTGCTGCATTGCTGAGCAGCCACAACCTGTGAGTATTAAATCAACTCGGAATACAAATTAATTTACCCAATTTTTTATTTAATTTGGCCTTGTAGGAAATTGGCATAAAATTAATTTTGGATATGCATTTTAATGAAAGGGGCAGTATTCGCTATGTTACGCAATGTACCAGCACATGTATCTTTCATTTTACTTCAGCTGTGAAAATTGGTGAATATTCACCATTCTCAGATAATATTTCCTTAAAAACATAGCAGTCATGTCATGCAAAAAATATATATGACATCCTCTTTTTATTTTGGATTAAAGTTGTAAACTATCCAGCTAGCCACATCCTGCTGTCAAGACACATTCATTTAGACTGAATAAGTTTCACTGTGACAACCAGTCATTGTGCCTCATTGTTGTCAGTCAGTCTGTCTCCTAATAGATAAGATAACAAGTATCATGAGTGTCGACCTCTGACTCATTTAAAGCTCCACAGCTCAGGTTCACTGCTTATGAAGGAACATTTCAGAATGTATACAGGAGATGGATGAGCAGGCTCTGTTTCAGCTGGTGTTTGCATATTTTCTATCCTCACTGATAAGCAATATCCCCTTAAATATATTTAGGATGGTCAGACTAATTAAGTGTTTGTTTATGGTGCTCGTTTTCAGAAACGGCGGCGACGGATCGATCGCTCCATGATCGGGGAGCCAACAAACTTTGTTCACACCACACACGTAGGCTCGGGGGACATGGGCCTAGGACTGGCATCAGTAAGTTTTCATCATCTTCAAAGGCATGTTTTTGAATTTGAGTAAAGCATACGTAAGTTTCCAATAAATTAAAATGTGCACCTTGATGTCTCTAGGTGGACCTTGTTCAAGCCCAGATGAAATCGAAAGGGGGCTACGTGCATGGAGGATCTGAAGGTTCTCAGTTGTAACAAGGTGAGAGATTAGACTTGTTTTATGCAAATACTTATTTTTGACAACTAAAAGAAAAGGTTAATTTCCAAACAAAGTAAGTAGATATTTTTTCCATTCTTTAATCCAGGTCACACACATGTTTAAATAAACATTTAGTTTTAGACATAAGCCCCTCACACTAACACTTGATGAGAAAGACATCAGTATAGACATTTACAGACATACCAGTTAAAACCTGGCTTGACTCCACCCATGCTAACTAGAAAGCTGCAGTCGGTAGAGTGCAGATCTCTGCTGGGTGTGCCCGCAATGACCAGTGCTGTTTTGTGATTGAATGAATACACTAATGTTGACACTAATGGGCTGTAAGGAATCGTAAAACACACTTCATTCATTCTTTAAAAAAAAAAACACACACCATCCAAAACACTAAAAGTGAGTGTTATCACTTTTGCCCCTACCAACTGGTGGCAAGTTAGAGTAGTAAGTGAGGAGTCACCAGGCAGTCAATGGCACTATAAAGCAGGAAATAAAAAGTGAAATAGAAAGTGCGTTTCCATGCAGCAATAACTGGTCACCCAAAATATTATGCCGTTTGCTGCCGGGTTCACATGTGTCCTGGAAAACCTGGAAAATAGTTGACCAATTTTCCAGACATTGATAACACATTATCCTATTTTCCTTGAGCTTCCTTGGTTATGTTGTGGAAACGCAGTGAACGAACCCCCAAGGCATGTCACATGGTAGCACATGCAGGTTGGATGACATTACATAAGGTCACTTTCTTCCCAACTTGTTTTAAACATTTGGATAATGTGTTGGATCAAGTGTTTAGCATGTTTAGTTCAGTTGCTAAAGTTCTTGTGCTTGCAAGCTTGTTTTTCCAGCAAAGGTTTAAGGTTTGTTATTTAACTCAGGCCCGGAGCAATGTTCAAAATGTGTTGGGCATAGTTGAGAGAGTTGGATAATAATGAAGCATATGAGAGGAGTTTTTCTGTCATACCAGCTGGATCAACAACTGACAATTACCTTTTCTAGATTTTCTCTAAAGGAAATGCTAAGAAATGCAAGATGAGCTGTGAACTGAC
The DNA here is from genome assembly GCF_963514095.1 of Eutrigla gurnardus. Lineage (NCBI taxonomy): Eukaryota > Metazoa > Chordata > Actinopteri > Perciformes > Triglidae > Eutrigla > Eutrigla gurnardus. The sequence continues at coordinate 22,254,395 of NC_139915.1, read as the reverse complement.
ACAGAAGTGCACAGTCACTCACAAATGCATGGGACCGATCGCATGATCTCCCTGGCGGGGATAAACAAGGCAAAGCATACTAGCACACAACAACAACCTCATCTTTTGTAGCGTTAAAGGGAACTGGTGAAATGCCTCCCACAACATTTTGTACTGAACCATTTGTAGTCATGTTTTAGAAGGATAATTCAGCCCTCCCTCATGAAGGAATGAACATATTTGTTCCTCTTGATTAGCTTTGTTTGTTTAACCACTTACATTTTCCCACGTGACAGTGACTCAACTGTCAGGTGAAATCTTTTTTTTTTTTCATTTTTAAATTTTGGTGTTATTTGTTTTGGAATTCTTTTCTACTGGCTAATCGATAATGTTGCACCCTGCCTTGTTTTTAACTCCCACTGGATGTTGCCATGGTCACTTACAGTTTTTACTTTTTCGACTCCCACCACTCCTGGGGGCCGGAACCAACGATATCAAACACGTTTGGAAAAACAAGACAGGGGGGCAGAGTCAGCACTGTTACTCTTAAAGTGAATTCCTCTCGAACTTTGACCAAACAGGCTCAGGGTTGTGTGATTTGGACACACACACACACACACACACACACACACACACACACACACACTTCACCTGCCATGTCAGTAACATTTGAGATGTTAACATTTCTTCCACCCTTTCCCCCCCCCCCCTCCCCTTCACAGCCCTTCACAGTCTTGTGGAAACTACTGTTGTTGATATGAGGAAGCGTTTTCAAAAAGCAGTTCTGTCTGTAATGGACGCAGGACCAAAAGATGAAACTACTGCTTTTCCATTATGTTGTATATATTTTTATTTTCCATTCCTTTTTTTTAATGAAAGCACTGCTATCCATTTGCTGCCATACTGTTGCACTGTAAAGAGTAACTGTTAAGAATAGATAAGAGGGTTTAGAAAGCTCATAATCTCAGTCAGACGTATGCTTGTGTGTATGCATGAGGAAAATATTTTCAAAAATATTTGCTGTTGTAGCCCATTTGGATGCCTGTATTTATTATCTGATTTGTAAACGGACCTCATGGTGGCTGGGCCACGCTGGAAATTTGGAACATTAAGTTTCTGTCTTTATTCTCAGAGGTTTATCAAAGGACAGCGAGGCAAAAAAAAAGTGATATGTTCATTGTTTTATTCTGAGAAATACTCATTATCCTCTGAGTTGCTTTCAGGGTTGAAGATTGCTGTCTTGTAATAAACTTGAAATGAGTAGAGTACACTGGATCATACATTGTACACTCACACTTGCTTAGGAATTTCGCATTGATTTCAAATATTTTTTTGTTTTTTATACTCATTTAGATGGAACCATATAGAATTTTAATAAACTATGAACTTCCTAATCTGCCTTCTGAAGTCACGTTCATTATTTGTTTTTCTGGTGTCGTTTGGCAGCTTGATGCTGCAAGTACTGAGCTCAGTGGTTTCAAGAGGATTTATATTTTTATATTTTCTTCTTTTCATGGCTTGTGTACCAACAGTAGACCAAGACTTAAACTTGGAAGTAACTAAATCAAACTGCAACAATTGTGGGTTAGGTTTGATACAGTTAGTAGTATTCTCAAACTTGTAGTCTGTCTTTTGCATGTCCATCATGCTTTTTGAGTGCTGTTCCTTTCCCCTCAAACACATTTTGTGTTCAACAACGTTGCTTGTCATGACAAGAAACTACCAAGACGGGGGGTCATAGTAGTTTTGTGTTTCTCTGAAAACACCGATGTGACCCACCTTTGTAGCAGTGCTTGTGATTAAGTTGCTTCGGTGTCAAAATGTTTAAAGTTCTCTCTCCTTTTTCAAGAAGAGATAACTTTTCATAAAGGGTTCCTCTCTTAGGGGATAGTAAATAAGTTCAGCTCTTATTGCCAGATTACACTGGTTGTCAGTTGTGGTCATGATCAGTCTAGAGTTAATATATTCCCTTTTTATTGACTGGCTGGTTGTCCTTCCTTAGTATTATCATACGCAGACCAAATTTCTGAACTCCAGGCAAAATTCCTTCTTGGCAAATAGTGATAGAGCACTATGAATATTAAATGCATGGCCCCTTCTACTTTGGTTGTTCATCATGTACACACTGCTTATCACCACTTGCAAATCAAAGGGTCAAATGTGTCAAGCAAACCAGCAGGCCTGGATATATCAATACATATCATCATTTGTTCTCTCACAACAGAATGTGGTTGTATTAAGTCAAGCGAAAGTCTGTGTAAATTGATGTTAAATGAGTGCTATTGTCATACTATATATATGATAAAAAGATTAAATCTTTGATGTTGGTACCAGGCAGCAAAAACTACCTGATAGACATAGTCACATTTGTAACATCTTATCATTTACAGCCTTAAAACTGCTGGTAACCACAACCAACACAGATTTAATGTGATTCATCCGGCTAGAACATTGTCACAGTGCTCATCTGTTCCTCTTTAAATGTTTCTGTAGTAATTCCTGTGTAAAAAGAGAACCATGCGTGGACTAGTTTTGTGTTTTTCCAGCTCTGTACCGAATGGTACAACTTGGACATACCGGGATTGCAGTATATTATGTGACCAGCAGGCGGTGCTAGTGGACTGGTTGAATGTTTTAAAAATTGTTTTCTTTTGGGATTCCTGTCATTGGACTTCTGTGATGATACCGGAAATGATTAACATGAAAGTAATGGATCCGTTAATTATATGTATTCAGGGTCGTGCATATTTTAGATTACTTTTCTGTATTACATTACTGGGAAGGCAGAGAGTTGGAGCAGTGTTTCTTTGTTGTCGTTGTTTTCCTCAGGAACTGCCTGATATGTAGTTCCCACTTTAAGGGAAGTTCATCTGTCTTTTTTTCTGCATTTTTCAAAACAAACAATGATAATAAATGTTAAATGTTGACGTTTGACCAACTGTGTGTTCCATGTTTTCACTTTAGTCCCAAACCCCCCCACATCTATCGGGGGTGCTAAAGGGGATGGTTGGGCTCGTTCTGATGCAAAACACAAACGTTTAATACCAAAAATACAGGATTCTTGTCAACATCAGCTGTGGTACTTCTACAAGCAAAAGGTCCACCTTCAAAATCTTACTTGGGTACTAATATATCAACTGAGAACTCCCCGTGGGAAAAATGGCCCTGTAACAAATTTCCTATCCATCCATCCATTGTCTACCGCTTATCCTGTATTCAGGGTCGCGGGGGGGCTGGAGCCGATCCCAGCTATCATTGGGCGAAGGCGGGGTACACCCTGGACAGGATGCCAGTCTATCACAGGGCCAACATGTAGAGACAGAGAACCATTCATGCCCACATTCACACCTACGGGCAATTTTAGAGTCACCAATGAACCTATCCCCATCCTGCATGTCTTTGGACTGTGGGAGGAAGCCGGAGAGAACCCACGCTAACACGGGGAGAACATGCAAACTCCACACAGAAGGAACCCGGGGCCGACCCGGGAATCGAACCCGGGACCCTCTTGCTGTGAGGCGAGAGTGCTACCCACTACACCACCGTGCAGCCCCCAACTTTCTTATATTATTATTATTTTTAAATGGTTGTGTCAATTATGTAGGCAACATTTTTTTATTGTAGCTTATCAAAGTCAAGACTATAATAGTCAAACTAACAGTGCATGTTACAGGTCGGCTTCTTTTCATTTATCAAAACAAAACAATCGAGAATTGGCAGCAGTGTAATAATGAGTGTGGGTCATTGCCAAATATTATTAATTCCACGGCTGCTTGTACATTTTATTGAAGTGATGCACACAGCTTCTTCCATCTACCTCTATTTAAAGACTCAATACAAGGGCATGTGCTCAAGTTGCCTTTTAATTTTAATGCACAATTATTCCTAACAACACAAAACAAATTGTACCATGTGATGCAAGATACAACATGGAGTATCTGAGAAAAAAAATGTTTAGAAATGGGCTGCGCTGAAGCAGAACGAGATCAGTTTACTCTGTGAGCTGTGGCGTGAGCTTGGGTTTGAAGCACTGAACCGTAGTGAACCCAAGTGATGATGGCAGAGGAAGCTTGGCTTGGAACAGGATCTTCATCTCAGCACACTCAGCAGAGAGGATAACTGACCGACTTACTGACTGACAGGGCAATATTCTCAGTCTGCTCCCCCCGCTCTTGTTTCCCTATTTCAGTGGTCAGCTCAACAGACAGACAGCAGGAGAAAATCAGCTGTAGTTTGGCAAAAAAAAATTACATAGCTTTTAATCAAACCCAAAGAACATATGGATTAGCCGTTTGGTGCGCAGCTATGGCATCAGTGTTTGCTGATGTGTGGACCAATCGGTGAGCTCCTTGGTGTAGTTTGGACCTAACAGATCACTGTAGTTCTCTGTGTGCAGAGAGTATAGGTTATCATCACCAGCACCTGAGGAGCAAAAAACAACGTATATGGTAAAATAAACACAGGAACAAATGGGAACTCTAAGCTATTATAATTAGGATTTAGTTTATATATTATTTTATAACTGCAGTTAAATCAATCACACACATACGCAGCTACTGATGCAATCAGACAGCTTTTTCAATTCAATCTATCAATTATTTGAAGAAATCACAAATCAACTATAATGTCGTACCATGCCAGTGGTCCCACAGTGGTGTGTGTGTTCTCCATTCTCTCTGCTCCCCAGTCTGGTTCCAGACATCAGTGTTGCCTAAGTGGTCCATCAACTACAGGAGACAAAAATTTAAGTCAGACTGTAGATCACCACAAACAGCCAAAACAGCCAAACTGCAGCCAGGTGTATGCAACTGATCTCTAAGCAGTTACGTCAAATAAGATGGAGTTTCATCAGAAAACGTGTTTTTTAGAGTTTCAGTCATTCTGTTAGTGAGTCCCTGGGAAGCCACAGGATATTCCCTCATTCCATGAAAGGTTTGATACCTTAAACACAGCTTGGTTCTGCTCCTGGTCCTCCGGTTTGGCCTCCCAGGTCCCTGAACAACAACAATAGCTATCATCGTTACCAGGCTACAGACGCCATGCCGCTTATAATCACAGTCAGGTCAATAACAAAACATTTTGACAACAAGTGTCTCACCATGCGCTTGCATGTTGCCATATGCGTCTTCTGCAGCAGTCTCCACTTTCTCTGGAGTCTCTGACACGGGTCGTATTGTTGCAGGTTGCCAAGCATGCTCTCCATGTGTATTGTCACCTAAACTCGCCTGCTTTTCTCGGGGTCTGAACAACAGCAGCCCTGAGAAAAGGGAGGACAGTTGTGTCACACAAGGCCTGCCAAGAATATGTCAGTATATGTTCACCTCTGAAGGGATGCGTACATTTTTAAATGTGTGTCTTACCTCTCCTGCGTCTGTGTGTCTGTGTGCTGGGCAGCATCCTGTAAACTCTGGAGGCATTGCTGCCTCTCTTCCTGCTGTGTTCCCGCAGCTCACAGATGTCAGGCAGGGAATTCAAGGCACAGCGGAAATTTGCCTTCCACGTCTTGGGATCTGGCTTGTCTTTGCCTGGACGGTATCGTCCTAAAGTAAACAAGTGTAGCATGTGTGTGTGTCTGTGAACTGATCTTGAATTTGGGCACTTTTTTTGTTGTAGTAGTAGTAGGTATCTATGCTGGAATATCTGTCCCCATATTTGCAATGAGTTCATTTGATCAACACAAAGTGGGGGAAAAAGTAAATTGGCCTTTATTGTGTCAGTTGACAAATCATCCATCCATCCATTGTCTACCGCTTATCCTGTATTCAGGGTCACGGGGGGGCTGGAGCCGATCCCAGCTATCATTGGGCACACCCTGGACAGGATGCCAGTCCATCACAGGGCCAACATCCATCACAGGGCCAACATGTAGAGACAAACAACCATTCACGCTCACATTCACACCTACGGGCAATTTAGCGTCATCAATTAACCTATCCCCACATGCATGTCTTTGGACTGTGGGAGGAAGCCAGAGAACCCACGCTTACACGGGGAGAACATGCAAACTCCACACAGAAGGAACCCGGGCCGACCCGGGAATCGAACCCGGGACCCTCTTGCTGTGAGGCGAGAGTGCTACCCACTACACCACCGTGCAGCCGTTGACAAATCAGCCTACATGAAAAAATAAAGCAGAGATTAAACCAGAAGTATAGATTCTGAATAGTTTTTGCCAACCTATAGTAGGTTTAAATAATAAATTATTGTAGCAAGAGGCCGAAAAGCAGGAATGACGGCTTCCAGTTTCGAGTGTGTTTAACCTCCAACCAAACCCATCATCACTGGTGGCTGTGGTTAGGTAGTCAGAAGTATACTTTGTATACTTTGTTGTAACCACACCCAACAGTGATGTCACGGTGTCTTGGAGTACACCTGAGCCTCACTGCAGCAAGGTAAGAAGTGTAACTGCTGGAGGTCAGCAAAAACAAGATTTTCATATCAGCCACGAATGGCCATTATGGCCCTATTATGTGCTAACTTTGCACTTCCACTGTAGAGATTTGTGGAAATGAGGAGTCATGTAAAACAAAATTTTCATCCTCAAACATCACTGTAACGGAGACTGTATCTGTGTGTGATTTTTTTTTTGATTGTGTGGGGTTCTCAGTTTTAGCATGGAGGTATGATTTGAATCTCAGCCAGGCCTCCGAATATAATAATAATATCACTGGAGCTTAAAAACGATCCACTACGGATCATTTACAGCAGACAAGGGCTAACAAGAAGAAAGAGAGCACAGGTAGCAGCAGCTATATTACACACATGCCGCAACCATTAGACAGTCATTAATGACATGGAGAACCATCGATGGTTCAGTTGTATTACCTCAGCACTTAATTATTATTACTTTTTTAGTAATAAGGTTTTCTTTGATTTGAATATCAGCTGGATTTTAGAATATACCTGTTCTGTACATTTTGTGCTTTTATTCACCTGAATATGCTTATTCTAGATCCTGTGAGGAGCACGCCTGTTGTACTTTGACAGAAATAAGATCACCCTGCACGTTCACAGCCACTGAACTTTCCCATGATGTGATGCAACTACATACACAAAGCGAGTCACTGCTGTATGTGTGAACGACGACGCAACTCCTTACTCAGGACGTTCAGAAATTAGATTACAAATGGAGCAAAAACATCTGGTTATGAGATTATGAAACAAGAGCATCATTATTATTATTATTATTATTATTACTATTATTATTATTATTATTATTATTATTATTATTATTATTATTATTACTATTAACATAGTAGTTGTAGTAGTAGTATCCTGATTCCGATGAGAAGATGCCAAATATGAATTATTTTTATGAACATGTCTTACGAGTATGAATATATAAAAAAAAGTCTGAGTGGAATGAGTTGGAAAACTAAATCAAACGAACTAACCAATTAATCACCTTTTTCCAAGTTTGTTCCTTCAGTGTACATATTTATTTTGGCATACTCTGGTGCTATCCAAGATTCCTGCACAGTTCTCATCACTTCGCTGCAAACTGGGATGACGATATGAATTTTGAGTGAACGATACAACCGCTCTTAAAAGAAAAGGGTTTCTTCTCAGCACCTAAACTGGTCTGCTGGTTAATCTCAGGATCAGGATAGTTGAAATGATTTCCAACGTGCAGTGGCCAAGTTCTGCAGGTACTTTTAAACTTTAGATAACCTTTAGAAGTGTTATTTTCCTTCCAAAATGATGTAAATTCAAGAAATGATAATGCTGTACTGAGGACTTCAAGGAAAAGTGCCTCGATTGATAACATGTGAGTAACACAAGATTATAAGAAATAGTCTGACAGTTTGGATTGGTGTGATGCTCCTACCTGTGTGCATGGCCCAACTCCTGAAGAGTGTAGCATCTCGGTCGATACTCCATCCATGACGAGCGGCGTGTTTCCACGGGATCTGGAAGATTCTTGCTGACTGTAAAACAAAATAAAACGCCAGTGGCACTTAATCCTTGCAAATCATTATTCTCTGTCTGCTGTCCTAAGTGACGTTGATCTACAGCAGAACATACATGTGTTTTGTGTGGGATGTGTGTAAGATGGAGAGGGTCTACCTGGTCCAGCCAGCTGACTCCTGGATACCTCCCAGACTGAATCTGCTCCTCCAGCCACGGCCTCAGCCTGAGCCGACCTGGTTGTTGCATGCTGCAGTCGGATCTTCAGGTGTGCCGAAAGGTGTCCTTGGCTGCACAAAAGTTTCAGCGATGATAGAACATTTCTCAGGAGCTTGTATTTTTTTTCCTCCACCCAGAAACATCAGAGTTAAGACAATACCCCTCTCTCTCCAATAACTTTCCTCACTGCTTAAGTGGCTTCTCCAATTACAGGAAATGTTGCTTCTCTTCATGGCAGAGACTGAGGGCGGAGTATGATGAGTTGTGAGGGTCTTTTTTTAAATGCTTTTCCTGCAATTCTACATTCCTATGTTATGGACAGAATTGCCAAAAAAAGATTTATTTTCATGTGGTGAAGTTACTGTAGCAGCAGCCAGACAGTGTGTATACATGCAAGGCCACCAGGTGGAAGCAGAATTCATATTGTATGGGACAGATAAGAAGACTCACTCATGTTTCTTTTCTTTTGAAGTTTATATGAATTAATTATTATTCTGTTGTATTAAGCACGACATCCTTGTAAACTTGTTATATTTGTTATATCCTTGTTATATGTTATATACAGCAGAGAGTTACATTATCAAATGAGCATTGAACAGACTATGTAATCTATATTATATTATATAATATTGTTTGTATTGTGTTATATTATATTATATCATATTGTATTGTATTATATTATTTGCACTTAACTCACTATACATTATATGACAGTCATTACAGCTATTTTAAGACTGTCTTTATTTTATAATAAATAATAATATAATAAGGTTTACTTTATTACTCTTGTTCATATTAACAAAATATGTTGATTGGTCAAGTTTTTTATTTTTATCTGTACTTCCAACCAACTGACAACTCATGTGTAAAAGGTCCCACCTCTCTCCCTGCACCATTAAATTAAGCGTTTATGTAGCACTGTCTACGCTTTTGAAATATTCCTCCGCAAATTATGTCCGTCAGTGACACGATACCTGGTTTCAACAGAAATACGTTAAATTAAGGAAGGTAATTTTCTCTGTCATCACAAGTTCCTGCTAACACAGCTGCATGTTGTAATTGAATATGACTTGACATGTTTGTGTTTAAGATGGGGAACAACAACAGTCAACTCCTTTAGGTGAACTTATCCAAATCCCCCCCCCCAAAAAAAACATCTTCTCACTGTTTAAGTGTAATTTTCAGATGTATCTGTCACAACAATAACATGAAGTAGGTGGAAAATAGTTTGTTTTACATTAAAATGTAAAACAAATTTAATTCAAACTGTAATTAAAAGGCCTTTGGAGCAAACGCAACAAGATAGTATGAGCAGCTTTTATTGGAATGATCTTCTACCAAAGAAAATGTATCTTAATGGTAACATTTGTTTCCCTAATTCCCACAATACTTTGAAATGAGTTCCTTTGAGGTTAACATCCTGGTTGTGATGAGTGCGGCTTAAAGGGGTGTGTTTCTCTGGAAGTGGCTCAGCAGTTCCAGAGAACAACTATGAGGAAGTGATTTCACATACTGGAATAGCACACGCTCATCATGACAGCTTCGAATTTTGTCAGTTTGGATGCAATTTTCCTTAAAAGGCTAATATACTATTTTCTTTGGTGACTTCCCAGAGTCAAATCAAGCCCAGAGAAAATAATATACCAAAAATGAAGTTTATTTATATTTCACTTTAGTTTTACTTATTCACCGGATGTTTAGACGTGGTTTGGGACAGTTTGTTTCCCTAAGCTTTATACATTTCACATTTCAGAAATACATTTCCCAAGAGCTATGTGACAAACACACCTTATTTGAATATGACAAGCAAGATACTGATATGTGAGCTGTTTGTTCAAGCAGCAAGTGCACACTTAAAACTTAAAACAAGCGCACTCTTTATTTCAAGAATGTTTTACATCTACAAACTTTTCACACCAAAGGCATACACAGTTACAATGTATTCACAAATTAAACTAATCGACTGTTAATAAGGTGCTAATATATGTTTTTTTATATCCACAATACATCCATATCCATGACAGTCATGTCACAGAAAACATCGTCACAGAAAACAAGTCCATTTATTAACTGTTCTGTAGCTCTCGGTCATATCACATGATCTTCATCATCACATGTCCATGACAGCCTTATAGCCACTGTCTATGATCAGTGACGGAGACTGCTCAGTGGGGATCAAAGAGAAAAAAGGTCTCTGGAGCTCAGAGAGACACTGGCCACCCTGGACACTGTTAATGAAAACTGCGCTTAAGACGCTTTGAGGCCTCTGGGTGACGGATTCATCCGCATATTTGTTCAAATGTTCCTCTTTCTCAGCACTTCTCTCTTCTGAAAACAAAGCCTCAGAGTCCTCCACCAGATTATGAAATGGCTGGTAGTCGTCGTCCACTGGAGGAAGGCTGCCAGAGCCTGCAGGCACACCGCGGCAACTGGGGTTTTCATCAAATACAGCCACCCCTTCAGCTTTTCCATGTGGCGTTGCTGCACCACGGACCGCCTCATCAAAGCTCCCACACCTCCCCTCCCCAACTGGATAGGTGCCACTAGAGGCAGAGGACAAACCAGAGTCTTCTGGACATGAAAATCCCCCAGAATCTATAGCGCACTGCTGATACGACATGTCTGTAGGGATAGTAGATAAAGCCACTGGCGGTAAATCAACAAGCAGATCAGCTGGTGCCTGTTGGACAAAACAGGTCACACTGTTGCCTGCGCTAGAATGGTATGCCGAGTCACAAAGCATTTCAGCCTGCATCTGGACCTCAGTGCTGTCCGTCACATTCTGATGTGGGCAGCAGGGAACGAGGATGGAATAGGTTTTATTGTCAAAGCCTGATGACCCAGAACTCATACCATCATCTCTGACATCACAAGGGTTGTAGGGCGAGGAGAGCAAGCCGCTGTCTTTGATTGATTCAGTCAGGGGATTGGTGGTCATAGGTGATACCGGGCTGATATTGGCGAAGGCTTTGGTAAGGGCATCCTGAACACAGGCTATAATCTCAGCAGGTTCTGTATTAGCATAACTGAGACAAGAAGAGCCGGTGCTGATTCCACTGCTTTGCTGAGGGCTCAAGCAGCTAATGTCCCTCAGGGACTCCTTCGACCTGAATAGAGAGAAATAGATTACTTAAACTGCCATTATGATCGCATAGAAGTCCTGAAGGAAGTGTACACGTGCAGCCACACCAACCATGGTTTGCTGTCTTCTGGAACAAGGGGTTCAACACAGACAGAGGAGATGAAGAGTGGCAAAGGCTTCAAGACCTGCAACAAGAAGGATAAATATGATTCTGAAACTACAGATCTGAAACATTTCTGTTAAATGAGTCCATTCAGAAATGTTCTTTTTCTAATAGTCTACATGAATTATTGTGCAGAAAAAAAAACTTAAATTGACTTATGCTTTAAAGTTATAATAATTAAGATGTCAGTCCTGGTTGGCACCCTTGGCCATGGCTAATTCTTATTACTACAGCAATGCCTGCTGAGCAGCCACTTTCTCACAAATACAACACATCTGAGCAATTGGGGTACTTGTTTACAAAGCAGCCAAACAAACTCAGAATGTTTTATTAAAAGGGAAAGTCAATAATAATTGCAACTACAATGTGATTTCACATCACAAATAGTTTTCAAAAAATAAAATGTTGATTGTGCTGGATTACATGATGTATTGTTAGTTAAATCAATCTGAATCTGCTATGTAGAGAAGAGATGTAAATTAATTGCATTGAATGGCTATTGCTGAAAAATGCATTCAATACATTGCATCTCTGTGAAATTCTAAAGTATCCAAACTATTATACTAATACGTGTAATTACGTCAAAGAAACAGATGCAAAGGTTGAAAATGCATGTTTTTATGTGTATTTTTGGACAAAAACAAGTTTCCACCACTAGGTGACTCACCTCTTGCTCTGTTTGATGTGTAATAAGAAGTTTGGGATTTGGAGATTTGGCAACTGTGTCCCCCCACTTTCTTTTGAGCCTAAAATCATGTGGACAAATCAACACAAATCACTCACAGGTACAGTATTTAAGGGGAAATCCTGTCATAATTCACTAACGGAGAACACAAAGATAAATCTGCATGACTTACTTTACATAACAGACATATACGGCAGCGGTGGTGATGACTGCAGCAAAACTGAGACTGATGGTGATAACCAAGGGCAGGGTGTAAGGGGACATAGCTGTGAAGGAACACGTATGTAGTACGTTTAGAGATCACTCCATTTTTATACAGATTTCATGCAGTACAGAGATAAACTAGATAGAAGAGCATGCTGGTATGCAGGAAGCACACAATAACACGGTCTTCCACGATACTCTCATTCCAGATTCACCACGTGTTTTGGATGGCATGCGAATACCCGTTCGCTAAATGCATTGTGTACTTTTAGAATAAACTTCCATTTACATTTAATTTTTGCACAGAACACGAACACTAATCTCTAGGACAATAGCCACCCAAGTTAGGCATCACATTCCCACAGCCCTATATCTCTTCATTCCAGAGATATAGGGCTGAGTTCCAGGCTCCCTCAGCCTGAATCAGGGAGCGAGTCCTCCGAGGAGAGCCCCAAAAAGACCTTGCCCCCTTCATTTAGTCATGCAGCACTGGGTGAGGGCAAGACAGGCCAGACTTGTGCATATACACACAAGCTAGCTCGGGAGTGGGAGACGGCGATGAAAATTTTCAGTTTTGCAACGATTACAGCACAGAAAATTATTTTTTGTACTTAAGGGTGCTTGATTTCAAATAATGGGTCAGATGCAATGTATTTCACATTATAAATAGATTATAATATATATATATATATATCATGTCTAAAATAATTTCTAAAAAAACATACAGTATATTTAATAAAAAGTGATAAAAAGACTAAAAGGAAGACACTTACGGGTTGTGAATTCATACTCTTCGCTAATGTCACTATCCTTCTTATTAAGGTTTAAGGAGCTTTTCACACTGAACATGTATGTTGTACTTGGCTCGAAGTCTCTACCAAGTATTTCATAGCAGTTCTCTCCATTACTTGTCGTTGGTTCGACTTCTTTAAAAACCTGGCATGGAAAACAAGAATAACAAAAAAAAAGATTATTTGACAATCATATTTTCTTTGACATGATCAAACACCCTACATCCCCAGGGGCAAATTAACTCAGTGTTACAGTGCATAAGAAACTGCTCCTACTTTTCCTGTGTCTCCTATTTTGCGGTACGCCAGATAAGATATCAATTCTTCTTTCAAAACACCATTGATGTTTGTCTTCCACTTGACTTGAATATTCCCATTGGATTGTTTCACTGTGGTGATTGTTGGGGTTTGGGGCTTTACTGCAGAAGAAGAGAGATGAGAAAAGGAAGAAGAGTGTTTTCATAAACTCCATTCAGTTTTACATCCATTGATGATAATCTTGAATCCAAGTGAACTTTCATTTAAGTCAACTCACTGCTGTCGATGACATTGATGATTTTGGAATGCGTGATTATGCCTCCTTTCAGTACTTTGGCATTATAAGTCTCCAACGGAATCAAACGATCTACGTCAACAGAGCAACAACACTGTCCAACATGACACTGTTCGAAAGTGCAATTGAAAATGTTCCTGTGGAATACAAGATAACACACATTATGTTGTCAAAATCTTGTTGTTTTTATTTCAGATTAGGGACTGTTTATTTTATGACCCAACGGAGGGATTTTCGGACCTCTGATCACTTTAGGCATCATCACGCAGAGGAGTTCGGCCTATGCAAATGACTCCCTTCGTTACGTAACAAATGGAGCTGAATCTGAACAGCCTGTATGAGCCCAGTAGTACCAGTGGGTGGGCTGCAGAAACCATGCAGGAGCCGCCTGTTTTCCTCATTCTGGGAGTTGACAGGCTCAGGGAGGACCAGTTTATAGGTGTAGAGACCAGAGAAAACGTGTTTTTCATAATATGGGACCTTTAATAGTTGTATAATATGACTGCCCCATCATAAGAGCACTAGCAGATCTGACTGATTAAAATATATGTTATAAGTGTGCTGATAACTTAGTGGTAGAGTTACTGCCCCATGTACTGAAGGTCCCTGCAGCGGTCCTGAATACGAATCCGCCCTGCAGCCCTCTTTGTACTTTTAAAGTACATCGTCCCTCTCTCTCGCCTCTTTCACTCTCATGCTGTCCTCCCGCAATAAAAAATAACTTGTGTTGCTTAGATATATTTTTTTATTTGAAATATTGCTGTTTTCATGACAAAAGCTGAGGACCCCCCCCCCCCCCCCCCCCCCCCCAGGACTACAAATTGTTTGGTGATCCACCCCTCAACAAAGAATATTAAGACATAACCACCTCCCCCCCCCCCCCCATCACCCATCCAATGGTTCATTCCAATAATGGTCCCTTATATCGACACTGACATCGACCAAAACTAAACTCATAAATGTACAATTTGAACCGTGTAAATTCACCAGTTCTGCAGTGAAACACATTGTGTATTTGTACTTGTCCTGCATGTCATATGAAGCATCTTTGAATATTCAAACGTTTATAATTATTGATAACAAAAACAGAGACAGCACTTACCACGGATCGTTTTTACTGAGGGTCAGTTTGTATGCCGTGCAGTTTTGCGCTTTTAAGTGGCAAGACATCTTTTTAACGAAGTCGTTGGTACAGTCTAGATCTTGGCCTGAAGGAGACAGTATACATTGAGTTTTGAATATACTATATATAAACAATATGTACTAGCCTATGCACATTATGCTTACGTACCAAAAAGGACTGTCGCAATATTCCATACAATAAGCAGGAGAACATACATCCTATCTCGAACACGCCTGAAAGGAAACACAATAGCAGACATTGTATTCACTTGAATACGACAGGTTGGGTTATAAAAACAACAAAAACACTTCAGATTACCTCTTTAATTCCATGCTGGATCGTTTTTTTCCACGTCTCCTTTAAAAACAATCAACAATCCGACTCAGCTACGACCCATTTCGTGGGAAAGTGACTGCATGGCGAGTCGTCTGCGTGTTTACATGCCAGACTCTCACGGTCTTCCTGATATGGAAAGCTGTTACTGGAAAGGCTACGTCATTAACTCAAGGGAGGCGCGTCTCACTCCCATTTCGTCACAGAGCAGGAGGAAGTCCAAACACACACACTCCAACCGACAGCTAAAGTCGAATTAGTAATACCGATTTTAATAATACCGGTAGTTACAATAATTTTAGTAGAATTATGTAGTCTGTTATAGTTTAAATAGTAAAGTAGAACAATGCACAATAAGTGAATATGTGGATAAGCCATCAACCAATCAATCCACATTTACACTAGCCTATCTATCTTATCTATCTTATCTATCTATCTATCTATCTATCTATCTATCTATCTATCTATCTATCTATCTATCTATCTACCTACAACATGTGTAAACCTCAATTTGGACAATTTGGGTTGTCTTATATCTTGCGGATCAAAACTGATTATGTTGCTTCTCAGTTGAATAGTTGTTTTCTTCAAAACATGTTACACTATTTCATTGTGTAAGTCATCACCAGTGTTGGGAGTAACGCGTTACAAAAGTAATGCATTACTGTAATGCATTACGTTTTGCTGTAACGCGGTAATGTAAGGCATTACAAAAAAAAAACTGGTAATATTTTACTCGGTACAAATCTCAGTAACGCGCGTTACAATGCATTTTAAACCCGAAATCAATTGACTCTACATTCGCGATCGCGAGATGGGCATACGCTCCACTTTTGGAAAAGTGTGAAAGCCGGTCCGTGTAACTCCACTACCGGTATGTTAATTTAGCGCTGTTGTTAGCAGGCTCCATGAGCTGGACACCGACTCACGGAGCGGCTCCCGGTCGGTCAGAGGGCAGCCGACCCCGGCAGTCACACCGAGGATCAACAGCTGAGGGGCGGAGGCTCCGATTCTCCCCGTCGGTTTTGAACCGCTTTTATGTCCGCGTCATAACGCTTTTGGTGCGAGTTTAAAACAGTCGTTTTACTTCAAAACGCGAGCGTCAGACGCTGTCAGAGCGTTAATGAACAGTGTTTTAGAGCTCCCCTGAATGTCTCAGGTAGGCTTTCAGGTAATTTCGCAGCATACAGCGCCTTCAGGGTCATTAAAAAAGACGTACGGCAAATCTGGAATGAAAAATGGCCCTGTTATTTCATCCCCGAATCCCATTCATGAACACAATATCTAATATCAGTTAACGAGTCGTTTTCCGTTTCTCGTTTTCCGTTTTTAAAACGAATAACGGGATACGAGTCATTTTCCGTTTTTCGTTCTTTTATTTTGAAGCGAAAAACATCACATCCACAGAAAACATCGTCACAGAAAACAAGTCCATTTATTAACTGTTCTGTAGCTCTCGGTCATATCACATGATCTTCATCATCACATGTCCATGACAGCCTTATAGCCACTGTCTATGATCAGTGACGGAGACTGCTCAGTGGGGATCAAAGAGAAAAAAGGTCTCTGGAGCTCAGAGAGACACTGGCCACCCTGGACACTGTTAATGAAAACTGCGCTTAAGACGCTTTGAGGCCTCTGGGTGACGGATTCATCCGCATATTTGTTCAAATGTTCCTCTTTCTCAGCACTTCTCTCTTCTGAAAACAAAGCCTCAGAGTCCTCCACCAGATTATGAAATGGCTGGTAGTCGTCGTCCACTGGAGGAAGGCTGCCAGAGCCTGCAGGCACACCGCGGCAACTGGGGTTTTCATCAAATACAGCCACCCCTTCAGCTTTTCCATGTGGCGTTGCTGCACCACGGACCGCCTCATCAAAGCTCCCACACCTCCCCTCCCCAACTGGATAGGTGCCACTAGAGGCAGAGGACAAACCAGAGTCTTCTGGACATGAAAATCCCCCAGAATCTATAGCGCACTGCTGATACGACATGTCTGTAGGGATAGTAGATAAAGCCACTGGCGGTAAATCAACAAGCAGATCAGCTGGTGCCTGTTGGACAAAACAGGTCACACTGTTGCCTGCGCTAGAATGGTATGCCGAGTCACAAAGCATTTCAGCCTGCATCTGGACCTCAGTGCTGTCCGTCACATTCTGATGTGGGCAGCAGGGAACAAGGATGGAATAGGTTTTATTGTCAAAGCCTGATGACCCAGAACTCATACCATCATCTCTGACATCACAAGGGTTGTAGGGCGAGGAGAGCAAGCCGCTGTCTTTGATTGATTCAGTCAGGGGATTGGTGGTCATAGGTGATACCGGGCTGATATTGGCGAAGGCTTTGGTAAGGGCATCCTGAACACAGGCTATAATCTCAGCAGGTTCTGTATTAGCATAGCTGAGACAAGAAGAGCCGGTGCTGATTCCACTGCTTTGCTGAGGGCTCAAGCAGCTAATGTCCCTCAGGGACTCCTTCGACCTGAATAGAGAGAAATAGATTACTTAAACTGCCATTATGATCGCATAGAAGTCCTGAAGGAAGTGTACACGTGCAGCCACACCAACCATGGTTTGCTGTCTTCTGGAACAAGGGGTTCAACACAGACAGAGGAGATGAAGAGTGGCAAAGGCTTCAAGACCTGCAACAAGAAGGATAAATATGATTCTGAAACTACAGATCTGAAACATTTCTGTTAAATGAGTCCATTCAGAAATGTTCTTTTTCTAATAGTCTACATGAATTATTGTGCAGAAAAAAAAACTTAAATTGACTTATGCTTTAAAGTTATAATAATTAAGATGTCAGTCCTGGTTGGCACCCTTGGCCATGGCTATTTCTTATTACTACAGCAATGCCTGCTGAGCTGCCACTTTCTCACAAATACAACACATCTGAGCAATTGGGGTACTTGTTTACAAAGCAGCCAAACAAACTCAGAATGTTTTATTAAAAGGGAAAGTCAATAATAATTGCAACTACAATGTGATTTCACATCACAAATAGTTTTCAAAAAATAAAATGTTGATAGTGCTGGATTACATGATGTATTGTTAGTTAAATCAATCTGAATCTGCTATGTAGAGAAGAGATGTAAATTAATTGCATTGAATGGCTATTGCTGAAAAATGCATTCAATACATTGCATCTCTGTGAAATTCTAAAGTATCCAAACTATTATACTAATACGTGTAATTACGTCAAAGAAACAGATGCAAAGGTTGAAAATGCATGTTTTTATGTGTATTTTTGGACAAAAACAAGTTTCCACCACTAGGTGACTCACCTCTTGCTCTGTTTGATGTGTAATAAGAAGTTTGGGATTTGGAGATTTGGCAACTGTGTCCCCCCACTTTCTTTTGAGCCTAAAATCATGTGGACAAATCAACACAAATCACTCACAGGTACAGTATTTAAGGGGAAATCCTGTCATAATTCACTAACGGAGAACACAAAGATAAATCTGCATGACTTACTTTACATAACAGACATATACGGCAGCGGTGGTGATGACTGCAGCAAAACTGAGACTGATGGTGATAACCAAGGGCAGGGTGTAAGGGGACATAGCTGTGAAGGAACACGTATGTAGTACGTTTAGAGATCACTCCATTTTTATACAGATTTCATGCAGTACAGAGATAAACTAGATAGAAGAGCATGCTGGTATGCAGGAAGCACACAATAACACGGTCTTCCACGATACTCTCATTCCAGATTCACCACGTGTTTTGGATGGCATGCGAATACCCGTTCGCTAAATGCATTGTGTACTTTTAGAATAAACTTCCATTTACATTTAATTTTTGCACAGAACACGAACACTAATCTCTAGGACAATAGCCACCCAAGTTAGGCACCACATTCCCACAGCCCTATATCTCTTCATCCCAATGTTCCCTCAGCACTACGTTCCCTCAGCACTATGTTCCCTCAGCCTAACATTCCCACAGCCCTATGCCCTTTAATCCCTTTGTTCCCTCAGCACTATGTTCCCTCAGTTCCAGGCTCCCTCAGCCTGAATCAGGGAGCGAGTCCTCCGAGGAGAGCCCCAAAAAGACCTTGCCCCCTTCATTTAGTCATGCAGCACTGGGTGAGGGCAAGACAGGCCAGACTTGTGCATATACACACGGGCTAGCTCGGGAGTGGGAGACGGCAATGAAAATTTTCAGTTTTGCAACGATTACAGCACAGAAAATTATTTTTTGTACTTAAGGGTGCTTGATTTCAAATAATGGGTCAGATGCAATGTATTTCACATTATAAATAGATTATAATATATATATATATATATATATATATATATATATATATATATATATATATATATATATCATGTCTAAAATAATTTCTAAAAAAACATACAGTATATTTAATAAAAAGTGATAAAAAGACTAAAAGGAAGACACTTACGGGTTGTGAATTCATACTCTTCGCTAATGTCACTATCCTTCTTATTACGGTTTAAGGAGCTTTTCACACTGAACATGTATGTTGTACTTGGCTCGAAGTCTCTACCAAGTATTTCATAGCAGTTCTCTCCATTACTTGTCGTTGGTTCGACTTCTTTAAAAACCTGGCATGGAAAACAAGAATAACAAAAAAAAAGATTATTTGACAATCATATTTTCTTTGACATGATCAAACACCCTACATCCCCAGGGGTAAATTAACTCAGTGTTACAGTGCATCAGAAACTGCTCCTACTTTTCCTGTGTCTCCTATTTTGCGGTACGCCAGATAAGATATCAATCCTTCTTTCAAAACGCCATTGATGTTTGTCTTCCACTTGACTTGAATATTCCCATTGGATTGTTTCACTGTGGTGATTGTTGGGGTTTGGGGCTTTACTGCAGAAGAAGAGAGATGAGAAAAGGAAGAAGAGTGTTTTCATAAACTCCATTCAGTTTTACATCCATTGACGATAATCTTGAATCCGAGTGAACTTTCATTTAAGTCAACTCACTGCTGTTTGTGACATTGATGATTTTGGAATGCGTGATTATGCCTCCTTTCAGTACTTTGGCATTATAAGTCTCCGACGGAATCAAATGATCTACGTCAACAGAGCAACAACACTGTCCAACATGACACTGTTCGAAAGTGCAATTGAAAATGTTCCTGTGGAATACAAGATAACACACATTATGTTCTCAAAATCTTGTTGTTTTTATTTCAGATTAGGGACTGTTTATTTTATGACCCAACGGAGGGATTTTCGGACCTCTGATCACTTTAGGCATCATCGCGCAGAGGAGTTCGGCCTATGCAAATGACTCCCTTCGTTACGTAACAAATGGAGCTGAATCTGAACAGCCTGTATGAGCCCAGTTGTACCAGTGGGTGGGCTGCAGAAACCATGCAGGAGTCCCCTGTTTTCCTCATTCTGGGAGTTGACAGGCTCAGGGAGGACCAGTTTATAGGTGTAGAGACCAGAGAAAACGTGTTTTTCATAATATGGGACCTTTAATAGTTGTATAATATGACTGCCCCATCATAAGAGCACTAGCAGATCTGACTGATTAAAATATATGTTATAAGTGTGCTGATAACTTAGTGGTAGAGTTACTGCCCCATGTACTGAAGGTCCCTGCAGCGGTCCTGAATACGAATCCGCCCTGCAGCCCTCTTTGTACTTTTAAAGTACATCGTCCCTCTCTCTCGCCTCTTTCACTCTCATGCTGTCCTCCCGCAATAAAAAATAACTTGTGTTGCTTAGATTTATTTTTTTATTTGAAATATTGCTGTTTTCATGACAAAAGCTGAGGACCCCCCCCCCCCCCCAGGACTATAAATTGTTTGGTGATCCACCTCTCAACAAAGAATATTAAGACATAACCCCCTACCCCCCCCCCATCACCCATCCAATGGTTCTTTCCAATACCGATGGTCCCTTATATGGACACTGACATCGACCAAAACTAAACTCATAAATGTACAATTTGAACCGTGTAAATTCACCAGTTCTGCAGTGAAACACATTGTTGAATATTCAAACGTTTATAATTATTGATAACAAAAACAGAGACAGCACTTACCACGGATCGTTTTTACTGAGGGTCAGTTTGTATGCCGTGCAGTTTTGCGCTTTTAAGTGGCAAGACATCTTAGTCAAGTCGTTGGTACAGTCTAGATCTTGGCCTGAAGGAGACAGTATACATTGAGTTTTGAATATAGCCTACTATATATTAACAATATGTACTAGCCTATGCACATTATGCTTACGTACCAAAAAGGACTGTCGCAATATTCCATACAATAAGCAGGACAAAATACATCCTATCTCGAACACGCCTGAAAGGAAACTAATAGCAGACATTTTATTCACTTAAATACGACAGGTTGGGTTATTTAAACAACAAAAACACTTCAGATTACCTCTTTAATTCCATGCTGGATCGTTTTTTTCCACGTCTCCTTTAAAAACAATCAACAATCCGACTCAGCTACGACCCATTTCGTGGGAAAGTGACTGCATGGCGAGTCGTCTGCGTGTTTACATGCCAGACTCTCACAGTCTTCCTGATATGGAAAGCTGTTACTGGAAAGGCTACGTCAGTAGGCTTGTTCGGGATGGTCTTGGCTTGATTTGACTTGACTTACCACGCCGACGAGAGCTGCAGGTGTCTGAGGGGGCGGGCTCTAAAAGAGACGGCAGCCAAACGCCGTCAAGTCGGACAACAAAGTCAACGTGACTATAGTGCTCAAGCGATAGAACACAGCAGCAAACCAAAGAGGATATGTTATTTTATATATATATATATATATATATATATATATATATATATATATATTACACACACACACACACACACACACACACATACATATATACATAAATACATACACACACACACACACACGCAAGGCAACATGTGGAAGGCATTATTTTTTCCCAGTATATTTGTATTATCATTCTATGTTTGTATTAACCAGACCTCACATATAATAGGCCGACTCACAACACAATGCACGGAACTTTAGATCAAGCCATGAGATCAATGCGACCAAAATAAAAAGTATCATTTCACCACAAGGTGGCCGCCGAGTGCGGACCTGAACACACGTCATTGAACCTTTAACCAATGAGAACCATTCCGCTGTAGCGGAGGTGTGGACAAGCCAGTTGCAGCCGTCGTAGACCGCGCTGCCAAGCGCTGCAAGAAGCGCCTCTTAAAAACTTGTTCCCGCGATGTTTTGGGTCACGTGATATGGTCGCGACCCTGTGACGTCTTTGCAGTCGGCTGCTAAGTCGGACACAATTCTAGCCATCATGCATCGCTTTAAACCCACAATACATCACGTTAGGTAGCGCGCTGCAGGCGGCTACATCAAGTCGAAATCGCCTATTGACTCAAGGGAGGCGCGTCTCACTCCCATTTCGTCACAGAGCAGGAGGAAGTCGAAACACACACACTCCAACCGACAGCTAAAGTCGAATTAGTAATACCGATTTTAATAATACCGGTAGTTACAATAATTTTAGTAGAATTATGTAGGCTCTTATAGTTTAAATAGTAAAGTAGAACAATGCACAATAAGTGAATATGTGGATAAGCCATCAACCAAGCAATCGACATTTACACTATCTATCTATCTATCTATCTATCTATCTATCTATCTATCTATCTATCTATCTACCTACAACTTGTGTAAACCTCAATTTGGACAATTTGGGTTGTCTTATATCTTGCTGATCAAAACTGATTATGTTGCTTCTCAGTTGAATAGTTGTTTTCTTCAAAACATGTTACACTATTACATTGTGTAAGTCATCACATGCACAATATAGTCCATTCAGTTTTCCATACCATAACTATACTATGGAGTATTTTTGTAATGTCCACTAAATTGGTAAATTGTCTGTCAGGTGAAACTTGAACCTCACTAACAAATGGGGAGTTTCTCACATCTTACATCAACCAACCACACACATTATCCCAAGTTAGCTGACAGGTGCTCTCTACGAGTATGGCTGTTGCCAAACATATTGATAGAGCTTGACTACAATAGAATAACCACAATTCCTGAACGTTGAAGAACAGGGTGAACTGCCTGCTAGAGGAAGAGGAGTAAGGACCAGTGGTGGTGTTGTGAGGTGAAAACAGTTGCTTTACGTAAATAAAAATACAGTAATAATTTCTATGGAATGAGTGCAATGAGTAATACTTTGGAAATCGGCCTCTGGATTATGTTCAGTTTGACACACAAATAATTGTTGTACACTAATCAATCAGGGTCAGTAAAAAAAAAAAAAAAAAAGGACAAACCTGAAATGTGTTTATAAGGAACATTTCCAGGGTCCACTGTATACTGAGTAAGGAACACAGTACGACGAGCAAGATCAGCATCAGCTCCAGGGCCGAATGGAGTATAAGCTCTACAAGAACGCACCAGATGTTCTCCGCTACCTATGAAGGCTCATGAAAGTAGTGTGGGGGAAGGGAATAATACCTAAGGGGTGGCGAAGAGCTGGAGGTGTACTAATTCCCAAGGAGAAGGATGCAGCAGACATCAGTCAATTCCGACCAATCTGCCTTCTCAATGTTGAGGGGAAATCTTCTTCAGTGTGATCTCACAGAGGCGTTCCACTTACCTGGAGAAGAATAAATATGTCGATACATCCATACAGAAGGCCGGCATTCCTGGGTTCTCTGGTTGCTTGGAGCATACCAGTATGATCTGGCACCAGATCCAAGCAGCAAAGAAGGACAAAAGAGACCTCCATGTCACCTTCCTAGACCTGGCCAATGCCTTCAGATCGGTTCACCACAACCTACTTTGGGAATCCTTCAACTTCTTCCACGTTTCATCATCTATCACTACATTAACGAAAGCCTACTTCGAAGACCTGCAACTGTGCTTCATAACAGCTGAATTCACAACATCATGGCATCGCCTAGAAGTAGGCATCATGACAGGCTGTACAATCTCACCCCTGGCCTTCACCATGGCCATGGAGGTCATCATCAGGGCCTCAAAATGGGTTGTGGGGGGTAAGAGAACTAAGAACAGGATCCGCCTCCCCCCTATCCGAGCGTATATTGATGACATGACCACTCTGACCACTACTGCAGCATGCACCAGGCGGCTACTTGGAAAACTGCAGGAGAACATCAAGTGGGCTCGGATGAAAATCAAGCCAAGCAAGTCACGAAGCATCTAAATAGTCAAGGGACAGCTTAAAGATGTGAAGTTCAGCATTGGTGACGACCCAATACCAACGGTGTCTGAGCAACCCGTCAAGAGCCTGGGTAGATGGTACAACGCAAGCCTCATCGACAAAGACCAAGTGCAGCAAATAAAGCAGGACCTTACCAACGGTCTGGAAAACAAGACCCTACAGCCAGGAAAGCTCAAGCTCTGGTGCCTGCAATTTGGACTTCTCCCTCGGGTAATGTGGCCACTTACTGTCTATGAGGTCCCAATAACTACAGTGGAGAAGATGGAGAGAACCATGACTTCATATATGAAGAAATGGCTTGGAGTACCCCTCTGCCTGACTAACATCAGCCTATACGGGAAAGGGATCCTTGAACTGCCCACCACAAGTCTCACCGAAGAGTACAAGTGCTCTAAAGTGAGACTCCTGATGACGTTGAACGACTCCAAAGACCAGTCCATCACCAATGCTGCACCACCCGTCTTAACTGGCCGGAAATGGACACCATCCGATGCAGTCCAGCATGCCACGTCAGCTCTGAAACACAAGGACATTGTGGGACATGTCCAGCTGGGAAGAGGAGGCTTTGGCCTTGCAGCAAGCAAACCAACTTGGCGTAAGGCCTCAACTTCAGAGAGGAGGAAAATGGTAGTAGAGGAGGTGCGCCATCAGGAGAAGGCTGAAAGAAGCGCAAAGGCTGTCTCTCTTGCCAAACAGGGACAATGGATGAGGTGGGAAGGCCTGGAAAGGAGAACGCTCAGCTGGGCGCAGCTCTGGGAAATGGAGGCTTCATCATCAGAGCTACATATGATGTGCTCCCTTCTCCAAAAAACGTGCAAGTGGTGTATGGCGAGGACCCAACCTGTGCCCTCTGCCCAACTCCAGTTACTCTCAAACACATCTTGACCGTTTGCAATACAGCCTCACACAAGGCCGTTACACCTGGAGGCATAACCAGGTCCTCAAAAGTCTGGCAGCAGCTATTGAGTGCAAGAGAAATACCAACAACTCCTTGCCCCCGAGAGCAACCAACTCCAGCACAGCACCAGCATTCATCCAAGAGGGACAGAAGCCTAACCATCCCTGTACCAAGCCAGAAACTGGACAGCTTGTTATGAACTGCGATGGATCTGGACCCAAGTGCACGACTCAACACATGGATTATAGTGAAACAAAGTCTCTTTAATGAATAGCCAGGTGCAAAAATAGTGCGAGGGGAAGGTGAGTGGTGCGAGGTCCCAGGGTCCCGAGGAGTGATGAGGGTGAAGGTATCGTGAGGTCCGTTATCCCAGATGAGACGCCGTGCAGGTCGAATCCGCAGGTAAGTAGGCCGTTCGAACAACAGCAACTACGTCGGCACGGCGATCTGGGGTAGAGCAGGAGAGGCACAGAGGCATTAGCTACACAAGCTGGAATTGGACACGGAGGCAACAACAGGAACTTGGAAACTGATTAAGCCAGGAATGAGTACAACCACAGAGACTGACGAAACGATCTGGTGGCGAACAGGAGGGAATCCAGAGCTCTTAAAGGGCGTTGATTGCAAGTGGTTTCACCTGCCTGCTGCCTGTGGAGGGAAGACCACGCCCACATGCACTGAACAGATGGGGGAAGGGACACAGGGGAAAACAGACGAGCACACACACACACACACACACACAGGAAAAGGGGCAGGGCTGCCATGATCGAATCATGACCCCAACCCCCCCCCCCCCCCCCCCTCAATGACCGACTCCCGACCGTCTACCAGGCTTGTTGGGCAGTCTTCGGTAAAAATCAGCGAGGAGAGAGGGATCCAGAATGAGCCCTCGAGCAATCCAACACCTCTCTTCGGGTCCATACCCCTCCCAGTCGGCCAGGTATTGATGACCGCGCCCACTGCGACGAACATCCAGGATGCGGCTGACAGTAAAGACCGGATGTCCATCGATGACCCGAAGGGGTGGAGGGGCTACGGCCGGAGGGCACAGAGAACTGGTGGAGACGGGTTTTAACTGGGAGACATGAAAGGTAGGATGGATCTCCAGCGACGCCGGGAGCTTGAGGCGAACAGCCGCAGGGTTCACAATGGCCTCCACCTCAAAAGGGCCAATGAACCTGGGGGAGAGTTTTTTGGAGGTTACGTTGAGGGGAATGTCTTTAGAGTTTAGCCATACCTTCTGTCCTGGCTTGTATTCAGGGGTGGGGGTACGCCGTCGGTCAGCCAACCTCCGGTTCTGGTCCTGGGTGCGCAGGAGGGCTGCTCTGGTCTCCCTCCAGATCCTGCGGATCCTGCGGAGGTTGAGCTGAACCGATGGCACTGTGATCTCCTGCTCCTGAGAGGGAAACAGAGGTGGCAAGTAGCCTAGGGAGGCCTCCAATGGTGTCATACCTGTAGCTGAGGAGGTGAGGGAGTTGTGCGAGTATTTGATCCAGGTGAGGTGAGTACTCCAAGAAGCTGGATTCCGAGCACATACGCAGCGCAGCGCAGCGCCGTCTCCAGATCCTGATTAGCTCTCTCCGTCTGACCGTTGGACTGCGGATGATATCCTGATCACAAGCTCACCATTGCACCCAGTGCCCGGTAAAACTCCTTCCACACCCTAGATGTAAACTGGGGACCTCTATCTGACACAATGTCCGCCGGAATCCCATGGATACGGAACACATGATCCACCAGCAGCTGGGCAGTTTCTGTAGCTGAGGGAAGTTTAGGGAGAGCCACGAAATGTACTCCTTTGGAGAAACGATCCACAATGGTGAGAATGGTGTCGTTACCTCGGGATGAAGGCAGTCCAATAACAAAGTCCAAGGCGATGTGGGACCAGGGATGGCCGGGCACTGGGAGCGGACGGAGAAGTCCTGCAGGAGGTCGATGCGTAGCTTTCCCTCAGGCGCACACCGTACAGGCCTTGATATACTCCCGGGTGTCAGGAGCCATAGTTGGCCACCAAAAGTGGCGTTGGAGCAGAGACAGAGTCCGGAAGGAGCCTGGATGACATGCAAACCGAGATGTGTGGCCCCACTGGAGGCCTGGGAATGAACAGAGACAGGCACAAACAACCGACCCTGGGGGCCACCACCAGGATCTGGGTCAGTTCGGAGAGCAGTCCTTACCAGAGCCTCGATCTCCCAGGTCAGGAGAGCCGATCAGACAGGGAGCAGGAAGGATTGAGTCTGGGACAGGAGGGCTGTCCCTGCTGTCATAGAACTGCCGGGATAAGGCATCTGGCTTGACATTCATGCTCCCAGGTCGGTAGGTGAGGAAAGAAAGAACAAAGCCCACCGGGCTTGGCGAGAGTTCAAACATTTAGCACCTTGAATGTAAGCCAAGTTCTTATGGTCGGTCCATACCGTGAAAGGTGTTTCCGTCCCCTCCAACCAGTGTCTCAACTCCTCCAGCGCCAACTTTACTGCCAGTAGTTTGTGATTACCCACGTCGTAGTTGCGCTCTGCATGTGACAGTTTCTTAGAAAAGAAAGCACAGGGGTGTAATTTGTCATCAGTGGCTCTCTGCGACGGTACGGCGCCGACGCCAGTATCCGACGTGTCGACCTCAACCACAAACTGGCAGGCAGGATCAGGCTGGACCAGGATGGGAGCCAAGGAGAACTGCTGCTTGAGCTCCAGGAACGCTGCCTCAGCTGTCGGAGACCACAGAAAGGATACTGAAGGAGAGGTGAGTCTGGTTAGAGGGGTCACTACCTGACTGTAGTTTCTGATGAAGCGATGATAGAAGTTTGCGACGCCCAGGAACCGTTGGAGTTGTTTGCGAGTCTGGGGCGGAGGCCAATCAGTCACTGCCTGGATCTTAGCGGGGTCAGCTTTCACCTGTCCCTTCTCTAGAATGTAGCCGAGGAAGGAAACAGATGGGACATGGAACTCACACTTCTCACTCTTTATAAACAATTTGTTCTCCCACAACCTTTGCAGTACTTGGCGCACATGCACAATGTCCCAGCACCTTCTCCATCAGCCGTTCAAACGTGGCTGGGGCGTTGCATAGGCCGAAACTGAGGACTCGAAACTGCCACAATCCTCTGCCGGTATAGAAAGCAGTCTTTGGTCTGGCTGAGGGGCTGAGGGGCACCTGCCAATACCCACTGCGCAGGTCTAATGAGGAGAACCAGGACGAGCCGGACACCAAGTCCAGAGACTCGTCGATGCGGGGCAGTGGGTACGAGTCTTTCTTGGTCACACTGTTTAGAGGCCTGTAGTCGACACAGAACCTCATCTTTGAACTCTTTTTCTTATTGACCATCACAACCCCCGAGGCCCATGGGCTGTCAGATGGCTCAATGATGCCAGCCTTCTGCATCTCATCAATAGCGCTGTCAGCAGCTGCCTGGTGCGCCAGGGGAAGGCGGCGGGGGCGCGTCTTGATGGGCCGTGCATCGCCGGTGTCAATATCGTATTGCACCAGGTGTGTCAGGCCCACTTCCTCTTCTGTTAGGGCAAAAATGTCCTTAAAGTCCAGCAACAACCGCCACAGCTCCTCCTGCTGTCCTGGTTCCAAGTTATCACAGCTGCGTTTCCATACCTCTCGTACTGCTGCCAGTCTGTCGACCCCACCAGCCGTGGGTTGCTGCTCGAGAGCAGGGGGCTGCACATCAACTGGGGTATAGCGTGTGGGGGGAAAGGGTGTAGGGGGGGAAGCTTGGAGTGGGGGGTCTGGCCCATGACGTGCTTCTGCTGCTCGCGAGGTAGGTGGGTGTGGTCTTTGGGCCTGTGCGGGGTGCACCATTTCAACTGTGGGTCCCCGTGGAAAGGCCAGTGTGTTCTTCCCCAGGTCTAACACACAGCAGGCGGCCCGCAGGAAGTCCTGTCCTAATATGCAGGGGTCCTGCACTGCTGCAACCCACACCCTAAAGTTCACTGACAGCCCCCCAACTTGTACAGCCACCACCCCTCTTCCAAGCATAGGAGCTAACTCACCAGTCACTGTTCGCAGCTTTACCACAGTAGGTTCCAACTGTATCCCTGCTGGGACCACGTCAGGTCTCATCAGCGTTGCTGTGGAGCCGGTGTCGACAAGGGCATGGAGCGCCTGCCAGGGTGATGGGGACATGGCAAAAACCTCCCACGTGGGTCCAGCCCACCACTCTCGCAGACTCAGCGGTGTCATCTGCTTCTGGGGGGAGTGGAGCCTCGCTCCCCCGTCTGTACAGCTGGGCTCCGTCCAGAGGAGGCGAGGCATGGTGGGACACAGGGGCAAGGGTCTGCGTCGTCCCCTTTACACAGACCCCGGGGCGTTTCCCTGAACTGCTTGGGGCACCGCACGCTGATATGGCCACATGTCCAACACACAGGAGGGCCTCTGCGAGGACGGGTGCTGCTGTGCTGTGATTGCAGTGACACAGCACGGATGAGCTCAGTCAACTCATCCGCCCATGCCGGCTTCTCTTGGCCCGGGCCCTCCTGCACCACAGTTCTCACAACAGGGCTGCCCCCAACGTGGTCGCTCTGTGAAGCCTCACCTACGACCTCCCTCTCCAAGGCCAGCTCCAGTGCCTCCTGCAGAGTACGGGGGTGCGCTAGTTGTGTCTGTATGCGCAGTTCCCTAGGAGTTATGGCTCGGATGAACTGGTCCCGGGCCAGCTCGCTTTGAACTTCAGTGGGCATGTGGGCATATGCTCTCCTCACCATAGTCTCAATGTCATTAGCCAACCCACGGAGCGGCTCCCCGGCTTGTCTCTGCTTGTTTGATAGCTCTGAGCGTAGAACGCCGGGTTGGTTGCATTGTCCAAAACGCCACCGCAGCGCACCAACTAAAGCCCCATAGTCGTCTCTTTCAGCTGGGCTAAGCAGCAGCAAGCATGTCAAAGCTTCATCTGTAAGGCACAGGGCTAGCTGGAGTGCTTTACTGTCCTCTGACCAGCCTGCAGCCCCTTGCTAAGAGTTCAAATTGGGCATGGAAGGCCTCCCAGTCCGCCTTGCCGGAGTATTTCGGCGTCTTCACTTGGATGTGGTTACAGCGGGCGCCGCCATCTTTGTTTACATCCGGCCCTGCATTGTCCTCGGCGCGCGTTCTCCCGCCGGCGCTCTTACCGGTGCTCGAGCCGAAGCCGGCATCGGCAGCCAGCCTCCTGGCCGTATGTCTCAGGCGAGCAACGTGCTCCGAAGAAGCACGGTCAAACTCCGCCTCACGTCCCGACCACACACCATAAGCACCATCCCTCACCTCTTTCTTGACTCTCGGACGAGCGTCGGCCTCTTCCCGCCGTGCAGCAATACTGCAAGCTGACCCGAGTTAGCCGGGTCAGGGCTAGCCGCGGTGGACGGTAGCAAGTCAAACTCCGGCGGTTTTTACTTCTGACACCAATGTAACGTCCGACCGGACGTCAGAAGAATGACGAGGAGTTGGTCTCACCTTTCTCATTTATTAGAAAAGCAACAGTTACTGTCGGCCATAACTACGCCAAAATAACAACAGCTCTGAGTTTGTCTTAAGGCTGAGTTATGCTTCCGCATCGACACAACGCAAGGAGGCTTGCGGACCCCTTACGTCCTTGCGGACCCCCCTTACGTCCAACGCAAGGGCCTGACGTGCACCTCCCAAAAATCCTAGACGCGCGTCGAGGCAACGCAACACCAACGCAACGCCAACGCAACGCCAACACAGCGGCATTGGCTGTGATTGGTCCGCTAACTACATCCGCTGGAGACCGCTTTCCGGTTTCCACTCATAAACACCGCCATTTAAACTTTTAATAGGCTACTTTTATTGTTTTCACCTCGTTTTATTGTTTGCACCTTGTCGCTTTTGCACAAAGAAATAAAACACCAAGTTCTGAAAAATTGTGGATGTTTAAAGCCGGAAAGTAAACACATAGGCTATAACAAGGCTAACGACAATATACGTCAAGAGTCTCGGTCGGTCGGTCATTCTTTACAAAAAATGTGGCATTGAATTGCATTTCGACACGTAAACCCAACGCAGAACCATCACGGTCTCCAAGCAACTGCGTGGCCGTTGCGTGGCCGTTGCGTGATCACTACGCGGAAGCATAATCGGGCCTTTACAGCTCTCCTTCCTCAAGAGCTCCCCCTCTTTTCACATGCAAACACACACTCCTTCCTACACTCACCCCGCCCCCTTGCTTACTCATCCAACCACATACCTGTCTATACCAAACACATTCACTGACAGTCCGAAATCACAGAACTTTAGAACACAGAACACATTATAACAGTAATAATTACTGCAGGGTCGCTACAGTATATAGACATTTTACTCAACGTGTTACTTAAATAAAATAATAAATTAGTTACAGACCAATACTCGTGGTTTATTGTAGTTGCAAATAACTCAAATTTGACCCAGAGAGAATGTGTCTGTTTTTAATTAATGCAGAGTAGACCTACTGTTATACATATGACAATTAATGTGCGACGTTTCTAAAACAAAACAAAAATACATTTTCTCCCCGTCGGGGAATCGAACCCAGTTCTTCCGCGCGAGGACCGTGGATAGTAATCCCTACTCTCTTAATGTTTCCCATTCATTCTCTATGGTAGTTCTTATTACTACCGATGTCATATACTTTCTGCCACAAACAGGATTTTGTGGGCGCTGTTTTTCCCTTCGGGACACTGTCATGCTATAGCCTATGGAGTTATGTTCACATAGGCTACTGTATGAAAATGAATGGCTACAAAGTAGAACAACTGTTTCACATACAAAAAGTGTGGATTATGTATGTTTCTATTACAACAGAAGTGAAAGAAACTCCCCGCGTGACAGGAGGAGATACCGTCCACTATACTATCGAGGAGGTCACAGAATTGGAGACCTAGCGACATCTAGTGGATGGTCAGTTTTGCACATGTGCTGTTCTTATGAAGGGAAATGGGAGTTGTGGCATCGTTTTAAATCTGCATGTGTCTTTGTATCATTAGGGTATGTTTTAGAAAAACATTCAATCATTAGACTACTCGAATGATATTATTCTATTATGGAACTGGGATGCAGATGTGATCAGAACTCAAACAACCAGATAGGCCTGACATCCCACGTTGTTCATGTAACAGACTAAAGTAAAAAAAAAAAAAAAAAAAAACTGTCTCGGGTTTCATAATGTTTGGGCAGTTAATACTTTAGTTCTCGCTTTACTGTGAGAGCTGGAGACTTCATAAACATGGGAGTGAAGAGTGGATTCATTAAGACTTATTTTGAAAATCCCTGTCCGGATGTCGCAGGTGGGCTACTCTCGTGTCTGGTGCTGCTGTTCGGATGATTAAAATGTCTAACGTCGGTTTTGACAAATCACCACGTGCAGCAAAGGCCTGGATCGCTCTGAGGCGACTTGACAAAAACGGTTCGTAGGTTTCTGTACATTTTTCTATTTTGCTATCAGTGATAAATGTTTTTTCAGCCACTGCACTTGGTTGGTGCGTCCGTGTCCATGGCAACCAGCCTCTTTAACCCACGGACGATTAATGCGCTTATGTTGTTTTTGTCATGGACATGATATAAATCCAGCATATTATTTATACATACATTTTTTTTCTTTTTCATTAGCATATTGTCAGATGTAGTATGGCTTATGTCCATAAATGGTCAAAGAGAAGAGCAACAGCTGTATTTGTCTCTTGAGTGCAATCAGTTTGGCTGCAGCAACTCTCCGACCAATGTCAGGACAGCAGAGTCACTTGCCATCTTCTGAAAAAGGCTCAAGACTCACCTGTTCACTTCACCTCGACTCTGCATAGCATGACAAACAACAACAACAAAGCACTTCTATGTTCTTATCTTAGTACTTTGATCATAGCACTCTTAAGGTATACTTGCTAAACAGCTACTACTTTACTCAGACGAGGACACTTTTTTCTATTTTATTCGCTCTTACTTTATCGGCATGATATGTTGTGGTTTCTTTCTTTTGAAAACTTATTGTAAGTCGCTTTGGACAAAAGCGTCTGCTAAATGCCCTAAATGTAAATGTAAATGTAAATGTAAATACAAAGAGAGACTCTAAAACTTCTTTAATCTGAATATGTGCGTACTGTGTTTGTATGGTGACGTTGTATTGTCTGATAATCACTGATAATTAAAGGTAATTAGGTACAACATATGCACTATTTTAACACTTTTTAAAATGGTGACATATTAGAAAGTGGCAGCCTCACATGTTGTATCTGTTGCAGATGACAGAGTGGTGGCCCTTCGAGAAGTGTCCATTCCTCCAGCAGCTGAGGTCACCATGATCATACAGGTGTGGTCCACCTGTTGCTTTTATTATTGTTCCTACACCATGATGAACAAATAATTTATATTTGAAAAAAGGATAAATAACTGAAGCCCTTTTTACAAATATTTTATGATTATATCTTTTTAGATTATCACCACCACCTTCGGGATGAAGTCTTGCAATTTCATATTCAAGGTATAATTAAATTTTTTTTCTCCTTGTGGCAGTGATGCAGCCCTATTTCTGAAATACACCGTCTGCAAAATATTGTTAAAAAGAAAGAAAAATCAGCTTTTGGTTGAAGCTTAAATTGTCAAATGATGATTTGTGCTTTGGTCTGTTTGCAGCTAAGGAACCACCGAGGCTGTCTGATCCCTCTGAACAGCTCAATCCCTGCTAACAGCAAGCATGTGTAAGGAGCCATTGACTGCAGATCTAGAAATCTATTTAGGGAATACTTATTAAGCACTTACTGATGTCGACTGGTGTCCTGTCTTTTTCCCCACAGGCCTTATGTTCTTGAGGTAACAAAGATCTTTCAGCATGGTAAGAGCAGACTCACCTTGTGTTCTCTATTACAGTGTTTTCTAAATTATGGGTCAAGATCGAGATACAGTCCTGTAATTTGGCCCTCTGTAGCTTCAAGTAACAAGCAACTCTAAGACTTGCTTTTACTATATATTTTTTTTAGTTTGTTTAATCGTTTAATAATTTTTCCATTTTGATTGTTGTTCAGATTGAATCAGCCTAATGACAATACAAATTAATGATCAGTAGCTACTGGTTTGCACATTTTATTACATTTGGAGGGTTAATCTGTATAGTCCTGTATAGTATAATAAAACACAATTGTAGTATGACGATGTGATCAATATATTACATGTTGTAGCACTTTCCTGTGGAAATATCACTTTAGATTATGACATACATCCTGGTTTCATAAAGTAAAGGTTCATCTAAATTGATTGAAACACATTTGAGACACAAAAGATGAAAAAAGCCAATGCAGTATAAAAAAAATAAAAAAAAAACATCGTTCCTTGCTGACAACACATTAGCCTTAGCTTTACATGTTTATGAGCATCTGGATTTGTTGATACTGTATACTGCTTAAGAACACAATGGTCATTGGTGCAGGAATGTAAAGTAACTTTCTCATAAAATAATTTCTCTTGATCTCGGTAACAGCTGTTAGGTTTCTGTTCCCAGTGCGTCCCAAGCCCAAAACCATTCCCATGACAGTGATCAACAAGAGCATGAAGACCAGGCTGCAGACTATTGACAGGAGGGTAGGTAATGGTACAGTAGGAATGGTTTATTCACATTCATTCAGCGAATGCTCACCCAAAATCCCCATCTTTCGAGGAGAAAATATTCCCATTCAGGCCCAGGTTGGCCTTATTTACTGCAAATACTGTATGTTAATTACTACTTCAACAATTTTTATTCATGTCATTTTGATTTTGTCTGAATCATGAAGTATTATCATCTGCCAGAACATAAATTCCATCTTTTATTATAGATTCAGAGACTGGAGGAGCTTTTGCCGCAGATCAAACTTAGGCACATTGAAAAACTTAGCCAGGTATTTGAACTTTCCTCCTTTTTTTTAGATGCTTTCCAACGACAGTGAACACTACATTAACTGTAACGCATTCATGTATGAGTGTAACCCAAGCCACTTACTCATGGGAAATTAGATTTGATTTTGTTTGTGAAAATGTGACAATATCAATGATCAATAGTGTGTGTTGTGATTAAATCACTAAGAGGTATTTTACATGCATCTCTAATCACGTTTATGTTTACTTAAGGAGATTGAATGTCTCAACCAGAAATTGAGGTTTCTTCATAAGAGAATGCAGGTGAGTTATTCTGATCATGACCCCGATGAAGGCTACGGGGTGAAATGCGCTGATCTAACAATGAAGCTGTTCTATATGCTTCAAAAGTTACTCGAGTTTTAACCTCTTAAGTCATTTACATATAAAACAGAACATAATCTGATTAACAAATACTTGCAATTTTCCATCATTTAACTGCAACAGTCTAAGAAACACTCTAAAGAAATGCTTCATTGTATTATCCTAATCTCTATATTGTTGTATTTGTTACTGCTTGTCATTATTTTTCAATTTCATGTTTGCACACTGCCCTGCTCTGTTGCAGGTGGCAGATTCTTGCAGCTGGAAGGGGGTGCTAACCAGAGCACCTCTGTGGTAACTGACACCCACATGTGGTTATACATTATCGTTCACTGCAGATGTTATCATGTCCCTATGTGAGGATGGATGATCTGGATTTTACTATTTATTTTCATCAACCACTGTACAATCATTTCTACAAACAATTTTCAGTACATTAACTGCTAGTTGCTTAACTGCTTAGGTATGATATGTAATACAGAATATTTTATATATATTGTCTGCCTGGAAAAGTTGTGATAAAAATCTAGCGTGTCACTTTGCTATAATCAAGGAACAACATATTTGTAACACTGTTGTGCCATGCCTTGCTAGAACTATCCAAGGAAGCCAACCTATAAATTATCAAATGTAATGTGTATCATGAAATAAAGGAGAAAATTCGCAAGTTTTTTTTCTTTGACTGACTAGAATTTTCAGAATCACAAAGTATTGTAACAGAGTCCATGGTTCATCAGTTATAACTTTATTATGTTAGGTCTCTACAGGATCAGATGGTACGAATACACAGGATATTGAATGCTTGATTCTTTGCCAGATTTCACAAGTGATCAAATATTAAAATATTCTCCCTTTAGACTGGTATTTCATGGATGCGTAATGTACAATTCAGACACAAAATACAGTAACATAGAAAGACCTATAGATGCAGACATACTTTGCCAGTTTGTTTATCATGTCCCCTTGGAAATGCCTCTCCTCTATTTATAAGTAAGAGAAATAGATATCAACAGAAAGTG